>NC_065545.1:19661356-20861356 GCF_932294415.1 Quercus robur | reverse complement strand
TGTGAAGCACACAACACACAAGAGAGTCAAGGAATTGTACCAACACCAATGGTCTTACGGAGTGATGCAAACCGTGGACCATCGAGAGGCTTGGTGA
Organism: Quercus robur; assembly: GCF_932294415.1. Lineage (NCBI taxonomy): Eukaryota > Viridiplantae > Streptophyta > Magnoliopsida > Fagales > Fagaceae > Quercus > Quercus robur. Next base: position 20,861,259 of record NC_065545.1, on the reverse strand, counting down.
AGATATCCGCCTTTTGATTGTCGGTGTGTATGAACTCAAGACATACAACTCTTTCCTCTACCAAATCCCGAATGAAATGGTAACGTATCTCTATGTGTTTGGATTTTGAATGCTGAACAGGATTCTTGGAAAGATTGATGGCACTGGTGTTGTCACAGAAGACACACATCGTTTCTTGAGGAATTCCATAGTCATGAAGTAATTTCTTCATCCAAAGAAGCTGAGTGCAGCAACTTCCAGCAGCGATGTATTCTGCTTCTGCAGTAGATAGAGACACTGAATTCTGCTTCTTGCTCATCCACGAAACAAGATTGTTACCAAGATAAAAACAGCCGCCTGAAGTGCTTTTCCGATCGTCTACACTGCCAGCCCAGTCAGCATCTGAATACCCAGCAAGACAAGCATTTGAGTCTTTTGAATACCACAGACCATAGTTTGTAGTACCATTCACATATCGAATGATTCGCTTAGCAGCAGTCAGATGAGATTCCTTCGGATTAGCTTGGTACCTGGCACAAACGCCCACACTGAAAGCAATGTCCGGTCTACTGGCTGTAAGGTAGAGCAAACTTCCTATGATGCTCCTATACAATGTAGGACTTACTTCAACTCCCGACGAATCCACATTCAGTTTAGTGGAAGAGCTCATGGGAGTGGAGGCATGTTTTTTGGAGTCTAGGCCAAACTTCTTGACAATGTTTCTGGCATATTTCTCTTGAGATACAAATATACCCTCCTTCTGTTGTTTGACTTGAAGACCCAAGAAAAATGTGAGCTCCCCCACCATGCTCATCTCAAACTCCTTCTTCATCTCCTCAGAAAATTCAGTAGCACGATCTTCGATAGTTGCCCCAAACACTATGTCATCAACATAGACTTGTGCCACAAGGAGATAATCTTCATCATTTTTGACAAACAGAGTTCGATCGGCGTACCCTCTCTTGAAACCTCTATCTAGAAGATAATGTGTAAGACGATCGTACCAGGCTCTAGGCGCTTGTTTTAAACCATAAAGTGCTTTCTTCAATCTTAATACATGATCTGGAAAATGAGGATCCTCAAATCCTTTTGGTTGCTCAACAAAAACTTCTTCATTTAGATATCCATTCAGAAAAGCGCACTTAACATCCATTTGATAAAGTTTGAAATTCAAAGTGCACGCAATGGACATGAGGATTCGAATGGATTCGAGTCTTGCCACCGAAGCAAATGATTCATCAAAATCCACCCCTTCTACTTGTGTGTATCCTTGAGCCACCAACCGAGACTTGTTTCGAATTATCTCTCCATCTTCATCAGTTTTGTTTTTAAAAATCCACTTTGTGCCTATAACATGAACATTCTCAGGCCGTGGAGCAAGTTCCCACACATCATTCCTCACAAACTGATTCAGCTCTTCATGCATTGACTCAACCCAATTCTCATCTTGAAGAGCCTCTTCAACCCTTTTTGGTTCAAACTGTGCAAGATAACAGTGATATGTTACATGATTGGCTAGCAGAATATTTCCTTTCCTGAGGCGAAGACCGTTATCAAGTGATCCTATGATATTACTTTCCGGATGATTCTTGATAACTCTTGAAGATGGCCTTTTTGAAGTGGAAACTTCATCACTACGAGAGATAGGAGGATGAACTTCTGGAGGAGTAAGAGGACTTGAAGTTCTAGTCATCGATCTCGTTTCCATTCTTGGGTTGATGGGAGTCGATACTACTTCTGGTATAGGTTCTTCACCTTCTATGTCCAAAGCTTCTACCTCAACATCAGGCTCTTCGGTGCTCGGCCCTTCTACATCATCAATCATTTCCACCTTAGGTAAGGCATCATCAATCTTGACATTTATGGATTCCATCACAGCCTTTGTTCTCTTGTTAAACACTCTATACGCTCGACTTGTAGTAGAGTAGCCAAGAAAAATACCCTCATCACTTCTTGCATCAAACTTCCCAAGATTCTCTAGATCATTTAAGATATAACATTTACTTCCAAATACCCGGAAATACTTCACTTTAGGCTTCTTCCCATTCCATATCTCATATGCAGTCTTCTTTGTACCAACTCGAAAGAAAATCCTATTGCCAATGTGACACGAGGTGTTGATTGCTTCTCCCCAAAATTTTTGAGGTATTTGCTTGTTAAGCAACATGACTCTTGCCATCTCCTGAATCACACGATTTTTTCTCTCTACCACTCCATTTTGTTGTGGAGTTTTGGGAGCTGAAAACTCTCTTTTAATACCATTCTTCTCACAGAAGGACTCGAATCTTGCATTCTCAAATTCTCTCCCATGATCACTTCTAACTTTGGCTATCGGAATCCCCTTTTCATTTTGTAGTGTCTTGCACAGAATTTCCAACCTCTCACAAGCTTCTGATTTTTCTCTAAGGAATTCAACCCAAGTGTATCTTGAGTAGTCGTCCACAATGACCATAATGTATCTTTTTCCCCCTAGGCTTTCAGTTCTGGTGGGCCCCATCAGATCAACATGAAGTAACTCCAAACACCGAGAGGTGGCTATCACATTTACCTTGTGATGACTTGCCTTAGTTTGCTTCCCCATCTGACATGCACCACAAACGGTCTTCTTCACTTTTCCAAACTTAGGAAGTCCCTCGACTGCTTCAAGTTTGGAGACTTTTGCTACTTGTTTGAAGTTGGCATGCCCAAATCTGTGATGCCACAGCTCCAACATATCCACCCGAGCACTTCTACACGATATTGGTGCCGTGGGAACTATTCCATAACAATTATCTGTAGTCCGATTTCCTTCCAAAACCTGAATCCCCTCTTCATTGATGATCAAACATCCTTTCTTAGAGAATTGTACCAGGAAATCGTCATCACAAATTTGAGTGATGCTCAGCAAATTTGCCTTCAGCCCTTTTATGAACAGCACATCTTTCAACAGAGGCAAACCGGGTATCTCAATGGTTCCTTTGCCTAGGACTTGAGCATGGCTTCCATCACCAAAGGTCACATAGTCACCCACCTTTTCTTTGAGTGACTTAAACAGTGACTTATCCCCTGTCATATGGCGAGAACACCCACTGTCAAGATACCACAAACATGCATTAAACACCTTTAATGAGGTATGCACAAATAGGTTCACATGTGACAGACATTCTTGACCTTCAAACACAAACTCATTATCAGGTTTCATGCTTCTTTTAGATTGATTTTTCATTTTCAGATTCTCAATCATCTCACACAACATTCTATTCTTTCTTTTATATTTCTTAATCAATGATTTAGATTCAGATATGCTACTGTGTAAGACAAGATTCTGATTTTCAAGATATTCTAGCATGCGAACAAAAATTCTAGCATGTTTCTTAGTTTTTAATAACTCTACAAGATCATCAGTAAGACACCTTTTAGACATATGCATAGAGTCATTTTCACAAACACTTAAGCTACAATTCAGCATGGTATAAACCAAAACAACAACCACAACTCAGGGGTCTAGGATCACACTTAGGAAATAAAACCACAACAAGTGTACCCGCTCTGATACCAATTGAAAGTTCAAAAACGTGTACAAAACACCTTTGAACATTTAGACCCCCAAAAACAACTTAACCAACTCAAGCAATATGTCAAACAACTAGTGTGCGGAAACTTAACACATGCTATAATATGAAATTGGTTAAACAACTATCTAAGCCATAACAAAATAAAACCACAGCAGATAAAATAAAGGCAAAGATAGAGAGGAAGGAAGATGCAAACACAGAGACAACACGCGATGTGTTATCGAAGAGGAAACCGAAGTCCTCGGCGAAAAACCTCTCCGCCGCCCTCCATACGGTAATCAATCCACTAGAAAATACAGTTGGGATACAAGGACAGCAATAGACCCTCCAAGCCTAATCTACCCAGTGCACCTAAGCCCTTCAAGCTTCTTGCTCCAACGAGGTTGCGCCAAACCTTTTTCTTTTCTAGCTTCCCGGATTCCGCTACTAGACCGTAGCATCAACCAATGAAGATTGGCTCCTTCCTAACTGCTTCCCAGAACTCCAAACGACTGTCTCACAGAGATGATGATGGTGAGAACCAGGTTTGGTATAATGCCTCTCAAGGATTTGACAATGGAGAGGAAGAGAGTAAGGGAATTTGAAGAGACTCTAAGGTATAGATTGTGGGTGAAGCAATCTGGTTTTTCTTTAGGGTTTCTCTCTCAAAATTCTCTTTGGAAGCTCTTTTTCAATCGTGGGTTAAAGGGGTATTTATACTGGAATGGGAGAGGAATGTGAAACGTCAGGTTTTGGCAAAACAGGGGTGGCTCGCGGCTTGACCAAGTCGCGAGATCCAGTCGCGAGTTAACCGTATGGCCAGTTGTCCTATTTTGTCCTGTAGTGCTCCAGCTAGCATGACTGTTCATCTTCCAGCATGCTTGGCACGTGTGCAGCTTCTGGCGGCTTGCAGCAGCGAGTCCACCCGTGAGTCCCAGCTGCGAGTCTCTGTTTTCTTGCACACTCTTGAGCAAACTTCACTCTATCTCACTCACTACCCTTACAACAAACCCACCTAAATACAGGGTTACTAAATGCTGAATTACAAGCAAATTTGGCACGGAATAAAGCCAATTAGATGGTTGAATAAATTCAACCTTACAGTTGTTTTAGTAGGGCAAACTAGATAAAAGTATTTTGTAGCTAACTGAACTGCTTTGTGGAATAGACGAGGTTGGGAGCTAGATTGATTATGAAAAATATGCTCATTCCTAGCTAACCAAAGATGCCAACAAAGGAAAGAAAAGAGCACCTTCCAAGGAAGCTTATGACGTGGGAGAATATTATCTGATGTAGAATTTGTTTTAAGCCAAGGTTGGAGTGGTAGCTGAAAGAACGAAAGAGGCAAGATACCTGGAGATTGAAGCCAAATCTCCTTAGCCCAAGGGCAATCTCTTAAAATATGAACAGTGGTTTCAAGATTGTTACACCTAGGGCATCGGTCACTAACATTCAGACCAGAGAAAGCTAAATATTGCCGAGTGGGAAGCCGATCACGTATCGACTTCCAAATGAAGAATTGGAGTTTATTAGGGCAAGGGATTTTCCAAATCCAATTCCACATGGACTTGTTAAGAGGAACGTTAGTTTGATGATATAAAAGTTTAGATGCAGAACTTGCCAAACATATGGCTTTGTTGTAAGACCAAATAAAGGAATCAGACAAACTAGACAGTTGGGCCACAGGAATACTTTTAATAAGCTGCTCGAGGTATTGAGGAAGGGGAATTTGAAGGTCTTCTAACTTCCAAATATGATTATTCCGAAGGGTACTTAAAAATCCAGCATGCACAATATTGCTTGCTGACACTTGCACGGGAAATTAGTTGTTGAAGTTTGTGAACCTTTATGTGGTAGATTGTATAAAAAGAGAGCAAAAGAAAAACAATCTCTTTCGCTGTTAATGTACCGTGCAAATTTTCCTTGATTTCAACAATAATCAGTTTCAATTTTCCTGCCCCTACTTTTATTGTATCATTTTTTTTTATGCTCTCTGACTTGCACTCTTGTCTCACAGAAGCAGCATCTGCACGTACTCTTCTCTCACAGAAGTCCTTTGCTTCTGGGTTTAGTTGTTAGTTTAAAATAAAAAATTTGCAAAGAACTCAATACTAGTAATAGTGAGTTACACTTAAAAAAAATTGTACAGAACTCTATTTTTCTAAAATCAAGTTCCACGGGTCATTTTTTATTCAGAAAAGTCACATTAGTGTCTGTCACCATGACAAAATATGCATGGAACTCGATATTAGTAATATTGAGTTCTACATAAAACTCGATTTTCACAATATTGAGTTTCAAAAGAATGGCATTTTGTCAGATAGTTTGAAAACAATACTATTTTGCTAAATATTTTGAAAATAAGGGGTATTCTGCCATTTTTCCCCCACAGGGGCAAAAACTTCAATGAATTTATTTTTATTTTTATTTTTATCTTATGGGGAGAGGTTGAGTGAATTTAAACTAAAGATATAGCATGTAGTTGCTTTTTAACTAGCACCGGAGGTGAGAGGGGGGGGGGGGGGAGGGGAATGACCGTGACCCTTTAATCGTGATGCAACTTTAAAGCATGTTCAGGATGATAGGACTTTCCTACTGACCTCAGATCTCTATTTCCGAGATGACTTTTTCCTCGGACATATTTTGGACTATCATATACAATCCTTATTTCTTCTTCTTCTACCATTCCCATAATAACCTTATTTAACCATCCTCGGACTAGTAATATCCTCGGATTGGGCCATAGGCCCAATTCATACAGTTTTAATAGTACTTTCTGGCTAACTGGCCCCCACAATAGGCCCTCAAAATCTTGCTTTTCGACTCCTCGAGAGGAAAGAAGGATTTTGATATCCTCAGCCCATCTCGTTTATGGTTATACCCTGTCTACCCGAACTCCCAAATGCCTTTTTACCTGCTCAAGGCACGATCCTGATGTTTTGGCGTCCAGAGCGTGTCATCATTAAATTTTGGCGGCACTCTTGTCCCCCACATTCAACGGCACGATGCGAATCCAACGGTGGAGGATTTCCTGGGTTTACGAGCAGGAATTTTCCTGCCTGTAACTTCTGTGCCACTATAAACAGTTTTTCAAATCAATTCCATTTCCTATTTTCAACAATCACACAGTCCTAGAGCTCATACACTGAACCTGTCACTGTCTCTCATTTCCCTGTGCGTCTACAAATACTAAAAATTTGTCCGAGGACCTTCTTTTCAAACCTGTGAGTTTCCTCGAACCCTCTTAGTTTTCGTTTCAAACTTGTTAATTTCTCTTCAAAACTTCTTAGAAAATGGGTAAGTTCAAGTGTTTAGTTGAATTCAAGGAGGATGGAGAAAGGTTTAGGGCTAAGTACAGGAGCCCACCAACAGTGGGCATGAGATACGCTGCCCAAAGGGAATCGGTAGACGCTAGGAAAGAAGGAGAGGTGGTCATCCCAATGATCGCCTTCATAGAGGGAGGGATGACCATTCCCATGGGTAATATCACGAGGAATTATCTTAGGTTCTTTAGACTATCTCCCACACAATGTACCCCAAATATGTTCAGGGTATTAGGGAGTATAGAAGCCCTAAATGAAAGAATGAACTTGAATTTGACCCACCATGATGTGAACTGGGTATACAACCTACACCATTTGACGGGGCAGGGATATTACCTTAAGTCAAGGTATCTCGAAGTAAGGTTAATCTAGTGCCTCCCTACATCAAACAAAGGGCTAAAGGAGGATTTTTTAATCTTTTCTGGGGAATGGCATGATGGCCTACCCTATCTGACTAAGGAGGGAACACCAGGTGGGGGTATAGTCGTAAATTTATGTACCTTGGCTTATATTTCCCTTTTGTTTCACACTATCTCTACTTCTGACAAAATTTCTTCCATTTTAATGATTTTACAGACAGAGGTTCTACCAAACCTCGGCTCAACTTAGTCAACAGAGAGTGCCTAGATAGAATTCTATGGTCTGAGGTGTTCGTACACGAAGCCAACGGTTAATTACGAGCAGTGCACGTAATCCTTGGGTACACACCCATTTCCTTTGCATTTCAAGCCCCCAAGTGTGTGATAAAAGCCAACGATCCTCGTCTCCCTCATATCAGTGTAGCCTACGAAGGATTCGTCGTTCCTAAGGGTATTCCAATTCCTGAGGGTACACCCTTTACTCAACCACTCTTTATGGGCATCCCTTCAGTAGGAGCATTATCATCCCAACCCGTTCTTAAGGAAGAGGAGGAAGAAAAAGAAAGAGAAGAAAAGAAAATTCAGAGGGGATTGTGGATTTGTCAGATTCCTCGGATGAATTTGAGGTGTTCAACTGACCTCTATCTCCCGAAAGTACATCGGCTGACCTTGATTACCAGCAACAAGTAGACGCCATCACTTTGGATGAAATGGGTATCCAAAGGAAATCCCAAAGAAGTTTGCTGGATTTAATAGAGTCTCAGCCCGGAAAAGATGCACCGGGGAAATCCACTCAGCCCAAACTTCCCCCTCCTCCTCCCAAATCTCCTCTTCCTCCTCCTTAGCTGTCTTTGCCATCCAGACCTGAACCTGCTGATCCGAAAAGAAAGAGAGAGTCGAAAGGCAAAGAGGTAGTGGAGGCAGGGAGATCTCGCCTTGTGCATGAAGACGAGGCCCAACGAGCTACAAAGCAGCAAAAGACTGGCCAAACATGGCAAAGAGGCTTGGAGAGGAGAGATAATCAGCCACCTAAGCCTTAGGCTTGGCTTCCAACCCCAATGCTTAATGGTGAACCCTTGAGGGATAATGCATCCATCAGGGATTTCCATGGAGGTGCTGGATGCCATGTGGCCTCGGCTTTGGAGGAGGCTTTTTTACTCCCCACTGATATGGCCGAGCTGTGGTCTATCAGGAAGAATGAGGTTTTCCTTAACCTTAAAAGATATCTGGGCATGGTATGATGCTATCCCCCTTTTCTTTTCTCTTTTTATTTTTATTTTTTTATTTTATTGTTATTTGTAAGGTTACTAACCCTTTTCTTTCAGACTGTCCAAGCTACTTTTAGGGTTGAGGAGATAACTAATTCCTGCTATCGGTAATTGGACGATGAAAGGACTAGGCGCGTAGCAGTTGTGGAGTCATTTAACATCGCCGATTAGTCCAATAAAGATTTAAGGAACAAGCTGATTGAGGAGGAAAGGGCCAGAAAAAAGTGCTGAATCGGCTTTGGAGGGTGCTTAGAAGTAAGCCGAGGATCAGAGTTAGCTCCTGCGTGATGCCAAGGAATAGTTGGCTTCTTCTAAAGAGCAAATAGCGGCCCTTTAGAAGAAATTAGAAGAAGCCCAAAAGCTTAAAGATCAAGCCGAGAGGTTGAAAAATGAGGCTGAGAAGGCAAAAATGGAGGCCAAGAAGGCTCGGGATGAGGCTGAGCAGCATGGTTATGACGTTGGCACGGCTGAGACTAAGGAAACCCTTAGGGCAGAGGTCCCTGTCATGTGTCGAACCTACTGTGCTCATACTTGGGATGAAGCTCTCAACCGAGCTTGGGTTGAGGCTTCTTCTGAGTTAAGAAGACCAGTAACATCTATTACCCACCAGCCATACGAGCATCGGACCTTCCTTCCATTCAAGGTGACGCAGCCTCTACAGTTGCTGACCCTATTGAAGAAACACAGTCTCAAGATCCTCTTCCTCCCAGTTAGCAGGAGCAAGCAAAAGAATCTGAAGCTCCCAAGGAAATATCCTTGGATAAGGCTGCAGAGGTTCCACGAGATGGGGCAGCTTCCCAAGGTTTTGAACAGGCCTTAGCTTCAGTTACCATGCCTGTCGTGGAAGCCCCCAAAGAGAAAGAAAAGGTGATTCCTACTAAAGCAGCTAAACAAGCTAGCAAGACCTCCAAGGATAAACTTCAGATAAAATTGAAACCTTGAATCATCATTTTTGTAATGTAGTTACAATTTCTATAATGAAATTTCTTTTTTCTAAGACATGTTTTAATGAAACATGCATTTTACTTTCTCAAATTTGTATGGGTTATTTTCTTCATTTATGTAATTTTCATTTTGACTGTTCTTTGTTTGAACATAACCATATGCCATAAAAGTGCAAAGTTGCTTACACAAGGGAAAACAAAGTTTATACATATTTTTAATTGGTAGTCGGAGTGGATAAAAACTATTAAATCCGCAGTACTATTAAGACATACTTTGGATCTATCAATTCTAACAAGTTTTCTAACTTTAAGAAAATATTCAAACGTTTGACCAAACAACAGCCAAGTCTAGGGCACCCTAAAATGCTTTAAGTGATGCTCATGAGCTTACTTCGGTTTACATCTTTGCTGGGTGATAACAAACCTTGTGATCCAAGAGAGGAAATCAGGAGTTTGCTTCTTTTAAATGCTTGAGTTAATGTTTAACTAACACTTTAATAGGTGCCATAGTATATTAATTTCCACTGAGTTTATGGTTCGAGGAACCTAACATGACTCAGTTTCTGTTTAATATTTCAATAGATATCAAAGGGTATTAATTTCCACTAACTCTGTGGTTCGAGGAACCTATCATGACTTAGTTTCTGTATAATACTTCAATAGAAGTTAAGGGGTATTAATTTCCATTAAGTCTGTGGTCCGAGGAACCTAACATGACTTAGTTTCTATTTAATACTTCAATAGATGTCAAAGGGCATTAATTTCCACTAAATTTGTGGTCCAAGGAACCTAACATGACTTAGTTTCTGTTTAATATTTCAATAGAAGTGAAGGGGTATTAATTTCCACTAAGTCTGTGGTTCGAGAAACCTAACATGACTTAGTTCCTGTTTAATACTTCAATAGATGTCAAAGGGTATTAATTTCCACTAAGTCTGTGGTCCGAGGAACCTGACATGACTTAGTTTCTGTTTAATACTTCAATAGATGTCAAAGGGTATTAATTTCTACTAAGTCTGTGGTCCGAGGAACCTGACATGACTTAGTTTCTATTTAATACTTCAATAGATGTCAAAGTGTATTAATTTCCACTAAGTCTGTGGTCCAAGGAACCTGACATGACTTAGTTTCTATTTAATACTTCAATAGAAGTTAAGGGATATTAATTTCCACTAAGTCTATGGTCCGAGGAACTTGACATGACTTAGTTTCTGTTTAATACTTCAATAGATGTCAAAGGGTATTAATTTCCACTAAGTCTGTGGTCCAACGAATCGACATGACTTAGTTTCTGTTTAATACTTCAATAGAAGTTAAAGGGTATTAATTTCCACTAAGTCTGTGGCCCGAGGAACTTGACATGACTTAGTTTCTATATAATACTTCAATAGATGTCAAAGGGTATTAATTTCCACTAAGTCTGTGGTCTGACGAACCGACATGACTTAGTTTCTGTTTAATACTTCAATAGATGTCAAAGGGTATTAATTTCCACTAAGTCCGTGGTCTGACAAACCTGACATGACTTAGTTTCTGTTTAATACTTCAATAGATGTTAAAGGATATTAATTTCCACTACATCTGTGGTTCGATGAACCTAACATGACTTAGTTTCTATTTAATACTTCAATAGATAGGCAAACACATGATACATGATTGGAATGAATTTAAAAAAGAACTAAACAGAGCTGTTTTTATTAATAATAATACCTCTTTAGGTTGTTTACATTCCAAGGATGGAGTACAATTTTTTCATCTAGATCCTCCAAATAGTACGCACCTATTCCTGCCATCGAAGTGATGTGATACAGTCCTTCCCAATTAGGCCCTAACTTTCCCTAGGCTGGATTCCTGGTAGTACCCAAAACTTTTCTTAATACCAAATCTCCCGGGGTTAACGGCCTTAGCTTTACATTGGTATCATAACCTTGCTTGAGCTTGTGCTGGTAGTAGGCCAGTTGGACCATTGCATTCTCTCTTCGTTCTTTAATTAAATCTAGACTCTTTTCTAGCAGCTCATCATCGTCGTTGGAAGTGAATGCATTTGTTCTCAGCGTTGGGAAACCAGTTTCCAGAGGAATTACAGCCTCGGCCCCATATGTCATTGAAAAGGGGGTTTCTCTTGTTGACCGGCGATGTGTTGTTCGATACGTTCAAAGGACATGTGGTAATTCCTCCACCCATTTTCCCTTTGCATCGTCCAACCTCTTTTTAAGTCCATTCACTATAACTTTATTGACAGCTTTAGCTTGCCCATTTCCTTGTGGATAGGCTAGAGTGGAATATCTATTCTTTATCCCCAGATCACAACAGTACTTCCTGAAAGCTTTGCTATCAAATTGAAGGCCATTTTCCGAGATGAGAGTATGGGGAACCCTGAATCGAGTAATGATATTCTTTCAGATAACCTCTTGACATCCACATCACTGATATTAGCCTAAGGTTCAGTTTCGACTCATTTGGTGAAATAGTCTATGCCGACCAGCATATACTTTTTATTTCCTACTGCTTTAGGGAAAGGACCTACAATATTCAAGCCCTACTGAGCAAAAGGCCAAGGGCTAGAAAGAGGATTAAGAACTCCTCCAGGTTGATGAATGTTTGGCGTGAATCTTTGACACTGATTACATTTTTTAACATACTCTTGTGCTTCCTTTTGCATGCCCAGCCACCAGTATCCTTGAGTAATGGCTCGGTGAGATAAAGATCTTCCTCCTGTGTGACTTCCACAAATTCCTTCATGTAGTTCTTCCAGGAGTAATTCTGACGCCTCGGGATGTACACAAAGCAGATATGGTCCAGAAAAAGAGCGTTTGTACAACTTTTTGTCCTTGGACAGCCAAAACTGAGGAGCTTTCCTTCGTGCTTTCTCAGCTTCTGAATTCTCCTTAGGCAATATGTCCTTTTCAAGGAATAGCAGTATAGGATCCATCCAGCTCAGCCCTACCCTGATTTGATGGACTTGGAGTAGGTCTCTCTTTATTGGGGTAGCGGTGCATAGGTCTTCGACAAGTATTACTCGGGGCAAATCCTGTGCTGAGGAAGTGGCAAGGGTAGCCAGGGAATCTGCATGGGTATTTCTACTTCTAGGGATATGCAATAAGTCAAAAAATTCAAATTCTGTTTGTATGCACCTAACTTGACCCAAATATTCCTGCATTCTTGTATCCCGGGCTTCCAATTCCCCTTTTACCTGGCCTACGACTAGTCTTGAATCTGAAAAGATTTCCACTGCCTTTCCACCCATTTTCTGGACCATCGCCATTCCCATTAACAAAGCTTCATATTCAGCTTCATTGTTTGTAGCCGAGATCCCTAACCTCAATGATTTTTCAATGGTGATCTTCTTAGGAGATACCAGAACCAGCCCCACTCTTGATCCCCGCTGGTTTGCTGCTCCATCCACATATAATTTCTAGGGAAAGGGGTGCTGACTCCTAGTGGTTTCCCCGGAGGTTCAAAGAGGACTTGTCGACGGCCTTTGTTGGCTTTGGTCGCATATTGCTCATTTTTCTTTTTTATATGTTTTCGTACACTTTCATGGAGTTTCTTCACCATCTCAGCCTTCTTTTCACCATCTAAACTAGTCATTTCATTAACTTGTTTGTATTTGATTACATAAGGGAAGGTCTCAATAAATTCCACCCATTTGGCATGTTTTCTATTCAACTTACCTTGTCCTTTTAAGTGCTTCAAGGACTCATGGTCGGTATGTATGACAAATTCTTTCAGCCAAAGGTAATGTTGCCAAGTCTCCAATGCTCTAACCAGTGCATAAAGCTCCTTGTCATATGTTGGGTAGTTCAAAGTTGCCCTATTTAGCTTTTCACTAAAATAGGCTATTGGCCGCTTCTCCTGCATCAAAACAGCTCCAATACCTATTCCTTTATTAGCATTACCTAATTTTTCTAAAACTTTTGAGATTGAGTGTGATGCCTCCACACTAACAATAGAACGAAAGACAAACCCTAGGAGTCAGCACCTAAGGGCTGCTTGGAGTCAATACCAAGCAAACTAGAGTCAGCACCAGTAAAAGAAAACACACGTTTATTTTTTTATAATTCTCAAAACTGTCTTACAATAATCTGAAAAAGTGTTTAAATAGCCAACAATAAAAAACCCTAAAGAAACCCTAATCATTAAATGCTCGGGCTTGCTTAATTTCAAGCCCAATAACTAGTATGCTCCATCCATAAGGCCACAGGTTGGGCCGTCTTCTTTTTGCTCTTCCTCCTATACGTGCGTGTAATTGGGGGCTTGTACCTCGTGTCCGCACCAACTGATGGAGATCAAGGCACCACTTCGAAGGATCTCATTCAAGTACCAATTGGGCCGATTACGAGAGCACAAGCAAAGAAGTTCAAGGATGTACTTAACGGACTCATCCAAGAGTTATGGGCTCAAGCAAATTCGTGGAAGCCCATTGAGCATGATCCACGTGGGCAACAAAAAATCGTCACCTTGATTCAAGTTCTAGAAGGATCCGGTCAAGGTTAAGAATTGGCTTGAAATATTTTGGGTCTATGTAAAAAACGTTATTCTAGGTTTAGGTGATTTATTTCCTTGTTTTTAGGTGCATTTAATGCTTTTTAGGTCAAACTTTATTCCTAATATGGTTAGGTATCAATTAGGAGTTATTTTAGAATATATTTTCTTGTCTGTCAAGTTTTAAGGAGTCCTTAAATAGTCATCTAAGTCTGTAAACGTTTTTGATATTTTTATTTATAAAACTTGTGAGGTTTATTCTCTTTGGTTCTTTGAAGAACTACTCGAACTTATCGGGAATTCCCGTGGCGTTCATCTCGACTTATCAAACGGAGTTTCCACCACCGTTTGTGGCGTCTTCCTTATACCGAGGTTCTTGTTTGTCATAAACAACGGGTCGAGGTCTCCCTTTGAATCTGTCCATAGAACGATCTTGGGTTCCCTTTCGTTGTTGGGTCTCGTTATTCTTGACGGGGTTCACATCATTTGGTATCAGAGCCAGGTTTCTAGTTCAGGTTTGCCTATCCTTTAACATATTTATCTCTTCTTAGCCGAATTTCCTTTACCCTATCTGTTCAAATCTTTGTTTGTCTTGTTGATGTCTAAACTATTGGTCTGGTCTCACATCATTCTCAAAAGCTAGTTGCTGATCATAAAAAAAAAAATTTCACTATTCTGTGCTTCCAAAATTCCAAAACTGCCATATTCCTTCTAATTCTAATCTGAAAATTTCCATATTCCTTACGTTCAAATCTGAGATTCCTTGATTAGTTCTTGGTGAATTGTTGCTAGAAATTGTGAGTTGTTTGTTTAGTTTCAAAAGAACTGAAAGAGAATTATCGAGTGGAAAAAGGCAAGAGTGGTGAGAACATCAGAGGGTAAAAGCCATATTATTTTGAGTGAAACACGAGTGGAGAGTGATCCACATTCTTTTGAGTGTAAACACATAAGGGAGTGATTCATGAGGTTCTTTTTTTTTTTTTTTTTTTTTTTTTTTTTTTTTTCTTCTAACCTTTGTTTTGCAGCAATCATGTCTCGTGATAGTGGTAAGAGCATTGCCGAAGATGATACAAAATTGGCTAATCCAAAAGTGTTTTTGGAGGCCATGATGAGTGAGATGAGGCGTGTGATGAAGATGGAGATGGCGTAGGTTCACGAATGGATAGATCAAATGGAGAATAGACGTGAGGAGTAACCACAAAACGGTCGTAATTTGCGTAGAAGGGAAAGAGTTCCACCGAGGGAGGAGGATGAAGAGCGTTATGGGTCTGGTTTTGACGAAGAAGAAGATTGGGATTCCATTGTTAGCAATAGGAGACTTGGAGGAAGATTTAGAGAAGCTAGGAATCGTGAAGATAACAACTTGGGTGGTATCAAGATGAAGATTCCGTCCTTTCAAGGTAGGTCTGATCCTGAGGCATATCTTGAGTGGGAGAAGAAGATGGAGTTCGTGTTTGATTGCCACAATTACTCCGAGACAAATAAGGTAAAATTAGCCGTGATTGAATTTTCTGAATATGCTATTACTTGGTGGGATTAGCTTGTGATAAACAGGAGGGGGAATAGAGAACACCCAATACACACATGGGAGGAGATGAAAGTAGTGATGAGAAAGCGATTTGTTCCAAGTTACTACTACCGAGAGTTGTACAAAAAGCTACAAGGTCTTAGATAAGGGAGTCGAAGCGTAGAGGACTACTACAAGGAGATGGAGATTGCTATGATCTGCGCTAATGTAGAGGAGGATCGGGAGGCTACAATGGCTAGATTTTTGCTTGGCTTAAACCGGGAGATCCATGATAAGGTAGAAATGCAGCATTATGTGGAATTGGAAGATATGGTGCATATGGCTATCAAAGTGGAACAACAACTCAAGAGAGGGAATGGGACACGTGCAGGCCATAACTCTAGTTCTACCTCTTGGAAATCGAGTCATGCTAAGCCACTGGACAAGTCACAAACGCCCAAACTCGAGCCCAAGTCCTCAACCACCAACCATGTTCCTTAAGGTAAAACCGAAGCCTCTACCTCTAGGAATCGTGATATTAAATGTTTTAGATGTCAAGGCAGGGGCCACATAGCAAGTCAATGTCCAGACAAGCAAGTCATGGTGTTGCAAGCTAATGGTGAAATTGTGATCGATGATGAAGATTCCGACACCGACGACATGCCGCCATTAGAGGATATTTTTGAGGAGGAGTATTTAGCCCCTGGCGCATTGACATTGGTAGTGAGGAAAGCATTGAGCTTGCAAGCAAAAGGAGTTGATGAAATACAGCGGGAGAACATCTTTCACACTAGGTGCTACGTTAAAGACAAGGTATGTAGTGTGATTATTCATGGTGGTAGTTGTACTAATATTGCAAGCACAATTATGGTGGAGAAATTGGGATTGCCCATGATAAAGCACCCTAGACCGTACAAGTTGCAATGGCTAAATGATAGTGGTGAGATCAGGGTGAACAAGCAAGTGTTAGTTGCATTTCAAATCGGTAAATACGAAGATGAAGTGTTGTGTGATGTAGTACTGATGCAAGCGGGACACTTATTGCTAGGGCGTCCATGGCAATTAGATAGGCAAGTGAAGCATGATGGCTTTACGAACAAGTACTCTTTTGTACTTAATCAACGATCAATCACTCTTGTACCATTGACACCGCAGCAAGTATACGAGGATCAAGTAAGATTACAAAAGAAGAGTGATCAAAAGAAAGAGAGCGAGCAAAAGAAAAAGAGTGAAAATCAGAGAGAGGCCGAGAAAAATGAGGGAGAAAAAGAAAATCAGAGTTCGGCCCTTGAGAGAAAATCAGAGTTCGGCCCTTGAGAGAAAATCAGAGAGAAAACAAAAGAATTTCTATGCAAAAGTGAGTGAGATCAAGCAAACAATGTTTTCAAATAAGCCGATGATTGTACTTTTGTACAAAGAGGCACTTTTAAACACTAACGAACTTGACCTTGCTTTGCCTAGTTCTATTGTTTCTCTTTTGTAGGAGTACGAGGATGTCTTCCCCAAGGAAACACCACATGGGTTACCTCCAAACCGAGGGATTGAACATCAAATTGATTTTGTTCCCGGTGCAACCATTCCAAACCGACCAGCTTATAGGAGCAATCCCGAGGAGACAAAGGAGCTTCAACAGCAGGTAAGTGAATTGTTGGAGAAAGGGCACGTGAGGGAGAGCATGAGCCCATGTGCAGTTCCGGTCTTACTTGTACCTAAGAAGGATGGGATGTGGAGAATGTGCGTTGATTGCCGAGCCATCAACAACATAACGGTAAAGTATCGTCATCCTATCCCACGCTTAGATGATATGTTAGATGAGCTGCATGGTTCTTGCATATTTTCTAAAATTGATTTAAAAAGTGGTTATCATCAAATTAGGATAAAAGAAGGAGATGAATGGAAAACCGCCTTTAAAACAAAATATGGTTTGTATGAATGGTTAGTTATGCCTTTTGGTTTGATTAATGCTCCGAGCACTTTTATGAGACTTATGAACCATGTTTTGCGTGCATTTATAGGCAAATTTGTTG
This sequence comes from Quercus robur, assembly GCF_932294415.1. Taxonomy (NCBI): domain Eukaryota; kingdom Viridiplantae; phylum Streptophyta; class Magnoliopsida; order Fagales; family Fagaceae; genus Quercus; species Quercus robur. Next base: position 20,843,834 of record NC_065545.1, on the reverse strand, counting down.
TTGTCTATTTTGATGATATACTCATTTATAGCAAAAACATAGACGATCATGTAGTACATTTGAAATCCGTTTTAGATGTGCTAAGGAAAGAAAGGTTGTTTGCTAATTTAAAGAAGTGCACTTTTTTCACCGATAAGCTTGTATTTTTGGGATTTGTTGTTAGTGCACAAGGTATACAGGTTGATGAAGAGAAGGTACGTGCAATCCAAGATTGGCCGAGTCCCACAAGTGTAGGTAATGTTCGTAGTTTTCATGGACTTGCTAGTTTCTACCGGCGGTTCGTGAAGGACTTCAGTAGCTTAGCTGCACCGCTTACCGAAGTGATCAAGAAGAACGTTGGATTTTGGTGGGGAGAAGAACAAGAGAAGGCATTTCAATTAATCAAAGAGAAGCTGACTAATGCACCTTTGTTGTCTTTGCCCAACTTTTCTAAAACGTTTGAAGTTGAATGTGATACTTCAGGTATTGGTATAGGAGCCGTTTTTATGCAAGAAGGACGACCAATTGCTTACTTCAGCGAGAAACTCAGCGGGGCAGCCTTAAACTACCCAACTTATGACAAGAAGTTGTATGCATTGGTTCGAGCTTTAGAGACGTGGCAGCACTACCTATGGCCTAAGGAGTTCGTGATTCACATCGATCATGAGTCCTTGAAACACTTGAAGGGCCAACACAAGCTAAACAAAAGGCATGCGCGATGGGTGGAGTTCATAGAGACGTTTCCATACGTCATTCGGTACAAGGTAAGGAGAATGTAGTCGCTGATGCACTTTCTCGCAGGTATGCCTTATTCTTCACACTTGATGCAAAATTGCTTGGTTTTGAACACATTAAAAAATTATATGCTGAAGACCATGAATTTTGTGAGGAATATTGAGCTTGTGAGAAAATCGCCTCTGGTAAGTTCTTTAAGCTTGATGGATTCATATTTCGAGAAAATAAACTATGCGTGACTAATTGTTCTATAAGGGAGTTATTAGTGCAGGAATCACATGGTGGGGGATTAATGGGACATTTTGGAGTTGCAAAGACTTTAGCTATTTTGCAGGAACACTTCTATTGGCCTCACATGAAACGAGATGTCGAACAGATTTGTGGTAGATGTGTCACATGTAGGCAAGCTAAATCCAAAGTGCAGCCCAACGGTTTGTATACTCCTTTACCAATTCCTAGTGAGCCTTGGATTGATATTTCAATGGATTTTGTGTTAGGATTGCCTAGGACTAAACGTGGAAGAGATTCAATTTTTGTGGTCGTGGATAGTTTTTCTAAAATGGTACATTTTATTCCATGTCACAAAACGGATGACGCTTCACATGTTGCTGATTTGTTCTTTAGAGAGATTGTGAAGTTACATGGCATGCCTAGGACAATTGTTTCAGATAGAGATGCTAAGTTCTTGAGCTATTTTTGGAAGACTTTGTGGTGTAAGCTAGGTACTACGCTATTGTTTTCCACTACTTGTCATTGAAAGTTCAAAAACGTGTACAAAAACACTTTTGAACGTTTAGACCCCCAAAAACCAACTTAACCAACACAAGCAATATGTCAAACAACAAGTGTGCGGAAACTTAACATATGCTATAATATGAAATTGGTTAAACAACTATCTAAGCCATAACAAAATAAACCACAGCAGATAATGTAAAGGCAGAGATAGAGAGGAAGGAAGATGCAAACACAAAGATAACACCCGATGTGTTATCGAAGAGGAAACCGAAGACCTCGGCGAAAAACCTCTCCGCCGCCCTCCAAGCGGTAATCAATCCACTAGAAAATACAGTTGGGATACAAGGACAGCAATAGACCCTCCAAGCCTAATGTACCCAATGCACCTAAGCCCTCCAAGCTTCTTGCTCCAACGAGGTTGCGCCGAACCTTTTTCTTTTCTAGCTTTCCGGATTCCGCTACTAGACCGTAGCATCAACCAATGTAGATTGGCTCCTTCCTAACTACTTCCCAGAACTCCAAACGACTGTCTCACAGAGATGATAATGGTGAGAACCAGGTTTGGTATAATGCCTCTCAATGATTTAACAATGGAGAGGAAGAGAGTGAGGGAATTTGATGAGACTCTAAGGTAGGGATTGTGTGTGAAACAATCTTGTTTTTCTTTAGGGTTTCTCTCTCAAAATTCTCTCTGGAAGCTCTCTTTCAATCGTGGGTTAAAAAGGGTATTTATACTGGAGTGAAGAGGAATGTGAAACGTCAGGTTTTTCCAAAACAGGGGTGGCTCGCGGCTTGACCTCGCGGCTTGACCAAGTCGCGAGATCCAGTCGCGAGTTAACCGTATGGCCAGTTGTCCTGTTTTGTCCTGTAGTGCTCCAGCTAGCATGACTGTTCATCTTCCAGCATGCTTGGCACGTGTGCAGCTTCTGGCGACTTGCAGCCGCGAGTCCACCCGCGAGTCCCAGCCGCGACATTCTGTTTTCTTGCACACTCTTGAGCAATCTTCACTCTATCTCACTCACTACCCTTACAACAATCCCACCTAAATACAGGGTTACTAAATGCTGAATCACAAGCAAATTTGGCACGGAATAAAGCCAATTAGATGGTTGAATAAATTCAACCTTACAGTCATCCACAAACTGATGGTCAAACTGAAATAGTAAATAAGACTTTGTCTACTCTATTGAGGGCAATCATTAGAAAGAACATCAAAACATGGGAAGAATGTTTACCACATGTTGAGTTTGCATATAATAGAGTTGTTCATTCTGCTACCAAATTTTCGCCATTTGAAATTGTGTATGGGTTTAATCCTTTAACTCCATTGGATTTATCTCCTTTACCTTTGATGGAGCACGTTAATTTAGATGGAAAAAAGAAAGCTGATTTTGTGAAGCAGATTCATGAGAAAGCAAGACTCAACATTGAGCGAAGAACGAAGCAATATGCCACACAAGCCAACAAGGGACGTCGCAAACTGGTTTTTGAACCCGAAGATTGGGTTTGGCTGCATATGAGAAAAGAAAGATTCCCGGCGAAAAGATGTTCCAAATTGCTCCCAAGAGGAGATGGTCCCTTCCAAGTCCTCGAGCGTATCAATGACAATGCTTACAAGCTAGATTTACCTGGTAAGTACGATGTAAGTGCCACTTTTAATGTTACTGATTTGAGTCCTTTTGATGTAGGTGATGATTTGAGGGCAAATCCTTTTCAAGAGGAGGGGAATGATGAAGATCAAGGCACCACTTTGAAGGATCTTATTCAAGTACCAATTGGGCCGGTTACGAGAGCACAAGTAAAGAAGTTCAAGGATGTACTTAACGGACTCATCCAAGAGTTATGGGCTCAAGCAAATTCGTGGAGGCCCATTGAGCATGATCCACGTGGGTAACAAAAAATGGTCACCTTGATTCAAGTTCTAGAAGGATCCTGTCAAGGTTAAGAATTGGCATGAAATATTTTGGGTCTAGGTAAAAAACGTTATTCTAGGTTTAGGTGATTTATTTCCTTGTTTTTAGGTGCATTTAATGCTTTTTAGGTCAAACTTTATTCCTAATATGGTTAGGTATCAATTAGGAGTTATTTTAGAATATATTTTCTTGTCTGTCAAGTTTTAAGGAGCCCTTAAATAGTCATCTAAGTCTGTAAACGTTTTTGAGATTTTTATTGATAAAACTTGTGAGGTTTATTCTCTTTGGTTCTTTGAAGAACTACTTGAACTTATTAGGAATTCCCGTGGCGTTCATCTCGACTTATCAAACGGAGTTTCCACCACCGTTTGTGGCGTCTTCCTTATACCGAGGTTCTTGTTTGTCATAAACAACGGGTCGAGGTCTCCCTTTGAATCTGTCCATAGAACGATCTTGGGTTCCCTTTCATTGTTGGGTCTCGTTATTCTTGACGGGGTTCACATCAGGTCTTGTGTGGAGATTAGGCCAACCGATTTTTCATCCATGCCATGTTGCTTTACATCTACCTCTTCAGGAAATTCAGCAACCTCGGCTACTAGGTCGGCGAGGACCTGGCCTTGTACAGAGGTACGAGGCATATACTTGATATCAAAATCTCCTAGAATCGTGCTACATTTGGCAATCCTCCCGGTATAATTAGTGCTCCAAAGTATTGACTTGAGCGGAAACTGAGTTAGGACAACCACGGTGTGTGCCTGGAAGTAATGGGGAAGTTTTCGTGTAGCATGCACTACCGCCAAGATGGCCTTCTCCAGTGGTAAATAATGCACCTCGGCTTCATAAAGTGACTTGCTCACGTAATAGACTGGCCGTTGTATGCCACTGTCTACTCGTATCAAAACAAAACTTACCGCATGAGAGGTTATCGCCAAGTAGGCAAACAGAACCTCATCTACCTCAGGACTGGACATGATGGGTGGCCGAGATAGGTACTCTTTAAGCTGTTGAAATGCTACAGCACACTCCTCGGTCCATTCAAATCCTTTCCATTTATGCAGCAAAAGGAAGAAGGGTCTGCACCTATTTGCTGACCTGGATATAAATCAATTCAAAGCAGCAGTCATCCTAGTCAATTTCTGGACCTCCTTGGGATTCCGAGGTGTTCGTAAGCTATTAATGGCCTTAATCTGATCAGGGTTCACCTCAATTCCCCTGTGAGTCACCATGTAGCCCAAAAACTTACCCGAGCCTACACCAAACGAACACTTGGAAGCATTCAGACGCAACTTATACTTCCTCAGAATTTCAAAAATGTTCGTGAGGTCTCCCACATGCTTGGACACCACCTTGCTCTTTACCACCATATCATCAATATAGACTTCAATGCTCCTGCCCAACTGTGGTTCAAACATTTTAGTCATCATCCGTTGATAAGTAGACCCTACATTTTTCAAACCAAAGGGCATCACTTTGTAATGATAGTTTCCAGTGGGAGTGACAAAAGCTGTCTTTTTCTAATCATCCAATGCTAGTGGTATCTAGTGATATCCTTGAAAGGCATCCAAGAAATTCATTTGAGGATGGCCTATCGTCGCATCCACCAACTAATCTATCCGAGGCATAGGGAAATGGTCTTTTGGACAAGCCTTATTGAGATCTGTGAAGTCCACACACACACGCCATTTCCCATTTTTCTTTTTCACCACCACTGTGTTAGCTAGCCACTGGGGATAGAAAACTTCCTTGATAGCCCCTGCCTACTTGAGCTTTGTTACCTCATTTCTGACAGTCTCAGTGTGCTCTTTGGACGGATGTCGAGGTTGCTGTCTCTTCGGAGTGATGGAAGGGTTAACATTCAAATGATGACAAATGAAACTTGGATCTACATCTGGGGCTTCGTACGCGCTCCTCGCGAACACATCAACATTTTTTCTAAGAAATTCAACCAATCACTCCGTCTCTTGTAGAGGCAATTGAGCCCCAACCTGAAAGAACTTCTTTGGATCATCATCAACAATTACCTTTTCTAGATCTTCACATTTGACTTCGTCAGCTGGTCTATTGAAGAGCAACATTGGAGTTTCTGATTGCTATAAACCATTCTTAGTAGTGGCCGAGATTTCAGCCTCAGGCCGACGTTGGATGGCCTCTACCAGGCATTGTCTGGCTGTAGACTGACTTTCTAATATTTCCAAAACCTGAACTCCAGAGGGATATTTCATCTTTTGGTGAAGAGTGGAGGAGACAGCTCCTAGGGTATGAAGCTAGGGTCTGCCCATAATAGCCGTATATGGAGAGAAAGCTTCTACAACAATGAAGTCCACATTCACCACATCCGTGCTAGTCTGCACAGGTAGTCTGATCTGACCCTTTGGAATGACCATCTTACCTTTAAAACTCACCAGAGGAGAACTGTAGGCTGTTAAATTCTCAGGTTTCAAATTTAGCCCCTTATATAGGTCAAGATACATTATCTCAGCTCCGCTGCCTTGATCGATCATCACCCTTTCCACATCGTACCAACCAATTCTAAGTGTAACTATCAAAGCATCATCGTGAGGCTGTATGGTTCCAAGTTTGTCCTCATCTGAAAAACCTAACACCAGTGGGATACCCATCTTGACTCTCTTCGGCATTGAACTAAATTCCTTAACTGGATAATGAGATACTGACATTACTCTGGAGGGGTAAGATTTGGTCCTCCCTGGGGCAACAAATATGACATTTATCGTGCCTAGAAGGAGTCTCAAAGGAGCATCTCTCCGAAACTTAGAACCTGTTTAGCCCCCCCAGCCACTGGAATGATGCAAGAGTTGCTTTAATTTCCTTTCTTGGACTAGTTGGTCTAAATGGTCCCACAAGTTTTTGCAATCCTAGGTAGTGTGTCCATGGTCTTGATGATATTGGCAATAAAGGTTTTGATTACGCCTCATAAGAGCTCTTGCCATCTTGTTCGGCCATTTGAAGAACGACTCGTTTTTAATATTCTCCAGAACCTGTTGTATTGGTTCTCGGAATACAGCATTAACCACCTGGGTGTTGGTAGATCCTGGCTGCCCAACAAAGTCTTTCTGAGGTCGGTTATTATTGTACCAGTTCGACCTAAAATCCTTCATCTCCTGAGGGATCACCTTAGCTTTTCCTTTCCCCTGCAGTTGGTCTTCTTCTACCCTTTTGTACTTGTCAATCTGATCCATAAGTTGACGCACATTGGTAACAGGCTTACCAGTCAAAGATTTCCTCAAATCATGCTCGGCTGGGAGGCCAGCCTTAAAAGTACTAATGGCCATATCATCATAGTCTCCATCTATTTCGTTAAACATCTCCTAGTATCTATCCGAGTAGGTCTACAGAGTCTCCCCCTTTCGCATGGACATAGATAATAAGGAACCCAAAGGCCGAGGAACCCTGCTACAAGTGATAAAGGGAGCGCCAAAGGCCCGGGTGAGCTTCTTAAAGGAGTCATTGGAATTCATCCTTAAATCATTGAACCACCTCATCACTACAGGGCCCAAACTAGATGGAAAGACCTTACACATCAAAGCCTCATAATGAATGGCCATCCTTTGATTGAAGTGACTAACATGTTCCACCGGATCTGTTCGACCATTATAAATGGTGAACGTGGGTTGATGGAATCGCCGCGGAAGACTCGCGCCTTCTATGTTTCATGTGAAGGGTGATTTAGAGATTTGACTCAACGCCTTGTTCATGGCATTGTTCCCTAGGCCTTTACGAGGTGGGTTCTTATATCTATGTCTATGGTGGTACTCCTCGTCGTAGGAGAAAGACTCGCTGGGCGGAGTTCTGGATCTTTGTCTATAATTAGCACCATCTGTCTCCTCGGAGGACAACTCGGAGTTGGGCGATGAACGTCTTCGCCGTGCGTGGCGCAATTCCCTTTTCAACTCATCGATTTCACATTGCATGTCTTTATCATTCTTTGCATGGGAAACACGGCTTTTCCCTCGAGACTGGCTTTTACTAGTATGCGCTGTGTGCACACTTTCCTTACGATCTCTTCTCCGTTCGAGGCTCATACACGGATTGCTATGTTGAGACCCCCTTGATTCTACTTGGTGTAGATTTGCATCCACCTAATGTGGACCTACTTCTTCCATCTTAAACGTTGCACTCGAAACATTTTCAGAATAGATCAAGTTCTTCCCACAGACGGCGCCAATTGTAAGGATTGAATTTGGATTTGACCCAATATAGGATTGGATTTTAGCCCAACGAACCCAAACAATGAATTTGTAGAGCGTGGGTGAAAGAACTAGTTCTATTCAGTAAGAAAGACAATAACAGTTGTTTATTTAAGAGAATGAAACACAAGTAAGGTAAGAAAAATCTGTCCTCGGAACAGTCCAAGTAGCTATGTTATAATGTCAAGTTGATGATCAAGGTTATAAGATAAGTTCAAAGGATTATTACAAAGATTTCTTGGTTTTCCGGTCTCCCTTCTTTAGGCCACCTTTCCATGCTATATACTATAATTTTGGTATCATTCCCACCGTACACATGTAGGTTAGGTTCTAGGAATTCCTTCTTGTCCCATCCAACACCTCCCAGAACCTTCAACTAGAAGTTGTAAGGTTGCTTCACTACTGTTCAGGTATGACCTCCACATTAATGCGGCCAGAGAGTTAGCTGGGATGCATTTAATGTGGAAGTAGCAGCTTTTGTAGATATTTGTTGCCTGCCTCTACTCCTCCCTTATCCAATGTCTGACTTCTAACTGTGATGCAACCTTGAAGGATGTTCAGGATGATAGGACAGTCCTACTAACCTCGGATCTCTATTTCCGAGATGACGTTTCTCCTCAGACATATTTTGGACTATCATATACAATCCTTATTTCTTCTTCTTCTACCATTCCCATAATAACCTTATTTGACCATTCTCGGACTAGTAATATCCTCGGATTGGGCCATAGGCCCAATTCGTATAGTTTTAATAGTACATTCTGGCTAACTAGCCCCCACAATATATATATATATATATATATATATATAGTCCCTTAAAATTTACATGTTAAGCACTTTTAGTCCATGAAATTTCAAATGAACTTTTTTAGTCTCTAAAGTTTAAAATTGAGCACTATTGATTCATCTATTTAATTTTGTTTACTTTCTTGTATATGTGTAACTAATGGAACAATGATGTAAGGATTTTTTTACTATTATAATAAAAATAATAATAATTGAGAGTATTACAAATTGTTAAGTAATAGGTGATGTATAGAATTAAGTTTGTGGGTTAGGTAATTACTATTATAAAAAAAAAAATTAAGAGTATTACAAATTGTTAAATAATAGGTGATGTATATAGAGTATTAATTACATAGTGGCTTGTGAGTTAGGTAACTGGTGATGTATCTATATGTAATATTAACTACTCAATTGGAGTGTATTCAGCACAAATTTTCGTTATGAAAAAACTTTAATTTGATTGCTATTGAATTTTTTAAATGTGTCACATGAATTCAATCTCTGTAAATGTGACGTATGAAATGTGATGTATGAAATGTGCAACTGATAAATAATATGCACATTATTGGCACAATTGTATTTAATAACGTAAATTAGTTAGTAAAGCATGTATTATTCTGGTATTTTTTGTTATGCACTATATTCCCATAGATTGGACAATTAGCAATGAGATTTTTACTAATGAGGCAACTTAAGGGCGTATCATAATGTTGGCAAAAATGTTTGACTCTACACTTATCGTTCACATATATTGTGACGGACACCGCCACATATATAATATATGTCGAATAAAGATTTTTTGTCTTGTTTTTTGTACTCTGCTTAATTTATACTCCACCAATTGCAGTATTATGTCATGTCTTATACGTCCACACCCACAAAACTTACAAGAAATTAAGCAAATGTGATTTATAACACAAAGAATGTGAGGTCAACTATATGTGGCCTCCTTTAATTAGTCGAACTAAAAACCAAGAAAAGAATCAATTTATTCAATTTCAATCATCTCAAGGTGGATGAAATTGCCTACGAAAAGATCCAAATAAATGCAATAATTAATCACTCCTATTTTGTCAACAAGTGATGACAACTTAACTGCAATGGAGGATTAAGATTGTACCCCGCGCACCCTTGGTGCAGTGGTCACTTCACAAGTATAAATGCTTGTGGGGTGTTGGGGGCAAGGGTTGGGGTTCAAGTTTCCAGGAAGGAGTTTCACACACATATACACTTATATTAGGTTAGAGTAGAAATTCTATCTTGTAAAAAAAAAAAAAAAAAAAAAAAAAAAAAAAAAAAAAAAAAAAAAACTGCAATGAAGGATTAAAGAATTACAAAATAAGGTTGATACTGGAAGAATTCCTAGAATTACCACTTCTTATCTTTCAATTTCCCTAGCTATGAAATGACTCATCTATTATCTATACCAACTCATGTAGCATGCGTGCAAACAAGCTGTCTCGCATGTGAATTGTGTCTTGCTATAAGCATAGAGGATGAAAAAGAAAAAGAAAATTAAAGGACCTCTTTCAATAAATAAGAATTTACTAAAACATTAGAGAGGAAACACCCGATCGAGAAGGTGTCAAAGAAATACAAAGAACGTGACACGTACATGTTTTGTGATAGTCCCGATCATATCTTCGTCCATAGAGAAAATAGTGGACGAGAGTAAGACCAAGGTTCGTCCAACTATTGGCGACTGCTAGGCGAGGACGAGTTCATCCGTCTTCAATTATCAATGATGCGTTACAAAACAATGATGGGCCTCTGTACTGTTGGAGAAATATCTCACCATTAACACCCTGCAGAGACGTTACTAATAACAGGAGTGAGGGCACAATTAAGGCAGCACCAACGGCTAGGAGGAAACACCTATTTATACCAACCCATAGGACCTGACCAAAGGTACACATATTCTAGTTCATACACATTGAGATCCTTATACTTCTTCTCGTTCTAAGCCATTCTAATTTTAGCATTGGAGACTTTGTGGTAAGCACCACACTGGTGCCCCCTTATCTCTCTCTTTGTTCATCTTCTCAGGATTAGGTTGGCAGTGGACGACTCCACTCAAGACGATCATTTCGACTGACGATCTGAGCATCATCATTTTGCATGAAGTTCCATAATTCCACGATAACATCTTGGACAGTATAATAGCTGTTTATACTTTATTCCTATCTTCTTCATCTTACACACATGAAAGCCTGGACTTTCTGTCAGGTACGTAGAGGAAGGATTTGCCTTGGTATTTACGTATTTGTGAAACCAAATGTCCAATAATCGTCTAAATGTTTGTTTATAATAATAGAACTATTAAAAAACTTTAATTATAGGTCGAATCCTAGTATTTTCAATTATGAAGTAAATTCTCTTACTAATCGAAAACCTTTTTGATTCTGACATTTTGCAGCAATTTGTATTATGATAAGTGTTTGTTTCCAGCAAGGAATCTCAAAGACTTTCCAACCACAATGAGTACAGAAGTACAGTTGATGTGGTGGCCAATCAATAGAAGTAAAAGTGATTTATTTTACATTGTTTTTTGAGTATATATCACATTATTTTATTAAATGTCTTGTTTTTATTTGTGTGAAATATCACTTCACTTGTATTATGGAGTACATTTTAATTATCGGTGTCATATATATATATGGGCCAAAATGGCCAAATACCACATTTTTTTGGAAATTTTTAGCAAAAAAACACTATTTCGGAAATAAATGGCAAACTACCACTTTTTCCAGAACTCGAGTTTCAGAAACTCGAGTTCCTCATCAGTTTTGCCACCGTGGCACTGCTGAGTTGGATTTGTGCGATTAAAAAAAATTATGTGGTACTTGAGCTTGGTAAACTCGAGTACCATGCAACACAATACTCGAGTATACCAAGCTCGAGTACCTTTTATAAATAAAATGCAAAAAAAAAAAAAAAATTACACAGTACTCGAGTTTGGTAAACTCGAGTATGGTGTAATTTTTTTTTTTTTTTTTTGTTTGGGGATAAACAACAAATAAACATAAAGATAAAAATAAGTAGCTTTTTTATGTTTTTATTTATTTATATAGAAGCATTGTAAAATATAGAGATTTTAATTTTGAAATATGAATTTAATTTCTACATTAATTAAAACTGTTCATTATTTTCTCATAAAAATTGTTCACTGTTTTCTGTATAAACAATTTCTACGATTTTGCATAAAATTATTTTCTGTTCAGCATTATTCAAGAAATTGTTCGCTCTCTTTTTTGTATAAATTATTTTCTGTTCACTATTTAAAAAATTGTTCCCTGTTTTCTCATAAAACACCTAGTGAAATCGTGTTTTCCAAATTTAAACGCCAAATCTGAATGCTTTTTTATGTTTGAATTTCACAATAATTGAATATATTTTTCTGCATTGATAAAATCTATTTCTACATTAATAAAATTTTCCCTCTACACATCATATTTACTGTATATTCAAATCTGCTTACTGCATTCATAAAATCTGTTTTTTGCATTAAGTAAAATTGTTCACTGTTTTCTCATAAAAATTGTTCACTGTTTTTTGCATAAACTATTTCTAGCATTCTGCATAAAATTATTTTCTATTCAGCATTATTTAAAAAATTGCTCACTCTCTTTTCTGCGTAAATTATTCTCTGTTCACTGTTTAAAAAATTGTTCGCTGTTTTCTCATAAAACACCTATTGAAATCGTGTTTTCTAAATTTAAAAGCCAAATCTGAATGCTTTTTCATGTTTAAATTTCACAATAATCGAATTTTTTTTCTGCATTGATAAAATCTGTTTCTGCGTTAATAAAATTTGTTCTCTACACATCATGTTTACTGCATTTTCGAAGCTGCTTACGACATTCATAAAATCTGTTTTTTGCATTAATTAAAACTGTTCACTGTTTTCTCATAAAAATTGTTCACCTTTTTCTGCATAAATTGTTTTTAGCATTGACGCAGTTATTGCACTTATATGGTTTTTGTGTTTTTTTAAAAAAAAATATGTAACCTTATGAATAATGGACAAACTCCATGAAAGAAAAATGAATGATTCGTATAAATTACCTAATGGTAAATGCCTCGAAAAATTCAAATTTGTAAAAAAGTTCAAATTAGTTGAATATAGAACTGTTCACTAAGTAAAACTATTTTCTGTATTAAGTAAAATTAATTACATTAGATGTACAGATTATCCAAATTTGTTTCCAAATTTGAATTTTCACGATTTTGTACATTTGACGACTTCAAATTTGGAAACAAATTTGGATGATCTGTACATCTAATGTAATTAATTTTCCATTAAGTTTACTCAATTTGTTATGTTCTTCAATTTTCATTTGAATTTTCACAATTTTACACAATCAACGAATTCAAACTTTTCAACAAATTTGTACTATCTGTACATCTAATGTACACAATTTTTCCTTGAGTTTTCACAGTTTTGTACATTCAACGAATTCAAATTTTTAAACAAATACATATGATCTATACATCTAACGTACATACTTTTCCATTGAATTTTCATTATTTTGTACTTTCAACGAAATCAAATTTCTCAACAAGTCTAGACTATCTGTACATCTTATGTACACCTTCACGATTTGGTATGTTCATTGATTTTCCATCGATTTTTCTAGACTTTCTACATTCAACTAATTCAAAATTTTTTACAAATTCGAATTTTACGAGGCATTTACCATTAGGTGACTTCATATGAAGTTGTTGATTGCTCCCATGGTAAGCAACTCTGGGAACTATGTAAAGAGAAGTATGAACCACTATGGCTTAATGGGGGAAACCACTGTGATTTGGAGCTCCGATTTAGCACAAGATTCTTTCTTCAATATCTGTGCTTAATTTTGGTAGAATCTTACTTTATCCACTTATAGTAAAGAATTAGAAATCATTTTTGTAACTGAACATGCATTTGAATAGAAACTAAAAGTGTTCATGTATAATTTGGTTTATAAGCAATATGTTGTGTGTAGTTTTTTGGTTGGTATGTATGTCATGTGTTAAAAAAAATGCATATATGTTTAGACTTCAATAGGATTTTTTTTTCTTTTTTAGTTAGTATGGTTTAGTAGGAGTTGTGAAATTGAATTAACCATCTATTGAATGGATAGGGTATGGAGAATATGTGTCTTAAATTAATGAGGTTGAGAAAATTTGTGTCCTATAGTAAGCTTAAACAAAACATAGTTTCTTATCAAACTTTGTGGTCTATATGCATTTATGATTTTTTTTTTTAGTTTTTTTATAAAGCTTCTAAGATACATTTACTTTGTGCATTATATAAACGTTGGGGTTGAACAAAATCTACGAAGGTCTATATTCATTCCTCACGAAAGGGACATGACAGGCAAAAAATAGTGGGAAAAAAAATTTGGATGATTGGAAGGTAGCAGGAACAAATGAAACGACTGCAAACAGTGTTTTATTTTATTTTTTTTTTGATTGAATGCTAACAGAGTGTAGTTGTGAATCTTGTGATCAAAAGTTGAAGAGTTCTCGTAGCTCGATAACCAAACTCCTTCAAAACTTGATTTAGGCACTAGAGAAACAGTTAATCTCACTCAAGAAAAACCTATATATACCACCACAGGTCAGAAAATATTGGAGGAATGTTCAGTGTTCAAGAGAAACGATGATTCATATGTTTTTATTTCAAACTCAAGAAACTAAAGAACTAACAGAATTCTAGGAAGTAATAAGCTATTTATCTTGCAAGTTTGGATCCTTAGCACCCGAATCTCACTAACAGTGTTGCATGTTTGAATTTCTTGGTGTGACGATACATCATCATCATCATTATTATGCAATTATAGAAGGAAGAGATAGGAAGATGTGATCTTAATCTCAAGTCCAACCCAGAATGTGAAGGAATATTAGTTCCGTCTTATTGCCTTTTAGGTTACAATTGAAATCCGAGATGAATTTGTATTTTATACTTACCTTTTTAATCCATGTTGAGGAAGAGATCAGCCAATCATGACACTTTAAAAGAACATTTGTCCCTTTAGTATGGGTGAGAAGCGTATTTAAATATTATTAAAAAAAATTATTTCTAATAAATGTAAATAAAAATGTTCCCGCACATAGTGCGGGTTAAAAACTAGTTTTAATTAATGTAGAAATTAAATTCATATTTTTTTATGTCTAGTTTTTTTATGTAGAAATTAAATTCATTTATTTTCGAAACAGCGTTTTTTTGCTAAAAATTTCCAAAAAATGTGATATTTGGCCATTTTGGCCTATATATATGTCTCACTATTTTTTAGCACTAGATTCCAAGAATTCAGGTAATTCAAGGGTCTAGGCTCTTTGACTGCCTTTTTGAAGGTTTCATATTATTGGCCTTGTAAGTTGGTTGACGCATCATTTTATTTGCAAATGCCTTGTCAATTATGATTAAGAAAATGAAATGCATCTTCTTTGCTAAACGATATGAAGAACAGACAAACTATTTATTTTTTGTGTAAAATACAAATTTCGTTCATGAAAAATTTAATCTAAATTTGATATGTGTCCCCCTCAAATTTTGGAAATTTAAAAAAGGTATGAATTTCATTGTTCTATTCATCTACCATTAAATATAACTAGCATGTAAACCGTGCTTACGCACGGCACAAACTTATATATTAACAGAAGCCCATCAAGGTTAAAAGAAGAGAAAGAAGATAATGTGTCATTGACAATCTGGCGAAGCACAAATGTAATATTGAGTAAATAGCAAACATTACATAAATAATTAGATTGAAATTTTCTCTTCTTCTTCCAGAATTGCTCAAAATTTTATAAAATAAGAACAAAGTACATAATAAGTATTTGTTTGGTTAGCTTATTTTTTGCCAACTTATTTTATTATTTAGCTTATTTTTGTTATTATTCATGGGTCCTATTGTACTTTTTGATATTATTCATGAGTCTCACTGTACTATTTCAACTAATATTTACCTTTATTTAAAATATTTTTAGCAAAAAATTTTCAGTTTCAACAAAATAAGCAGATCTCAAACCGACCCTAAATGCACCATCTCTATCTCAAACACTCATTTTTTCAATTCCATGACATTATGTGTCTCTTAAGTATATATGTTTACATTCTCAAAAAAGAAGAAGTATATATGTTTAAATTTTTTCAAGAAAAATGCATGAAAAAGAAAAAGAAAAAAGCATCTAGCAATGAAAAGAAATGATACTGAAATCAATTTTCCATTATATTTTAAAATGCTAATGAGTGCAAGTGCAGATCTCCAATGTGTATATGCAAGTCACTTGAAGTAGCGGAGTAAATGATAGAAGATTTCAAATTTTTAGAGTTAGGGATACCCCATATGTATATATTACCATAGGTATAACTATTGTAGATACTGTGACTACTATAAATCCCTATCCAAAGTAATAATTGTAGAATGGATATAGAACTATATCATTGAAGTCAATTTCATGTCCACAAAATACCTTTTTCTAAAACTTGATCCTTACTGTTACTTTCCAAAACTTCTTCTTATCCCATGGAGAGTCAAAAGGATAAGAAGATATCAAACTGAAATTCATAACCGCATATGTGTAAATCCAACTGAAATCCATCAACAATAAATGGCATTACACCCTTTGCATCAAACTATTTTCTGCTAACAGCTAAGTTGTGCATTTGTCAAGACAAGA
Organism: Quercus robur; assembly: GCF_932294415.1. Lineage (NCBI taxonomy): Eukaryota > Viridiplantae > Streptophyta > Magnoliopsida > Fagales > Fagaceae > Quercus > Quercus robur. Next base: position 20,827,810 of record NC_065545.1, on the reverse strand, counting down.
CATTTATATTTTTGTGGTTAATTCAAAGGAAACAGAAGAAAATTTAACAATGATCTAGTCGTGTAAAATTAGGAAATCTCCTCAAGAGTCAAGCATTAGTAAAGGAAACTTCAGCTTTTGTAGAAATCAATTTAATGTCAAATTTCCTAAATAAAAAATGATGATACATAAGCCAAATTGAAGTACATAGTTTTATTTTATTTTTTTTAAATTGAAGTACATAGATATCCAAAATGCAAAAACAAAACAAATCTTTTTAATCAACAAAAAAAGGGGACCTATGGATCTTACGGTCTCAAAAGAGATCCAGATGTTTTTGTTCCTCCATTCAAATCCCCTAATTTTAGTGGGTCTAGATGAAGATATCCAAACATAATTATATCAAAAGACACATATGGAGAGAGTCAATTGTAATGGCAGAAAATATCTTGAAATGCTTCCTTGGAAAATAATAAAATGGAGACAAAGCACGAGTAACAATACTCTAATATAAAAAAGTAAATTTCATATACTCAATTTGAACCCACAAAAAATGAGAGGAAAACATACATAAAATACAAATCTATATATATATAAATAATAGGTAAAGCAGAGAGAAAATCCAATGAATTTTCAAATTGAAATTCAGTTAAAGTCTAATTTTGCGTCACGTGTTTCTTATAAGTTTTTGAATTTTTATGCTAAGTGAGTTATTATATCAATTAACTTTTCTTAATTTTGCTGCTAAATGTGAAAACCAAAGAGATTACAATAAGAACTTGGTTTGGGTACAATGCATCTAGCATAAGAACTTTGCGAGCAGTTGATGATGGTTTTTGGCCATGTACGGGCTCCAATATTGACGATGGTGTTGTTTTCCAAGGATCTATAGTCTTTTTGGGCTTATATCGGTCCTTCCATTGCGTTTAATGTTTTATATCTTTTCATATTAAAAAGACAAATTCTATTAAATTAAAGAAAATCTTCAAACGCATAACCATTAAAAAGAACAACCATAAGCTAATAGCGTGCTCAAAGGTTTGCAAAATTTTTATTAAACAAAATAAGGTTTCTGTTTGATGTACTGTTTCGTTGACAAACTTCCACCAACAATTCCAAATCCTTCAACATAACTTTGAACCCACGTAATCTCAAAATCATTATAAATGGTCACATTAAAATTTGAAAACACAAGAGAGAGAGATTTACCAGAAGAGGGCGAAGAAGAAGACCTAGAATAAAAATTTAACCTTCGCCAGAGGACCCAAGCACTTCAACTCTTCAAGTTTATGTGAGAATAACTGTGTATGCTAATGGGGTGGCAGGGTCGTGTGTAAGTTAAAACTTCAACTATATACATTGGAAACAATAAAAACCTAAGATCAATATTCATAGAAACTGTACAATAAATAGAAGCGCTTTACTTTCGATTGATTAGTAACGGGTATGGCAATTAGTATTATGTCTAAAATAATATGTAGCCTCTGGTTCATTACGTGCATATCCTCTCTCTCCCTCTCTCCCTCTCTCTTTCTTTTAATGAATAGCAAACTTAGTGCATTTCATCCCTATAAAAAAAGTCATGTGTTGCCATCTTAATGGCTGGATGCATTGTACCCAAGCAAAGTTCTTATGCTAGATGCATTGTACCCAAACCAAGTTCTTATTGTCTTTGGTTTTCACATTTAGCAGCAAAATTAAGAAAACTTAATTGATATAATAACTCACTTATCACAAACATTCAAAAACTTATAAGAAACACGTGGCGCAAAATTAGACTTTAATTGAATTTCAATTTGAAAATTCATTGGATTTTCTCTCTGCTTTACCTATTATTTATATATATATATATATAGATTTGTTTGAAACGACCTCAACTTTTACTTTTTAACTTGTAATATAGTTACTTTCTTTGTCATGCACACAATTCATTTAGGGGCAGATGGAGGGAAATATAAAGTCGATATATTTATATACGTACTTTTGAGACAAAATTTTCAAATTTTATATAGGGAGACCAAAATGGAACTTGAACTAAACTTCAGTAACAAAAGATAATATATATATATATATATATATATATATATATATATAGACACACACACTTAGTCACTAGAGTCAGTTCCATGTAGAAGATGCAAAGGCATCTTGGATCTAACTCTTGGAACAAATTAAAGAGGGTTTGGTTAACTAATTCCACAAGACATTGAGTAAGGTGAGTTTTTTTTTTTTTTTTATTGTAATTGTGGAGTTGCATATCAATCAACTAAAGAAGTATTTCTGTATTCATTTTTATTACTTCCCACTGAAGTGGGGCCAGTTAAAGAGGAATCTAATAAGCTCCACTGCATTGGGAATTAACAAAAGCAAATAAAAAAATGGTCCGATTAACGAGTGCCTCAAGACATTGATAAAGTTAAGGTTGAGTTTTGTTTTGTTTTGTTTTTAATTGTAATTGATCACATCTTTTTGTAGAATTCCATCTCAGTTAGTTAAAGAAGAAACTGCTTATTCGTTTTTGTTGTTTACCAAGACATTGGGGTCCACTGAATTTCTCCATAATAGATGACTACACATTTCAAAGGAGATTCTAATGGCCCCCATAGGGTGGGAAGTAATAAGATCAAATAAACAAATGATCTAGTTAATGAGTGCCTTAAGGCATTGATTAAAGTTGATAATTTTTTTTTAATCGATTAGCCTTTTTTGAGGAGTCACATATAAATCAGTTAATTTTTTTTTTTTAATTATTTCCCAATGCAATTGGGACCATTAAATTCCTCATTAATGGATTAATTCCCCTTTAGAAATGAATCTAATGGGCTTCACTGCATTGAGAAGTAACAAAGAAAATAAACAAAGGGTCCGGTTCATGAATACCTCAAAGTATTGCCTAATTTTGAGTGTTTTTAATTGTAATTGATCAACTTTTTTTGAGAAGCTGCACATCAATTAGTTAAAGAAGTATTTCTTTATTCATTTTTGAAAGCTCAATTAGTGTAGAAACTCTAATGTTTGTTTAGATCCCCAATTTTAAATTACGGCTTAATTGCTTTTACTCTAATTTATCTAAGTGTGGAACAAGAGTAACTTGTAAAGTTGTGATTTACAACTATATTTTATGTTGGCTTTATTCCATGACAAAAAGTGTTGTAATTGCATTAAATTATTTCCTTGTATTTTGTGGGATTTTATTGTACTGAGTTTAGTATAAAGTTGGTGAAAAATCAAGCACGCAATGAAGATTAGTGCAATTTCGCGACTAGCTCGCAAGAAGTTTGCGAGTAAAGGTTCCCGTGAAAAGGCCATGTGAGAAGCACATGTTGGAAGCTGAAGAATCAAGTGCCAGGTTGCATTTTGCAGGTACTTCGCGAGAAAGGCCATCTTGCGAGGTACTTATGAAACTCTCTGCCTGGAGGATTTTAAGTATGACTCTTATACCCTTCACCCATATTATATGAAAGCTCGAAAATGTGTGAAAACACAAGTGCTGTTTAGACTCCTAAATTAAAAATTACGGCTCGGTTGATTTTACCCTAACTGTTAGGTTCTAAGAAATTAGGAACTAATGTATTAGAACTTCAATATGTATATGTTGGCAAACCATGCTCAAAACGTTTAGTCTAGATTTAGGCTGCTCAAAGTGTGTGTATGTGTAAAGTTGGAATCAAGTAATTGCAGAAAATTACTATTCAATTTCTGCAAGGCTCGTTCGATCGAAAATTAGACTCGATCGATTGAAGCTCGTGCAGATTGTTTTTCTATGGAATTTTCCAACTTAACCCAAGCCCATATGACGTGTAGGGTTTTATGTTTTGCCTCAAGTATAAAAGGAAAAACTTTAGCCACGTTTTAGAGGTTGATGATATGCTATGTGTGTGAATCTCTTGTGAGATCTAGAGGTGTTTGCCTTCATACACACTTAGGGTTATCAAGATTAAGATTGATGTCGAGAGCTTGGTGATCGCTTCAGTAGCTATTTCAAGAACTTAAAGAAAAACACAAGTGAGAGTACTTGTGGTTGCTATGGATCAAGGAAAGAAGTAGTCCGTGGACTCGGAGCTATCACGTGGTTGTGTTAGTAAGTTTTCTACTCGAGGTAGTAATAGGATGTTAGTGGTCTAAGTCGCTATTGTAAAAACTTCAATTCTTTCATAGTGGATCTATTTTACCTTGAGGATAGCTAGGTTAAATCCTCCCCAGGTTTTTTACCGGTTTAGTTTTCACATATCATTGTGTTCTTTATTTTCCACATTGTTTACTTGATATGATTTACTTGTGTTAACCTAGATTTGAATAATTTACTTAAGAAATCACTTGGCTAAATAACTAGGTTAATCAACTTGTGTTTTAAGGGGTCTAAAAACGTACACTAACTTAAAACTAAGTGTGGAATAGAGTAAATGCGAGTGGATATACAATATAACTACTCTAAGCCATATTCATTAAATCACAACAGTAAAATGAAAGCTTAAAAGAGTAGGAAAGAAGAATGCAAACATAAGATAACACGCCAATGTGTAATTGAAGAGGAAACCGAAGACCTCGGCGAAAACCCTCTCCGCCGCCCTCTAAGCGGTAAATCGATCCACTAGAGAATAATTTAGAGTACACGAATAACAAAAGACCCTCCAAGCCTAGTCTACCCCATGTACTCGAGCCTTCCAAGCTCCTGCTACCAACTGACTTTGCCAAGCCTTGTCTTCTCTAGCTCTTTGGATCACGCAATTCAGCCCAATTGCATCCACTAAACAAATGGCTTCTTCCAATATTTCCCAGTAGCACCAAAACCTCACTTTACACTCAGGATGGGTGTGATAAGTGTTTAGGCTATCAACCTCTCAAGGATTTGGAAATGGAGAGGTAGGAGTTGAGGAAAACCATAATGGATTGTGTAGAGGATTATGGGTATAACAATCTCTAACTCTCAAAGGTTGTGGCTAGGGTTTTCTCTCTGAAAGCACTCCTTAACATATGTGGGTAATGTGGGTAGTGTGGGTAGGGACAAGGTGTATCAAATATGACAAATTGGCAAAACAGAATGTTTCGTGGGCCTTCTTGCGAGACACTTGAGAAAACCAGCTGTCATCATCTGTCCTGACTCTTCACATTCCAATCATGTGCTGAGCACATGCTTCACTTCGCAGGAAGGCTACTCGCGAGCTACCCACGAAAACTTCTTTGGTCTTCAATTGCCTTAAGTCTTCACACTCTTTTTCACACACAACCTTTACAATAAAATCCCACATAAAATACAGGGTACAAAAGATTGAACATAATTACAATTAAATTTGGCACGGAATTAAAGCCAACATAAAATAGTTGTAAATCACAACTTTACACTATATGATAGGCCAAGAATGTATTAACCCCTTTGGTAAATTAATCAATTAATTAGTCAAGTGAATTAATTAGATTCAATTTCATGCAATAAGTGTGGTAGTACAAAAAAATCACCAACTAAGTTAAATGCAGCCGAAAATAAATTTGACACAGGTGATTTGTTTATGAATGGGGAAAACCACCAAGGCAAAACCCCACCGGGTGAATTTAAGGTCACCACTCCCGAGAATCCACTATTATCAAAACAAGCAATTACAAGTAAAAGGAATCCTAGTACCTAATACCAACCTATAGTTGAACCTTTACCCCAATACTCAATTGAACTTGTAATGTAGCAGCAATCTCTCCTTTCAATGCATGACTCTCAGTACTTGACTAACCAATGATGCATGAATCTCAGTACGTGACTAACACACTAACTTTAAGGAAGATGTTAGCTGCAAAGTTCTTCAGTTCATCCAACAATGAAGATCAAGAAGCTCCTTGGTTACAAAACCCTTGGTGCAAAGATGTAGTAGCTTTTAGAGAGAATATGATGAACTAGGAAAAATTGTTTCCGGTCACAATATGCATGTATAATCACTTTGCATCAAGTTGCATCATCATGCGAGGGCCTTTAAAATAATCGTTATATATGTCTAGGGTTGTAAGAAAAGAAACCCTACACAAATACACATGGAAATGCTTGAAATTAGATCTGGAAATTCAAATTTCGTAATTCTCAACAGATATATCTTCTATCGATTTGCTGTCGAGCTTCAACATTAATCCTCGATAGATATGATTCTGTCGAGCTATCCGTCGAACTTTAATGAACAACACTCCTTCACTTGTTTCTTAGATAGATTTGCATGACTTTAATACTAAACTTGAACTGTTGCTCCTTGAAGTACTAAACCCATCTTAGATCTATCCAATTACAAGTAAAGTGCATTATGTTAAAGGATTAGCCAATTTACATAACATATGTCTCAACAATTCTCACATATGTCCTAACACTATATATACCATCATTACCCACAAAAGTAATGGAGGCTATTTAGAGAGAAAACTCTAGAGAGGTTTCTACAACACACCCACCCTTGTTTAGAGAGAGCTACTCATCCTTTAGTGAGAAATCATTGTAGTCTCTTCTCCTTCCATCTCCTATTGTTATATCTTGAGAGAAGATCAGTACCCAAACACAACCATCACCTATTCAGAGTGTGAGAGTGTTCTGGAACTTGGGAAGGTTTGAGGATTTGCCAAAAGAAGCTGGTAAGGTTTTGCGGATGTAATCGGGTGATATTGCAGGATCCAGAAAGCTAGTGAAGGCAAGACTCTGAAAAGTCCATTGGTAGCAAGACCTTGGAGGGCTCAAGTACATTGGGTAAACTAGGATTGGAGGGTCTTTTGTTATTCGTGTACTCCAACTTATTCACTAGTGGATCGAATTCGACTTGGAGGGTCGCGGAGAGGTTTGTCGCTAAGTTCTTTGGTTTCCTCCTCGATAACACATCTTGGTGTTATCTTGTGTTTACATGTCTCTTCCCTTACTCTTGTGCTTTACATTTATTTTTTATTGTTTATGTTTATGCACTAAAGTAGTTTCAGTTTATTGCCCTCATTTACTCTTATTTTGCACTTTGATAAGTTAGAGTAAAAGCAATCTAGCTGTAATTTTAAAATTGGAGGTCTAAACAAGTATTAGTGTTTCACATTAATTTGAGCTTTCATAAGTGATATGTAATAAACCGGAACTACTCTCTAAGCCATAACCACAAGCAAACAATAGCAAATATAAAGTTTAAAGAGTAAGAGAAGAAAGATGCAAACACAAGAAAATACCGAGACGTGTTATTGAAGAGGAAACTAAAGAACTCGGTGAAAAAACTCTCCGCGACCCTCCAAGTCGAAATCGATCCACTAGTGAATAAGTTGGAGTACAAGAATATCAAAAAGACACTCAGAACCTAATCTACCCAATGTACTTGAACCCTCCAAGCTCCAGCTACCAACAGACTTCTCGGAGTCTTGTCTTCATTAGTTATCCGGATCTCACAATACTGCCTAATTGCATCCATCAAGCCTCATCGGCTTCTTTTGGCAAATCTAAAATGCTTCCCAAGCTCCAAATCACTTTTTACACTCTGAATAGGTATGGGTTGGGTTTGGGTACAAATCTCCTTTCAAGGTATAACGATGGGAAAGGGGAAGGAGAAGAGACTACAAAGGAATTCTCAATTAAGATTGAGTAGCTCTCTCTAAAATGGTGGGTGTGTTGTAGAAACCTTTCTAGGGTTTTCTTCTGAATAGCCTACTTACAATTTTGTGGGTAACGAGGGTATATATAGTATGAGTGAAGGGTATAAAAGTCACACTTAAAATCTCAGCAGCCAGTGCATTTCGCGGGTCATCTCGCGAGTTGGCCAAGTCGCGAGATGAGTCGCGAAACTCACTGACTCTTTAGTTTTTGGCATGTGCTCCTCATGTGACCTTCACGAGTTGGCAAGCCAAGTCGCGAGATCAACTTCTCAAGCAAATCTTCACCACTTAAGACTAAACCCATTACAAATAAATCCCACAAAATACAAGGAAATAAATTAATGCAATTACAACATTTTTTTTTTATTTTTTTTTTTATGGAATAAGCCAACATAAATGTTATATGAAAAACCATAACTTAACAATCTCCCCTTTGGCTAATTCGTGACAAAAACACCCTATAACAGACTCTAGACTTAAACGTGAGTTTGGGAATAATGGCAAAACTCACTCACATCTAAATCTAAAACCTGTGATGAACACTTGCACAAAACACATTAGACCCTTAAGGTAAAGCAAGTAATAAAAGAACATGTATAATGTAACAAATAAAATGTGATCAAGTAAATATGATGTGAAACATATGAGTAACTTGATCAAACACATGACAGTCATATGGAAATGACTACAATGATCATATAGCAAAGCAAATGATCATTCGAACATGCAATTAAAAAAACACAATAACATAAGGATGTATGCATGTCCAACATATAAGCATGATGTGATGAGAGCAACAAAGTATAGATACTAAACATAACTCAAAGCACCATAAAGACAACAAGAGAACAAACATAAAGAAAAACAAAACAAAACAAAGGTTTCTTAAAAAGAAATGTCTTTCCCCCCTTCGTATATGCATCTCCCCTAAGACTTTCTCCCCTTAAGATTGTGCACAAGAAATAGAATTTCTTTCCCTGAGAATGTGCACAAGAGTCATATAGAAATGACAATACTCTCCGGTATACCCTTTAGTATACTCTCCCCCTTTTTGACATGAATAGACAAAGGGGCCAAGAAGAATGAGAGAAAGAAAAGAAGATATGAACAAGGATATGATGCACGAAGGATACAAAATAAATAAGAAAATGAAGCTCAAACAAAAGACAAAACACCTTAAAAACAAAAATGTTGTGAAGCATAAAGTAAACAGGACATGCTAAGGATGAGAAAACAAGATATAGACCAAGGCATGACAAGAGTAGCAAAGGTGTGTACAAGAGGTGGCAATGTGCAACGCATGACTAAAGCATGAGAAATGCACATGTGGAGCAAGGTGTGTAAAATACACAACCAATAAACTAAACATGATCCTAATAAGGAAACATGAACAACCCCAAAATTTGGTACTCATTGGAGTCCAAAAGAGTGAAAAAAAAAAAAATACTATAGAGGCATTTTATGCACACACTATACACATGTGATGAACAATGCATGAACATGTTAAAAACTTGCCTAAATACATGTTTAGAATGCCACAAGGGGCCAATATCCAAAGCAAATAGACATTTAAAACAAAATCCAATCAAAAGATTAACAAAAATTAAACTTTCCAACCCCCAATTGAGAAAATCCCAACTATGAACATAAAACCCCCAAAAACATAATCTAAAGATTAAAATCAATTAAAAGTGTTAAAGATTACCTTAAAGATGTTTATGGAATGTAAAACACTTGAAATTAGTTGGGTTTTGATGTAGAAGCTTTGAAAAAAAGAGGGTTTAGAGAAGATGGAGTCATAAAAGAATCATATGAGGAGTTTTAGACCAAAAGCTCACGAAATACCCATGAAATAGCTGATTTGGGCATTTCGCAAGTGGCTGAATTACAAGTGACTCGTGAGCTACTCGCGAAACCCACTACCTGATGACCAAAATTGAAAAAAAAATGCATTTTTTAGCTTCGCAACTCGCAGCCAAGTCGCGAACAACTTGCGAAAGACTTTGACTCCTATTTTTCAACACAAAAACAAGCTTGAAACATTGAAAAACCAAGTAAATACAAAACTTAAAAACACAGAGTGATAAAAAATACTTCCAAATACAAATAAAATGATCAAAAATCTTTTTGGATTGATCCACATATGGTTGAGTACACACACATCACATTTGAACACGTATAATCACACAAATGAAATAGGCATTCATTAAACATTAGACTTGTGTGTTGTGTGTGGGAATCAAATATGAACTAGTCCATAGTCTAGCATAAAGCTTCAATGGTTGAGTACACACACATCACATTTGAACACGTATAATCATACAAATGAAATAGGCGTTCATTAAACATTAGACTTGTGTGTTGTGTGTGGGAATCAAGTATGAACTAGTCCATAGTCTAGCATGAAGCTTCAATGATCAATTCAGTCAAGTCATACACAAATAGCGCTAAGTCAAGTGACCTATCTCACTAGTAGAAATGAACATATATGACCCCTCACCAAAGTGTTTACATTGATTGAAATCTTTTCATTTGGCTTCCATTTTTCATACTTTTTGATCAATACTACACAATTTTTTGAGTAATGATGCCGTGAAATTTTTTATATTTCTTTGAAGAATAAGCCTTTAGCTTTAGCATCATACATTTCGAATACATTTTTGCTCCACATTTTTCTAGTCAAACTAGTTTTCGAAGTAGGGCTTTTTTAGCTCTTTCTCCTTTTAGAGATTGACGTTTGAAGAGCTTTTTGACATAAAAATAAATGTGAGGAGATATATAGGATCAAGTCTACGCATGTATTAAGATCAAACAAGACTATTGGCTAGACATTCATGACAAGCTTGAATATCTATTTACAACAATCAAACATAGATTTCTAAATTTCGATCACACTTAAAATGTGCATACATAACAAGCTAAGCTCATAAATGCACTACGCCAAACTCAACATGTGCTATGTGCTCAAACAAACATGATCAAACTTTTTGGATTTTTCACTTTTTATGCATTTTTGGATTTTTATACACAAAACAAAAGCATAAAAGTAAGATCAACAATAAAGACAAAAACAATGCCTAAAGAGATGCATGATGCACAAATGCATGATAATAAAGCATCTAATGCATGAAGAGTCCTACAAAGATCGAAAGAATTAGATCAAGCACCAAAAGAGCATAAGCTCAACCATAGGAACCCTTCCTCATCCAAAAGAAGCGATTTTTTGGAATGAGTGTCTTATGAGAATTGAGACGAGGGTTAGAAGAATGAGAACCGGAGATGCACATAGATAAGAAGGTAAGAGCATTAACCATATGCTTCAACAACTTACCATTTTCAATTCAATCCGGTTTAGCTTTCTTAGCACAACTTCCAAGAAGCTCAAGTTTCTCTTTTCTTTTGATTGTTTTAAGAGCATGAAACTTAGAGCAATGAGGTTTTAGATGACCAAAAGCATCACAATGGTGACAAATAATGTGTTCAGGTCCACTAGGCTTTTTAGGAAGGGATCTAACAACATGATTTTGTTCTCTCTTCAACATGGAACATTGAGGTCTTATGTGACCGATCACATCGTAATGGTGGCAAGTGGGAACAAACTTAGATCCATTCAAATCCTTATGATGAGACCTAAATGAAGGCTTTGGCTTAAGAGCCTTTCTCTCCACTTTTTGATTTCTTTTGTGTGGAGGAATGTACACCGATTTTCCTTTAGAGGTAGAACTTACAATAGGCATAAAATTGGGTCCCACAACATGATTGCAACAAATAACATCTTCATTTTTAGCAATAGGTTTAGCAATCAAACACTTGGCATGCATCTTAAGAGATTCATTTTCACATTTAAGATCATCAACAAGTTTGTTAGACAAAATAAGTTTAGCATCCAAGTCCACATTCAAACATTCAAACTCCTTTAGTTTTTCAAGAGAATGTTCAGCAAGTTTCTTATACTTTTCCAGCAATTTGTTGGATTCATAGAGCTTAGCAATCAAATCATCATTTTCACTAATGAACTTCCTCAAATTCTCATGAAACGTTTTAGCCTTTTTCTTCAAGAGTTTGATATTTGGAATTTTAACAACACCGAAGGAGTCATGTAACATGTCATCACAATCATGAGGATAAACACTCATAGAGGCATTTTCACAAACACATGGCATGTTACAATCAACAACATCCAAAACATGTAAAGAAGCACACAAAGTACTATCCATGGAAATAAACACAAAGGGTCAAGGATCACACTTAGGTAATTAAACCAAAACAAGTGTACCCACTCTGATACCAATTGAAGGCTCAATTAGAGTAGAAACACTAATGCTTGTTTAGACTCCCAATTTTAAATTACGGTTTAATTGCTTTTACTCTAACTTATCTAAGTGCAGAACAAGAGTAAGTGATACGTAATAAACCGGAACTACTCTCTAAGCCATAACCAAAAGCAAGCAATAACAAAAATAAAGCTTAAAAAGTAAGGGAAGAGAAATGCAAACACAAGATAATACCGAGACGTGTTATAGAAGAGGAAATTGAAGAACTCGGCAAAATACCTCTCTGCGACCCTCCAAGTCAAAATCGATCCACTAGTAAATAAGTTAGAGTACACGAATATCAAAAAGACCCTCAAAGCCTAATCTACCCATTGTACTTGATCTCTCCAAGCTCCAGTTACCAATGGACTTCTTGGAGTCTTGTCTTCACTAATTATCTGGATCCTGCAGTATTGCCCGATTGCATCCGCCAAGCTTCACCGGCTTCTTTTGGTAAATCCCAAATGTTTCCCAAGCTCCAAATCACTCTTTACACTTTGAATAGGTGTGGGTTGTGTTTGGGCACAAATTTCCTTTCAAAGTATAACAATGGGAGAAGGGAAGGAGAAGAGACTACAAATGAATTCTCAATCAAGGATGAGTAGCTCTCTCCAAAATGGTGGGTGTGTTGTAGAAACCTCTTTAGGGTTTTCTTCTGAATAGCTTACTTACAATTTTGTGGGCAATGAGGGTATAATAGTATGGGTGAAGGGTATAAAAGTCACACCTAAAATCTCAGCAGTCAGTGCATTTCTTTGGTCATCTTGCGAGTTGGCCAAGTTGTGAGATGAGTCTCGAAACTCACTGGCTATTTAACTTCGGGCATGTGCTTCTCATGTGACTTTCGTGGGTTGCACCACTCGCAAGCCAAGTCGTGAGATCAACTTCTCAAGCAAATCTTCACCACTTAAGACTAAACCCATTACAAATAAATCTCACAAAATACAAGGAAATAAATTAATGTAATTACAACACTTTTTGTCATGGAATAAGTCAACATAAATGTTATGTGAAAAACCATAAGTTAATAGTTTTTATTGTTTCCTAGTACAGTGGGACCTATTAAAATTCTTTCTTAATTGCTGAATGCACCTAGTAAAGAGGAATCTAATAGGTTTCACTGTTTTGGGAAGTAACAAAAGCAAAAAAACAGAGGGTCCTTAACGAGTGACTCAAGGCACTGAGTAAGTTGGGTTTTTTTTTTTTTTTTTTTTTTTTTAACAATATTAGATGAGAAGTACTTTCTTTTTATTAATAGTTGCCATCATTAGCTAATTAAGAACACTCACATTAGTGAAGGCAAAGGAAAATTATTGAAAACTCTAGGAGTACCATAAATGCGTACTCTCCTCTCTCACATGAATTGTGGGATGTACCATAAATTTAATTAGTGGGACCCACATTATATGAGAGGAGGAAGTGCGTATTTATGGTATTCTGGGAGTACTCAATAATTACCTGAAGGCAAAATAGAATTAGAGGTTATTTTTGCACATTTAATCCCAAAAATCACGCACATTAGTTTAACCAAGCTTATGTAATATATCATTAATTAGAGCTACAATAACTGTGTAAATTATACACAATTACTGTTGTTGTGTAAATTGGTAAAGAAATAAATGAGAGAGAGAGAGAGAGAGAGAGAGAGAGAGAGAGAGATGAATGGGAGAATAACAAAAAAAAAATTGATAAAAAAAATGTTTTAAAGAAATGTAGTGTAAAATAAATAATTTAATGTGAGGTAATTTAAAAAACAGTTGTATAAAATAAAATAGACAAGAATTTTTGTATAAAAATGCTCTAAGTAGTGTGGAATTCCAATCAAATTAAGTATGCAATTGAAAAGGAAACATCAGCACGTCGGCTGTTAGTAAAAAACCATTTGAGATTTTGGACCAACTGTCCAACTTGTTATATAAACAAACAATTTATATTCTAGCAAGATGATGTAGATGTTTTTCTTAAAAAAGAAAAGAAAAGAAAGATGATGTAGATGTAACAAAGAGGATAACTTTATGACTCTAACTTTTATAGTATTTGTGAGAGTGCACTTTTTTGTGACACTCAGGCCCAAGGATCCCGGGCATAAATAAAAAGGTTTTGGTGAACCGGGCCTTGACTCACCGTAACTAACGAGCTGTTTAAGAATCAAGTGGAATACAGGGGATGCTCCTGACAATATAAAAAATGACAAGCAAGGATATTCGTATCGAAGAATGCCAAAAAAAATTAACAAGGTAAATGTTCCCCCTACTGGCCACCAAGATGGGATGCAGCCAGAAGGAGGGTCAGCAGTGGGAGGAAGAGCCAACCCTCAGTACTTAACACTGGCAGATGTCAATGCCCTCCTAGAGCAAGAAAGGGAAAAACTCTCAGGGATCCCCAAGCAATTCTCTCGGGATCCCCCGTTCCCTCCAGAACTTATTGGCAAACCATACCTTAAGGGGTACGAACCCCCAAAGTTCCATCCTTTCGATGGAAGAAATGGAAGTGTCGTGGAACATGTGAGTAGGTTTGTCCACACTATGGGCCCCTATGCAGGAGACAGAGAATTATGTCTAAGGGAGTTCGCCAAGTCCTTAGTGGATAGGGCATACACTTGGTACACCACGCTGAGACCCGGGTCCATCAAAACCTGGGATGAGATGATGGAAAAATTCTGCGCCAAATATTACCCTGGTGAAGACAAGATCACTTTCTAGAATCTGCAAATGGTGAGGTAGAGACCTGGAGAGGATCCCGTCCAATTCATTAAAAGATTTGAAGATGTGTCCCTAGACTGCTATGGGGACCATGAAGAAAAGGAGCTCGTGGAAACCTGTGTAGCCAACATGCTTTTTGATTACAGGCTCAACCTTGAAAATCTATGTATCACGCAATTTGCTGACCTGCTACAGAGAACCAGAAGGACGGCGCAAACCATGAGGACAAAAAGGCTGCCCGCATCCCAAGCTATGACAGCATCAGTAGGAGAGAAAAGGAAGAGACCAGATGGGAAGGTGTTCAAGGAACCACCGGTAATCCCATGTACAGCTGAGGAGTTAAGTCATGTCCTAGAGAAATGGATCGGAGATGTGGTTGTTAGGCCATTCACTGTGTCTAGGCCACCAACTGAAGAAGAAAGGAAGAACCCTTTATTTTGCAGAATCCATAATTATGTCAAGCACTCCACCAAGGATTGCTAGACCTTTCGCAGACTCTTCCACAAAAAGTTGAGGGAAGGAACCCTGGAACTCACTCAGAAGGAGCCAGAAGTGCAGAGGAACCCCTTGCCTAACACAAAGGAAAAGGGGTGGTAGCAGTAGTAATACATGGGAACTCGGCAGAAGCAGGAGAATCTGAAGGATCCTTCCACCCAAGCACAGTCAGGACCCTCCAGAAGAATCCGAAGTTCAGGTCACTATTCAATCAATTAGGATTCGGACCAGAAGCAAGAAAAGTGGCCACAGAGTCTCTCATGAGCATAGCAACAGATTCAGGGATGGAATGCTTCACAGCAGAGTCACATACTAGTCGAGCTTTCCTGGAGACAACCAATGCAATAACCTTCACTGATGAAGACATGGAGATTGAGCACCCAGACCACCGTAGACCCCTTTATCTAATGGCTATCATAAACGACGTTCAAGTCAGAAGAGCACTGGTGGATACGGGGGCATCACTCAATCTCATAGCCTTGAGTACCCTGGAAGCTGTGGGCTTAGTTGACAGAAGGATCCTGGGGGCTCCTATGGAAATAACAGGATTTGGAGGATCGGTGGAATCAACAGAAAGATACGTGCAGCTAGCCTTAAGGGTAGGGCCAATAGTAGCCCTGACAAGATTTCATATGATTAATGCAGAAGTTTCTTATCATGTGTTGCTGGGACGCCCGTGGCTTCATAAACATCGCCTTATTCCATCCACGTTCCATCAATGCATTAAAGGGAGACTGAATGGGAGGCCCATAAGGATCCCTGCCAACCATAATCCTTTCAGCCAGGGAGAAGTGAACTTTGCAAAAACGATGTTTTATGATGAATTGGAACCAGATGTTGAAAACCCCGCCCCGGGGACCCCAGGGGCACCTATCCTAGAAGAAAAAGAAGAAGGGAGGGGCACCCGTGACCTGAGGAACCTTCTGGAAAGAAAAAGACAAAAAAGGCAGTCTAGCTCTTCAGGATCCCGAGAATGTGTGGTGGTGCGGGAACCTAGGGGGAGGCTAATCTATCGTTTGTGAAGGTGCGCGGGACCCGAATGCATTATGCAGGAAGGTCCCGGACCACCAAGCTGCATGATGGCCCAAGAAGAAATTTCAGAAGAACCAGTTAAGGAGGCCCAGATTCAGCCTGAGGAAGAATTAAAGGAAATAGATTTGGGAACAGAACCGAGATCCCGAAAGTCTGTCTTCATTAGCAGCCAATTGGTGGCGCAAGAAAGGGAACAACTGGTAACCTTGCTTCAAAAATACAGAGATGTGTTTGCATGGACCTATGATGAGATGCCTGGTTTAGACCCAGGGTTGGTAGTCCATTCTCTTAATGTGGACCCAGGGATGAGGCCAGTAGTTCAACCGACTAGGGTCTTCCACACTGAGGTAGAAGCTCAAATAGTTCAAGAGGTCAAAAAATTGCTAACAGCTGGTTTTATCAAACCCATCCAACACCCAAAATGGCTTTCCAACATTGTACCTGTGAAGAAGAAAAACGATCAGATCCGTTGCTGTGTAGACTTTCACAACTTAAATAAGGCATGTCCTAAAGATGAATTCCCTTTGCCCAATATCGACTTCCTTGTAGATTCAGCTGCAGGAAGCTCAATGTTCTCATTTATGGATGGGTATAGTGGGTACAACCAAATCCGCATGGCTGCCAAAGATGCAGAGAAGACGGCATTCAGAACTCCAATTGGGAACTTTTACTACATTGTAATGCCCTTTGGCCTCAAAAATGCGGGGGCTACGTATCAACGGACCATGACAGCCATTTTCCATGACATGATGCATGAGGAGATGGAAGATTATGTAGATGACATTGTGGTCAAGTCAAAGACCAGAACAGGACATTTCCAAGTACTTGAGCAAGTCTTTGAAAGATGCAGGAAGTATAAGTTACGTATGAACCCCATGAAGTGCGCCTTTGGAGTGTCTGCTGAAAAGTTCCTTGGGTTTCTAGTACATCACAAAGGCATAAGTATGGATCCAGCCAAGGCCACAGCTATCGCCACAATGAGAAGACCAACTACTGTTAGGGAACTCAAAAGCTTCTTGGGAAGGGTCTCCTATATTAGGAGATTTGTGCCTGGTTTAGCCTCAGCTACAGCAGGTCTATCCAAGCTATTGAAAAAGGGGAGTGAATTTACCTGGGGGACGGAGCAGCAGGAAGCTTTTCAAAGAATTCAAGGCATCATGAATCATTTGCCCACCCTCCAGGCATTAGTACGTGGGCGACCTCTGCTGCTATACTTAACATCAAACTCCCAGGCAATAGGAGTTTTGCTGGCACAAGAAGACGACCAAGGGAATGAGCAGCCTGTATATTATGTAAGCAGAACGCTCAAGGATACTGAGACCAGGTACCCCAGAATAGAGAAAGCCTGCCTAGTGATCATTTATGCGTCCCAAAGGCTAAAGAGGTACTTCTCAGCTCACCAAATCCTTTTGGTAACCAAGTCCCACCCCATAAAAGCACTCCTGCACCAGCCCCTTCTTACGGGAAGAATAGCACAATGGCTAGTATTGCTCTCTCAATATGATATAGGCATAAGAACTCCCAAGGCTGTCAAGAGCCAAGCCATAGCAGACTTGCTAGCTCAATTCTCAGGAAAGGAGGAAGGCCCGCTGAGCGAAGAAATCCCTGGTGAGGTAGCAGTAATGGAGATCCCAGGGAAGAAATGGACCATGAGGTATGACGGGTCGACTACAGCAACTTCAAATGGGGTAGGAATTGTACTAAGTTGTGAAAATGGGGATATCATGCCCTTGTCTTTCAAGCTTGGTTTCTCGTGCTCTAATAATGCAGCTGAATTTGAGGCATACTTAACCGGGTTGATTATAGCACTCAGCATAGGAGTGAAACATATGAGAGTGTTGGGAGACTCCAAGATTGGAGTCTCCCAAGTGAAAGGTGACTTCGCGTTACGGGAACAAAGCTTAGCAGCCTACAGGACTTGGGCACAAAGGTTGGAGATGGAATTTTAGACCTTTTAGCATAGAGTACACTCAAAGAAGTGAAAACAGGTTTGATGATGCGCTCGCCACCCTGGGATCCCAAATACCATTTAATGGGAGAGATACGCTGATAAAAATAGGAAGGCAAGAACATTCTATTGTAAGGATCCTCCAAGGGATGTACCCTAGAGAGTCCAAACAGTGGGACTGGAGGGACGAAGTCAAAGAAAAGATGAAAGAGGCAGGGCCTAGAGGGAACATCAAAGAACTAATGGATTACACTCAGATAGAAGGAGAATTGTATAGAAGGCTGCCAGGAGGAATATTGTCCAGATGTATCACCGAGAAAGAAGGAAAGTCGAAACTAGAAGAATTACACGCCCAAGCATGTGGAGTTGCAGAAAAGGTCAGCCTATATAGAAGGATGCAACGCATGGGGTATTATTGGCCAGATATAGACAAGGAAGCAGCAATTATATAGGAGAAATGCCAGGAGTGTCGTTTGGCAATTGATAAGGAAGAAAGCTACGTGGTGTTTATTGCAGAAGATTGGCGGGTTCCTTTCATAGGATACCTGGCTCAGGGGATCCTGCCTACTGACAGAAAACTGGCCCACAAGCTCAAAAAGCTAGCAGGCAGGTATTTCCTGCAAAACGACATCTTATTCAACAAGGGATACCATGGAGATCCCCTAAGGTGCCTAGGACCAAAGGAAGCTAGAGAAGTAGTCAGAGAAGTACATTCTGGAGATTGTGGAAGTCACCCGGGGAAGAGAAGGCTGTACAAGCAATTACTATTGTTGGGATATTACTGGCCAACGATGAAAAGAGACTCTGAGGAGCTGGTCAAAACATGTCATGCTTGCCAAGTCCTAGGAGATGCAATTCACACTCACCCAAATGTTTTACAGGATATGACGACACTATGGCCTTTTCACACTTGGGGGCTTGATCTCATAGGGCCTATAAACCCTCCATCCAATGATTATATATGGATCCTAGCAGCCACCAAGTACTTCACAAAATGGGTAGAGGCCATCCCTTTGAAAAAAGCTACTGGAGCAGCCGTAGCAAATTTCATTCGAAACCACATCATTACAAGGTTCGGGATCCCCAGAAGATTGATCAGTGACAACGGAACCCCATTCATAAACAAAGATATGAAGGGGTTAACTGAAGCATACTACATCAAGCATGGGAGATCTCCCCATACTACCCACAAGGAAACGGCCAAGCTGAAGCTACTAATAGGATAATGTTGAAGATCCTTAAGAAAATGAAGCATGAGTATGGAGGGAAATGGAGTGACCATCTGGCAGATGTGCTTTGGGCATGTAGAAGCTCTGTAAAGACAGCCACAGGATTCTCCCCATTCTCCCTGGTCTATGGAACAGAAGCCATTAGCCCCGTGGAGTTAGTCATTCCTACACCAAGGGTAGTTCTAGAGGAAAATCAAGGAGAAAGTGAGGACACAAACAATGAAAGGAGGCTAGCAGATCTAGAAGGGGTAGAAGAAGAAAGAGAGCTGGCCAAGAAAAGAAGCCAGAGGTACCAGCAAAGAATGACCAGAGCATATGCACAAGTAGTACACCCAAGAATGTTCATTGAAGGGCAATTAGTACTAAGGATGGCGGAACACGTGAGGAGGAACCTGCCAGGGCCTTCCAAGTTCACCCCAAAATGGGAAGGACCCTACATCATTAGTGCAGCTCATGAGAGTGGGTATTATTACCTTACCAAAGAAGATGGGACAGTCCTGACAGAACCCATAAATGGGAAATGGCTGAAACAATACTATGCATGAGGACGAGGGGATCCCGGTACCTCAGGGTCCTTTTACCAGCTTCACCATCTGCTAAGTTTTTTTTTTTTTATCTTTTTATTTCAGCCTTTATCATGAATTTCGGTCTAAAATGATTTTGTTCAGGAACATATGATAGATTGACACTTTGTGGTCAATATTGCACTAAATGATTTTTCTTTGTTCCTTAAAAATGACCATATTTTAATGAAGTTCCTTTTTCTTCAATATTTAAGTCTTTCTTTAAATACTGCAAAGACCAAGTTTGGATAGATTTAAGGAAGGATACCTGAGTCAAAAAAAAAGAAAAAAAGGTATGTAATACCCTTTTACATATGGCCCAGGATTCACCACACAAATAATTTCAGATACCCCATAGACAGTTCCAAGTGCATAGGTCTAGGATCACAGATAAAAGTAAAGTATCCAAGATACCTAGCCTAGCACTTGGCAAAAGAGGGGAACTTGTCAAAGTTCATGAACTGGGACCGTATCTCAAAAAAAAAATATATAGGAAAAGATACCAGTGTACCCAATTCAGTACTTGCATAATAGATTACCGGGTACTTAGACCAGAACCTACAGTGAAGCCTATGGAAACCATGGTCCAGGACTCAGGAAAGAAAAGAGAAAAGTCATAGGAAAGAAAAGGCAATATATCAAAGAGAAAGGCATATTCACATACTAAGAAATGAGAAGCAGTTTTGAAACACCAAAAAAAAAAAAAGAAACAAAGAGGAGAGCAATGTTCCGAAAAAAAAACTTATACAACCCCAAATTGTTTATGTAAATCTAAAATAAGCTAAGGAATGAGGCCGGCCAACAGGGAGCCATCCGGAGAAATAATAGGCACAGTCGAAGTAGAAAGGATCCTCTGCCGCTTGACCTTCAAGTCTTGTAAAACCTTGTGAGCATGAGCCAAAGCTTCCTCAGCAGCAGCTATCTCGGTGTCTATACTCTTGGATGATTGCCTCTGAAACAGCATATGAGCAAACAGACGCAAGTGATCCAACAAAAAAGACAAATTGAACTTGGCCTCCAAAAGGTCTTGAACCACCCCTCTCCACTCCAGAAGTTTTTCTTCAGACAATGAATCTACAAAAGAATTCCTCAGGGAAACCAACACAGCACATAGCAACTCCATCAAAATATTACCCAGAAAAACGCCTCCCCTGAAGCCACTGGTGAAATCCCCGTGATTCTTAAGCAGACTCTCTAACAGTGGCAGGCCTTCAACAGGAACAGAGAAGTGCAGGAAGCTGCCATAAGAAGACCCAAAAACATGGAAATGGCTGGCAGGAAGACTGTTAAATTCCAAGAGATCAAAGCGAGCCAGGAAGGAGGAAAGCCTTGAATCAAGATCTGAGGTAGCCACTCTTGAGGCGTCCCCCATCGCTGTGTCACCACTTGCAGAGACTGGAGGACTTGCAGCCTTTCGCTCTGGCTGAAGATCAGCAATTTGAACGGGTCTCACAATTCCTTCAGGGATAATAGGCTCAGAATCTGTAAAGCCTGTATCAATACTCAGAAAAAAGAAAAGGAAGAACTAATTTAGTCTTAAAAAAAAAAAGGGGAGAGAGAAGGACAAACCAGTACTGGCTTCCTGGGGCAGAGCCTCTTCTTCCTGATCCCCTGATTTCCCCGAAGATTCTGAGAAAGAACATAAGGCAAGTTGGAGAAAGGATGAAGAACCAATGGCAAAATGGCTAAAGGAAGGAAGAGATGTAGGGGGCTTCGCCATTTAAAAAAAAAAAAAAAAAAAGAGAAGGGCGAAGGGAAAGAAAGAAAGGAAAAAGGAAACACAGTGGGAGCAACTCGCACTCACCTTCTGAACTTTCTGATTCTAAGGAAAAGGCAACACTGGGAGCAGACTTCTCACTGGTTTGACCTAAAAGGAGAAAGAAAAGAAGGAACTCAAAAAAAACTAGAAAAGAAAATAGAGATGTAACGCTATTTCAAAGAAACGTGGCTCACCTGTTTGTTTGGATAAAGGAGTGTCTCCCAAAGCGCCTTTATCTGACAATGTTTGAGGAAACACAGTCCTGATGGGACTAGGAGTGAGCTTAAGATGGGGACTTTGAGATGTAGGGATCTTAGAGGCTTTGGGATCCTGAGAATCCTAGGAACCCTGCATCGGTTGCTCGGTTTCCTCAGCCAGACCACCAATAGGGGGCTCTTCCCCCACAGTAGGAAAGGCAACAGAAAGAGCTGTGACAGTTTCTTCTCCCAGAGTCTTACCGGTCATAGGAGGAGATACCTCCACCTAAAGAAAGAAGAAGAGGAAAAAGCAGTGCCAAGTGAAAAAACAACGGGGTAATGCTAACAACACAGTGCCAGAACAAAAGGAAGAGAACATAAAAAAAAAGGGGGGCACACATACCACGTCGTCACCAGAAGATTGGCTTTTGCCCTTCTTGTAATCAGACTTGCGTTTGGACTGCAAAGGGAACCACCACTCGTCAGCAAAATAGAAATAAATGCAACAAGGTGAACAAGTGAAAAAGAGAGAAGAAGGAAAGAAGTCTTACCTTTCTCTCTCTCTCTACAGATTCTCTGGAAGTCTTTTGCTTACTAGGAGTACGCCCAGAGGGTCCTAAAGGAGGCTGGGATACAAAACCAGAGGAACCTAAAGAACCATGGACTGAAGCAATCACAGGAACTTGGGAAAAAGAAAACTCTACCTTGGTCTTCTTCCGGGTCCTTGAAGCCAAAGGTTCCCTGACATCCTTGCCTTCCTGAGATGCCAAGTGTGTTTGAGATTTCCCAGTTTTTCTTCTTTTCGTCTGAGAACCTATCTCCACACCCCCCGTACTTTCATCAACATCAACAGCTTTCATTTTCTTCGGCCTGACATCCTTACCTTTACTCGGAGCAGTGGCAGCACCTATTGTCTCTACTGCACCTTTCTTGATGGGCACTCTAGAGGAAGTGCCAATGACGAGACTATAACCCAGCCAAGTCTCAGGAAAATCCTGTGCATAAGTCACCCAACCTCCCCTGGAGGCATGCCACTCTGCAAACCCAGTTTTGCTGCTTGCAGCAGCAGAAACAATCCCAACAGTAGGAAGGGATAAACGCCTATTGGATGTCGGAGTAGAAACAATACTAAGATTTGGGGTTTCCCGAACTGTACCGGAGCCAACATAGTCAACGAAAGACTTCTGTACTCTTCTCCAATAACTGGTATAGCCACTAGAAGCAAAGACTCCTCTCTGGGAGTTAGGCACTACAAATTGGGGGCTCCTCCATGACCAATAAGAAAAGGCCTGCAGCCTCAGGAAAGGATCCAAAGAAGGAAGGGACGGCACCACGTCCTTAAAAACTGGAGGAACGTCCTGGTCAAAACCAAACTGTTGGAGCACCCGGTGTGCTGAATAGTGGGTATATTTTGGGCCACTCGAAGAAGGCACAGGAAGCCAAGAGGGGCTAATGCAGGCAAGATAAGCCAGACTGCCCTCATCACCACGGCGCAAGTTAAAGGTAATCACATAACAAGAATCACCCTCGGTCTCATCTCCATGAAGCTGGTCCAATTGAGAGTAAACATGACCTAAAAACAGAGGGGCCAAAGGATATTGGGTACCTCGAGCCAACTTGATTGCCAACGGAAAAAAGGAAGACTTAACTCCGTACCCAGGAAACTCACTAAACAAGAACTTGCTAAGCCAAAAAGCCAGAAAACCGGCCCACCTCAATTCCTTATCTTTCTCACGAGAGAGGGTCATCACCCATCTCCCCATTCTAGCCGGCTTACCACCAGAAGAGGCATCACGACCACCAAAATGACCAAACAATTTATCTTCCACCACGAGATCCTCCCCAGAAAGGTTGATATCAAAGGGGCTCTCGTCACCAAATACTGGGAGGAGGAAGTTATTAACCACATCTTCCAAGGTAATTGTTAATTCACCAACAGAAAAGAAAAAAGTATGAAGGGAAAGGCACCAACGACGTACTAGATGCCTGAGCCCTTTGGCGTCTCTGAAGCCCTCAAGGTTTCTGGAAATAGCCATTGCCTTTAGGATACCGGCGCGCTCCAAGCGACCCACAAACTCAGCATCAGACAATTCCTTGTCTACCTAGATAGGCCAGCCCTGAATTTTTCCCGGGACAAAATCAAAGAAGATAGGGACCGCCTCTCGAATTCCTTGTCTAATCTGAAGGTTAAAGATCTCTCTAGGGTCAGGAACCTGGGCGGAGCCAGCGAAACCCGCTTGGCCAGAAAACATCCAAGCATGAGGAGATGGAGGAGCCTCACCATGAGATACATGAGGGAAAAATGAATTGAGAGAATACCAAGGATCCCGTAAAGGGAAGGCTGGACATTTGGTAACCTCGCGAGAATCACTCGGAGTAGAACCAGAAGAACCTTCACCCTCAGAAGGACTGGGGGTACGCTCTCTCCTCTTTTGGGAAGAAGAAGAAGCCATTGGAACAACACGTACAATGAGAAGAGAAGAGATTGAAAGTGCGAAAAGGGGGAAGACCGGAGTAACAAAGAAGAAGAGAAAAAGAAAGAGAAACCCAAAGAATGAAAGACTCAAAGAAGTAAAGTGATAAGATGAAACGGCTACAATAAAGGCGCAAATAGCAGTTGGGGAATACAGTGTATGGAAAGACGCGCCAGTTGCCAAAAAATTTAATTTGAAGAAGGGATTAATCAGCGGTTATTAATGAGAAGTAACGGGAAACGAGAAAAGTGGGTAGAGGAATTTTACCTCAAATACTCAACTGCCACATCCCGTGCAAAAGAGGAAACTGCAAAAAATAATAATAATAATAATTATAAGGTAACGCAACACGCGAAAAGGAGGTGACCAAAAGCAGCAGGCCCGGATCCCAAGTAAAAAGGAAGGGAACCCAGTAGAAGTTGAAAAAGGGGGATCCTACGAAAATCAATATAAAAAATGACAAGCAAGTGACTTTTTTTACTGATTATTTCCTTTCTTAGTATGTGATTACCTCCAAATAATTCTAGACCTATGTACTCAGAATATCATAACAGAGTCATTAGAACTCTGTAAAATTTAAGAAAAACAGAGGAATGTCTCTCGGTATCCCAGAAACAGCCACTAATGTCTCCCGGTATCCTAGAAACAGCCACTATAGCACATACTTGGATTTAAAAGGATTCAAACTTTGCAAGTCTTAGAGGCTTGGATAGCCATCGAAGTCTGTAATTTTTGAGCTTATTTTTTAGCTTAGAGATTTTGGGTTCGATCCCCAGTGGAGTCGCCAAAATGTGAGAGTGCACTTTTTTGTGACACTCAGGCCCAAGGATCCCAGGCCTAAATAAAAAGGTTTTGGTGAACCGGGCCTTGACTCACCGCAGCTAACGAGCTATTTAAGAATCAAGTGGAATACAGGGGATGCTCCTGACAATATAAAAAATGACAAGCAAGGATATTCGTATCGAAGAATGCCAAAAAAAATTAATAAGGTAAATTCAGAAGGAAAGAAACAGGATTAGCAAAGCGATAAAAAATTAATGCTGAGAGGATCCTGGGAATATGAAGCATATTTCATTAATACATTGTCTGTTTAATTACAAAAAGCTCACTAGGACGTGATACAAGGTTCAATCAAGCTCAAAAATTACAGTCTTGAATGGCTATTTCAGCCTTCAAAACTTGCAAAGTTTGATTCTCTTTGAATCCGAGTATGTGCAATAGTGGCTTTTACAGGATACCGGGAAGCAATGTTTGTTTTTCCCTTAGTATTTTCTCTTCACCATAGATTTTACTGATAGTTTTTCTAGAAAATCTCTTCTTTCTTGTGTTTCTCTCTTTTTTCGCTTCCTTTTCTTCGCAACCCATCCCTTCCTTTTATAATGGAGTTTTTGGTCTTCCCGGGGAACCGTTGGTTCCCCTGTTTTACCCTTTTGCAAACAGAGCACGTCCTGTACCTATCATCTCGGTAAGTCCCATTTCCCTTTTTTTCTCATTCTTTCCTTCTTTCAGCTCTGATTCTTTTGAAAGTTTCTGGTTGGCCATCTTCTTTGGGATGTGCTGAGGTAGGCCCTTCTCGGCATCCCCGTTTCTGGCATTTTTCACTTTTCCGTTTTCTTTCCCATCTGGGCGGAATCCTGTTCTGCCAACTTGAAAGCCGCTTGTTATCATTCTTTTTTTTGTGCTTCCCTGTTCTGATTCCCCGAGGCTTTTTCTGTCTGTGCCATGAGGGGTCGTTAGGTTCTACTGGCGCTTGCGTTCTTTTGCTTTTGTTTCTTGTTTTTCTTCTTCTGTCTTTTTCTTTTGAGCTGTCCTAGTCTTCCTATGTCTTTGCGCCTGAAAGGATCCGCGCCTATTGATGGTTCCTGAGGATCCTTGCTTCTTATCCCTTGCCGTGGTTCTCTTTTTTTTTTTATGCTTCTTTGTCTAGGCTTCAAGATCCCCTGGGCCTTTTTTTATTCCCTCATGGGTCTCCTGCATCTGCTACTTTGGGCTTAGCTTGATTTTTCCTTTTGGGCTTGACTCATTCTTTTAGGCTTCCTTCACTATGATCCTTTTTAGACCTCAACAGTATTCAACTAATCCCATGCAGGATGGGCTTAATCAGATTTTGCAATCTCTAAAGATAACTTTAAATGAATCTTTTATATTTAAGTACCATTTCGAATATGATTTAGTTAATTTTTTTTATTTAACATCAATTATTCTTACTTGTTAATATATATGACTAATGATGATTGGGTTGGAAATCAATTAATCCATAATTTTTTAGCCCTCTTTTTTGTTAATTTTTATAATTTGATAGTTGTGAGAGAAGAAATTTGAACTCTAAACGTTTTTATTAAGAATACTAGGAAAACAAAAAGATCCAATTAAACTATAAGACTTCTTGGTCTTCTTATAAGTAGAAGAAAATTTGTACAATTCACAATTTTTTTTTTACAAAAAATAAAAAATCACTTATTACTCCCTCCCATTTTCCCACATTTGGGGGCCTTTTTTCTATTAGGGCATCTTATCTTCCTAGACTATGGTTTGAGTGGCCTAGTGTGGGCACAAGGGGGGAGCACCACTTAGTTTTTTGAATGGTCTAGGAACCATATATATAGCGTCCCTTCGAGGAAGAAGACCTTTTGATCTTACTACCAGAAATATGGGTTCGGAGTTTAGGTACGCTTTTAGAAAGGTGTTAGGTGCCCAAGATCGCCCAACCCTAAGGCTGACATCCCATCATTGTGTCTTATGTCTTAACTCTATTAAAATCTATTTAAATACTTGTATTCTAGACTCACACACACACACACACACTAACATGCATCTACCAAACAACATGGCATCATTCATCCCAAACCCTAACCATACATCTAATCATGGCATCAAAGCATATTCAAGGCAGCAACATATACAATCAAATCAAGGCAGAAACATAAGCATAAGGAAAGATCCAAGCATTCATATTCATCTCTAACATCAACACAAGATCATATCATAAATGCCTGAACATTTCCAATGCATGGCTTACTTTTCACTTACCTTGTAGCAACATAGCACCCATGGTATTCATGCATGAACATGTGAATGGATGGCATTAAAACTAAAAAAAAACCCTAAGAGAAACCCTAATATAAACATGTGATAACAAACAAGCATGTGAAAAGGTGGATAGGAACTTATAGGGCCTAAAACATATGAAAAAAGGGCCAAACATAACAAACATGTGAAGGTAGAAACAAAACAAACAAAAATTTAGGGTTTCTGGGCAATGGCCTCACACATGCTAGAATAGGTCTGCGTACGCATAATCAAGCTTGCGTGCGCAGGCTGGATCATGCATATGTAGATCCTTGCCCAGAAAACCCTAAAAACGCAGAAACAGAGCAAAACTTCAAAACAACAATTCTAACACCCTAACATGCATTTTAAGCATACAAAAACTTAAACCTAACCTAGGAAGGCATATTAGAACATATCTTAACAAACAAACAAAGCAAACAGGAGGATTTAAAGATAGAAAATAAAAGAGAAGGAAAAAGACAAGTTTAGACTAGATACCTCATACAAAAGCTTTCCAAGCTTGATTTTGACCGTTTCCCTCAGTTAAATTTATTCACAAACCAATAAGAAAGTGATTAGCAACATTAAACTAGTAGGATTAGGGCCATAAAAGGTCTCAATCAAATAAAATTGACTTGAGGGTGTTTTGTGAAAAACTCCATTTTGATTCACTATTTTCTAGTGAATCTTAGATTTTTCCCATGAGATTTCTTTGTGTTTTGAAAATGTACCATGTAAGGCTTTTTATAGTTGAAAAAATGGGGTTTGGAACGGCTCTTAGACGATGTGGGATTCATTCCAAACCTCAGCCATTATTGCTAAAAACTTGTATTTCTTATACTTCTAAAACCCTAGCTGCGTACACAGGCTGCGACCCATGTACGCAGGCCGAGAGCCTCTTTGGTCATTTTATTTCCAAAAATAGAATTTTGCTCATTTAAAAGGTTACATTTTCCATTTTAACACTCCTCAAGTCAATTTAATATCTGATTGGGCTTTAAACTGGTCTTGGGCCTTAGAGTTTGAGCATTATTGGGGATCAGGGGCCCAAGTTGTAAGGGGTACAAAATGCAGTGTCTACAAATGCCTCTCTTTTGATTCATAAGCTTCGCTAATGGAATCAAAAGAATAAGAGACAACACATTTTGTTTCTACACACGGCTCGGGCCCAACCCATGCACATGACACACATCACGCATACATGGGGTAGGGTGTAATTTCGAAGAGCTGCGTGGGATTCGTATGTTCGAAATCTCACCTTTGTTGCTTGGGAAATGAGCAATGACATGTTCACTATCCCAGAACTTGTTTTGCCACTTGCAAGCAAATGGCGAGTGACTCACTATCCTAGAGTCACTAAAAAAGAATAAAGAAAACAAACAAGGGTGCTCTTACGAGCTTACCCAACAAACAACAAAAGGATATAGTCTCTGTGGTGTCCATCTAGGGCTCTTGCCTCAAACTTCTTCGGGTGACTTATTCCTCTTGTCTTCTTCACTTCTTTCTCTACCTTTTCTAGAGAGGCTCTTGCCTTGGGTTGACCTTGGTCTCTTTCTCTATCACTATCTCTACCTCTTTTCTACCGTGCCTGCATGTTCAATTCCTAGGGGATATGTGCACGAGTAGCCTTGATTGTTAGATCCATTAAGGATGGTGAAAACTTGCTGAGGAGTAGATGTGCATGGGGAGGAATCTTCTGCCTCTCACAACTTGCTTAGGGATGAGAAACTCGCTGACAAGTAGTATGGATGGACTCGCTAAGGAGTAATGTAAATGTGTGATCCACTAGGGAAGAATCTTCTGCCTTCTACATGGTTCACCGAGGATTTTGAGGGAGAATCTTCTGCTTCCTCGCTGGGGATTTTTCGGTTTATGAGACTCACTGGGGAAGAATCTTCTACTTCCTTAGTAGGGATACTTTGGGGAAGAATTTTCTGCTTCCTCTCTGGGGATTTGCTTTGATGTGCTTGGGTCCATCGGGAAGAATCTTTTGCCTCCTCCATGGGTATGATGCTTGATATGCTTGAATTATTAAGGGAGAGCCTTTTGCTTCCTCTATGGAGATAATGTTTAATAGGTTTGATCCTGCTTAAGGAAGAATCTTTTGCTTCCTTCAATGGGGATATTGCTTAAGATGTTTGAAATATTGGGGAAGAGTCTTTTGCTTCCTTACTGAAGGATAGTGTTTTTGATATGGTTGATCTATTGGGGAAGAGTCTTCTACTTTCTTTGTGGAGATGGTGTTTTTGATGTGCTTAAACCACTGAAGATAGTTCTCGATGTGCTTGATCCATTGGGGATGGTTTTTGATGTGCTTGAACCACTAAAGATGGTTCTCTATGTGCTTAATCCACTGGGGATGGTTTTTGATGTTCTTGATTGGGGGAAGTGGCTTCTACTTCCTTTATTGCTTATTAAGGAGTCTTTTGATAATTTCGTGCTTAATTGTGGTGATCTCGAGATGTCCTTCCCTTTTTGAAAGAAAGAATTTTTATTTTTATTTTTATTTTATATTTTTTTACTGTTCATGACTAAACTACACGTAGTTTAACCATCAAGTGTGTTCCCGCCTTTTCATTTCCTCCAACGGTTACCAACCATTTCTTTTTTCTTCTTCATTCTCTTCATCTTCCTCACCTCTTCACATTCTCCATAAGTCTTCTTCTTTTCTCTCTACAAAAACCTCCCTTTACTCTTTCTTGTCCTCAATTCCTAACTCTCTCATCCTTTCAGACTCTCTCATTTTTCTCTCATTCTCTCATCATCTTCTCCAATAGCAAACAAAGCCAAGAAGTCCTCCTATGTCCTATCTTCTGATGCCTTCCATCTCACCCGCTAGAGCGGAGCAATAAGGCTGGTAGGGCCTCCACCATTGACATACCGGCCAGAGAATCACATTCCCATAGGTGAATTTGTAAGTTTTCTCATTTTTCTTATTTTCAAGTTTCTCTCTGATCTTCGGTTTTGATATGTTTTGGCCATGTAAATACTTGGGTTTTACTATGGGATAGGTTTAGATGAAAACCTGACATCTTAGGAAAGGTAGGAACATGTCTAGGATTATTTTTTATTGGGCTGAGTCCCATTTGATCTTTATGTATCTGTATTGGCCCCTTGTGGCAATCTAAACATGTATTGAGGTAGATTTCATCATGTTCATGCATTGTTCATTTGTGTTGTGCACTATTGCATGCTATGTGTTTGACAGAATGTTCATACGACATTCTTATGTTGAATTGGACTCAATTGAGCTCTATTTCTTGGGTGTACCCTTGATTAAACTTGGGTAACATGTTTTGGTCAAAGGGTGTGTGTTTTACACACTTTACCCATATTGTGCAATGCCATGCCATGCACCTCCTAGGCACCCTCTAGGCACACCCCATGCATCACCTGCTGCACACACATGCACAGTACATACACAACACATGCACAGTCACTTATTTCATGCATTATGATTGTTTACATGTTTTAACAGTTATAGCATGTTGTTTTGAGTTTGTTATGCTCTGTTTTAAGCTCTTTTACTTTAGCTTGAACTAACTTGAATCTAATCAAGTTTTTGTGTTCCGTTTTGTGTTTGTGCAGATGTTTCTTTTCTTGGTTTTCTGTGTAAATGTGCAGATGTCTTCTACCAAACATTCAACTCCTAAGAGACCAACCTCAAAGCGTGCATGCACGAATTCTGACAATTTTAAGTCTGTTAAGGCAGATTTGAAATACAATGACTACTACAAAAGAGCCACAATTATCATGGAAAGGGTTGTCAAGTTGGATACCCTTGAGGACACTATGCACCTGCAGTGTTCAGGGAAAGGACGTGGACAAAGCTCTTGAATCCAGTTAGAGTTGTATACTCGGAGATCATAAAGGAATTTTTCTCAAATGCTAGTGTGGAAGGGGATCATATAGATTGCTGGGTGAGACACAAAGAGTTTGTGATTACAAAGGAAAGCATACAAGAATTTTTGGAGATTCGTCCTCCCTCACAGCCAATCACAGTCCAATGTGAGGATTGCTTGGACTTGATTGAGGAGATGGTGTTGACTCTTGGTGGTACACTTAGGAAGACCTCCATAAACACAATTCCTTTCAGTCCGGAGATGAGGATTCTTGCTCATGTGATGATCCATAACTTATATCCGGTCACCAACCTCACAACATTGTCCGCTTCAAGGACAATCTTTTTTTACGATCTTTTTGCTCATAAGGAGATTGATATATGTGGACACATCTACCACCTTTTGAAGAAGAGCATTGAGAAGCAGAACTCCAGAATAGTCATGCCATTCCCCTCACTCATAATGGGCCTAATTGCAAAGACAAGGCTCAAATTCCCAAGTGGTCTTACTGTGGTACAACGAGACTATCCTATTGGTGCACACACAGTGACTAGGAGCACAGCTCACATCAAAGGCTCCAAAACCGGTGTGTCTTCAATACCACAGGATCGTGTTGAGGAGGAGGGTGGTGACACAGATGAGGAGATTGATAGATTCACCACTGCTCTAGAGACTTTAGCTCAGCCGTCATCTTTAGCACCAACACGAGGACCAGACAGACTTGATTGCCTTCTAGCTAGAGTGGACCAGATGTTTACCATGCTTGACTCCCATGTGCAGCACACGATGGACCAGTTTGCTTATATCCAGGGTTAGATCACGACTTTATCCTCACGGATTGATGATTTATCCATGGACCAGGGATCAGATTCAGAGTTCGATCAGTTCTAGCCCCTTTGGCCATTCCAATAAAAAAGGGGGAGAAAATTTTAAGGGGGAGCTTGCACAGCTTAGGGGGAGCATGGCTTAGATCTTAGATATTTTGGTTCATACATTGGTTCATTACAGGCGGTTTAGCATTATTTATGTTTTGGTTTAAACTGTTTTAGTGTTTATAACTCTTGGATAGTTGTTTTTATTGCTTTCGTTTAAAGCTTTAGTACATTGTTCTTAATTTCAGTTTTATATTCAGTTTTTGTGTTTATCTCAATGCTTTGTAGCATTTTTAAGTACTTTTAGATGTTGATATTATATCTTAAGTACCTCACACTTGTACCCTAGTAGGATCTTGTATCCTAAATGCATATACTTCGTGTATTTTGCATTGGTTGTGTGTTGTACATACAACTGATCATTGTGATTGGTCTTCATTGCATTGCATGTCCGGATGAGCATTTACTTGCTAAATGTTCATTGTAGTCATACTTTAATGACTAACCTTGTTTGATCAAGATATGCTTATATGTTTTATAGTGTTTACAAACTTGATCGCACTTTACTTGCTCATGTATGTACCATGTATTCAACTTGTCATAAGCTTAATGAAAGTTTTGTTTATGCGTGAGTGTTTCAGGTTACAGGTATATGTGTGCAAGTGCTTCACAGCTTGTAGATTAGGTGTGAGTGAGTTTTGCCACTATTCCCAAACTCACGTTTAAGTCTAGATTCTGTTTTAGGGGTTTTGTCACGAAACAGCCAAAGGGGGAGATTGTAAAGTTGTAATTTACAACTATTTGTTTTGTTGGCTTTAATTCCGTGCCAAATTTGATTGTAATTTTATTTAATCTTTTGTACCCTGTATTTATTTTGAGATTTAATTGTAAGGGTTGTGTGTGAGAGAGAGAGAGTGTGAAGATTCAAGCAAATTGAAGACTGAAGAGTTTTTGCGGGTAGCTTGCAACTAAGCATCTCGCGAAATGATGCATGTGCCCTGCACATGACTGGAATGCGAAAAGTCAGGATAGGATGGAGACAACTGTGTTTCGCGAGTAGCTCGCGGGTAAGGCCTTCTCGTGAGACAGTCACGAAACATTCTGTTTTGCCAGATTGTCCTATCTGATGCACACTTTCTTTACCCACACTATATATACCCACATTACCCACATATTTTCCAACTTAGGTTTTCACAAAAATACTTATCACATTACTACAAAAATTGGGCCCCAAAATTATACTATCTCCACAAAAAAGCCCAAAATCAGTAACTTTGTGGGCAAAACCTAAAAAGCCCAACAAAACCCTCTTACAAAGCCCGTTGCTACACGACACCTCTAAAAAGCCCGTTGCTACATGGCACTTCTAAAAGCTCATTGTTACACGACACTTTTACAAAGCCCGTTGCTACACAGCACCTTTAAAAGTCCGTTGCTACATAGCACCTCTTAAAGTCCGTTGCTACACGGCACCTCTAAAACCCATTGCTACACAGCACCTTTAAAGCCCGTTGTTACATGGCACCTCTAAAGCCCGTTGCTACACGGCATCCTTACTAAGCTCGTTGCTACACGAAAATATTTTTACAAAATCCTACAAAGCCTAAACACTATTTTACAAAACCCAAATATTATTTTGGCAAAAACAGTTACATTATGCTTAAAGCCCAAAACTATTCCATGGCAAAACTATTCATTTTCTAGGGATGGACAAGCCCAAAGAAGCTTAACTATAAGGCCGAGCTGAGCCAGCCTAGCTCACATACAAATCTCAGTAGTTGAAGCTCAAGTGAGCTGTTAACCATCAGTTGGGGCCCATTACCATCAATTCCACCTTGTCAAAATTAGATTAGAAGAGGACACGTGTCTAGTAGGGGTTAAACCCTTCCTTGCCATGCTGATTTTCATCATTTCTCATGTGACACAAAGCTGAGGTGACATGACATAAATCTAGGAAGTTTCAGCCAGCTATCTTCCCTTCTCCAACCCATTCGATCAAAGACTAAGGGCAGCCATAACCAGACCATGAAAGCTTCTGGAAAAACTGGAAAACAGCTCATTGTCATGCCAAAAACGTGTGCTT
This sequence comes from Quercus robur, assembly GCF_932294415.1. NCBI lineage: Eukaryota > Viridiplantae > Streptophyta > Magnoliopsida > Fagales > Fagaceae > Quercus > Quercus robur. The sequence goes on along the minus strand of NC_065545.1, from coordinate 20,793,684 downwards.
TCTGGTTCATGAACCAAGCACATGAACCCAAATGGAAAAACTTAGGGAAATGTGGTTTGGAGGGCACTAAAGGGATCTCCAGTAGAGTTCCCTGCAAAGGGCTCCAAGATTGACAACTGGCTTGGGGTGATGCAATTTGCCCTAGGGAGCTCTAATTCTAGCAGTAGCAAAACCAAGATCATTAGCCTAATACATGCTTTAAATCCCATCAGCTGAGGAAAATCAGCATTTAATGCTAAGTCAAAACTCCAGGTGCCATTACCCAAAACAACAAAGAATACTCTAAAGTTGAACTCACCACTCTTGGCCAAATCCTAGGAACGATTCTCCAAGGATTTTCTGAAGACTGAGGAAGATTTAGCAGAGATTATTTGCTAATTACCCCCGCAAACTCAACTATAAATGGAACTCTCCACTAATCCTTCAAGACAGACCAATACAGACCAATAGATACACTAATAGAGAAGGACTCTCCCGTAAACTTCTCTCTTCTTCTTTAAACTCTTAGTGAGGTTCTGAGTCTCTGAGTTCTTCGTTTCAGACTTAGAAACTAAGTCCTTCAACCCTTAGCTCACGAATACCCCTCACACCCCTACCTATAAGCTCTTATTCATCCCAGCAGAAAGCCCCAATAGTTTCACTAAATACTCACTCTCACTCACTACTCATACTACCCAAAAATGATCCTCACTACTCACTACATATACTATATCCATGAGCATGTCCTGGCATCATAATGATCTTACTGCGCTAGCTGGAATCTTTCTCTCTCTCCATCTCACACTAAGTTTCTTCATTATTTGTTGCAATGGAGCCCATGATATTTGTTTATTCATTTACTATTGAAGGTTATGATGTAATTATTACCATAGAATTTTTCCCTCATGTTATTGTATTAGAGGACTCTCCCTCAGAACTAAAGGATCATTATTTTGAAAATGCAGATACTTTCCTTAATCTGTGAAACAATTAACTACTAGAAGTTCATTTTGCACTGTTTCATTTTACCACTGGAATACTTTACTATTGGAATATTTTACTGCTGGGCTACTTCTTTATTACAGTATGCTTTTTATTATGCTGACGTGTCTACTGTAGGATGTGTTTTTGGGCCATCCCATAATTCTTGTCAGTCCCATCCTAGGCCTAAGGCATAAAATAAGGCGAATTCTTTGAATCTTCACCGATAGCCTTTGGGTCGTGTTTCAAGCCCATCGTCGAGTTTCAGTTTAGGCCCCCAACCCAACGCAATCTTTATTTCTATTTCACACATGATGCCTTGATGAGTTTTGTTTAAGTTTTTCAGAAAGACAGGTTGTGAAAGTCTATCATGCCGTGAACTCTTTTCTTGCAAAGTTTTTCAAGAGTTTGTAGTAGAGATAGATTTATTTTGTAATACAACAAGTGGTTATGAGTTAACTAATTTAAGACTTCTCTCATGATTAGTTGTTTTATTGTGGTTTTGTCACAGATTGCCAAAAGAGGAGATTGGTAAGGGCATATTTTATGTAATTGGCTAATTCTTTGACAAAATGCACTTTACTTGTAATTGGGTAGATCTAGGATGGGTTTAGTACTTCAAGAAACAAAGAGTTCAAGTCAGGTATTAAAGTCATGAAGATTGGACCAAGAAACAAGAGAAGAAAAGTGGTTCATTAAAGCTCGATAAATACCTTGATAGAAACAGTATATATTGAGATTTAAAAATGAAGCTCGACAGAATCTCGATAGAAATTGAATCTATCGAGACCTATGAAATTAGAATTTCAAGATTTGATTTTTGGCCTTAACTGACATGTATGTTTAGGGTTTCTTTTCTCATAACCCTAGACATATATAAGGCTTATTTTAAAGGCTGTCACATATGCAGAAAGTGACCTAGTGCCTTATTCTCTCCGCAAGAAGTTACTGTGTCTTTTGCGCCTTAGGGTTTTGTGACCAAGTACTTCTTGATCTTTATTGTTGATGAAGTGAAGAACTTTGCAGCCAATAACATCAAGTTGTTGGAGTTAGTCACGTACTGGGGTCTGTGCAAAAGGGTGGCATTCATATATTAAAGAGTTTAGAGGTTTTGAAGCGGTAAAAGGTTTTTCCTGTAAGTTCATCTACGGGGTTTGTAGAGTCTTGGGACAAAGGTTTTGTACTAGATCTGAAACTTCTCTCTACTATAGTGAATTGCTTTTCGGGAAAGTTTCCCCCCAGGTTTTTTACTGTGAAACTAGTTTGTTTCATTAGTTTTCCTGGGTCAACATATTTTGTCTTTTTTACTATTCTGCTGTGCATGATATTGATGTTTGTTTGTTTTAACAAAGTTTATTCATAATAAATCTAATTAATAACTTGGGTTTAAAACTTGTTAATTATATCAACCAGGGTCTAAATTTCTCAACAAATATGATTCATACCAAACATCTCATTTAGACTTAATATAAAGTCTAAACCTAGTGCTAACTCTTGCATCTCATGTTGTAGCACAATTGAGATAGAAGCCAATGTAACATTTTAGCATCTTGATAAGACCATGATCACATCATAAGCTATCTTCCAAAAATGCAATATGTAAAGGAAAATTATGACAATGCTGAATCAGAACATATTTATGTACTTCATCTCCTTTAAGCACAATGTCCAAAATTGTTTCTTAGTCAATGTGTTTCAATTAAAATAGTAGCTAGAGAACAAAAATTTATGACAAATTTAATTTGAGACTATGAACATAATTACAAGGACATTATAATTTTGCATCCATAACTATATAATATGGAACCTGAAAACCATATTATATTAGGTGCAACAACAACCTAATCCCGCAATTGATATCCCTCAGCATAGAGTGGATACCGATAACTATGATCAGGCGATATTCTTGTTATTAATGCTATCATGGTAACTCTTACCAAAAAAAAAAATTGCCACTCTTCCCTTAGCCTTTAAGAAGTAATAATAGCAAGAACTTAGCATAGAGGATACTATCAAACTTAGTCTAGTGTACACCATTGCCTAGACTTATGTGTAGCCACATAACTCTACCCTTATAAGGCTTAATCTTGTAGTACCATGATGCAAAACACCCTCCGCATGGAATGCAAAGCTCGAGGCTAAGACGAGGTGTTTGCCCACACCACTATAAGTTGGGAACTTCAATCTTGTAGTACCATGAAATAAACACCCTCTGCATGGAACGCAAGCCTCGAGGCCAAGATGAGATGTTTACTCCACACCACTATGAATCGACAATGGAGGCCGTGAGATTCAACCCTCGAATCTCTCTCCCACTAGAATTTTTAAACAAGTGGATTGTCTTGAAATTATTGTGATCTTATCACAATTTTAACCCTACACATTGGATGTGCTTAATTGTTTAGATTCGATGTGATCTGACTAAGTCATGTCACAATAGTGTAACAAACATTCGCGTAATCACAAAGAAGTTTAATCATGTAATCCATGAAGTAAATACCCTCCGCATGGAATGCAAGGCTCATGGCCAAGACAAAGGTACCTACTCACATTACAATAAACTCAACAAAAGCGTTATTTTAAATCCAACACTCTCCCACTTGTTATTTGGGTTTTTCTTTAGACTATTGTCATCTCAAGAGCATCCACAGCAGTGGAGCCAAATTTTTAGCAATTTAGATCCACCAAGAGTTACTTTATCTATTTTACCTACACACATGCTGCAGCAGTGGACCTATTTTAGCTTTCAACACAATAAAATAATATAATCATCACAATAAAATAATATTTCTACTACAATAAAATAATATATCACCACCACCATCACGCAGCACAAACATCCTCCACCACCACCACCACCACCGTCATCACCACCAGTAGCAGCAGTACACAACAGAGAAAAAAAAAAAAAAAAAAAAAACCCAAATCCTCAATCCATACCAAACAAAATCACCAACTGGAGACAAACCCAGCACAAATCGGAGACAAACCCACGCGTCGATACTGCCTACGCTGTCAACATCGTCGCCAACGCTTTGGTTTCCGATTATGCTACATCGGAAAGTGACGATGAGAGAGGAGAATGACGGTGAGTTTATCAGCGGTTTGGGACGGTTGGGTCGGGCCGCCGGCGGTGAATGAGGGAGATTGAGAGCGTGTCAGTGAGAGAGGAGCGACGGTGAGTGATTTGGGGCCTTGGGACGGCTGGGTCGGGAGTGGCGGCGGGAGGATGAGAGCTTGAGAGAGTTTTGGGAGAGTGAGAGGGACAGCTGGGTCAAGAGAGGATGAGAGCTTGAGTGATTTGGGAGAGGAGGCTGAGTGATTTGGGAGAGAAAGAGAGGCACAGAGTGAGAGTGATTTAAGAGAGTGATGAGAGCTGAGTGATTTGGGAGAGAGACAGAGGCACGGAGTGAGAGAGAAAAAGATATAATTTTTTAATGGGAGTGAGACAGAGGCACGGAATAAATTTTTTTTTTTTTTTTTTTTTTTTTTGCTCTCATGAACAGTGCAGATCTATTTTTAGATGTGCACTGTAGCAGTGGAGCTAAAATTTTTAGATTTAGCTTCGCTGTTGCAGCAACGTTTTTGGGTTTGTGGAGCTAAATTTTAGCATTATACCTACATAGCACCACTGCTGTGAGTGCTCTTAGAATCGCTAACTAAAATGGAAGTCCTAAACTATTTAGGATTCCATATACTCTAATGGATCAAAAATTAGTTACATAGAACTCTATCCTTAAATTACTTGATTGTGAATTCTAATCTCATTAGAAACTATATAACTTTTAATTAGAGATTTAATCTCATTAAAAAATTTTAATTAAAAATAAATTAAGGACTTTTAATTATACAACAATTCCAATCTCATTAGAATGTTTCTTAAAAGACAAGTCCTAAACAATTTAGGACTAAGAGTTCTATTTAACTTATATCTTTAATCTCATTAGGCCTTTTAGTTAGACAATGATTAATAAATTCCCTTAACTTTTAAGGACTATAAAATTAATCACTTTATATAGAATTATGTGTAATCTCATCACACATAGCCTGGCTTTTTATCAACATTTTAACATTTAGGCAAAAACAAGTGAAAATTCAAAATTTAGTGCCTTCAATCAGTCGAACTTTATTCCTGATCGATCGAAAAGGAAGAAATTCATCACAAAGCCACTGCCTCATTCGATGGATTCTCGATTCCTGTTCGATCAATCGAAAACAACATTTGATTAATCTAAAAGAATTCTCGATCGATTGAGACTCGTGAAACTAAATTTTTCAAAAATTTTCTGGAAACCGTTTTTGATGTTTTTACTATTTTTCATCAAAAAACCTTTTTGATTTTTTAAATGAAAATTTATAGATCAAACATTAAGGTTTTCAAGATGAAGATCAAGAACCCTAATATGCTAGAAACCCTTGAAAATAAAATCCTAATCTCATTAGCAATAAATTTCATTAAAGGAATACTTTAATCCTTGCATTAACATGAGAGCATCTATATTTGTGTGTGTATATATATATATATATATATATATATATATATCAGGCCATGAATCCTATATATTATCAATCCGAATGAAGTTAGGCCTTGAATCCTATTTAGTATCAATCCAAGGTTATCAATCCGGATAACATATAAAACACTTCAATCCTGATAACATACAGATTCCATGAATATAAAAGCATGACACGGCACCATAAACAAAAGACATGATCATGGGCTTCATGGAATAACACGAACCATTATATATATCTCATATATAAAACATGGCCTATAGTCAAAGACACAATTATGCAAAAACTTTATTGCAGAAAATAAAAACACCAAGAAAACTATTTTCTTTCATTCTAAAACCTAATCACATGTTATACAAGCATGAGATTGAAGTTTGCTCTAATTCCATTTGTTGGAAAAATTGGTTTTGCATATCATACAAAACCCACAGCGGAAGCAACATAAGGATCTACTTCATTCATGAGAGATAACATATAATCTTGAATTCTAAAACAAAGAAAAGAAAGTGCACCTTGATGCAGTGAGGTTCAAAAACAAAACTTGAGAATACCTTCAATCTTCATCCCAATTCCACATGATGCCCAAGATGAGTGGTCTCTCAATCAGTACTTTCGTACGTTAATTTTCCTTTGGAAAAATGTATTCCAAAGACTTTGTGGAGAAAACTGTTTTCTCTTCTTTTAATCATATGTACGTTTTAACTGCCTTTGGCAGTAACTTAATTTAATAACTCTTATTAAATTAAAATTGATTATCTAATTGGGTTAGCCTTTTGGGCCAGCCCAATTGGGCTTAATTATGTGGCTTGGGATGGGACCAAAGGGACTAATAAGGCTCTAGGTCGAATGGGCCTCAAACTTATCAGTCAACTCTTGACAAGTCTAAAGTTACCATTAATTATATAACAAGTACCACTATGGAAATATAATTGCACTCTAAGCCTTATTAATAAATTATTTCCCAAGACTCTAATATGATATCATTTGACCCCTCCATGAAATATCCATAGTGAACAAAGTCATAACAAATTGTCACTTTGTAAATATACTGAGGTTTTGACCGTTAAACTAGATCTTACTCCTGATATATCAAAGTGTGAGAGTGTCTTTTTTGGGATACTCAGGCCCAAGGATCCCGAGCTTGAATGAAAAGGAAAGGATTTGGTGGATCGGGCCTTGACTCACCGCAGCTAACAAGCTGTTTAAGAATCAAGTGAATACAGAGAATACTCCTGACAACATACAGAAAAAAAAATGACAAACAAGGATATCGAAGAGTGCCAAAAATTAACAACGTAAGTTCAGAAAGAAAGAAAAACAGGATTAGCAAGACGATAAAAAAGAGTGCTGTGGGGATCTTGGGAGTTATGAAACAGTATTTCATTAAGACATTATCTGTTTGATTACAGAAAGCTCACTAGGACGTGATACAAGGTCCAATCAAGCTCAAAAATTGCAGCCTTGAATGGCTATTTCAGCCTTCAAAACTTGCGAAGTTTGATTCTCGTTGGATCCGAGTATGTGCCATAGTGGCCTTTACAGGATATCGGGAAGCAGTATTTGTTTTCCCTTAGTATTTTCTTTCTGCACAGATTTTTCTGATAGTTTTTCCTAGAGAATTTCTTCTTTCTTGTGTTTCTTTCTTTTTTTCTCGCTGCCTTCTTCACAACCCATCCCCTCCTTTTATAGTGGAGTTTTCTGGGCGTCCCGGGGAACCGTTGGTTCCCCTGTTTTGTTCTTTTGCAAACAGAGCATGCTCTGTCTCCATCGCCTCGGTAAGTCCTTTTTCCATTTTCTCTCATTCTTTCCTTCTCTAGGTTCTGATTCCTTCGAAAGCTTTTGGTTGGCCATCCTCTTTGGGACGTGCTGAGGTATGCCCTTCTCGGCATCCCCATTTCTGGCGTCTTCCTCTTTTCCCTTTCTTTCCTTTTTGGGCGGAATCCTGTTCTGCCATTTTTGAAAGTAATTTGTTACCATTCTTCTTCCCTGTCCTGGTTCCCCGAGGTCCTTTTCTGTCTGTGCCATTGAGAGGTCGCTCGCGTCTTTTATTTCTTGTTTTTCTTCTTCTGTCTTCTTTCTATCGATTTGTCCCAATCTTTCTTTTTATTTGTGCTTGAAGGGATCTGCGCTTATTGAGGATCCTTGCTTCTTTACACTCTGCCGTGGTTTCTCTTTTTTTGGATGCTTCTTTCTTTTCTGGGCTCCAGGATCCTCTGGGCCTTCCTTTTATTCCCCCATGAGTCATCCGTATCTATTGTTTTGGGCTTAGCCTGAATTTTTTCTTTTGGGCTTGACTTGTTCTTCTGTTTTGGGCTTATTTTATTATGGCCCTTTCTTTTTCAGACCTCAACACAAAGTAATCTAAATTTCATGATCAAGTTCACTATCCTCTCAGGATTGAGAGTCTATGAAATTAGAAGTGCTGAGATTAATTATTCAGGTGACAGTTGTTAATTGAATAATTAATCTCACAGCGGTCCAGTTCAATATGTCTTACACACTTAAGACATATCAACACATCAATTAGAAGTCTCCACTTCCATGATCAAAATAAACCATCTTAGTTAATGCGTTATAATCTTCGCAGATGAAACGCCTAATTTCATCACCGACTATGAACTATATTTTGAGTTTACAAGGAACTTGTGATTTATATCTTCTGTAACTAAATCACATAAATCACATACAATGCATCTCAAGGACTATGATGATGTCCCATTAGTTCATTTATAAATAGTCTCATATAATTAAACAATTTAATTATTTATAACATGCTAATAAATTGGATTTTAAGGCACAAACCCTAACACCTTCTTATCCCTGAAACCAGGGGCTATATTTGGGAGGTAGGCTTTGAGCCTATCATCGATCTTCTTCCAGAGAAGTTTGCAAGTGCTACCTTGACGTAGTTCCTCATTGAGAGGTGGTGGGACACTACCCACACCTTTCATATTGCCAAGTGGGAGATGACAGTGACTTCCTATGACTTTTACTGTATGACTAGCCTAAGTTTCGAAGGGGCCATCATTAGTTTGGACTGTGAGTCGGGCTTCCAGTTAGGCCTTGACATGTTGGGGAGGAAGTACCCTACTGAGACCATCTGCTACTTTGACTTGGTGTTGGATTACATGTTCCTCCCACAAAGGACCATAAAGGAATGTGTCCATATGGCTAGGACCTTCCTTCTCCACTTGTTAGGGGCCTACCTCTTTGCCAATGGCAGGTAAACGATGTCTTTGAGGTGGCTTAACCTCTTCCAGGACTTTGGAGAGGCACGGAGGGCTAACTAGGGGCAGACATATCTTGCCTATCTCTACTCCACTCTTGATACTCTCAGAAAGGGCACCTTGTGACTGCTTATAGGGCCTTGGAAGCTCCTTGAGGTTAGTTATCTTTTCATTCTTTGCACTTTCACTCGTAGCTTGTAGCCTTGCAAACTATATTGTCTTGAAAACTATTATCTTGCAAATTGTCATCTTGCAAACTGTCACCTTGCAAATTGTCATCTTACAAACTGTCATCTTGCATCTAACCTGTGGCTTGTGCTTCTTTTTGTAGCAGTGGGTTGTTAGGTATGGTCTCATAACTCTAAGCACTGATCTAGTTTTGAGGGAGTTTCCTCAAGTGAGGGCCCATCTTGTTAGGTTGACTTCGGATGAGTTAAGTTTAAGAGTTCTAATTGTTCATGCCTCTTCATGCATTTCATTTAGAATACTCTTCTTCTAACCTTGTGTCATCATAGGTTAACTGGACTCTATGGGCCAGCCAACCCCTACCTACTTCTCAAGACTTGGAGTCTGTTGCTTTCATTACTTCGAAGATTACCCGAACCTTTAAAGGAGCGGACTTGAGGGTGTTATACCTAGTAGTTGATGGGTAAGGATGAACCACAGATTTCGATGGACCCTTCTAAGTTCATGCTTGCCCCACACTCCATGACTGATGCTGAATACAACTTGTGGGGGAGCGACATTTCCTATGCCAAGCAACTTCTTGAGGGGTTGGACTATGAGGAGTTCAACATTACTCGCCTCATGCCTTCCCTTACTGTTCAAGTATATGCTTAATCTTTTTTTTTTTTTTTTCATGGCTTCTTAATGTGGGAAATTGTAACAGGGGAGACTTGCTGCTGGTGAGCCCATTGATCCTCCACACCTCCCTTGGATGGTTTATGCTTATGGCCCAGATGGCTTTGCTTGGGAGCACACCATGCCCCGTAATCCTAATGTCATGGGCTATCCTTTCCCTCCCAACACTTGGGTGGTGAGTTCTTTCTCCTTTTATCCTTCTCTATCTGCAAAATTTCTCTGTTTGTTTCAGTCACTAACCCTTCCTTCTTTGAACTGTAGCCTACCATCCAAGAGCATGAGGAGTTGGTATGGCTGGCTAGGAATCTCAAGTTGAAGGTGACTAACTACTCGAGGGAGCTATACGGTCCTAGAGGAGTGGCCCCATCCAGGTGGTGGTGATGATGATGATGGTAAGGAGGAGGACTCGGAGGTGACTCCTAGCTATCGATCAAGGAAAAGGCAGCACCATTGATTACTTGCAGTTCAAGACACATATAGGCATACAACACACACACAGCTTTCTTTCTTTTTTTGCTTTTATGGTTTTTTTTTATTCCCTTTAGCAAACATTTTTGATTAAATTTGAGACAAAAGATTATATTTAAGAACATCTTTTTACATTTATGCTTTTGATTACGAACTTAGCACTTAATTTACAAGATATATCATAAATTGTATGTTTCTATACAACTTTGCTTCTTTGATGATTGCAATCTTGTGCTTGGAATGTGTCTTGGATGATCCCTTAGGTTGCAAGAACCCTTAGGAATGCCTTGGAGTGAAAAACTCTGCTTAAAACAAGGGAACATAGGTTTCTGTCAAGTGTGGGCACAACAGAATGGAGTTGCCACCTAGTTATATGGTCTAGGAACCATGTATATAGCGTCCATTCAAGGAAGGGCCTTTGATCTTACTACCAGAGTTTGGGTTTGGAGTTTAGGTACGTTCTTGGGAAGGTATTAGGCACCCAATATTGCCGAACCCTAAGGTTGGCCTCCCATCATTGTGTCATATACCTTAACCTCATTAAAAGCACTTTCTACACTTGCATCTATACCCACGCACACACTAACTTACATCTATGCATACAATCATGGTATCCTTCATCCCAAAACACACATACTTATCAATCTAAAACAAAAGCGAGCCAAGGTGCAAAAGAAAACCATAGCATTCATCTAATATGTGAAAACCTATCATGCATCTTCAACAAGGGAGTAAGTTAACGTATTACAAAACCCTAATCTTACATCTAAGCATGTTCTATCATATCATCAAAGTGAAATCCTAATACAATGCATGAACATCACTAATGCATGGCTTATCCTTTACTTACCTCTTAGCAGCACAACACTTATGGCGTCATTGCATGAACATGTGAATGCATGGTATTAACATTAAAAAACCCTAATCTACACATGTGATAACAAACAAACATGTTAAAAGCTAAACAAGCAGTTATAGGGCTTGAAGCATATGAAAAGGAGGCTACAAGGAATACACATGTGAGTGCAGAAACAAAACAAACAAAAATTTGGGTTTCTGGGTAACGGCATCACGCATGCTAGAACAAGTCTGCATATGCATGAGTTCAGCTTGCGTGCACAAGCTAGATCATGCATACGTAGATCCTTACCCAACAAACCTAATTTACATAGAAATAGAGCAAAAGCCAAACAAAACATAAAATGTAAAATCTAACAACCTAACATGCTTAAAGACATAAAGAAAACCTAAAACAAACATGTGTCAATATAAACTAAACAAAACACAGATTAAAATAAAGATTAAAGGCACAAAAGGAAAGGAAAAGTTTAAAAGGATACCTTAAAGTAAAAGCTCTTAGGCTTGATTTTTGACCGTTCCCCTCAGTTAAATCTATCACAATTGAATAAAATAGTGATTAGCAATCTGAAACTCAAAGGATTGGGGCTAGAAAAGGTCCCAATCAAATAAAAATGACTTAAGAGTGTTTTATGAAAAACTCCCTTTTGATTCACTATTTTATAGTGAATCTTAGGTTTTTCCCGTGAGATTTCTATTTGTCTTGAAAATATATTATGTAAGGCTTTTTATAGTTGAAAAAATGGGGTTTCAAACGGCTCCCAGAAGATGTGGGATTCGTTCCAAACCTCAGCCAATTATTGCAGAAAACTTGTCTTTCTTATGCTTCTGAAACCCTAGCTACATATGTAAGAATATTCATGCATACGCATGCTTTAGCTTGCATACGCAAGCCGCAACTCACGTATGTAGGCCGAGGGCCTCTTTGGTCATTTTATTTTTCAAAAATAGATTTTTTTTCTCATTTAAAAGGTTATATTTTCCATTTTAACACTCCTAAAGTCACTTTAATATCTGGTTGGGCTCTAACCTAGCCTTGGGCCTTAGAGTTCGAATATCATTGGGGAACAGGGGCTCGAGTCGTAAGAGGTACAAAATGCGATGTTTACAGATGCCCCTCTTTTGATTCGTGAGCTTAGCTAACGGAATCAAAAGAATAAGAGACAAAATATTTTGTTTTGATGTACGGCTTAGGCCTAACCTACACACACAACACACATCATGCATACATGGGGAGGGGTGCAACTTCGAAGAGCTGTATGGGATTCATATATCTGAAGTTCCACCTTTATTGTTTGGGAAATGAGTAATGACAAGTTCACTATCCCAGAGCCTGTTTTGCCACTTGCAAGCAAATGACAAGTGACTCACTATCCTAGAGTCACTAAAAGAAGAAGAAAAAGAAGGAAAAAAAAAAAAAAAAAGGCTGCTCTTACGAGCTAACCCATCACACAACAAAAGGATATAGTCTCTGTGGTATCCATCCGGGGCTCTTGCCTCAAAATTCTCTGGGTGAGTTGTTCCTCTCGTCTTCTTCAATTCTTTCTTTACCATTTCAGGTGAGGCTCTTGCCTCGAGTTGGCCTTGGCCTCTTTCTTTATCACTATCTCTATCTTTTTCTATCGTGCCTACATGTTCAATTCCCGAAGGATATGTGCACGAGTAGGATCCACTAGGGATGATGAAGAACTCGCTGAGGAATAGATATGTATAGGGAGTAATCTTCAGCCTAGAGTAATATAGATGGACTTACTGAGGAGTAGTGTAGATGTGTGATCCACTAGGGAAGAATCTTCTACTTCTTATATGGTTTGCTGAGGATTTTGAGGGAGAATCTTTTGCTTCTTCGCTAGGGATTTTTTTTTAGTGTATGGGACTTACTGGGGAAGAATCTTCTGCTTTCTTACTAGGATATTTTTGGGAATAATCTTCTACTTCCTCACTAGGGATTTGCTTTAATGTGCTTTCGTCCATTGGGGAAGACTCTTGTGCCTCCTCCGTGGGGAGAGCTATTAAGGAAGAGTTTTCTGCTTCCTCCATGAGGATGATATTTGATAGTTTTAATCCTTTTGAGGAAGAATCTTCTGCTTCCTCATTAGGTACGATGCTTGATATGCTTGAATTTTTTGGGAAGAATTTTCTACTTCCTCATTGGGTACGATGCTTGATATGCTTGAAATATTGAGGAAGAGTCTTCTACTTTCTTACTGAGAATGACGTTTGACATGCTTGACTTGCTGGGAAGGTCCTTGAGGCACTTGAACCACTGGGAATGGTTCTTGATGTGCTTGACTCCCTGGGGAAATTTTTGATGTGCTTGATTCACTGGGGAATTCTTTTTGATAATTCATGTCTAATTGTGGAAGTCTTTGAGACATCCTTCCTTTTTTTGAAAGAAAGAAAAAAGAGAATTTTTTTTTTCTTACTATTCAAGACTAAACTACACGTAGTTTAATGGTGAGGTCTAAACTACACATTGTTTAGCCATCAAGTGTGTTCCCGCCTTTTCATTTTCTCCAACGGTTGCCAACCGTTTCTTTTCTTCTTCTTCATTCTCTTCATCTCCTTCACCTTTTCATATTCTTCACAACTCCTCTCTCTTTTCTCTCTACAAAAACCTCCCTCCCCTCTTTCTTTTCCTCACACCTTCTGATTCTCTCATTCTCTCAGACTCTCTCATTTTCTCTCTTTCTTTCATCATCTCCTTCAATGGCACCCAAGGCCAAGAAATCCTCCTATGTCCTATCTTCTTATGCCTTCCATCTCACCCACTGGAGTGGAGCCACAAGGTTGGTGGGACATCCTCCATTGACATACCGGCCAGAGAATCACATTCCCATGGGTGAATCTGTAAGTTTTTCATTTTTTTTCTCACTTACAAGTTTCCCTCTGATCTTTGGTTTAAATGTGTTTTTGACTATGTGAATGCTTGGGTTTTGCTATGGGATGGGTTTAGATGAAAACCTGATGTCTTAGGAGGGGTAGGAACATGTCTAGGATTGATTTTGGATGATGGTTTTTTGAAAATGTCAAAGAACTGCTTATGTCTATGTTCTTGCATGCGTGGGCTTGAGCCTGCATACGCAACTTGTATTTATGCTTACGTGACTTTATTCTTGCATACATAGGTATGTTCTTGAGGTTCTACATACGTGGGAATGGACCTGCGTACGCGAGGTCTTACCTGCGTGCGTGGACTTTGACCTGCGTACGTGAGACGCTTGGCAGAAGCTTTGCTCAGCCTATTTTTACTTCTTTTTCAACCGTTTCACTTCCATATACAATTCACACACACCTTCTTGTCATTTTTGCATCTGAATATCACTGTGTCATCCTTTTTATCTCCACTCATGCATCACAACACTATATTCCTCGAATTTCACTTGAATCATGAATCTAATGACATCTTCTTCTTCTTCTTCTCCCTTTTTTTTTTTTCTTTTTTTTTTGCAGTCATCATCCCCTTATGCTAGTAAGGGAAGCACCAATAAGGTGGTGGAGTGGTTCAACCTACTTGTCCCCGAAACCAGGGGTTATATCCACGAGGCGAGCTTTGAGCCTTTCATCAGTCTTTTCCTTGAAAAGATTGCGAGTGCTACCTTGGCGTAGTGCCTCATTGAAAGGTGGTGGGACACTAGCCACACCTTTCATATTGTCGAGCGGGAGATGACGATGACTCCCTATGACTTTTACTGCATGACCAGCCATATCTTTGAGGGGGCCATCACCAGTTTGGATGGCGTGTCAGGTGTGCAGCTAGGCATTGACATGCTGGGTGATAGGCCACAAACTGAATGACCCCTTGTGATAGAAATTAATTAATTAATTAGCCAAGTTATTAATTAATCATTTTATCATGAAAACGCGTGGTAGTACAAACAAATCATCAATAAACTAATAACGCAGCGGAAAATAAATAACACGGTGATTTGTTTACGAATGGGGAAAACCTAATGGCAAAAACCCCACCGGGTGATTTTTAGGTCACCACTCCCGAAACTCCACTATTATCACAACCAGCGGTTACAAGTAAAGGAATCCCAAGTACCTTATCAACCTACAGTTGAACCTTTACCCCAATACCCAATTGGACTTGTTCTGTAGTGACAGTTCCCCTTTCTGATGCACGACTCCCAAGTACGTGACTAACCAATTGCGCGGATCCTAGTACGCAACTTCAATCACCAACTAAGAAGGTTGTTGGTTGCAAAATTCTTCAGTTCATCCACACGATGAAGATCAAGAAGATGCTTGATTACAATACCCTACGGTACACATACACAGCAACTTCTTCAAGAGAAAGAGATGAAGTAAGGTAAGAACTTCGTCTCCGATCACAATTTGCTTGAATAGAGTTTGCTCAAAACTTATGCAACTTGTGAACTGTTTAACGGCCCTTAAAACAATCTTTTTATATGTCTAGGGTTAGGAGACAAGTACCAATGTACACAAAACACACACTGTTTTTGCATTTTTCTGATTTTTCAATTTTTTTTTTAATTTTTATATGAAAAAAAAAATAAAGCAAAACTAAAAAATAACCAAACAAAAACATGTTAAACAACCAAAGCATAAAAACTAGACTAACTCAAAACTTGAAAGCAAAAAACATAAGTAATGCACACACAAAAACAAAAAGAGAGAGAGAAAAGTGACAGAATCACTTAGAGCCCTTTTCCTTCCACACCCTGGAAGAACTCTTCCTTTGATTAAACCCTTGAACCGACAGTGAGGGAGAAAAACCGTTCAAGTTCGAAAGGAACATGAGGGCTTTGAGAAGATCTCCAAGGGTAGTAAGAGAGGATTGAAGCTGATTCTGGTTCCCAGATGCTATCATGCCGTTGCTCTGTTAAGCGGCAAGCCACTTGTAGCAATTTGGTCGAGTGTGACCGGCAACTCCACAATGATGACAGAGATACTACTTCTTTTGTTTAGGCTTTTGAGAGTTAGCCTTCTTAGCCCTAGGGTTTTTAACATCTTTCTTCTCAAGCTTAGGGGGTGCTCTTATGATGGATTTACCCTTGTCTATGTTCTCACTAGCTAACTCAGTTTTAATCTCATTGTTTCCAATTTTAATATTACTGGCAGGAGGAACAAAAACAGTAGTACTAGTAGAAGCATTATTAGAGGAAGAAAGACCATACCCTAAACCTATTCGATCTGAAGCAGATTTCTGAATGCTGAGCATCTCATCAAGCTTTGCACTTGAAGTCCTCTCCAATTGAGCTCTAACTTGAAACAGCTCCGCTTCAAGCTTCTTAGTCTTCTTAGCCAAGAAATTGTTCTCAAACCTCAATGCTCCAATAGTATGATTCGCTTCATCAAACTTTGTGGAAAGCTCCTCACGATCAAGTTCCACATCATTGAGTTTCTTGGTGGTTAGCCTATACAATTTCTCATACTTTTCAGAAAGCTTGTACAGCTTCTCATAGGCTGTATGAATGTCATCTTGATCAACCATCTTCTCAAATTTGGATTCCACCAATTCCTCCTCTTCAACCACATCTTCAACAATCCCATCAGTAGGATCAACAGTGACAGTGAAGGCATTCAAGATTCCGTCATCCTCATTGTCGGAATCATCCTCAGGCTCGGTGTCACTCAAGGTAACAACAAGTGCCTTACTCTTCCCAATGCTCTTGAGGTATGTAGGGCACTCATGCTTCATGTGACCGAAGCCTTGACACCCAAAGCACTTAGGTCCTGCAGGAACAGTGTACTGACCACCTTCCTTAGCATCCTTCTTCCCTTTGTCTTGGCCTTTAAACTGAGAAGAACTGGATTGCCTGCGGTCCTTGTCGAAACCCTTTCCATTGGCGTTCTTCATAAACTTTTTGAACTACCTGGTGATGTAGGACTTCATCTTGGAATCTTCATCATCAGAAGATTCATCTATGTCATTGCTCTTGGCCTTCAGTGCCATGCTCTTACCTTTAACTGTCTTGCCAATTCCAGTCAACCCTAGCTCGTAGGTCTGCAAGTTTCCAACCAACTCAGTCAAAGGAATCTTATCAATATCCTTTGATTCCTCTATTGTCGTGATCTTGGCATGAAATCTCTCAGGTAGAGATCTGAGCACCTTCCTTACAATCTTGGGTTCAGGAATGGTTTCCCTAAGATTGAAGGCTGAGTTCACTATGTCCTTTAGCTTGGCATAGAACTCATCGAATGACTCATCCTCCTCCATCTTTATCTCTTCAAAGCTTGTAGTGAGCCTTTGAAGCTTTGAGTCCTTGATAGCCTTAGTACCCTCAGAGGTTGTCTGGAGAATGGTCCAAGCCTCCTTGGCAATTTCAGTTGGGGATATTTTCTTGAACTCCTCATTGGTGACTGCACTGAACAATGCATTCAATGCTCTGCTGTTGAAGTTTGCCGCCTTAATCTTGGCATCATCCCAGTCGGTTGGCGCTTCTGTAGGCTTAGTCCAGCCTATCTCTACAGTTTGCCACACTTTCTCATCTAAAGACTGCAAGAAAGCTCTCATGCATACTTTCCAGTATGCATAGTTAGTGCCATCAAATAAAGGAGGTATGATTAATGACTATTCTCTATCCATGACAAACAGGGGTCAATGGATCAACACAGCAAAGATTAAACCCTAATCAGAGTGTGCTTGCTCTGATACCACTTGATAGGCCACAGACTGAATGACCCCTTATGATGGAAATTAATTAATTAATTAGCCAAGTTATTAATTAATCAATTTATCATGCAAACGCGTGGTAGCACAAACAAATCACCAATAAACTAATAACACAGCGGAAAATAAATAACACGGTGATTTGTTTACGAATGAGGAAAACCTAATGGCAAAAATCCCACCGGGTGATTTTCAAGTCACCACTCCCGAAACTCCACTATTATCACAACAAGTGGTTACAAGTAAAGGAATCCCAAGTACCTTACCAACCTACAGTTGAACCCTTACCCCAATACCCAATTGGACTTGTTCTGTAGTGACAGTTCCCCTTTTTAATGCACGACTCCTAAGTATGTGACTAACCAATTGCGCGGATCCCAGTACGCGACTTCAATCACCAACTAAGAAGGTTGTTGGTTGCAAAGTTCTTTAGTTCATCCACACGATGAAGATCAAGAAGATACTTGGTCACAAAACCCTACGGTGCACATACACAGCAACTTCTTCAAGAAAAAGAGATGAACTAAGGCAAGAACTTCGTCTCCGATCACAATTTGCTTGAGCAGAGTTTGCTCAAAACTTGTGCAACTTGTGAACTGTTTGACAGCCCTTAAAACAATCCTTTTATATGTCTAGGGTTAGGAGAAAAGAAGGCCCAAAGTCATATTCACGGATCCTAAGAAAATCATATTAGAATTCTGAAATTCTTAAACCTCGACAGATAGAAGGTGTCGAGCACACCGAACTTTGAACAGCTTTCTTAAGCTCAATAGATACAACTGTCGAGCCAGCTGTCGAGCTTTAACGATTTTGCACTATCAACTTGTTTTCTTGGACAGACTTGAAGGCTTCAACACTTGATCTTGAAACATGGTTTCTTGAAGTATTTAAACACATCCTAAATCTACCCAAATACAAGTAAAGTGTGTTTTGTCAAAGGATAAGCCAATTACATAAAATCATGACATATGTTCTTAACATGTGAAACACATATGTCCTAACACTGGGGAAGAAGTACTCCACTGAGACTATCTGCTACTTTGACTTGGTAACAGATTACATGTTCCTCCCACAGAGGACCACGGAGGAGTGCGTTCGTATGGTGATGGCTTTCCTTCTCCACTTGCTAAAAGCCTACCTTTTTGTCAATGGTGGGCAAACAATGTCTTTGAGGTGGCTAACCCTCTTCCAGGATTTTAGGGAGGCACGGAGGGCCAACTGGGGGCAAGTATGTCTTGCTTATCTTTACTTTACCCTCGACACTCTCAGCTAAGGCACTTTGCAGCAGCTTTTGGGGCCTTAGAAGCTCCTTGAGGTTAGTTGTCTTTTCATTCTTTACATTTTCACTTGTAACTTGTAGTCTTGCAAATTGTATTGTCTTGAAAACTGTCATCTTGTATATATCATCTTGCAAACTGTCATCTTGCATCTAACATGTGGCTTGTGTTTCTTTTTAACAATGATGGGTGGTTAGGTATGGTCTCATAACTCCGGGCATCGACCTAGTTCTGAGGGATTTTCCCCAAGTGAGGGCACATCTTACGAGGTTGACTTCAGATAAGGTAAATTTTAAGAGTTCTGGTTGTTTGTGCTTCTTCCTACATTACCCTTAAGAATACCCTTCTCCTAACCTTGTGCCATTATAGGTATACTGGGCCCTATGGGCCGGCCAGCCCTTTCTAGCTTCTCGAGACTTGGAGCCTGCCACTCTTATTATTTCAGAGATTACCCGACCCCTTGAAGGAGCGAGTTTGAGGGCTCTATATTTGGCGGAGATTGTAAGGTGCCAGTTGGTGGGTAGGGATGACCCACAGATTCCGATGGATCCACCTGAGTTCATGCTTGGCCCACACTCCATGATTGATGATGAATACAACTCATGGGGGAGTGGTGTTTCCTATGCCGAGCGGCTTCTTGAGGGGTTGGACTATGGGGAGTTCAACATCACTCGCCTCATGTCTTCTCTTACTGTTCAAGTATATGCTCAAACTCTTATACTTCTTCTCTCTCTTTTTTATTTGTTTGTCATGACTCCTAATGTGGGGAATTATAATAGAGGGGACCACCGGTGAGCCCATTGATCCTTCACATATCCCTTGGACGGTCTATGCTTATGGCCCAGATGGCTTTGCTCGTGAGCATGTCGTGCCTTATAACCCCAATGTCATGGGCTATCCTTTCCCCCCTAACACTCAAGTAATGAGTTCTTTCTTCCCTTTGTCCTTTCTTTTTTCCAAATTTCTCTTCTTGTTTCGGTCACTAACCTTTCTATCTTCAAATTGTAGCCCACTATCCAAGAGCATGAGGAGTTGGTATGGCTGGTCGAGAATCTTAAGTTGGAGGTGACCAACTACTTGAAGGAGCTATATGGTCCTAGAGGAGTGGCCCACCCAGGCGGTGGCGATGATGACGATGATGATGATGATGGTGGCGAGAAGGAGGATTCAAAAGCGATTCTTAGCTACCAACCAAGGAAGAGGTGGCACCGTTGATTACCTGCAGTCACAACATCTATACAACAAACAACACACAACTTTTTCTTTTAATATTTTTTTTTATTCCCTTTAGGAGAAATTTGGGATTGGTTTGAGACAAAGGATTGTATTTAAGAACATCTTTTTACATTTATCCTTTTGATTGGAATTTAGCACTTAATCTATAAGATAATGATAAATTGTATGCTTCTATACAACTTTGCTTCTTTGATGCCTGGAATGTTGTGCTTGGAACATGTCTTGAATGATTCTTTAAGTCACAGGAACCCTAGAAATGTTTGGGAGTAGGAAAAACTCTGCTCAAAACAGGGGAACATGGGCTTCTGCCAAGCATCATGCATATGTAAAAATGAGCCTACGTACGCAGCTTTGACTTTGCGTACGCAGGGTTGATCCTGTGTACGTGAGCTGCGAATCAGAAAAAACCTAGCCGACTTACTTAGGTATAAAAGTAGCCGTTTGAGTCCGAATCCCCCACCAACGTATTTCCAACCTAGAGAACACTTTTTTGAAGTCTCCCAATGGCAGAAAACTCTCCTCTTGATGTCTCTACTTGGATTAGGAAGCTTGGTCCCAATTTCAAGGATTCTATTGCTCCCTATGGCATTTCTTGCATATTCCCTCTTTTTCATGTTTCTACCAACTATTGGGTTCCTTCTCGGCATGTATTTTGCTTCAACAGAATAGAATTATGCCCCACTATTCAGGAATTTGCTGCTATCATAAGTGAATCGGAGATTGATGATCTTATCTTTCCTACCATGGGTGGAGATCTTCCTTCTTTGTTGTGAGTTATGTTGGGCATCCCTAAATCCATAGCCAATAGGTGGTGTCTATTGGCAAACTCAACCTTAGGATTATCTTTGATTACTTTTCCGGTTTGGGCTTTCCCGAGGGTGAGAGGCCACGATCGTACTACCTTCGTGGCTTTTGCCTATGTGCCCTTGCAAGATATTTCTTGGTCCAATATTCATATTGTGCGGATCTTCAAATGTGCATGATGGCTTATGAGCTAAAGAGAGGTAATCCAGTAGGCTTGATCTTGGTGGAAACTCTCAATGGCTTGGATGCCTTTTCAGAGGAAGGAAACAAGTTTCATTACAGGAAGTCCTCTTCGTCTTCAGGTATAATCCCTAGCTTTTGCCTATGTTCTTAACCTAGCAAGATTCCTCTAATTTTGCATGGATTTCCTTGAGGTTTTCAACCCATCGAGGCACCTTATATCACCTTTCATCTTTGTCTCTTCATTTATTTTTTTCACTTATGCTCTCCACTTTTTTTTTTCTCCCTCTCTTCTCTCCTTTTTTTTTCCCTACAGATTTGGCTACAAGAGAGGCTTCGGCTGCTTCATCCTCCTACTGTGCCCTTCAGTACCTACCTTTCTAGGCACCTTAGGGATTGCCGGCTTCGAGATGTCTTGGGTTTTGAAGCCTACATGGAGCTTATGAGTCGCCTAAAGGAGACCGACATTTAGTGGATCGTGGAATGGTGACATATCTCAAGCATGGTCCATAGTTGTTGCAAGGATCATTATGTGACTTTGGTTGGGCTTTGTTGCTGCTCTTACTACTCCACTTATTGTATCTCAAGGCAATTTGGAGAGCATCAAGGAGCTCCTGATGATAAGGGTGCCTTCCACACTATGGTGTTCACCAATAGGATCTTGGGTAGGATTAGTGAAGCTTGGCCACGTTGTAGGGTGATGAAAGAAATTGTTCCTCCCAAATATATCTACCCCACTGCAAGCTACAAGCAATGGTTGGTGGATGACATGAAGTAGATTTTAAAGGATGAAAAGGCTCATATGAAGACTAGCAAGAAGATAAGAAGGACTGAGTGACCGCCTTGATATGCCCCATGTTTTACTTTTTTGTACTTTTATGAATCTTATGTTTTTGTTTTTGAATTTAATAAAGGATTGGAATGTTTCAAATCCCCTATGAAAACAAACTTATTATCCTTTAATTTGAGCAATGAGAGAATTTCCCTTTTTTATTATCTTTGCTTATTGTCATCTCTTTTATTGTTTTTTTCTTCTTTTTTTTATTTTTCTTTTTCCTTTGCTATGTAATTTTTGCCCATGACGTCCTTTGAGGAATTTTCGCCATGCCCATGGTCTTTTCCCTTAACTTTTGCCTAGATTACCCTTTCGAGTTTTCAATCTAGCGGGGTTCTTTTACCTTAATTTTTGTCTAGGCTGTCCTTTCGGGTTTTCAACCTAGCAGGCTTTTTTTTTTTTTCTTTTAAATGTGGTATTTCCGGAGTCTATCCATGTTAATGGGGTGAAGCATCTCTTCCCCATCCAAATCCATGATTCTTGTAGCACCTTTAGATATGATCTTCTTAATGATAAAAGGACTAGACTACCTAGGTTTTATTTTTCCTCTTGGATCAAAATTATCATCTCTAAGCACCTTTAGGACCAAGTCCCCTTCCTTAAGGTTTCTTGGTTTCACTTTCTTGTTGAATGCTCTAGCAATCATTTTTTGGTATCCTAATGCATGGTATTGTGCCCTAGCTCTCTTCTCATCTATCAAAGCCAATTGTTCATATCTTGCCTTAGCCTAATCCTCTTCTAGGACCTTAGTCTTTACCAATACCCTCAAAGATTGTATCTCCACATTAATAGGAAGCACTGCCTCACTACCATAAACCAAATAGTAAGGTGTTGCCCTAGTCAATGCTCAGATAGAAGTTCTATAACCTCATAGGGCAAATGGAATTTTCTCGGCCCAATCTTTGTGTGCCACTACCATCTTGGCTATGATATTCTTCACATTCTTATTGGCTACTTCTACGGCCCATTAGCTTGCGGTAGATACGGTGAAGACTTGTGATGCTCAATGCCATATTCTTCCATGACCCTTTGGACTTTACCTTCAAAATGAGAACCATTATCAAAAATGATCCCTTGAGGCACCCTAAACCAACATATGATGTTGTTTTCTAAGAACCGAGCCACATGCTTAGCCTTCAACATGGAGTAGGAGGCTGCTTCCACCCACTTAGTGAAGTAGTCAATTGCCACTAAAATGTACTCATGCCCGTTCGAAACCTTAGGAGCTATTCTTCTTATCACATCTATGCCCCAAATTGAGAATGGCCATGGAGAGGTCATGCTGTACAACTCACTAGGCAAAACATGATTCAAGTTGGCGTGTGTCTGACAATCATGGTAGCTCTTCACATAGCCCACACAATCAACCTCCTTCATATTCCAGTGGTACCTTACCCGTAGGATTTTCTTGGCTAACATTCTTCCATTCATATGAGAGCCACAAATTCCTTGATGAACTTCTTCCATTACCCTCACGGCTTCTTCTTTCTTCAAGCAACGAAGGTGTACACTGTCATAGGACCTTCTATAGAGTTGTCCTCTATATAGGATGTATTGAGTTGCCATCATCCTAGTAGAACGACGTTATCTCTTGTCGGCACCATCCGGATATTCCCCTAGTTCCAAGAACCTCATGATGTCATAGTACCACGAAACTTCCTCTTCCTCTATGGCCATTATTGAAGTTCCAGTCTTCCTTTTGTGAACTTCTTCATAACTTTGTTCGATCTCTAAGGGTCGTGTCCATACTACCTCGGGTATTTCAACCATGGAGGCTAAAGTAGCTAAGGCATCTGCAAATTAATTCTGAGCTCTAGGGATGATTGTGTACTCAATCTTGTCAAAGGTCTTGGTCAAGTCCTCTAGGTTTTGTTGATAGGGCTTTAAGTGTTCTTCCTTCATTTTCCACAACCTTTTCGCTTGGTCTATAACCAAATTTGAGTCCCCAAAGACTTCAGCTGAAGAGCTTCCATTCCAGCGATGCAAGCTTCATATTCAGCCATGTTGTGAGCCGCTTCAAAGCTCAATTTGATTGCCAAAGGTATGTGAGATCTTTCGAGAGTGATCAAGAGAATCCCTATCCCATTTCCATATTGGTTTACAGCTCCATCAAAGTACATTTTCCATATCCCTAATTCAACATCCAAAATGTCTTCATCCGAAAAATCCTCCTTACCATCCTCCCCCTCTATGGGATTCTTGACACAAAAATTTGACACGACGCTTCCCTTGATAGTTTTCCTACCCACATACTTCAAATCGAATTCCACCAATAAGATTAACCATCTCAACAATCTTCCACTCAAAGCAGGTTTCTCAAAGAAGTACTTCAATGGGTCCATTCTTGCCACCACCCATATTTGGAAGGGTAAAATGATATGCCTCAATTTCTGTACAACCCAAACAAGTGTGAAGCATGACTTTTCTATGGGAGTGTACCTAGTCTCGTAATCATGGAATCTCATGCTTAAGTAATATATTACCCTCTCATTCTTCTCATTATCTTCTTGTGCAAGCATACTTTTCACCGCATCCCTTATGGTGGAAAGGTATAGGAGTAAGGGTTTTCCATGTTATGGAGACACTAGGATAGGTGGGTGGAGGAGATATTCCTTGATAAGTTCAAAGGCTTTTTAGCACTCATCGTTCCATATGTGTGGTTCATTCTTCCTTTGGAGTTTAAAGATGGGCTCATAAGTGGAGGTGAGCTTGGCAATGAATCGACTAATGTATTATAGTCGACCCAAGAAACCCTTGATCGCTTTCTTATTTTTGGGTGGAGGCATCTCTAATATGGCTTTGATCTTGGATAGGTCAACAGTGTCACTGCTCTTAGCCTTCAATGCCATGCTCTTGCCTTTACTAGATTTTCCAATCCTTGTTAAACCCAACTCATAGGTCTACAGATTGCCAACCAAGTTTGTCAAAGGAATTTTGTCAATATCCTTCGATTCCTCAATCGTGGTGATCTTGGCATGAAATCTCTCGGGTAGAGATCTAAGCACCTTTCTAACAATCTTAGGTTCGGGAATGGTTTCCCCAAGATTAAAGGTTGAGTTCACTATGTTCTTGAGCTTGGCGTAGAACTTATCAAATGACTTATCCTCCTCCATATTAATCTCTTCAAACCTCATGGTAAGCCACTGAAGCTTCAAATCCTTGACAGCCTTAGTTCCTTCATATGTTGTCTGGAGGATGATCCATGCTTCTTTAGCAGTTTCAGTAGAGGATATCTTCTTGAACTCCTCATTCGTGACCGCACAGAATAACGCATTCAATGCCCTGCTGTTGAAGTTTGCCGCCTTGATCTTAGCATCATCCCAATCGGCCGGTGCTTCCTTTGGCTTGGTCTAGCCTATTTCCACAGCTTACCACACCTTTTCATCTAATGACTACAAGAAAGCTTTCATGCGTTCTTTCTAGTATGCATAGTTAGTGCCATCAAATAAAGGAGGTATAATAAGAGATTGTCCTCTATCCATGACAAACAGGGGTCAATGGATCACACAGCAAAGATTAAAACCTAATTAGAGTGTGTCTGCTCTGATACCACTTGATAGGCCAAGAATGTATTGACCCCTTATGATGAATTAACCAATTAATTAGCCAAGTTAATTAATTAATTCAATTAGCATGCAATAAGCGTGGTAGCACAAATAAATCACCAACTAAGTTAAAATGCAGTGGAAAATAAATTGACACGGTGATTTGTTTACGAATGGGGAAAACCTACATGGCAAAAACCCCACCGGGTGATTTTAAGGTCACCACCCCCGAGAATTCATTATTATCACAACAAGCGGTTATAAGTAAAGGAATCCCAGTACCTTATACCAACCTATAGTTGAACCCTTACCCCAATACCTAATTGGACT
Organism: Quercus robur; assembly: GCF_932294415.1. Lineage (NCBI taxonomy): Eukaryota > Viridiplantae > Streptophyta > Magnoliopsida > Fagales > Fagaceae > Quercus > Quercus robur. Next base: position 20,767,948 of record NC_065545.1, on the reverse strand, counting down.
TGTTTTGTAGTGACAATCTTTCATTTCAATGCACGGCGCCTAGTACGTGACTAACCAATTCGATGCGCGGATCCCAGTATGCGGCTTACTCACCAACTTGAAAAAGATGTTGGCTGCAAAGTTCTTCAGTTCATCCACACGATGAAGATCACGAAGTTCCTTGGTTACAAAACCCTACTGTATACAAACACAGCAGCTTCTTGAATAGAAAGATGAATAAGGGCATATGTCTTTGGTTCACAATATGCTTGTGAAAAACTTTTGCATTGAGGTGCATCAGCTGTGACGGCTCTTAAAACAATCCTTATATATGTTTAGAGTTGTGAGAAAAGAAAACTCAAACATCTATACATGGATTGGAGTGAAATCAGATCTGAAAAACTAATTTTCATAAACCTTGACAGATACCCTATCTATCAAGCAACTGTAAAGCATCGGGCTTAAACAGCCTTTTAAACCTCGATAGATACTAGCTGTCGAGTTTTAAAATACAGCACTTTTTCACTTGATTCTTGGATAGACATGTATGGCTTTAACACTTGAACTCGAAATCTTGTTCCTTGAACCATTAAGCACATCCTAGATCTACCCAATTACAAGTAAAGTGTGTTTTGTTAAAGGATTAGCCAATTCTATATTGACATATGTTCCTAACATGATTCACATATGTCCTAACATATAAGTACTTCTTTCCCATTCAAGGCATCCAGGAGAGCCTTACGATACTTTTGAGAGACCATGAGCAAGCCCCATACGAACACATGAGCTTGGGTCTTCTTCAATTACATCAAGACCCTATCTTCTTCTTCTTTTCCTCTAGGTTCCATGGCCTTGGATCCTCCCCTTAGATCCCTACCAGGATGATCATTTTCTAAAAAAGATGGCTTGTAGTGCTTCACACTCCTAGTGATATTTGCTACATTGTCCTCCAAAACTCTTTTCTTCAATTCTGTAAGTCCTTTGAGAAGTATTCCCCATATTTCTATTGCTTCCTTTAAGACTTCATCCTTTTCATCTCATATTCCTTAGACTTCCATGGCATTGATATTGACATTTGTAGTTTCTATCAACTTCGAGCAATCCCATTCAACTTCATCTACTTGTACCCAATTTTGATATGGTGGGAGAGCCCTATGGTAATCTGGCAAAGGGTTCTTTCTAATGTTGGGTTTGGTGATGATGTTAGGATTTGGGAGGGTTCCATTGTCTACTAGGTCTTGTATCTTGTGTTTGAGGCGAAAGCAATTGTCGGTTTTATGGCCAGAGTTTTGGTGGTAATGGCAATATTCATTAAGGTTCCAAGAGGGAGGTATCGGATTAGGCATGGGTGTGGCGTCTAAAGGCTTGATGAATCCTTTGGAGGATAGGTTTTTATATGCTTGGGTGAAGGTCATTCCCAGGTCGGAGAATTCTCAGCTAGCTTTCTTTGGATAGGCCAATGTTGGTTGGGGTATGATGGCGCTTACATTTACGGGATTGGGGGCTTTAGTGGTGGTCCCCCCTCCATATGTCTTCTTGGTTGGACGCTTGCTTTCCCCTTTCTCTAATTGTCCATTGTTGAGAGCATCTTCAATTCTTGTCCCGCAATCACATAATTCTCCAAATGAACTAATAGGCGATGACAAAAGCCCACTGTTATAAACTGGAAGCAAGTTCTTTATAATCATGTTGATTTGGTCTTTCTCATTTGGCCTATTGACCATTCTAGATGCCTTGTTCTTCTATCTAGTCATGTATTTGGAAAACGTCTCCCCTATGCCTTGTTTGGTAGTCTCTAAATCCCTTAGAGTCACATCAATCATGGTGTTGAAGATGAATTGGTCCATAAACAACTCCACTAGCTCATTCCACACCTTGGTTTTGCTTGGATCAAGACTATAATACCATCTCGATGTACCTCCTGTGAGTGAAAGGGGAAATGCATGCAAAGTTTGCCTTTCATCTAGCCCTTTCATTTCCGCAATGCTTAAGTATCTTCTTATGTGATGCTTTGGATCCCCAGTCCCATCAAATTTTTCCGCATCAGAGATTTTGAACTGAGGAGGCAACGCAATGGGAGTCTTTGAGCTTACTCCCCCCATTTTATAGAAGTAGTCATCCATCCCTTATGCCTTACGGAAGGAAAGTTGCTTCTTCTCCATATTTTCCCTCATAGCTATGGTTTCCACGGTGAGCTTCTAAAATTGCTTGTTTTTCTCATACTCCATTATGTCTTTTTCGTCCCATTCTTCATCTTCCTCCTCATCATCATGGATTTCCACACATGTGGATTTCTTGAGCCTAGATTCTTCCAACCCAGTGAGACGCCATCCCATTTTCTTAAGGGCTTCTCCATGTTCTTCCAAAGCCATAAGGATCTTTTGTACCATTGGGTCTTTCGTGGAGGTAGCCATTGTCTCTTGGGGGTTTTCTTCTTCTTGGTACGTATCCTCTGACTTGATTAAGCACTTTCCTTTCTCTCAAATCCAAATGGGAGTGGGGATGTGTTTTCTTGACTTTAGCGGTGCAATGATGCCTGAAAAGAAGTCCCATTTTCATTAAGTTCATGTCCCTATTAAAAGGTTCCTTTTAAACTTAGATGTTCTTGGAAAATTCTTAAGTTCATTTTAATGAAGGCCTAATTAAAATGATGATACGTACCCGGCCCCACCCTAATGGGTCGGATTTTACCCGGTCTGATAAGGAATAGGGTCGGATTTGGGTTTTTTTTTTTTTAAAAACCCAAATCGAGTCCAAGTCGAGTCCAGGTTTTTACAAAAATCCGGCCCGAACCCGGACCCGACTCGACCCGGTTATATATAATTTATAATTCCTCAAATACCCTCATATATATATATATATATATATTGTTATAAACCCTAAAATTTCTATTCCTCATCCTCATTTCATTTCAGCTCACATAGCCCGCCTCTCTCATCTCTATTCTCTTTAGTCTCATTCACACAATCTCACTCTCTCACTCACAAATCACAATCTCACTCACTCTCAATCTCACCTTCGGCTAACTCTCTCACCTTCGGCCAACTCTCTCACCGCTATTCCAACTCTCGCCGCAGTCCCAAGCCTTCGCCGCCGTCCCAAGCTCTGTCAATGTCACCGGTCCTAAGCTCTCTACTCTCTCAACTCCATTTCGTCCTCGCCGTCGTCAATCTCGCACTGTTGCATAGTCCTCTGCCCCTCTCATCTTCCTCGCCCATGGCCACAAGCATGACACGGCCTCACTCCACCTCGTTCTCCATTTTTTTTTTTTTTTTTGGGTTCAAGTCACCTCAATCATGTGAGTTTTTGTTTATGTTTATGATTTCTGAAAGGGAAAAATGAAAATCATAGATCTGAAATTTGTGTTTGGTTTGTGATTTTGAATAGGAAAATCATAGATCTGAAATCTGTGTTTGTGATTTCTATGTTTATGTTGTGATTGTGTTTGGATTTGTGTTTGTGATTTTGGGCCGAAAAATCATAAATCAAAATTTTTGTTTTTGATTTTCGGCTAGGCTAGGCATGACCGACAGGGCGGGTTTGGGGTGGGAAAAAATACCCGTTTATTAAACGGGCCGGATTCGAGTTACAGTAGCAGGCCCACGGGTCAGGTTCGGGTATAGAAAACCCGGCCCGAACCCAAGCCATTGCCATTCCTACTCTCATAGATCCTTGCCCCTTATTTAATTGGGCTTTTGTTTATTTACAATAAAGCTCTCATCTTACTCTCATGGGCTTTCATTAGAATGTACTTAGGAATCTTCAACCCTTTGTCTCAAACTTGGGCCTACAATGTATTCATCACCTTTGGGCTTTTCATTTTTATTCATTATTTCAACACTCTTTTTGAAATAGCCCTCTGGCTAGAATACTTTGTAGCCATCCTTTCAAAGTCTATGAAATTCTCATCATTTTGGGCCTAGTCATACAATAAAGAGACCCAAGATTAGGGAGTTTCATTTTGGCTTTGATTCAGGCAAACTTGTTACCTTAAGCCCAAAGTCCTCTTTTCCGAAAGGCCTTTTAATTGGGCCTATGATAGCAGTTAGGCTATAGTCTTATGAACCTTTCAAGTTAAGATATACCTTTGGATTTAGGGACAAGCCTCTTATATGTGAAAACTTCTTTTCTTTTGTCCCACAACATCTTAGGGTATATCATAACTTTAGGGCCATCCCTTCCATTTTTATACATTTTATTTGTCCCTTAGAATTAGGTGAACACATGATATATAGTTGAACAAATAAGAGATATATAAAGGGTACCCTTCATGGTAAGATCTAGGATCTCTCTAGTGTGAGTAGGCTCCCTAAGGCTAAAGGGATAGATAAGTAGGTCACTCACAACTAGGTGGGCTATGATTCCAACTGAGGGCCTAAATGGACCCCATAGTGGATTGGTAGCAAACCTTTATAGTACTCAAGGCCCATTATAGGTAATGACACTGATTGTGAGTTGGTGGGATGAACTTCAAAAAATTTGGGCCCAAATGGAGCCTTCCATCTTCCCACTCATCATCAATTAAGGTTAAGGGACAAAAGAACAAGTGAATGTGTGTGCAACAAGTATTGAAAATATTTTTATCAAGGTTAAGAAATAAGACACATAGGAATTAAACTGATCATCCCTAGCAGAGTCGCCATTGTGGGCACAACGAAATGGAATCACCTAATTATATGGTCTAGGAACCATGAAATAGCGTCCTTTCGACAAAGGACCTTTGATCTTACTACCAGAGTTTGGGTTCAGAGTTTAGGTACGTTCTTGGGAAGGTGTTAGGCACCCAAAATTGCCTAACCCTAAGGTTGGCCTCCCATCATTGTGTCTTATACCTTAACCTCATTAAAAGCACTTTCAACACTTGCATCTATACTCATGCACACACTAACATACATCTATGCATACAATCATGGTATCCTTCATCCCAAAACACATATACTTATCAATCTAAAACAAAAGCGAGCCAAGGTGCAAAAGAAAACCCAAACATTCATTTAACATGTGAAAACCAATCATGCATCTACAACAAGGCAACAAGCAAACATATTACAAAACCCTAATCTTACATCTAAGCATATTCTATCATATCATCAAAGTGAAACCCTAATACAATGCATGAACATCACTAATGCATGACTTATCCTTTACTTACCTCTAAGTAGCACAACACTTATGGCATCAATGCATGAACATGTGAATGCATGATATTAACATTAAGAAACCCTAATCTACACATGTGATAACAAACAAACATTTTAAAAAGTAGACAAATAGTTATGGCGCTTGAAACATATGAAAGGAGGCTACACGGAATACACATGTGAGTGTAGAAACAAAACAAACAAAAATTAGGGTTTCTGGGTAACGGCATCATGCATGCTAGAATAGATCAGCGTACACATGAGTTCAGTCTGCGTGTGTAGGCTAGATCATGCATATGCAGATCCTTACCCAGAAAACCTAATTTACACAGAAATAGAGCAGAAGCCAAACAATACATAAAACATAAAATCTAACAACCTAACATGCTTAAAGACATAAAGAAAACCTAAAACTAACCTAAACAAACATGTGTAAACATAAACTAATCAAAACACATATTAAAATAAAGATTAAAGGCACAAAAGAAAAGGAAAAGTTTAAAAGGATACCTTAAAGCAAAAACTCCTAGTCTTCATTTTTTACCATTCCCCTCAGCCAAATCAATCATAATTCAATAAAATAGTGATTAGCAACCTTAAACTCAAAGGATTGGGGCCAGAAAAGGTCCCAATCAAATAAAAATGACTTGAGGGTGTTTTATGAAAAACTCCCTTTTGATTCACTATTTTCTAGTGAATCTTGGGTTTTTTCATTGGGATTTCTGTCTGTCTTGAAAATGCACTATGTAAGGCTTTTTATAGTTGAAAAAATGGGGTTTGGAATGGCTCCCAGACGATGTGGGATTCTGTTAGGTTCTAAATGTTTAGAACAATTGGCAAATCGTGAACACAAACTTGTCTAGATATAGATCTTAGAGTCTATAGGTATTATTAGACAATGCTCAAGATGATTCAAGAACATACAAGCTGCAGGAAGAAGATTTCATAATCTGTCTGGTTCGATCGATCGAAAGACAGGCTTGATCAATCGAAAGTCGTATCTGCAGAATTTTAATTAAGCCCAAACAGCAGTTCAAGCCCATTTAGGATTAGGGTTTCTAATCTACTTCTCCTAGTATATAAAGGAAACCCTAAGTACGTTTTTATGTGGCTTTTCAGAGAGAAAAGAGTGTGCCTCTTTTCTATTTTGGGTTTTGTTCCTAAAAAACTCTCTTATGTCTTCTACCGGTGCTATTCCTTGAAGAATCTTAAGATCCGGTATTGTAGAAGTTGCTGCCTTCTCTTGTCATCAAAGGTGTTGATGATCTAAACCTTCAAGGGTGATCTTGGAGTCAAAAACAGGAGTGTTTGTGTTGCTAAACCTTTGAGTGGGATCTCAAAGTTACAAACGGGGGTGTTTGTGTTTTGCAAAGGCCAAAGAAAGAAGGAGTCCGTGGATTCGGAGCTTGCACGAGGTCGTGTCAGTAAGTTCTACTGGTTGGTAGCAATAAGAAGTCGAGCGTGGGGGCTTGTAAGTCTTATTATATGAACTTCAATTCTTTCTAGTGGATTTGCTTTTTACCTTGAGGATAGCTAGGTTAAATCCTCCCCAGGTTTTTTACCGGTTTGGTTTTCCTGGGTTATCATATTGTTGTGTTATTCATTTTCCGCTACTATACATTGATATGATATATTTGTGTTAACCTAGATCTATTAATTTGACTAAGTAATCACTTGGCTAATTGCCTAGGTTAATTTGTTTGTGGTTTTAAGGGGTCTAAAAACTAACAGATTCATTCCAAATCTCAACCATTATTACAGAAAACTTGCCTTTCTTATGTTTCTGAAACCCCAGTTGTGTACGCAAGAATGTGTCTGCGTACGTAGGCTGCGACTTGCGTACGCAGGCCGCGACTCACGTTTATAGGCTAAGAGCCACTTTGGTTATTTAATTTCCAAAAATAGATTTTTTTTTCTCATTTAAAAGGTTATATTTTCCATTTTAACACTCCTTAAGTCACTTTAATATCTGATTGGCTCTAAACTGGCCTTTGGCCTTAGAGTTCGAGCATTATTAGGGAACGGGGGCTCGAGTCATAAGGGGTAAAAATATGCGATGTCTACACCAAGCGCCATGCGTACGCAAGTTTGACTTTGCATATGTAGGGTTGACCTTGCGTACGTGGGCCGCGAATCAGAAAAACCCTAACTGACTTACTTAAGTATAAAAGTAGTTGTTTGAGTCCAAAACCCTCACCAATGTATTTCCAGCCCAGAGAACACTTTTTTGAGGTCCTCCAATGGCAGAAAACTCTCCTCTTGATGTCTCCACTTGGATTAGGAAGCTTGGTCCCAATTTCAAGGATTCCATTACTCCTTATGGTCTTTCTTGCACTTTTCCCTATCATAAAAGAGAAGGAAAAAGAAAAAGTTTAAGACTAGATACATCACACAAAAACTTTTTAAGCTTAATTTTGATCGTTCCCCTCAATCAAATCTATTCACAAACCAATAAGAAAGTGATTAGCAATGTTAAATTAGAAGGATTGGAGCTAGAAAAGGTCTCAATCAAATAAAATTGACTTGAGGGTGTTTTGTGAAAAACTCCCTTTTGATTCACTATTTTCTAGTGAATCTTAAGTTTTTCCCGTGGGATTTCTCTGTGTTTTGAAATGTACCATGTAAGGCTTTTTATTGTTGAAAAAATGGGGTTTGGAACGATTTCCAGACGATGTATGATTCATTCCAAACCTAGACATGGCAAAATGGGCGGGGCGGGTCGGGTTCAAGTCAAGTCAAACGGGTTGCAGGTCAAACGGGTTGCAAGTCAAAAACGGGTCATTTAAGCGGGTTAAAAACATGTTCAAGTTAATCGGGTTGCAAGTCGGGTTGGGTTGACTTGTATTTTTCACATGTTTTTTTTTTTTTAATAAAGAAAACAACATGTATTTGCCGTTTGGAAAGTCATACAACAAATTACTTGATGTAAAATGCATTACTTTGAATTCACCACTTATATCAAGAATGAACTCAGTTAAAATTATTAATACTTATTCAATAATTTTAAAATTATACAAATCCTAACATTGTTATCTAAAACAAAATAACACAAAGATAAGTAAAACAAATACACAAGTTTTTCCCATAAAAAAAAAAAAAAAAAAAAAAAATACACAAGTTTCATTTCTACACAATACCAACATCTCAAAATATAAAACAAAATTACAAATGACTTATTGGATAACTCATGTGACAAAGAATAAAAACATATAAGAAATTTACAATCTTGAAAATTAATTTTATAATCTATTATCAATTGTGGTTGGCACTCTATTTCATTTTGAGATATATATTAAAGTTTGATTGTTTACTTATTTATACATGATCTCTTTTATGAATATCATTTCATTGTTAAGCAACACACACTCTAGGAAATATCATAATTTATTTTGAAAAACCGTTTATTTTGGACATAAATGGTTAAAAAATAGGTCTAAGCATTCATAATTTATGCTAATTTGATACTTTGGCTTCACTATTTTCACACTTGTGAATGTTTCTCACACATGTCTACAATTTTAAATCTATGTTTTTAACTCTACAATAATCAGATAATCTTGGCATGTACTTTACTATTTGATATCTAAAACTCTTTACTCATTACAAAATGCTCAACTATTCATCTTTCAATTAATTTGCATGCAGTTATGTGAATGTCTCAATTGTTTCCTTAAAGCTCACAACAAACAATTAAACCAATATTGTCTTAATTTTATTATTATTTTTACCAAACAAAAAAAAAAGTTTTAAAAAATGGTTCGAGTTTAGGTTGGGTCGGGTCGAGTCACACGGGTCAACTCATTTTTGCTTCGGGTCAAAAAAATCGAGTTCAAGTCAAGTATTTTTCGGGTCAGGTCAAAAAATTCTGACCCGTTTTGCCATGTCTATCCAAATCTCAGTCATTATTGCAGAAAAATTGTCTTTATCATGCTTTTGAAACCCTAGCTGCGTATGCAGGAAGGTGCCTGCATATGCATGCCTTAACTTACATACACAGGCCGCGACCCACGTACGCAAGCTGAGGGCCTCTTTGGTCATTTTATATTCAAAAATAGATTTTTGCTCATTTAAAATGTTATATTTTCCATTTTAACATTCCTCAAGTCAATTTAATATCAGATTAAGCTCTAAACTGATCTTAGGCCTTAGAGTTCGAGCATTATTGAAGAACAGGAGCCTGAGTCGTAAGGAGTACAAAATGCGATGTCTACACCTAAGTTTAGGGCCGGCCTTGACCGTACCCCATGGAAACTCACATGTACGTACGTAAATGTGATATTGAATTATTATTTGATATGTGCATGTCATATCCTTTTATACTTCAAGTTCCTCCTTCATGCTACCGTTTGTCTTTTTACCATATAATCCATGTTGTTGGGACAATATGTAGAATAAATTTTACAATATTAATCCTATTGAAGATATGTTTAGTAAGAAAGAGGGAAAAAAAAAATCGCTTTGTGTAATAAATTAATGTTGTGCTTTCCTAAGGACTTCTGGAAAATTTTCTAGGGAAGAATCTTCTTAGAAATCATAGTTGTTTTTCATGGTTTTAGACTCCAATTATTTTCTAAATATTTTCAACTGTAAATCCATCCTCATGTGATAAATTTTCTTACATGATATTGATTAAGGACAAAGTTTAGTTACAAAATTGGTTGTAACTTAAGACTACAACCTTACTCAATAAAATAAACATTATTATATATTTTTGAAAATATAACCGTTGAATTGTATGTTTTTTATGCTCTTAATACACATGTCAAATTTTGTGTCAATCGGATATTATTTACTATATTATCTATAAACATATATTTTATGCATAATTTTAAACTATAAAAACTTGCAATTTAAAGAATTTATTGATGATATAGCTATTGATATTTAACTTTCTAGAAATTTTACAAGTATGGAAGATATAAGAAGAAAACGACGTTCAAAAGTTTCTTTGACCTAGAGTCCTGGTGGCGCCAAACCCATAGTCAATGGAATCCTGTTCCTCTTAGTAGGCCGTAGTCCCCTCATGAAACTTCATTACGTTGAGGGCTTATAGTCTTGTGGGTCAGGAAAACAGTAAACTCATGGATTCATTAACCAAAGATTGGAGTCACCTGTCTCTTTCAGAACAAGAAGTGGACACCTTTGACTTTGAGAACCAGAACCTTAAGCTAGGCTGCATGTTAGCAGCAAAATTTTTCACGAAGCGAGCACTTAGCATAAGAAGCGGTGGCTCGCACACTCCGATCACTGTGGAGGACGAAAAAACCATTCCATATCAAAGAACTTGGAAACCACCGTATGCTCTTCACGTTTGAGGATGAGTTGGATGCGGAACGGATACTTCTCGGTGCGCCGTGGAGTTTCATAAGTACCTGGTTGCACTGTGCCGATATGAAACTGATCAATCCATCAAAGAAATTCAGTTTAATACGGCAACATTCTGGGTCCAAGTTCACGACTTGCCGGCGCGACGAATGACGGTAGAAGCAGCAGAAGGAATCTGTTAGTCTCTTGGGCGAGTCATGCACTGTAGTGATGAAGACGAAGCTGATGGGGGGAGTTTATGACGGTGCGAGTGGAGATAGACATCACTAAACCGTTAAGTCAAGGGAGACGGGTGCAGTTTGGCCCATCTAATGAAGGTTGGGTTTCAAATCGCTATGAACGGCTCCCGGTGTTTTGTTACTGGTGTGGGAGGTTGACACACGACGCTAAGGACTGTGAGGTCTGGCTTCGCAACAAGGGTACACTCAACATCAAAAACCAACCTTTTGGGGAGTGGATGAGGGCATCCCAACTTAACATATCTAGGAGGAAGATGATCTCGGTGGCTGGGCAGGAAACACAGCGGGGAGATAACTCTCGAGACACTGACAAACCGGCCAGCCCACGTTCTACCCAGCGGACGGCGGACGTTACGCCACCTACGAAACCTCGAGATGAGTGCATCACGAGAATGGAAAGTGCAGATTTTCAGGAATCTTCTAAAACTGAAAACCCGACAAGTTTGGCAGAGATTCTCGCGGACAATGATAAATTCCAGGCGCATATCAAGGAGATTGATATTGCTCTCAATAATAACACTGATTCTGTTGTGTTGACTAATAATCTTGATGATGATATTGAATACAGGAACTTTGGAGGTGCTGACAAGGAGTTGACTCACAGTAAGAGTGATGGGCCTATTCAGGTGGATATGTTGGATCAAGGCCCAAGTACGAAGGCTATTGCCTGTAGTGGGCCTCAGACAAATAGCCCAATTATAAGAACTTGGAAAAGAATTACTATGGGGCCGAAAATTGCTACCCGGTAACTGAGGAGACCCACGCTGGGAGTAAAAGAGGAGACCAAGACCATGAACAGAATGAGTTAGAAAATACTTTAAAAAAGAAGAAAATGGACATGGAGGTGGCAGAAATAAGCAGGTTGATGGCTATGGAATTTAATGAAACGGCGGTGGCTGCTTGGCAGTCTCGCCAAGAACAATGAGTGCATTAAGCTGGAACTGTCGAGGGCTTAGGAACCTCCGAACAGTTCGAGCACTCCAAGAGGTGATAGCCTCTGAAGATCCCAGCTTAGTTTTCCTTATGGAAACTAAGTTGTCCAAAGAAGATATGACGAATAAAAAGTACACGCTTGGATTCACAGAAGGATTAGTAGTGGGCAGCATAGGAAGCAAGGGAGGTTTGGCCTTATTGTGGAAGAAGGATGTTATGGTTGACGTTCAAATGTTTGGCCCATGGCACATAGATGTTGAAATAGGAGGAAATGATGGTTCGGGGAGATGGAGGTTTACAGGGTTCTATGGGCAACCGGAGACAAGTAGAAGAGAGGAGACATGGTAGATTCTCGAGAGGATAGGCAGTTCAAATTCACTGCCATGGCTGTGTACAGGGGACTATAATGAAATTTTGAGTGATGCAGAGAAACTGGGAGGCAACCTGAAAGCACTGAAACTAATGGAGAGGTTCAGGGAAGCGATGAATAGATGCCGTTTCAGAGACTTGGGCTATGTGGGGTCCCAGTTTACTTGGAGCAAGGTTTTTGTAAATGGAGATAGTTGGTGGATAAGGCTTGATCGTGCTCTGGCCACTCCGGAGTGGATTTCCCGATTCGCAAACGCGAAGTTACACCATCTGTCCACCACGGCCTCAGACCATTGCATGCTCGCTCTAAGGTGGGGTCAGAATGGGAGACAGAGGAGAGTTGGCGCAAGACCTTTCAGGTTTGAAGCCATGTGGCTTCATGACCCTCGGTGCGAGGAAGTAGTATGGGAGGCATGGGAGTATGGCTTATGTATTGCCATAGGCCATCCACTGAAAAACTGCATTTCTGAGTGCCATGCTCAACTCACTCAGTGGAATAAATGAGAGTTTGGTCATGTTGTCCGCCAGATTAAGTTGCTGAAGAATAGACTACAGGTGCTTGAAGCTTTCCCAGATAACAACATGGACAATATTCGACAGGTCAGACCAACCCTTAACTCTTGGCGAGACATGAAAGAAGTAATGTGGAAGCAACGGTCTCAAAACAGGTACCTGAAGGAGGGAGATAGAAACACCAGCTTTTTCCATACAAAAGCTTCGAATAGAAAACAACGGAACTGGATTCAGGGACTGGAAGATGGTAATGGCGTTTGGCAGGAGGGGTTGGATGATATTGAGCATGTTGCTACGCAGTATTTCTCCTCTTTGTTCACTTCTTCTCGGCCTGGTGAAATGACGGAGCTCCTTAATGCAGTTACTCCTTCAGTCACAGAAGAAATGAACCAACTCCTGGTAAGAGATTTCCAAGCTTCTGAGATAGCACAGGCAATTAAGCAAATGCACCCCCATACTACGCTGGGACATGATGGATTGCCCCCTCTATTTTACCAAAGGTTTTGGTCCTTCACTAGCAATTGTGTTATTCAAGCTGTCCTTGGCTTCCTCAACCATGGTATTGTTCCTCCTGACTTTAATGACACCCATATTGTTCTGATTCCTAAGGTTCTTAATCCTAGGAAAATCACTGATTATAGACCCATTAGCTTATGTAATGTGGCTTACAAAATAGCCTCTAAAGCAGTAGCTAATAGATTGAAAAATGTACTATCTCTTATTGTCAATGAGAACCAAAGTGCTTTCACAAAAGGGCGCTTTATAACTGATAATGTATTGGTGGCCTTTGAAACTATGCATCATATTAGCCAAAAAAAGACTGGGAAAGTGGGGGAGATGGCTCTAAAACTAGACATGAGTAAGGCATATGATAGAGTTGAGTGGCAATGCTTGGAGAACATTATGGGGAAGATGGGTATTCAACATAAAATGATTGAGGTGATTATGCGGTGTATATCTACTGTCACTTATTCCATTTGTATTAATGGGCAAACCCGAGGCAGAATTGTTCCATCCAGAGGCCTTCGCCAAGGGGACCCACTATCACCTTACTTATTTATCTTCTATGCAGAAGGTTTGTCTGCTCTCCTTCATCGTGCAGCAGAAAGACAAGCCATCCATGGAATTGCAGTGTTCCGAAGAGCCCCAAGAATCTCCCATTTACTCTTTGCTGATGATAGTTTGGTGTTTTGCCGATAGAAGAATGCAATGAGCTCCAATGTATATTCACTCTTTATGAGGCTGCCTCGGGTCAGCAGCTTAATAAGGCCAAGACCACTCTATTTTTCAGCAAGAATACCCCACGTGCACTTCAGGAGGAGATCAAAACTAGATTTGGAGCCCAAGTCATCCGTTAACATGAAAAATATTTGGGTCTCCTGTCCCTGGTGGGTAGATCCAAAAAGAATACTTTCAATGACCTTAAGGATAAGCTTGGAAAGAAAATTTCAGGATGGAAAGAAAAGCTATTGTCGAATGCAGGAAAAGAGATTTTAATAAAATCAGTGGCCCAAGCTATACCCTCATATAGAGGTATTGTGCATAACAGATGTCTTCAGCCATTCAAAATAGTAAGTTAGGCAACGTTTGAAACAATATAGGAAAGTAGCATCACGAGTTTTAGAAACTCGAGATCCATATTAGAACTCGAGTCTGAAAGACTCGCTTTAGATTTCGAGTCTTTAAAACTCGAGTTTCATGCAAAAAAAATTTAAAGTATAGTGGCGTTTTTAAAACTTACAGTGACGTTTTAAAACCCTATAGCGACGTTTTCCTGCAAAACAATTTTTTTATAAGTACAGGTTTAAGGAGTCCTATAGTGGCGTTTTTAAGCCCTATAGTGACGTTTTATAGACCTATAGTGGCGTTTTTATTCAATTTATGAAAATCGAGTCTTTAAAACTCGATTTTCAGCTTGATTTTTTTCCAACTTCCAACTAATCCACTTGCAAATCGAGACTTAAAAACTCGAGTTCTATCTTGGAACTCGAGTTTTAGACACTCGAGATGCTAGTTTTCAAAATTGTTTTGAAACGTGACAATTAACTAAATTTTTTAATGTTTATTGTTATTTAGAAAAAAAATTCCCCTCATATACCATAAGTTGGTTTAAATTGCCGGATTCACTATGCGATGAGCTAGTAGGGATGGTCCGGAAATTTTGGTGGGGACAAAATAATGGTGTAGACAAGATGGCTTGGCTTAGTTGGGAGAAAATGTGCACACCGAAGGAATGTGGTGGGATGGGATTCAGGGATCTGAAGGCATTCAATTTGGCCTTGCTTGCCAAGCAGGGGTGGCGGCTCCAAACTTGCACCAACTCTCTGTTTCATTGTGTTTTCCGAGCAAAATATTTTCCCCACGGAGACTTTCTTTCTGCATCTTTGGGAGCAAAGCTATCTTATGCTTGGAGAAGCATATTCTCTGCACAGCAGATTGTCAAAAAAGGTAGTCGTTCGAGGATAGGAAATGGGGAAAAGGTGCGAGTCTGGGGTGACAGATGGCTACCTATATCATCTACCTACCAAGTAGTCACACCGTGTCCAGAAGCTAGCTCTGATGTGATGGTGTCCACCTTGATTGACCACCAGATTGGAGAGTGGAATCTGGAAGCCCTTCGTAGCACTCTTATGCCTTTTGATGTAGAGTCTATCCTATCCATTACTCTGAGTCCAACTCTGCCTGAAGACCGTTTTATATGGGCTCTTACTTCTTCTGGAAAATTTTCGATAAAGTCAGCCTATAAGGTTGCTTTGCAAGAAAGGAGTGAGCAATTATCTGAGGAAAGTTCTAACGCTACGTGTATGAAAGAATTCTGGAAGTTCATTTGGCGCTTGCGGGTACCAAACAAAATCCGGAATTTCACGTGGCGGGCATGCAGAAATATCTTGCCCACGAAAGCTAACCTGTACCGTCGTCAAGTAACTCCGGACAGCATATGCGAGGTGTGTGGAAAAGTAGAGGAAACAACAGGTCACTTGCTCTGGCACTGCCATCGAGCTAAGGAGGTGTGGAATGAGGTGGGTATTGATAAAGATCACGTCATGGATAGCTACTCTGAATTTTTGGACCTGCTGTGGTATGGTCGAAACGTTAAAAAGTGGTCAGAGGAGAATCTCAGGTTGATGGTCGTGACGGCATGGGGTATTTGGACAAACCGGAATGAGGTCCGGCATGGGAAGAGTGGGAAGCCAGCTACTGCTCTGGCTCGCTGGACAAAAAATTGTTTGGAGGAATATTTAACAGCCAACCATGAAGTTCAACCTTACCGTGAACCTGTGGAGGCAGTGTGGCAGCTCCCTAAACCACCCTAGTACAAGGCGAAAGTGGATGGTGCAACATTTGAACATTAGAAAGAGGCCGGAATTGGAGTTGACAGCTCCGCTGGGTGCTCTCGAGACGGAAGCTAAGGCCATGGAAGAAGCAGTTGAGTTTGCTTGGAATATGGGAATCAGGGACTGTGTGTTTGAGAGTGATGCACAAATAGTAACTGACGGGAATGACGACTCTACATCCCACTGACGAAGATAACAGTATGGACGGGAGAGTCATCCATGACGAGGTAATCAGAAACAACGAAGAAAGCCATCATCACTGACGAAGGCAGGGAGTTATTCAATGCAGTCAATCAATGATCCGAGCAGTTACCAAATCGACCAAGCAGACCGTTGAAGAGCCTCTTAAAAGTCTCATTACTGACCAGGTGCGTTACAAAAGAAGGCATTAACAGCCTCAACGGCTAGCCCTTAAAGCTTCAGGTATAAAACTTTCATACAACCAACAGAAGAACATATATGCAAAAATACTCTGAAACTATCTTTGATTCCTTTATTGTGTTTAATTGTGATCCTAACTTTGGCATCGGAGACTTTGTGGCAGGCGCCACACCGGTGTCCTTCGTCGAGCAAATCTTCACATTCCACGAGTGATTCCATCTGCTCACTCACTGACGGACTTGTGTTCCATCAGTAACGAATGCCATGCTTCGTCTCACTAATGCGCCTTCGTCTATTACCAATATTGTAGCTGGTGCCGTGTCCCATCTTCACAAGTTTCGGTCTGTCCAGTTCTGTCATGTACCGCGCACTTGTAACAAAGTAGCCCACACGTTAGCTCAGTTTGCCAGAGGTGTGTCATCTTTGCATGCATGGGTAGAAGAAACACCAAGTTGTATTGAAAACCTGGTGGCCCAGGATGTAATGTTTTTGTCCTGTTCTGAATAAAGTTGCTTTATTTCACATAAAAAAAAAAAAAAAAAAATGTAATCAATGGTAGATTTGTCAAAATTCACCTCTAATAAAAAGATATTAAGGTTGTAATCTTAGGTTACAACTAATGTTGTAGTTAAACTTTGTCTATTGATTAATTAGTGTGATAGAAGGTTTGCCCCCAACGAATTATTATGGTTTTAAGGTTTTTTTTTTTTTTTTTTGAAAGGAATCATGGTTTAAAGTAAAAAATGTGATCACTACAAATTTTACTACATAAAAAAAAATTAAACTAAAAATTTATTTATAATGTCTATTTATAAAAATTTTGTAGCAAACTTTATAATATATAACTTTAGCATATTCCAAAATACACATAATCCAAAACTTATATGTAAACGAATATAAAAGATTTAATATTGTCGTCCTTTGTTGATAATGAAATTTTGCTGACCTTGCTCTAGACGGCATGCGCAATTATCTTTATATATGTTAAAATTTTAGGTTCTTTCTGCAAATCAAAATATTCTAATGAAGGAAATTTAGATGCCTATGAATAGTGATATGGAGGTTCTATCAATACCATATATACCCTATAAATGGTACGGAAAAATTCAATTTGCAAGTTCTCTAATGTCAACTTAGGTATGCGACATTAATTTGCACCAAATAACAAAACTGAGACTCAGGTTTTCCAAGTTATGAGCACTTAATTTGCATACTGGTAAAACTATGAATTATTCTAAGGTTTTTTTTTTTTTTTTTTTTTTTATCCACAATCAATTATTCGAAGGTTTTTTTCCCCCTTTTTGTTGAATCAATTATTCTAAATACCCGTTTGGATAGCACGTTTATGCGTCTGCATCTGCGTTTTTTTTTTGGAAGCGCATTTCTCAGTTTTTGTGGCTGTGGCGGCTTTCCAGTGGGTCCCGTACACTATTCAGGGGACCCACAAACCTCTTGAAAGCTCGAAATGTGTAAAAACACAAGAGCTTGTTTAGTGTGGAATAGTGTAAAAGCAAGCATTCAAGCAAGGGAGCTACTCTAATCCATATTTAAAGCAACACAACAGTAAAATGAAATGAACAAGAGTAGGGAAGAGAGTTGCAAACATAGATAACACCGAGACGTGTTATCGAAGAGGAAACCGAAGAACTCGACGAAAAGCCTCTCCGCCGCCCTCTAAGCGGTAATCGATCCACTAGACAATCAGTTGGGATACATGGGTAAGCAAGAGACCCTCCAAGCCTAATCTAACCTCTGTACCTAAGCCCTCCAAGCTCTTACTCCAACAAGGCTTCTCGGAACCGTGTCTTATCTAGCTCTTCGGATCCCGCAACATGCTCCATGTTGCATCCACCAACCTTGGCATCTTCCAATGCTTCCCAGCAACACCAAAAACACTCACTACACTCTGAAAAGGTGTGGATTGTGTTTGGGTACAAATCTCCTCTCAAGGTATGATAATGGGAGAGGGAAGGAGAAGAGACTACAATTAATTTTCACTAAGGATGAGTAGCTCTCTCTCAAAAAGATGGGTGTGTGTGTTGTAGAAAACCTATCTAGGGTTTTTCTCTCTGAATGACCTCTCTTACATTTGTGGGTAATGAGGGTATATATAGTATGGGTGAAGGATAAGGAATTCACACATAAAAATCCTCCAAGCAGAATGTTTCGCGACTATCTCACGAGAAGGCCTTACCCACGAGACACTCGCGAAAACAACAGCCTGGTACGACTCTTCAGCTTCCAGTCATGTGCTCCTCACATGCTCTTTCGCAGCTTAGCTTCTAGCGAGCTTCTCGCGAAATCCACTGATTCTTCATTTAAGCTTGAGTCTTCACCAACTTAATACTAAACCCAATACAATAAAATCCCACAAAATACAATGAACAAAATTAGAGCAATTACAATACTTTTTGTCATGAAATAAAGCCATAGTTGTAAATCACAACTTTACACCTCTTTTTCAACAAAACTTTCATTAAAAATAGGTTCTATGGCACTATTCACACATTTAAAAATAATTTTGTTACAGTGTTTTCAGTTTTTAATTTTCAACAAAATAAGCGGTATCCAAATGGACCCTAAGTTGGTTGTTTTATTATTATTATTATTCTTATTATTATTATTTTGTTGCTGAAATCAAAGCTGGTTGATAGTAGAAATTGATAAAGATATATTAATTTAATTTCCACCATACATAGTTTGTGGACAATGAAGTGAAGGCCAAAATTGGAAATTAACCCTGTTTGCCAAACAATATAATTAGTAGGCACTGTTTTCAAACTATATTTTTTACTAACATCTCGAGTCTAAGAGACTCGATTTTGGGCTATAAATCAAGTCTTTGAGGGTCGGTTTTCATGTTCTGATCAGGTCTGAGTTGACACTTTTTTCACGTGGCGTCCACCTGGAAATCGAGTCTCTAAGACTCAATTTAGTGGAGTTTTCATTTTCACTTAGATTTTGTAACTTTTATGTGGGACCTACTCTACTGACTAACTCAAACAACCTAGTTCTCTCTCCACTTCATTTTTTTTCTCTAAAAATTTCCTTCCTCTTTCTCCGCCCCTTTTCTCTCTTCTACTAATTCTGCCATTGACGAAACTGATTCCTACAAAGTTTTGTTCTTCATTTTTCTGCATCTTAGGTAGATCGGTGTCTTCGATTGGAGAAGCCAACTTAGAACACAACCCAAGTAGATCGGTGTTCTTCATTTTTCTCTCTCTCTCATTTTCTCTCTTTCGGTGAAGCCTCCATGGCCGATCGGCCACATGACAGTGGGTTTTTGGACCACGTGGCTAACAGCAATGCCCGACGAGTTCGACCTCGCCGTCTACAAATCGGACCTACATGACAGTGGGTTTTTGAAGTCGACGGTGTGGCTGTTGAATGATTGGTTTTGGGGTTTTTATTTTTTTAATCTGGAATTTAGGTGGTTGTTGGGGGTGGATTTGGTTGGATTTATGCTGAATTGTTGGTCTGTGCTTGTATTTGATGGTGGCTAATCTGTGTTTGTGTTTTGTACTCCAAACACTTGTGAAAATCTTTGCAGTGTAAATGTTTTATAGATACAAATCGAGTATCTAAGACTCGATTTCTAGGTAGACATCAGGCCAGCTCAAATCTGATTCAAACATGAAAACTGAGCCTCAAAGACTCGATTTATAGTCCCAAAATCAAGTTTTTGAGACTCGAGATGTTAGTAAATAATATACTTTCAGAACCGTGCCTACTAACTAAATAGTTGAGAAATCATGGTTAAATTCCAATTTTGGCCATGAAGTGAATAAACCAAAGACAACCGTACGTTTCATATTCTTGGCTTTATCGCCACATATAATGGAATTTCGAGTTCATGGTCCATAAAAACTAATCAAAATTCGCTTAGAATTTCTATACCATTTCGGCATTTCCTTTCAAATTCTCAGCGTTTTGGCAGGTTTATTCTTTTTTACTAGCATTCTTTAGAGCCAAAAGTAAAGAATTCAATGGGTAATAACATGCATGTTATATAGTAATATATATATCCCTAATCATTGTAGTTTGTGCTTGGCTAAGCCTTAAGATGCTTCAAAGTGTCCAATACTTTTGGTTTCCTTTGTATATACGCATACAATACGTAAGAAGACTACAAGTCTATTTGGATAAGCCGTTAAAAAAAATGCATTTTCAAAAAATAGAGTTTTTATAACAAACATTTTGAAAACTCAGTTTTTAAAGCTCTATTTGAGTGTTTGGTAAAACATGTTGTTCTAAAATATTGTTTTGAGAAAATTACAAAAAAGGACATGACGGACTATGTTGTAATGATAATTATATGAGTAATAATATATATTTTTTTATTTAATAATTTAATAATAGGAAAACGTCCCATAAAAAATTTAATAAAGAAAGTAATAGTAATAATAATAATAATAATAATAATATGGTTCCATTTAATATTGTAATTTATTTTTGTTATTATAATAATAAAAAATTACACAAGAAGGACACCTAATTTTTATCTTTCCCAATGTCTATCTCCTACTACCTCAAGCTTCTCCTTCACTTGCTGGGTAGCTGGACAAAAATCCTTTACTGCCAATCACATGGTCCGCATCTAACCTTAGTAATTTCTAAAAAAATTCATTCAATTGCATCCAAGTTTCTCTAGACTCATCTTCTTTGCGTCACCCACAATCTCATCCCATACCAAAGTAATTTTTGCATGCCCAGAATATTCAATTAATGAAAAAAGCTAGAGAGAAGAAATTTCATCAAAGCCGAGCAGAATTAGATAGTGGCAAGGCCTAGAGGTGATAGATGATAGCAAGGTAGCAGGCAAGACTTTAGTATTTGTGAGGTTATTTTAGGAATTTCAAGCTTCAACAGACTATGATAGTTGCGTTTTTTACCTGGTTTTTTAAAAAGCTATCCACCATTGTGTTTCGTAAACGTGAATTTTCAGAGTTTTCAAAAATGTAATTTTTCAAAAACCGTAATGCCAAATGCATAGCTTACAGTGTTTTTGATCAAAAACGCTAGTTTTCATTTAGAAAACGCCCCCACCAAATAGAGCCTACAATAAGTCAAATATGAACCACTATGTACCAACGTGGGTTGTAATTTTTTGACCTAAATATAATACTTAACAATACAAATTAACCTTTGTCCAAAAACAGAAATAAGAAGAATAAAAGTACACATTGGACTAGTTTTATAAGCATTCACAATAGTGGAGCTATTTTTTTAGCTATTTGGCATCATAAAAAGTTCATTTATTTTGCCTTCTCACTTTACAAAACATCCAACATTAGTGGTTTTAATTTTAGCTTTCAACACACTAAAATAATATAAACAACACAATAAAATAATATATCTTTACCTTGACGATTGCTTCGCGACCAGTGGCTTTGTAATCGTAGTTGCATACGTGGCGATTAGTGTACCGGTGCTCGGCGCAAAAGAGCTCGCTGCACCTGCACCGGAATCTGGTCAACCCTACCTTCCTCCTGCAATCGAAGCACCGATTCACCTCTCTCTTCACCTCTGATATGAATCCAAAACTGAACCCCTCCAATCTAACCCGATCCACCGCCGTCGTCGTCACAACGTCCTTGCTCGACACCTCCATAGTAGTAGATCTGAACGAACTCACACTAGATCTATGATGAACCTTCAACAACTTGTTCGTCGACGAAGAGGCCATTGTTGAAACGGTCATCATTGTTGTTGATGATGAAGAATTTGTTGTTGTTGTTGTTGTTGTTCCGTTTGGGTTTGTGGTGATTGTTGGTGGTGAATTCGAGGTGTTGAAGCAGTTTTAGCACATGTTGTTGGTGGTCGAATTACTGGTGAAACTGCAATTGTTGATACAAAGAGGGATTTTCTCGTGTACCTTGAACTCGGTCTCTTCTTTTCTGATTTTCTGAGCTATGGTGTTTTGGATCGGAATGAGCTTTGAGGTTTTTGGAGAAGAGCGAGAAGTTTAATAATAATAATAATAAATTTTAGCTAAAAATTTTTAGCTATGGCACCACTACTGCAGCATGCTTTTTAAGTATCGGTGGTGCTAAAAATAGTAATATAGCTATTTAGCACCACTATTGTGGATGCAATGCTATCAAACCATCAGAACCGACAATGGGCATATTTGTGGGAAGGATGGAGAATTTCATGCCTTGATTCTAGTTAGTTCATGTATTTAACTAATCAAAGCTTGCCAAATGCCAATCTAGCAGTGATTAACATCAGGTGTGAAATTATAATATGAATTCATTAGCTTCAAGGAGAGGAAAAAATATATGCGCATGCAATCACACACGTACACATGTGAATATATATAGGATTTGAGACAAATTTAAAATAATAAAAACTATTCATTTGAACATTAAGTGATAAGTAAGAAAATCCACAAACAATATCATTATTATTATATTATAGATGTTTACTTATTAGGATTTTATCATTTAAATAATCTATTTTTTCAACGTCAAAATTTATTTATGGATGGAATGAATTAATTTAATATTTAGATAAATATCAAGATAGTTTTTATATAAAATCCCATATCATTTTGGTTAATATAGGCTCATAAAATGTTTAAATTGTAATAATGTAAAACTGTACTATGAACATTGTTGAGGTACTTTCCTCCAAAAAAACAAAAAAAAAAAAAAATATATTGTTGAGGTACAAATTTTCAAGCCCTAATTTCGTTAGCCCACTCACTAAAAAATACCCACACAAGTCTATAAATTATTTTGAGCCCACATAAATATTTCCCACATATTACTCAAATATTCTCCATGTTATTGGGCTCCCACAAATATTCCCTCTATAAGCCCCATAATTACCTTGAGCCCTTTCACAAGTATTACCCATTATATCCTACATATTATCCAACTTGGGCTTTCCACAAAATTACCTATCACATTAATACCAAATTGGGCCACAAAATTATACTATCTTCACAAAAAAAAGCCCAAAATCATTTACTTTGTGGGAAAAATCCAAAAAGCCAAACAAAACCCTATTAAAAGCCTCTTGCTACATGGCACCTCTAAAGCCCGTTGCTACACAGCACCTCTTAAAAGTCTGTTGTTACACGGTACCTCTAAAGCCCGTTACTACACGGCACCTTTAAAAGCCCATTGCTACATGATAATATTTTTACAAAATCTTACAAAGCCCAAATGCTATTTTGGCACCTATTTTACAAAACCCAAATATTATTTTTGGCAACTACTCATAAAGCCCAATAATACTTTGGCACCTATTTACAAAAACCCAAATATTATTTTGACAAAAACAATTACATTATGCTTAAAAGCCCAAAACTATTTTTTGGCAAAAACATATCTTCATATACTAAAGTCCCTAACTTATGGGAAATATAAATTATTCATCTCTCAAAAATATTTCTTTTACAAAAATTTATGGGAACTATGCTTATTTTTCCATAATCAACTAACTACAAAAGCTCATGTATATCACCCATGGCAAAACTATTCATCTTGTAGGGATGGACAAGCCCAAAGAAGCTCAACTATAAGGCCCAACTGAGCCAGCCCAGCTCGCATGAAAATCCCAACAGCTAAAGCTCATGTGAGCTATCCAGTCAAGTTTCAGTACAACCTGACAGCTGGAACCCATCACCATCAGTTCCAACTTAACCAGTCAGATCAGAAAAGGACATGTGTCCAGCAGGGGTTAAACCCTTCCTTGCTAAGTTCATTTTCATCATTTCTCATGTGACATAAAGTTGGGATGACATAATATAAATCTGGGAAAACTTCAGCCAGCTGTCTTCCCTTTCTTCTCCAACCCATTTAGTCAAAGACTAAGGGCAGCCATAACCAGACCATGGAAGCTCAGTTCATTTTCATGCCAAAAACGTGTACTCTCTCGTTCATGGACCAAGCACATGAACCCAAATAGGAAAACTTAAGGAAATGTGGTTTGGAGGGCACCAAGCAGAGTTCCCAACAAAGGGCTCTAAGGTTGACACTTGGCTTGGGGTGATGCAACCTGCCCTAGGGAGCTCTGATTCAGCAGCATTAAAACCAAGATCATTAGCCTAATACATGCTTTAATGCCATTAGCTAAGGCCAATCAGCATTTAATGCTAAGTCAGAACTCCAGCTGCCATTACCCAAAATAGCAAAGAACACTCTAAAGCTGAGTTTACTACTCTTGACCAAATCCTAGGAACGATTCTCTAAAGATTTTCTGAAGATTGAGGATGATTTAGCAGAGATTATTTGCTAATATCCCCCTCAAACTCAACTATAAATAGAACTCTCCATTAATACTTCAACACACACTAAGAGATACACTAATAGAAATGAGTTTTTCCTTAACTTCTCTGTTTAGCCTTCTCTAAGCTCTAGCAAAGTTCTAAGTCACTTAGTTCTTAGCTTCAAGCTTAGAAACTAAGTTCTCCAGCTTCTAGCTCATAAATACCCCTCATACCTCTACCTATAAACACTCATCTACCCCCAGCAGAAATCTTCAGCAGCTTTACTATATGCTCTCACTCACTACTCATACTACTCAAAATGACCCTCTCTACTCACCACATATACTATATCCACGAGCATGCCCTGCCATCATAATGATCTTGCTGTGCTAGCTGGAATCTCTCTCTCTCTCTCTCTCTCTCTCTCTCTCTCTCTCTCTCTCTCTCTCTCTCTCTCTAAGTTTTCTCATTACTTGCTATAATGGATCCTATGATATTTGTTTATTCATTTACTATTGAAGGTTATGACGTGACTGTTACTATAGAGTTTTCCCTCATATTATTGTATTAGAAGACTCTTCTCCAGAGTCCACGGATGAGAAGTTTGAAGATATAGATACTTTCCTTAATCTGTGAATATCTAACGGCTGGAGGTTTATTCTGCTCTGTTTCATTTTACCGCTAGAATACTTTACCATTGGGATACTTTATTGCTGAAATATTTTACTGCGGGGTTATTTCTTTATTGCAGTATGCTTTTTATTGTGCTGACGTGTCTGCTATAGGAAGTGTTTTTGGGCCATCTCCTACCCTTGTCAGTCCCATCCTAGGCCCAAGGTATAAAAAGAGGGCGAACTCTTCAAAAACTTCACCGATAGTGTTTGGGTCATGCTTCAAGTCCATCGTCGAGTTTTGGTTTAGGCCCCCAACCCAACATAAATATCATTTGTCGGAAGGAAAACTTTTTCGCCCCCGACAAACATTTATTATATTAATTATCTCCATACTTTTTTTTTGGAGGCGTAATTATCTCCATACTTTACTATTAAATTTTACTCAAATTTTTATGAATGAGAAATTATTATTAAAAAAAAGTTGCGATCCTATTATTATTGTTTATAATTATTTAAAAGTAACAATAATTTTTTGCCTCTTCAATTAAAACTTTTGCTTCTTTTTAAGCTTATCCCCTCTCTCTCTCTCTCTCTCTTAAATGATTTCAAGATATTAATCAATCATATTTCTTTCTAATTATTTTAAAATGAAATTTAACATAGATATATTGTGTTTGAAAGTAAATATTACATTTAACAATGTCAACCAGAAATCTTATTAACTTAGAAAGAGGTGCGTTGTAATAACTTTTTATTTCCTCCTTTTTGACAATGCAATTATAATTTTTCTTTCTTTTAAAAAGGAGAATCAAATTATAATGTGCGTGTAGTGGGCTAGTGGCTCCCATCGACTAATTAACTTAAGTGGAGTTTTAAGCATAGTTTTAGCATGTCTATTTTAATTACCAAGATTTTCCTTTGGGCTGGGGTGGTTGAGGTGCTTAGGAGAGGTCTAAAATCTAAATGGAAAAGTAAAGAATTCAATGGTAATGACATGCATATATGTTATATTATTATCCTAATTTTTTGCTTAACTAAGCATTAAGATGCTTCAGATAGAGGGGGAATAATGGAGATCGAATAAGGTATAAAAACCAAAACATTGTCATATAATTTTGGTTTCCTTTGTATGCATACGTAAGAAGACTACAATAAGCCAAATATGAATCAATACCAATGTGGGTTGTATGTTTTTGACCTAAATATAATACAAATTAAGCTTTGTCCAAAAAACAAAAACAAGAAGAATAAAAGTACACATTGGCCTAGTTTTATAACAAGAGCAAGAAATCTTGTAAGAAGTAATTAATTCGTGGGCAGCAAATAGACGCTACCAAACTACATATCAGAACAGACAATGGGCATATTTTTGGGAAGGATGGAGAATTTCACGTCTTGATTCTACTTCTAGTTTAGTTCATATTTTAACTAATCAAAGCTTGCCAAATGCCAATCTAGCAGTGAATATTAACATCAGCTGCGATATCATGATATGAATTCACTAGCTTCAAGGAGAGGAAACGAAAGGAATATATATATATATATATATATATATATGTATATTATCAGCTCCAGGAAATTATAAGTGATTAATTATTTTGATAAAGTTCAAACAACATAACCACTAGAAAATACTTACACGCATAGACAGCATATATAGTCGAGATTCTATTCTGGTGCAACAGTTTGAGGAGCCTTCTATTTACCCACATACGTTTGAAATTAACCCATGCATGTACATTAATTTGTACACACATGCTGTTTTCATTTTCCGGCTAAGAAAATATAATTAACCAAAGGGACAATCTTTAACCCATTATGTAATGGTTTATAAGACCATTCTCATGTATTTACTTATATAATTTATATTTAAATAAGTTTTATATATTTTAAAATGTTAGATTCTTTCTTCCCATCGAAATATTCTTTGCCCTGCTAATGCAACACATTTTAGTCTCCTTCATGAATATATAGTAAAATATATAGAGGGCCTATCATGCATGCCCTATATATAATGGTACGGAAAACAAAGAAAAAATAATCAATTTGCAAGTTCTCTAATGTCAACTTATGTATGCGACATTAATTGATTTACACGAGATGAAGAAACCGAGACTCAAGTTTTCCAATAGTGATGAGCTGGTAAAACTATGAATTACTCCGAGGTTTTATTTATTTATTTATTAATTATTCTTTTGCGTCTGTCATCTGTCGATTATTCTAAGTTTGTTGATAGTAGAAATTGATAAGATGTATTCTATATATAGTTTATGGACAATTAATGAAGTGAAGTGAATAAACCAAAGACAACCGTACGTTCCATATTCTTGGCTTTATTCACGTATCATGGAATTTCGAGTTCACGGTCCATGTAACATGGACATAAAAACAATTAAAATTAAGTTATGATCTATTATAATCTAGTAGGGGAGCCAATATTTGACCTGAAGGGGACAAATTTTATATATATGCACATACAATCACGCGTGTAGATGTGAATATATACATAATTTGAGACCAATTTAAAATATAAAAGGAATTCATTTGAATACTAATTGATACTTACAATAAGAAAACTCACAAACAACAGCGTATTTATTATATCATGTTTATCTGATGGTTGAATAAGAGATCTAAAGTTCAATTTTCGCCTACACCAAAAATGTATCAATTGGTGTCTTAGTCTGATGATAAAGAACTATCACTTGAAGCGAATACCATATAACTCTCTCAAAAAATATATATATATCATGTTTATCTATTAGGGTTTTGTTACATGAATAATCAATTTTTTCTATTCATGAATGAAATGATTTTTAGTAGTTAAATAAATATTGTTTTGGTTAATATAGCCACACAAATTGTTCAAATTGTAATAATGTAAAAATATACTATGAGTATTTATTATTTAATTATATTCTATGAATATTTATTATTATATAATTATCTCCATACTTTACTGTTAATTTATACCCACATTTTTATGGAGGAGAGTAAATTATTATAAGAAAATTTGAGATCCTATTATTATCATTTATAATTATTGTTGAGGTATAAATTTTCAGGCCCTAATCTCATTAGCTCACTCACTAAAATACTCATACAAGCCCATAAACCATTTTAAGCCCACACAAATATTTCCTAAATACTTCCCAAATATTATCCAAATATTTTCCCATATTATTGCCCAACTTGGACTCCCACAAATATTTCCCATATAAGCCCCATAAATTATTTTGGGTCCTTTCACAAATATTACCCATTATATCCCACATATTACCCAACTTGGGCTCTCACATAAATACTTATCAAACCATTACCAAAATTGGGCCACAAAACTATACCATCTCTATAAAAAAAAACCCAAACTCATTTACCTTGTGGGCAAAATCCAAAAAGCCCAACAAAACTCTCTTACAAAGCTCGTTGCTACACGACATCTCTAAAGCCCGTTGCTACATAGCACTCTAAAGCTCGTTGCTACACGGCACCTCTAAAACCCGTTGCTACACGTAGGGGTGTCCAACAAAACCACAGACCAGACCCACTCGGCCAAACCAACCGGACCTAAACCGACAGTCGTCCGACCCGACGACCTGGCGGTTGGCGACGGGTCCCTGCCATCTCAAACTGATTTTGGCAGGTCGAGTGGCGGGTCTTCCCTTCCAAAACCCGATCCACCCAACCTGACCGTGATATATAACCCAGCACTTAACAAATCTCAGTTCACCCGTTTAGTTCTTTAAGTTCACTCGGTCTCTTTCACTCTTTCACTCTCTCGATCTCTTAATAGCCAACAAGCTCCACCGATCTTTAGATCTTCGAGCCATCGAACTTTAGATTAGAACTTTAGATCTTCGAACCTCCATCGATCTGCAATTCTCCTTGATCTGTGATTCTCCTCCATCACACCATCACCAATCTGAAATTATCTCTCTCAGGTTTGATTTTCAATCATTTTGTCTCTTTATTTCTTTGTTTCAGTCTCTTGCATGTTCAAATCTGCTATCATTTCTCTTATCTCTGTTTGTGTTCTTCGGATTTGTGGGCTACTGGTATTTGGGTTTGTAGATTTGTTCTTCAGTGTAGATTTGTTCTTTCAAATTTGTGGAATTTGTTGCAAGTTTGGTCTTTGATTTTTGTCTTTCGGTCGAAGTCGAATTTGACGGCTGTCCACCCAAGCCTGATCTGACTCGACCCATGATTTTTCACAGTCGGTGGCGGGTCCGCCATCCAACCACCCAACAAGATCGGGTCGGTTCCAGGTTGAGCCCAAACCCGAACCGACCCAACCTATGAACACCCCTAGCTACACAGCACCTCAAAACCTGTTGCTACATGGCACCTTAAAGCCCGTTGCTACACAGCACCTCTAAAGCCCGTTGCTACATGGCATTCTAAAGCCTATTGCTACACGGTACTCTTATAAAGCCCGTTGCTACATGGCAATATTTTTTACAAAATCTCAAACTATTTACAAAAGGCCAAATATTATTTTGGTAACTATTTACAAAAGTCCAATATTATTTTGGAAATTTTTACAAAAAAGCCCAATACTATTTTATCAAAAAACCTAAAACTATTGGGCAAACAATTATTCTATTAAAGTCCAAATATTATTTGGCAAAAATAATTATATTATGCTCAAAGCCCAAAACTATTCTTTGGCAAAATTTATGGGAATTGTGCTTATTTTTTTCATAATAAACACTAACTACAAAAGCCCGTATATATTACCCATGGCAAAACTATTCATTTGTAGGGATGAACAAGCCCAAAGAAGCCCAACAATAAGGCCCAGTCGAGACAACCCAGCCTATGTGCTAATCTCAGCAACTGAAGCTCACTTGAGTAACTAAAGTGGTTAGACTAGCCACTAATCAAGTTTTAGCACAACTAAGCTGACAGCTAGAGCCCATTACCATCATTTTTAGCTTGTCAAATCAAATCAGAAAGAGACACATGTCTAGCTGAGCTTACACCCTTCCTTGGTAAGCTGATTTTCATGATTATTGATGTGACATAAAGTTGTGCTGACAAGACATAAAGCTATGAAGCTACAGCCAGTCATTCTCTCTATCTTCTCCAACACAATCAGTCAAGGAACAAGGGGCAGCCATGAACAGACCATGGAAGCTTTTGGAATCACTTGTAAACAGCTCATTACCATGCAAAAAATGTACATTTTCTGGTTCATGAACCAATCACATGAACCCTAATGGGGAAAGTTAGGGAAACGTGGTTTGGAGGGCACCAAGGAGATCTTCAATAGAGTTTCCAGCAAAAGGCTCCAAGATTGACACCTAGCTTGGGGTGACACAATCTGCCCTAGGAAGCTCTGATACTAGCAGTAGATAACCAAGATCATTAGCCTAATTCATGCTTCAATCCTATTGGCTGAGGACAATCCAACATTTAATGCTAAGTCAGAACTCAAGCTACTATTACCTAAAACAACAAGAACACTCTAAAGCTAAACTTACCACTCTTGGCCAAATCCTAGGAATGATTTTCTAAGGATTCTCTGAAGATTGAGACTGATTTTGGCAGAGATTATTTGCTAAAAACTCTCTTAAACTCAACCATAAATAAAGCTCTCCACCAACACCTCAACACACACCAATAGAGAAGAGTAACTCTCTCATAAGCTTCTTTATTTTCCTCTCTCTAATTTTCTTAAGCTCTTAGTGAGGTTTTGAGGTTCTGAGTTCTTAGTTTCAAATTCAGAAACTAAACTCTTTAGCCCCTAGCTCACCAATACCCCTCACACCTCTACTTATAAGCTCTCATCCACCCCTAGTAGAAAGTCCCAGTAACTTTGCTAAATACTCTCTCTCTCTCTCTCTCTCTCTCTCTCTCATACTACCAAAATGATCCTCACTACTCACTACATATACTATCTTTATGAGCATACCCTGGCATAATAATAATCTTGCTGCGCTAGCTAGAATCTCTCTCTCTCTCCCTTCATCTCATTCTAAGCTTTAGCCATTAGTTGTTATAATGGAACCCATAGTGTTTGTTTATTCATTTACTATTGAAGGTTATAATGTAATTATTACTATAGAGTTTTTCCCTTATGTTCTTGTATTGGAGGACTTCTTCTCACTAGAACCTAAGGATGATGATTTTGGAGATGTAGACACTCTCCTTAATCTATGAAATAATTAACGACTGGAGGTTTATTATGTTCTATCTCATTTTACTGTTGGGCTATCTACTTATTGCAATAGGCTTTTTCTATTATGCTGACTTGTCTGTTTTAGGAAACGTTTTTGGGCCACCCCATAATCCTTGTCAGTCCTAACCTAGGCCCAAGGAATAAAATAAGGCAAATTCTCCAAATCTTCACCGACAGCCTTTGAGCCGTGCTTCAAGCCCATTGTCGAGTTTCGGTTTAGGCCCCCAACCCAACACAAATCTCATTTATCGAAAGGAAGATTTTTCCACCCCCAACAATTATTTAAAGGTAACAATATTTTTTGCCTTTTCAATTAAAACGTTTTCTTCTTTTAAGCTTTTCACTTTTTTTTTTTAATACCTGAAATGATTTCAAGATATTAAAAAAGTATACTTCTTTCTCATTTTTAAAATGAAATTTAACATATTTTTTTTTCTCAAATATTGTGTTTGAAAGTAAATATCACATTTGAGTTTAACAATGTCAACCAAAATATTTTACCCAAAAAAAAAAAAAAAACAATAATATTCCACTTATTAACTTAGGGAGGGGCGTTATAATAACTTTTTATTTTCCTCCTTTTTGACAATACGATTATACATTTGCATATAAGAAGAATCAAATTATAATGTGTGGTGGCCCATCTACTAACAAAGCGGAGTTTTAAGCATAGCTTAAGCGTGTCTATTTTACCAAGATTTTCTTTTAGGCTAGCTGGTGTGATTTTTTTTTTTTTTTTTAAAATAATATCTTATGAATATACCAAAATGTGTCAACCAATTAAACTACAAAACTCTTGGCAGGTTGGGAATAATCAAGGCACTTAGAAGTTGTCTAAATGGAAAACGATTTCTTACACTAAATATATATAGCCCCTCACAATATTTACCTTCACAGACTCACAGATGTGATGTTGTAGTAACTAAAAAAGCAATAGGCTAATTAATAGAGTAATTGATATGGATAAAAATAGTGCTTACTCATATTAAGGCATAAGCTGACGGTTACAGGTAAAACCGTCAACTTCCATTGGTAGTTGTCGACAAGAGGAGATCTGATAAAGGTAGTGAAGGGAGTCGGTAGGTCGCACCAAAAGGCTAACACCATCAATAAGCTGACACCTATAAAGCTGAAGGGAGTGGGATAAGCTGACGGTCCTGATAGCGGTTTGCTTGCTACCCACGATTGCATATATAAGGAAATGTCTTGCCCTCCACGTTTGGTGCTACTCAAAGGGATTCCTATAAGGAAAGGATTCCGCCAAATACGCCCAAAGAGACTCCTATAAGGAAAAGACTTCTAAACCAAGGAAGAGAGGTCAATCCCCTACTACTATAAAAGCACCAATACCCTCGCAAACCAAGGTACGCATAATTGACCCCGCGCACTTTAGAGTTGTGAGAAGTTCTAACTTGACCTTCGAAGGGTATTTGGCTGGCACCACACCGATGCTCTCTGCGAGGTCTTCTTTTTTTGTTGTGCAGGTGTCGTTTCGAGTGTGTAAGGACCGTGTGGCTCACTGGTGACTTTTTCGGCATCATCAGTTGGTGCCATCTGTGGGAAACGATTGTCATAGTAAACGCTTCCTAGACAAAGAGTTTCATGGTACTTACTCAATTAATGGCGACCACCAACAACGTTCAAGGAGATGAACCACGTGCGACGACCCTTGAGAGACAGATGCAGACTGATGAAGCACAAGCCCGTCAGTAAGAGTGGGCAGATGGAATCCCTTGTGGTGTGTGAGGGTATGCTCGATGAGGGTCACCGGTGTGGTGCCTGCCACAACGTCTCCGATGCCAAAGTTAGATTAATGACCAAACAGAATAAAGAATCAGAATGTGCTCTCAAAGTGTCAGTGTATGTATGTACCTTCTATTGGCTGTAGGAGGGCTTTATACCTGCGGCCTTAGGGGCTAGCCGTTGTGGTTGTTAATGCTTTCTCAGGTAACGCCTCTGGTCCAATAATGGGACTTTTAAGAGGTTCCCAACGGTCTGCCTGGTTGATTTCGTAACTGTTCAGGTCATTGATTGACTACATTGAATGACTCCCCTGCCTTCGTCAGTGATGACTGCTTTCCTCGTTGTTCCGGATGACTTTGTCAAGGATGCTTCCTTCGTCACTAATGTTATCTTCGTCGGTGGGATGTAATCTCGTCATTCCCATCAGTTGCCCCCCAGGTTCTGGGGTCCTCTGTGACGTGTCATGACGATCACGAAAGATGAAAAGTTTTCTTGTGACTCTTGGGGTTCTGTTCTGCATTTAATGCTTAGTGGCGGCGCTACACACAACGTGGCCACGTGGCGCGTGGTGATCAGTGGAATTAATGGTATGACCCTTGGGTTTCCCGCTGGTTTTTCAATCATTTTTTGGCCTAAGTTTAAAACTTCTCCTCTTTTAATTTTTCTTTTACTTTTCAGAGAGCAAAACAGAAAAAATACCCCAGTGATACTCTGAGCGTTTTTTCTTGAGACTTCCTTTTTCTTCAAATCATCTGTGCTGTGCTTTTGGTGTTCCGCCATTGGAGGTACGTTTCTCCTTACTGGTCTTTCCTTTATTTTTCCTTTTCTTTACTGCAGTGTAGTTTCTGATTCTCTGTTTCCTTTTCTTTCTCTTCTTTTGTTGGTCTTTGATTTTCTATGGATTTAGCTTGTATCGTTTTTCTCTGCCTTCCGATTTCTACATTTCCAAGGTTGGTAGTTTGGAGGTTAGGATAGCTTGCCCGTCGATCTCATTTCTTTTTGCACGTCTAGGATGGTCTTTAGGTACTTACCCATTTTTAGAAAATTTTGTGTTTGAGGGCAATTGTCTGAGCGTGGTTTTGGGCGAATTGTTGCCTTTGCTCCGTCAATCGCTTAATTGGTTCGAGGGTTTAGCAAGGAGAGAGTTGATGTCTGAGGTTAGGTCTAGTGATCTCGAGACTGGGTTGTCGTCTAATGGCGACCCAACGGAAGGGGATACAGCCGTCTCTGGTCCTCGAGAGGTTAGGGCTTTTTATGCCCTGAGGGAGGTGTGTGGTTTGGACGCCGAAACTGTGAGTAGGTTCAAGGATAGGTTCCAGTTTCCGGCGCGGGTTCATGTTCGTCTACCTAAGGACGAAGATAGGGCCTGCCACTTTTTTCTAGGTGAAGTATGTTTTTATGAGTCAACTTTCACCTGCGGGCTTAGACTCCCCGTCCACCCGTTCCTGATGGAACTTTTGGCTCACTTTGGTATCGCTCCCGGGCAGCTCATGCCTAACTCATGGAGGATCGTGATCAACTATATGCAAATATGGTTGGCCTCCAACGGGGATATGATCAGGATGGGTGAGCTCACCTATCTATACCGTTTGAAAGAGTCCAAGGAGTAGGGGTATTATGAGTTAGTCCCTTGGGAGAGAAAGACAAGGATTGTCAAGGGCTTACCCTCGTCCTTCAGGTATTGGAAGTCGCGCTTTTTCTTTGTGTCAGGGGACGACTTCGAGACTCAATCCAGCAGTGATTGGGGTGATATCCCGAGGTTGCTCCGTCGATGGGGAACCCCGACCTTAGGTGCGTCAATATTTCTCCCCGTCGTTTTGATTTTGCCACCTTTGAGGCTTTGGGTATTGCTAACTCCTTTGTTTTTTTTGTTTGGTACAGTTAAGAGACGGCCTAAGCTTAAGAGCCGGCACAAGGAGTGCATCGAAACTGCGATCGGGTACGCTGAGACGATTAACAACTGGGACGACCTGGTTGACCCCCGGACCCTCGCTTTCTACAACCTCAGTCCTGACCCGTCTCCTTACGTTCTTCGTCAAATTGGTATTAAGGGCAAAAAAAGTAAGTATTATTCTCGTCAGTGCTGGTTCTTCTTATGTACACTTAGGCATTCCTGATAAACGTTCTCTTCTTGCAGAGATGACGACAAAATTTAACAAAGACATGTACGCGAAAATGAGATCCAAAAAGGACGAACCGCTGTCCAACTTGGGGAAGAAAACTGTGCGTGTGACCGGGAAAGGCCCTGCTCCCACTCCCCTTAATACCGTTCATCCCATAGCTTCTGAGACAATGAGGACGGCCTCTCCAACCACATCAATAGAGGAGATCCCTACTCCCGGCTCCAAAAGGCCGCGCGTGACTGGTAAAGGGAAGGAGAAGGCTGATACTCGTTCGTCCACAATATGGGATGACGAAAGGCTGGCCGTGGACAGGGCTCACGAGGTTGTCACTCCAGCCGATTTGAGGGCTCTTTCCGACATGTCTTTGAACGAGGTCGCCTCTCGTCATGTGCACAAGCTCGTCCAGGTACGGTGTTCTCCTTCCACACTTTTTTTTTTTTTTTTACCGACGACTCTATAATTCCCTCCAGGTGTTGGGAGAAAGCCTCCATATTACCACCGAATACCTCACTCAAGAGGCCAAGGTGGCATCTCTAACAACCCAGATGGAGGCTTTGGAGAAAGAGAATTCTGATCTGAAGAAGAACTTGATTGCCTCTATGGACGAGACAACTTCATTGAAGGAGAAGGTCAAGGTGCTGGATGATGACCTCAGGGTTGAGCGCAAGTTGACTCAAGAGAAGGATGAGCAGCTTCTTTCAGCCAAAGAGAAACTCGTAACCATTGCTGCCAGATCTGTGGAGGCTTTCCAAACCACTAACGAGTACAATACTGTACTCTTTAGTTGGTATTTTAAAGGTTTTGAGCTTCTCAGGAGGTATCTTGTCAAGCATCCTTCTGGGGTCAACATGGAGAGCTTGGATCTGGAGGAGGTGGACAAGGGGATGGCTCTGGACGAAGCTGCTTAGTCTTCTGCCCCGGATGGTGATGCTCCTGAGCCTGCTACTGATGCACCTGCCGGTGAAGACGCTGCTGCTGATGCCTGACCTTGACACTTAGAAAATTTTTTCTTTTGTTTTATTTTTGGTGGATGCCCATCTTGTTTTGGGCCTTTTTCTTTTTTTGTAAATCTAATTCCAAAACAATTAATTATTTTGAAAACAATGTTAATTGCCCAGTGGTTCTGGGTTTAAATGAAGCATACTTACCCCTTGCGCCCTGTTTATTCGTCAACAATCTGTTAACTGTTTTGGTTGATTTATACTCGTCCATATTTTTGTACCTTGCGCTCTGTTTATTCGTCAACAATCTGTTAACTGATTGTTTTGATGGTCTTGAACGCATTTTGAGTGTTGTTTTGATTTGATGTATGGTTCTTCCCTTTTCCCCTTGCACTTGCTAGGGGGTTGTACCTGTAGTGACTTATGTCCATCAAAGCGGAATCTTGTCACTTAGTTGTTTTATCGCCTTTCTAGCTTTTGTATCCATTACAATGGTCGTCAGTAACTTACATCCGTCAAGGCGGAATCTTGTTTAGTTTTTTATACCCATGGGGTTATCATCAGTAACTTACATCCGTCAAGGCGGAATCTTGTTACTTAGTCGTTTTATCATCTTTCTAGTTTTTGTATCCACTACAATGGTCGTCAGTAACTTATATCCGTCAAGGCGGAATCTTGTTACTTAGTTATTCGTACCCTTTAAGGTGGTCATGAGTAACTTACATCCGTCAAGGCGGAATCTTGTTACTTAGTTATTCATACCCTTTAGGGTGGTCGTCAGTAACTTACATCCGTCAAGGCGGAATCTTGTTACTTAGTTATTCATACCCTTTAGGGTGGTCGTCAGTAAGTTACATCCGTCAAGGCGGAATCTTGTTACTTAGTTATTCATGGGCCTTATAATCGACTAGAACTGCCTGCACAAAGACATCAAAGGAATAACTTTTTCATTAATTTCAAGAACGAAAGCATTCGTCTATTACATTTACTCGTGGTACTTCTTTAAATGCTCAATGTTCCATGGTCGAGGGAGCCTTTATCCAGGTGGTAACTTCCTTGTCTTGAGTAGTGAACGACGCGGTAAGGCCCTTCCCATATAGGTCCCAGTTTTCCTTGAGTAGGGTCTTTAGTGGCTGTAGTGGTCTTGCGTAGGACGAGGTCTCCTATGTCCAGTTACCTGAGTTTAACCCTCTTGTTGTAGTACTCGGCCATCTTTTTCTAATACTTTGTCATCTTGCTGGATGCGTTATCTCTTACTTCGTCCAGACAGTCCAGGTTGAGTCGCAGTTCATCGTCATTGAGTCCTTTACTGAAAGTTCCTCGTCTGATGCTTGTTACCCCAACTTCTACTGGGATTACTGCTTCTGTACCATAGGTAAGCCTGAAGGGTGTTTCTCCTATCGGGGTTCTAGCTGTGGTTCTGTAAGCCCACAGGACACTAGGTAGTTCTTCTGGCCAAGCACCTTTCACCTCGTCCAGCCTGGTTTTGATAATCTTAAGCAGCGTCCTATTCGTCACTTCCGTCTGTCTGTTTGCCTGGGGATGCCCAGGGGATGAGAACTGATTCTTGATTCCAAGGTTTGAACAAAATTCTCTGAAGCCTTGGCTGTCGAACTGCCTCCCATTATCAGATATGATTGTCAAGGGAATCCCAAACCTGCAGATTATGTTCTTCCACACAAAGCTCCGAATTAGAGCCTCAGTAATCATTGCAAGAGCCTCTGCTTCAACCCACTTAGTGAAATAATCAATAGCAACAAGCAGGAACTTTACCTAGCCTTTTCCTTAGGGTAACGGGCCGACGATGTCTATTCCCCATTGTGTGAACAACCATGGAGAAGCTATAGTCGTCAATCTCTCTGCTGGAAGCCGTTGCACATTCCCGTATCGCTGGCACTTGTCGCACCTCTTGACGATCTCAGCTGCGTCTACCTGCATGGTTGGCCAAAAGTATCCTATTCGAATTACCTTGTTTACCAGGGATTTGGGCCAGCGTGGTCGCCGCAAATTCCTCCATGGATTTCTTCTAGGATGTATCTGGCTTCTTCTTCGTCGACACACTTCAAGTAAGGCATAGAGAAGCCTCTCTTGTATAAGGCGTCATTAAGGATCGTGAACCTGGCTGCCCTCTTCTTGATCTTTTTAGCTTCCTTCGTGCTCAGAGGGAGGTGCCCGTCCTAGAGGTAGGATATTATGGGTGTCATCCAGCTGTCTGTGCCCTGGATGGTGAATGTTGCAATTTCTTCAATGCTGGGGTGTTTTTGGACCTCTATTGCCAGATCTGTGCTAATTTTCCCTTCTTCTGATGAAGCTAGTTTTGAGACTTCGTCAACCCCCATGTTCTGACTCCTTGGGATCTGCATGATCTCCACTACATCGAACTCCTGAGTCAGATGTTTCGTCAGCTTGAGGTATTTCTGCATCCTTTCTTCCTTTGCTTCGTATTCTCCCCTAATCTGTCCGATCACTAGCTTTGAGTCACTTTGAATCAACAAGTTTTTAGCACCAAGTGCCCTTCCAAGCCTCAGTCCCATCAGTATCCCCTCGTATTCAGCTTCGTTGTTGGTGGCCGAGAATCTTAGTTGGACCCCGTATTTCAGCACTTCTCCGTCGGCGGTGGTTATTGAAAGTTCAAAAACGTGTATAAACACCTTTGAACGTTTAGGCCCCCAAATTACAACTTAACCAATTCAAGCAATATGTCAAACAACTAGTGTGCGGAAACTTAACACATGCTATAATACGAAATTGGTTAAAGACTATCTAAGCCATAACAAAATAAAATCACAGCAGATAATAAAAAGGCAAAGATAGAGAGGAAGGAAGATGCAAACACAAAGACAACACGCGATGTGTTATCGAAGAGGAAACCGAAGTCCTCGGCGAAAAACCTCTCCGCCGCCCTCCAAGCGGTAAACAATCCACTAGAAAATACAGTTGGGATACAAGGACAGCAATAGACCCTCTAAGCCTAATCTACCCAGTGCACCTAAGCCCTCCAAGCTTCTTGCTCCAACGAGGTTGCGCCGAACCTTTTTCTTTTCTAGCTTCCTGGATTCCGCTACTAGACCGTAGCATCAACCAATGAAGATTGGTTCCTTCCTAACTGCTTCCCAGAAATCCAAACAACTGTCTCACAGTGATGATGATGGTGAGAACCAGGTTTGGTATAATGCCTCTCAAGGATTTGACAATGGAGAGGAAGAGAGTAGAGGAATTTGAAGAGACTCTAAGGTATAAATTGTGGGTGAAACAATCTTGTTTTTCTTTAGGGTTTCTCTCTCAAAATTCTCTCTAGAAGCTCTCTTTCAATCGTGGGTAAAAGGGGTATTTATACTGGAGTGGGAGAGGAATGTGAAACGTCAGGTTTTACAAAACAGGGGTGGCTCGCGGCTTGACCTCGCGGCTTGACTAAGTCGCGAGATCCAGTCGCGAGTTAACCGTATGGCCAATTGTCTTGTTTTGTCCTGTAGTGCTCCAGCTAGCATGATTGTTCATCTTCCAGCATGCTTGGCACGTGTGCTGCTTCTGGCGGCTTGCAGCCGCGAGTCACCCGCGAGTCCCAGCCGCGAGTCTCTGTTTTCTTGCACACTCTTGAGCAATCTTCACTCTATCTCACTCACTACCCTTACAACAAACCCACCTAAATACAGGGTTACTAAATGCTGAATTACAAGCAAATTTGGCACGGAATAAAGCCAATTAGATGGTTGAATAAATTCAACCTTACAGTTATGACGACCCCTACTCCCCCCTTCCTCTGAGCTGACGAACCATCAGTTTGTATTGTCCATCTGTCTACCTCGTTGGTAATCCTGTCTTTGTCTGGAAGAGTGAACTCTGCGATGAAGTCCGCCAGTGCTTGCGCCTTGATCGCCGTTCTGGGATGGTACTCAATGTCAAACTAACTAAGTTCAATCGCCCATTGGACCATTCTTCCTGCAGCTTCGGGCTTGTTCATTGATTTCTTGATCGGTTGGTCCGTCATTACGAGAATGGGATTTGCCTGGAAGTAGTACCTTAGTTTGCGCGAAGCCACTATCAGCGCAAACGGGATCTTCTCGATCTTTGGGTACTTGGACTTAGCTCCTTGGAAGGCTTGGCTGACGTAGTAAACCGGTAGCTGTTTCTTGTTCTCTTCTCTGATCAGGGCTACACTTACTGCCGAGGCTGACACTGCCAAGTATAAGTATAGGTTTTCCCCTTCCTTGGACGGGCTTAAGAGAGGTGGACTGCTCAGGTAATACTTTAGCTCTCAAAACGCCACTTCGCACTCGTCGGTCCAGGCAAAAGCCTGCTTCAAGGTCTTGAAAAAGGGCAGGCATTTGTCTGTAGCCCTAGAAATGAACCTGTTTAAAGCCGTTATCCTTCCTGTGAGTTTTTGAACATCCTTTACGGTTTTGGGTGAGGCCATGTCGATGATAGCTCGTACTTTCTCTGGGTTTGCTTCTATTCCTCTCTGGGACACCATGAATCCCAGGAACTTCCCCGAGGCTACCCCAAAAACACACTTACTTGAATTCAACCTCATCTGGTGTTTTTTGAGGGTTGCAAAAGTTTCCTTCAAATCGTCCAGATGTGTGAGCTCTTCTTTGCTCTTGACGAGCATATCGTCCACGTATACCTCTATGTTCCTGCCAATTTGTTGACTGAACATCTTGTTCACCAGCCTGTGATACGTAGCTCCAGCGTTTTTCAACCCAAAAGGCATTACCTTGTAACAGTAGAGTCCTTGACTTGTGATGAAGGCGGTCTTCTCCTGGTCTTCTTCAGCCATCTTTATCTGGTTGTACCCCGAGAAGGCGTCCATGAACGTCAGTAACTTGTGTCCGGCTGTGGAGTCCACGAGCTGGTCTATCCTTGGTAGAGGGAAGCTATCCTTTGGGCATGCCTTGTTCAGGTCAGTGAAGTCTACGCACATCCTCCATTTCCCGTTTGCTTTCTTTACCAGGACGACGTTGGCGAGCCATTCAGGATAATACACTTCCCGGATGAATCCAGCCGTCAGGAGTTTGGTAACTTCCTCTGCAACTACCTGATCTCGTCCTGGGGCGAAGGTTCTTCGTCATTGCTGAACGGGCTTCCGTTCTGGGTCCACATTCAACCTATGCTGGGTGACTTCTGGAGATATGCTCGGCATGTCCTCGTAACTCCATGCAAAGACATCTAGATTCTCTTGAAGGAACCTTATGAGTCTTGTTCTCATCTCGGGGCTCAACGTCGTCCCTATCTTGGTCGTCTTGTTCGCATTTCCTTCTACCAATTCCACTGTTTCCAGGGCCTCTATTCCGTCTTCCTCTTTTTCTTCAATCACCCATGTGTGGTTCTCCTTTCCAGTTAGGACAGCTTGATAGCATTCTCTTGCCAGGACTTGATCACCTTTCACTTCACCAACGCCATTATCTGTTGGGAATTTCACCTTCAAACAGTAGGTTGACATTGCCGCCTTCCACTTGTTGAGGGTGGGCCTCCCAATGATGACATTGTAGGACGAGGGACAATCTACCACCAAGAAGTCTACTTGTTTGGTCAACTGTACTGGGTAGGTTCCTGCCGTAACCGTCAACGTCACTATGCCTCTGGGGTAGACCCTGTCTCCACTGAAACTGACGAGTGGAGAGTCAAAAGGGCGAAGTCTTTTTGGATCTAATCTCAGCTGCTGAAAGGCAGGGGAGTAGATGATGTCCGCGAAGCTTCCGTTATCAACGAGGATCCTTTTGGTATTGAACCCTTCTATATTCAGCATTATGACCAGGGGGTCGTTGTGGGGCTACTTCACTCCCATGGTGTCTCCTTCGCTGAAAGACATGTCCTGGTATGTTCGTCGGTGCTTGGACGGAGGTACGGCGTGGACGCTGTTCACCTGTCTCTGGTATGCCTTTTTGAGTGATCTAAACGATCCTCCTGAGAATGGTCCTCCTATGATCGTGTTTATCTTCCCCGATCACCTTGTGTGGAGGTTGGGACGGACGGTCGTCATCCCAGGAGAAGGATTCATGCTGGATTTTATTGTCGTCCCTGAACTTGCTATATCCTCCTTTCTTTACATACTTCTGTAACTTCCCTTTCCGTATTAACTCCTCTATTTGCTCCTTTAGGTCTCTGCAATCCTCTGTGTGGTGGCCGTGGTCTTTGTGGAACCGGCAGTACTTGTTCTTGTCGCGGACATTAGGGGATGAGTGCAATGGTCTGGGCCATTTGAGATAATGCTCGTCCTTGATCTGCGTGAAAATTTTGTCAACGGGCATAACCAAAGGAGTAAACCTTACCGTCCGAGGACTTTTATCATCTGTCCTCCTGTTCCCGTCATTGTTCCGACAATCTGGTCGATCTCTCTTCTGTCCCCTACATTCGTCTTCCTTCTTGGCCTTGTCGCCTGGCTTCTGGGCATCCTTTATGGCAGCTAAAGCATCCTCAGCATTCATGTACTTCTGTGCCTTCAAGAGCATCTCCACCATCGTCTTTGGTGGGTTCTTCGCGAGGGAGGCCACGAGGTCTCTGGACCTCAATCCTGCTTTGAAGGTCGTCAGCTGCACCTTGTCATCAGCTTCGTCCACCTCTAGAGTCTCCCGGGTGAATCGTTTGACATATGACCTCAGAGTTTCCTTCTCTCCCTGTCTTATGGTGAGTAAGTAGTCCACCGGCCTCTTTGGGCGTTGGCCCCCTATGAAGTGGCGCAAGAAGGCACTACTTAGCTGATCGAAGTTGTCTATGGACGAGTTTGGTAGCTTGGTAAACCATTCTCTTGCAGCTCCTTTGAGAGTCATTGGGAAGGAACGACACAGTATCTCGTCAGGTGGCTGTTGAAGCCCTAGAGTCGTCTTGAAGGTATTAAGGTGATCCTGTGGGTCTTTTAGTCCGTCAAATGGCTCAAGTTAAGGCAAGTGAAACTTTGACGACACAGGGCATTCGAGTACCGCGGCGGTGAAAGGTGAATCCCTAGCCCTTA
Source organism: Quercus robur (assembly GCF_932294415.1). Lineage (NCBI taxonomy): Eukaryota > Viridiplantae > Streptophyta > Magnoliopsida > Fagales > Fagaceae > Quercus > Quercus robur. The sequence continues at coordinate 20,724,964 of NC_065545.1, read as the reverse complement.
CCATTTTGTCTACGCTTCGGTCTGTTTTCTCCTTAATGGCGCTCCTCAGTTCGTCCATTTCCTTCCTCATTTCTCGAAGGAGATCTGAGTTCTGCTCGTCTGGAGTAGTTGGCCTCTGAGAGGTACCTCTCCGGTGGCTATCCCCTTCCCCTTCCAGGTTACCCCTGGACCGGTTCTCTTCCTGTTGAATCTGCTAGAGTCGTAGTTTCATTTCCTGGTTTTGCTTGGTAAGGTCTTCAATGGTGGCTGCAAGGGCTTGAACTTGCTGGGCCAAGGCTGCGGAATCTAGGTTGGATTCCATCTGAATGTAGAGGGTTGATGGAAACTACGTTTTCAAATAGGAATCTGAAAATATCGTTCCCCACAGGCGGCGCCAAACTGATGAAGCACAAGCTCGTCAGTAAAAGTGGGCAGATGGAATCCCTTGTGGTGTGTGAGGGTATGCTCGATGAGGGTCACCGGTGTGGTGCCTGCCACAACGTCTCTGATGTCAAAGTTAGATTAATGACCAAACAGAATAAAGAATCAGAATATGCTCTCAAAGTGTCAGTGTATGTATGTACCTTCTATTGGCTGTAGGAGGGCTTTATACCTGCGGCCTTAGGGGCTAGCCGTTGTGGTTGTTAATGCTTTCTCAGGTAACGCCTCTGGTCCAATAATGGGACTTTTAAGAGGTTCCCAACGGTCTGCCTGGTTGATTTCGTAACTGTTTAGGTCATTGATTGACTGTATTGAATGACTCCCCTACCTTCGTCAGTGATGACTGCTTTCCTCGTTGTTCCGGATGACTTCATCAAGGATGCTTCCTTCGTCACTAATGTTATCTTTGTCGGTGGGATGTAATCTCGTCATTCCCATCATAGACCCTTGTCGCGGCCGTGGAACGCCTTACTAAGCAGAACCACAATTTGGAAGAGCAGTTACGCCAAAGGAATGGGGACACGACACCCACGAAGAAGACCAAGAAGGTACCAGCGCCGAGCGACGAGACCGAGAGGGACTGGAAGGTAGCAACGCCCCAAGCAGACCGAAGCAACAAAATATGAGCCTCCCATCCCTCACAGATACGGCTCCACCACATATTGTCGCGGAGATACAGGCAATAAAGGAACATATGGAGGTTATGATGAAGGCCCTCAAGGGACAAGTGTCCAACGATCTTGTTAACCGAACTGACTCACCGTTCATCGCCTCCGTCAATTCCTTCCCCCTACCACATAAGTTTCGCATGCCGCAGATAGATAGTTACGATGGAGTTAAGGACCCTCTAGATCACCTAGAGACCTTCAAGACCTTGATGCACCTTCAAGGAGTAGCAGATGAAATCATGTGTAGGGCCTTCCCTACAACGCTGAAGGGCCCTGCAAGTGTGTGGTTCAACCGACTGACACCCAACTCCATCAACACTTTCAAGGAGCTAAGTGCTCAGTTTACTGTGCACTTCATCGGGAGACATAGGTATAAGAAGTCCACAGCGTGCTTGATGAGCATCAAGCAGCGAGAGGACGAGACGCTGAGGTCCTACATAACCCACTCAATAAAGAAGCACTCTCGATCGATGAAGCCAACGACAAAATACTTATAGCAGCCTTCACGAATGGATTGCAGAAAGGTAAGTTTTTGTTCTCCTTGTACAAGAACGACCCAAAGACCATGTTGGAATTACTCTATAGGGCCACCAAGTACATGAATGTTGAAGACATGCTGCTGGCTCAGGAGGAAAAGCCCAGGAAGAGGGAGAGATAGGAAGACACATGGCAGGACCAAGGGCGGAAAAAGGCAAGAACAAGAGACTGAAGGGATGAAAGGCGCTCTAAGCCCCTAGGAGGAAGGTTTACAAGCTTTACTCCATTGACCACCCCGATAGATCAAGTCCTAATGCAAATCAAGGATGAGGGGGCTCTGACATTCCTCAGAAAGCTGAAGGGAGACCCCAACAAGCGATCTAGAGACAAATATTGCCGCTTCCACCGTGACCACGGTCATGACACAGCCAATTGCTACGACTTAAAGCAGCAGATTGAGGCCCTTATCAGACAAGGGAAATTGCAAAAGTTCGTCAACAAGGAGAGAGCAGATCCACCCCCTCAATAGCAGCACCCCCGATAGGATAATGAACGTCCTAGACCCCCCATAGGGGACATAAGGATGATCGTAGGGGGAACAGCAATTACTGGGTCGTCCAAAAAGGCCCACAAAACTGACCTTAGGATGGTCCATAATGTTTAGCTAACGGGCTCCATACCAAAGATAGCACGGAAAGAAAGCCCCATTATCGGGTTCTCGGAAGAAGATGCGCGACGTCCTCACCACCCGCACGACGATGCGCTTGTTGTCAGCATACGAGTAGGAGACTACAACATGCACCGGGTGTTGGTCAACAATGGTAGCTCGGTAGATATCCTATACTACCCGGCATTCCAGTAAATGAGGATTGACAAGGAACGATTGATTCTGACGAACACCCCGCTCGTTGGTTTTGGAGGAACAAGGGTGTTCCCCCTGGGTGCGATCACATTATTTGTAATGGTAGGCGACTACCCTCAGCAAATCACCAAGGACGTAACATTCCTAGTGGTTGACTGCTCGTCCGCCTACAATGCTATCCTTGGACGACCCACCCTCAATTCGTGGAAGGCCGTAACCTCAACCTACCATCTAATGATTAAGTTCCCTACCGACTATGGAGTGGGAGAGATACGCGGAAATCAGGTGGCCACACGTGAATGCTATGTGGCCATGATGGAAATGGATGACCACCTCCAAGCCATGAACGTAGAAGAACACCGGATGGCGACGGAACCCGTAGAGAAGCTTGAAGAGATACTTCTTGACGACTCCAATCTTGACCGAACGACAAAAATTGGAACCCTCGCTAATCCCGCGGTCCGCCAAGCGCTCACAACTTTTCTCATAAATAATTGGGACGTATTGCCTGGAGCCACGAAGACATGCCAGGGATAGACCCTTCAGTTATGGTACATAGGCTGAATGTGTCACCCTCCTTTCCACCCATCCAACAGAAAAAGCGGGTGTTCGCCCCGAAGCGAGATCAGGCCATAGCAGAAGAGGTCCGCAAACTACAAGAGGCGAGCTTCATTAGGGAGGTTCACCGACTGGCTAGCAAGCGTGGACTTCACCGACCTAAACAAAGCATGCCCCAGAGATAGATATCCCTTCCCACGGGTCGACGTTCTAGTAGACTCTATGGCTCAGCATCAGCTGTTAAGCTTTATGGACGCTTTCTCGGGTTACAACCAAATCCAAATGCATGAAGATGATCAGGATAAAACTTCGTTCGTGACCAGCCAAGGCCTCTTCTGTTATAAAGTCATGCCATTCGGCCTAAAAAACGTGGGTGCAACGTATCAGAGGCTTATGAACAAGATGTTCGCACAGCAAATCGAGAGCCACGAAGACATGCCAGGGATAGACCCTTCAGTTGTGGTACATAGGCTGAATGTGTCACCCTCCTTTCCACCCATCCAACAGAAAAAGCGGGTGTTCGCCCCGAAGCGAGATCAGGCCATAGTAGAAGAGGTCTGCAAACTACAAGAGGCGAGCTTCATTAGGGAGGTTCACCAACTGGCTGGCAAGCGTGGACTTCACCGACCTAAACAAAGCATGCCCCAGAGATAGATATCCCTTCCCACGGGTCGACGTTCTAGTAGACTCTATGGCTCAGCATCAGCTGTTAAGCTTTATGGACGCTTTCTCGGGTTACAACCAAATCCAAATGCATGAAGATGATCAGGATAAAACTTCGTTCGTGACCAGCCAAGGCCTCTTCTGTTATAAAGTGATGCCATTCGGCCTAAAAAACGTGGGTGCAACGTATCAGAGGCTTATGAACAAGATGCTCGCACAGCAAATCGAGAGAAATGTCCAAGTCTACGTTGATGACATGCTAGTAAAAAGCCGAAGGGAGGAAGATCACTTGGAAGACCTCAGGGAAACATTCAACACCCTTCGCTCTTTCAACATGAAGCTCAATCCAGGAAAGTGCACCTTCGGAGTGACGGCAGGAAAATTCCTAGGATTCATGGTGTCTTAAAGGGGCATCGAGGACAACACGAACAAGATCCGGACCATAATGGAGATGGCGCCCCCAAGAAATGTGAAGGAAGTACAAAGCCTTAACGGCAAAATAGCAGCGCTGAATAGATTCGTGTTGAGGGCAACAGACAAGTGTTTACCCTTCTTTCGCACGCTGAAGAAATCTTTCGAGTGGACTACCGAGTGTTAGTAAGCATTCGAGGAATTAAAAGCTTATCTATCTTCCTCACCGTTGCTAAGTCCCTCGCGGCCAGGTTAAGAGATTTTCCTCTACCTAGCCGTCTCCCCTGCCGTCGTCAGCTCCGCCTTGGTCAGAGAAGAGGAAAGAGTGCAGAAGCTCGTGTATTACGCCAGCAAGGCGCTTCGCGGTGCCGAAAAAAGATACCCACCCATGGAGAAACTCGCCTTCGCATTGGTTACGGCAGCCCGCAAGCTCAAACCGTACTTTCAAGCCCACATGGTGATTGTCCTAACCAACAAGCCCTTGAGGCGGGCGATGAGCAACCCTGAAGCTGTTGGTCGATTGGCGCTATGGGCCATAGAGTTAAGTGAGTTTGACATCCAGTATCGCCCACGAATCGCCATCAAAGGACAGATCGTCGCGGACTTCATAGCAGAATTTACCAGCGACGAGGACAAAGGGGCAAAAGAGTCTCCTCTATGGAGCATACATACGGACAAATCATCCAACAGACAGGCCGGGGGGGCTGGTGTCGTACTACTGTCACCCGAAGGGAACATGGTTGAATGTATGATCCGTCTCAACTTCCCCACCACCAATAATGAAGCGGAATACAAAGCACTAGTAGCAGGACTCGATCTTGCCAAAGTAGCAAGAGCCACGAGTGTAGTCATTTACTGCGACTCTCAAGTTGTTACTAATCAAGTGAATAGGGACTATGAGTGCAAGGGCGAAAGGATGAAGAGATATCTAGATCAAGTAAGAAAAAGAGTAGACGACCTGAAGGCCAAAATCATCCAAATCCCCAGAGGAGAGAATGAGCAAGCCGACCGCCTTGCCAAAGCCGCTTCAGTAGAAAATATGATCACCTTTGATAATGTACTCTCTTTTGTTCAGCTTTCCCCACTAATAGATTCTGACGACGTGCAAGAGATAGGTACTGAAAGTAACTGGACCACACCAATAGCTTCGTATTTGAAGAATGGCGTCTTGCTAGACGGGAGGGAGGCCGCGAGAAAGCTGAAGGTCCAGGCAACGTGATTCATCTTGATAAAAAATGTCTTGTACAAAAAAGGTTTCTCTCGTCCATATCTAGGGTGCTTGGGTGCTGAAAAGGCGGACTACGTCATGAGAGAGGTACATGAGGGAGTTTGCGGAAACCATTCGAGGTCAAGATCATTAGTGCACAAGCTAGTGCAGCAGGGTACTATTGGCCCACCATGCAGAAGGACGCCGAGGCTTATGTCAAGACCTGCAACAAGTGCCAAAGGTTCAGCAATATCATTAGACAACCAACCGAAGAGTTGACCCAAATGACGGCCCCATGGCCGTTTGCTCAATGGGGACTAAACATCATGGGACCATTCCCTACAGCAATGCGACAACTGAAGTTCTTGGTAGTGGGCATTGACTACTTTACAAAGTGGGTGGAAGCTGAAGCCTTGGCCAACATTACGGAGAAGAACATACAGAATTTCGTCTGGAGATGCATCGTATGCAAGTTTAGGATCCCTAGAGTCTTAATCTCAAATAACGGGAAGCAATTCGACAACGACTCCTTCCCAGACTTTTGCTCGCAGTTAGGGATAAGAAACCACTACTCCTCCCTCGCCTACCCTCAAGCTAACGAACAAGTAGAAGTAACGAACCGATCCTTGCTCAAGATTATCAAGACTTGGCTCGAGGGGCAAAGGGTATATGGCCTGAAGAGTTGCCAAGCATACTATGGGCATACAGGACAACGGAAAGAACGCCCACAGGAGAGACACCATTTCGGCTAACATACGGGAGCGAAGTAGTCATCCCGGCCGAAGTCGGACTCACAAGCTACAGGGTACACAACCATGTCAAGAGTAAGAACGACGAGGCCATACGACTACAGCTTGATCTAGTAGACGAAATCAGGGCGACAGCAGAACAAAGGCTCGTACGATACCAAAACCGCATGGCTAAGCATTACAACTCCCGGGTCCGACACAGAGACTTCCAGGTTGGAGATCTCGTTCTAAGGAAACTCATGGGCGCTACTAGAGACCCTACCTAAAGGAAGCTCGGCCCCAATTAGGAAGGACCTTACCAAATCACATCATGGCAGAGGAAAGGCACTTACCACCTGGAAACGTTAGACGGATGGAAGCTACCACATCCATGGAACACCGAGCACTTACGGAAGTACTACCAATAGAGATGACGACATGAAGAACAACGCCCCGTTTTATTTACAGTTCACCGTAGTTAAATTTAGTTATACTCCTTAGTTTTATCATTTACTTTAATTTTTGCTACAATACCATTTTTAAGCCCAAAGGGCAGGACTTTTTCTTTTTAAGAACTACTTTCTCTACAAATGCATGGCAATAAGAGGAGTTTATTCAAAAATGGCTGGAGTTTCTATCTACAAGTTTTTAGTTCACAACAAGTGGACGACTTTAAGTTCATAAAAATGGACGACCTCAAGTCCAAAAAGTAGATAGCTTCACCCTAAAAAGGATGAAAAAGTTCATAAAGTCCATGAAATGGACAAGTTTTTAAGTCTTTAAAGTGGACGACCTTAAGCCCACAAAGTAGATGGCTTCACCCTAAAAAGAATAAAAAATTCATGAAGTCCATGAAATGGACAAGTTTTTAAGTCCTTAAAGTGGACGACCTTAAGTCCACAAAAAGTGGACGACCCTAAGTCCATAAGGGTGGACGGACTCATCCCAAGAGGATGAAGCATTGTTAAAATCCCTCGAATGAGCGAGAACCAAGTCCGAATATGGACAAATCCATAGAAGTGGACGACTTCATTGTCCAAATCCACGTGACATAAACTTGTCCCAAAGGGATGAAAAATATAGCCCATAAAATGGACGAGAGGCTATAAAGCTGACGGTCTCTTCAAACAGACGAGATTATAAAAACGAAAAGTTCGTCAAGTCCTAAACATGGACAAGACTACAAAGCCAACGAGTTCATCAAGTAGACAAAGCTATAAAGATGACAAAATTACAAAGAATGGTGAGTTCGTCATAAGAGTGGACAAGATCATAAAGTTAGCAAAATAAATCAAAGTCCGTAGCCGAGCTCATGAAATCAACAAGTTTATCAAACTCAATAGATAAGATAGACGAGCTCAAAATTACAAAGAATATAAGTTGATTGCCTATAAGATGGATGAGCCTATAAATTGACAGGCTCATCATACCCTTAAAAAGGACAAGTCCATCATTAATCCATGAAGTGGACAAGTTTGCAAAGATAGTAGGGATTATAGACCGACGAATTCATTTTGGGCATTCAACACACAACATATCAACAGATAAAAGCAATGGGTACAAAGTACCACAAATAAGAGTAAATTGTTTACAAATAAAAGCCCAAAAAACAAGAAGGGCACTTAAATACATTTTCCACAAATTAAATAGAATAAGGATAGGACTAAGCGGTATAGGCATTAGTGGAAATCCCGTCTTCTTTATCCTGAGCAGGAGGATTTTCTATGTCTAAAAACTCAATTAACAGGTTGGAAGCAGGGATAGGAGGATTTGTAGCAGGTTGAGCCAAAATGACGCTATCATCTTAAGTGTCGTCACCCTCATCAACGACAGTGTCGCCATCAAGTGTTGTCAACACGGACTCTTTCATAGTGATCCCGGATAGGTCCAACTCTGGGAAGGCTGACGCGACTTGCTTGAGGCAATCATCAAACCCAGTGCCATAATAGTCAGCATAAGAATCGATGTATGATTGCGATGCTTTGAATTCTTGAACGGCATCAACTCCAGCCTTCTCCACGTGCTTGCGTAAGGTCATCAGCTCTTCCTCTAGCTCCTTGTTCCGACTACCTGCCCCTTCTAACTTCTCCCTCATCGCCTCCAACTCAACGTTCAGAGTACGGATGGCCTCCTTATACTGCTTCTACTAGTCCAATAAGTTGGAATTGTGCTTCGTAACCCTGGTGACAACCCCCTCCTTGGCGACACACCGGTCCTAAAGTGCCTTAACATGCACCAAGGCTTGAAGAAAGGTATAGTCATCAGTAAAATAAAAAAAATAAAAAATAAATAAAATAAAATAAAATAAAAAACAAACAACAGAAAAAGACATGATAAAATCAACCAGGGAAGTAAGCTTACTCGGGTAAGGTTAAAAAGAGTTGACTCCCCCAACTCCTTTATGCCCAGCTCAGCATAGGGATCCACATCCGTCAGCTTTATAAGGGTCTTCACTTCATCGACAGCGTAATCCTTGTGAGTGAGAAGGCAACGAGGTCCCTCAATAACGGGACCAGTTGAAGTCATCATCCCCTTACCTGCACCAGGACCTGACTTGGGAGGTGACTTCTTGGAGTGTGCATCCCCAGGAGTGACGACTACCTTTTTAGGCGAATGATCATTCTCCCCGTTAGTCTTCCTTTTGGCCGAACCTTTAGAGACGACCTTGGGGACTGACGAGGACGTCCCCTCTTTTCCTTTAGCCTTTCTCTCTTCTTCTTTTTTACGAGCAGTAGCCGCCCTCACCCTTTGCTTAGCTGCATCCATTTCTACAAAAGACAACTGACATGCATTATGAAAGTAGACGGTAAGAACAAAACTAATGAGAATGATAGAAAATCTACTTACGATGACGGCAGTATTCGTCCAATCTGCGAGCTTTAGGCGTCAGCTCCAGGCCCCCGCAATACAAATGAAGAGTGTCAAGGATGATTAAGTCTCTACACTTTCGTTGCTCAAAAGGAATATCAAGAACCCGATGAATGAATTCCTCCTACTCGTCAGTTATGTGAGGACGAGTACTAGCTGAAAACAAAGGAATAGACGGTGTTAGAAGCATTAGAACAAAACAAAGGAAGAAGAGCATACGGAATTAACCTAAATTCCTGACGAAAGCCCAAGTGTTGTCAAAATAACCACAGGGCATCGTCTCCCATTCTTCCTGACAACACACCCAATCCGTCCCTTTGACAAAGAAATATCTACTTTTCCAGTTTCTGTTAGAGTCTGGCATATCAAACACTAGTTTCAAACCCTTCTCTCGGGCGGTAAAATGATAGGTTCCCTTAGAAGACACGATGTGCTGAGGTCTGTAGCAGTAAAAGAACTCGTCCAAGGAAAGTTGACGGTTCCCTCCACTCAAATGACCCTATAAGATCTCAACACTTATAAAGATCCTCCAAGCATTTAGAGCAATCTAGCTAACAGATAGACCCAAAAAATCAACCAGTTGACGGTGCAAAGCCGTTAGTGGTAGTCTAAGCCCTACAGCAAACATGGCATCCTACATGCCGACGTCTGCGGTCCTCCTCGAATAGCACCTTTCGTTTTCCTTTGGGAGACAAATTGGGATATGGTCTGGGATCTAATAACGAGAACGCAACTCCTTAAAAATCCTATCACTCATCATTGGTAGAAATTTGTTGACGATCCAATCCTCAGGAAGAATGAAGGGACGGTTATCTCCAAGACCCCCTAAGGTCCCTTCACAGGATTCCTCGTCACCTTCATCTTCATCCCCGTCACTTCCACTCTCTCTTTCTCCCTCTTCTACCTCATCCTCCCCTTCATCCACTACCTCCTCATTTTCCTCAGTATAACTCTCGACATCATCATCAGGAGTTTGGGCTGACTTTTCCCTCTCTAACGAACGTGAGAAGCCCTCAAACTCATCACCTGAACCAAAGACCTCATCGTAGCCCACTCCATCGCAGACTGACAACTGTTCACTCTTCTCGTCACTCGACATCTAACTACCTACAAGTGACAAATCAATTCTAAGAACCTAAGATGACGGCCTCACTAGGAAGTCAATTGGTTGGAATAAAATACAAGGAGGAAAGAGAACTTACAAGTATGTCTTATGAGCGGGAGATGATTATGAAAGTGACGGTAACAGCACAAGCAACGGAGTCAGTAAATCAACGAAGTAAAAGTGACGGGCTCTCTCTCTCCAGAAATCAACAAGGATGAAATAGGAGAAATGGGGGGAGGAGGCGAGTTATATATAAGAGGGAAATGCACAGAAGACGAAGCGACGCCCTCGTCTAGAAGCGGAGCCAACCAAAATGCAACACGTATCCAAGCATGTAATGATGGCTACTCGAGGAGTCGCCCATAAATGACTTTCGCCCCCCTGACCAAAAGACAATTAACCAATGAAAAACTTAACTCCATAACCCGTCAGTTAAAAGCAACGAGGATATGGAGTAAAAGGCAGCTGATATGGATAAAAATAGTGCTTACTCATATTAAGGCATAAGCTGACGGTTACAGGTAAAACCGTTAGCTTCCATTGGTAGTTGTCGACAAGAGGAGATCTGATAAGGGTAGTGAAGGGAGTCGGCTAGTTGCACCAAAAGGCTAACGCCATCAATAAGCTGACACCTATAAAGCTGAAGGGAGTGGGATAAGCTAACAGTCCTGATAGCGGTTTGCTTGCTATCCACAATTGCATATATAAGGAAATGTCTTGCCTTCCACGTTTGGTGTTACTCAAAGGGATTCCTATAAGGAAAGGATTCCGCCAAATACGCCCAAAGAGACTCCTATAAGGAAAAGACTTCTAAACCAAGGAAAAGAGGTCAATCCCCTACTACTATAAAAGCACCAATACCCCGCAAACCAAGGTACGCATAATTAACCCCACTCTAGCACTTTAGAGTTGTGAGAAGTTCTAATTTGGCCGGCACCACACCAATACTCTCTGCGAGGTCTTCTCTTTTTGTTATGCAGGTGTCGTTTCGAGTGTGTAAGGACCGTGTGGCTCACTGGTGACTTTTTCGGCATCATCAGTAATGGTTAAAATTTTGTTTTGGGCAAGCTAGATGGGGCGATCATCGACCCCCCTTGAGAATTTCTATGCCATTTCCTGTCAAATTCTAAGCATTTTAGCAGGCATGCATGGACATGCATTTATTCTTTTTTTACTAGCATTCTTTAGAGGTAAAAGTAATAGAATCAAATGGGTAACGACATGCATGTTAATTATATTATCCTAATCATTGTAGTTTGTGCATGACTAAGCATGCATATTAAGATGCTTGAGGGGTTTAACAATGAATTATCAAAAGCAATCAAAAAATTGTCATATACTTTACGTAAGAAGACTGTACTATGTCAAATTTGAACCACTACCAATGTGGGTTGTAATTTTTTTTTACCTAAATAAATACTTAACAGTTACAAATTAAGCTTTGTCCAAAAAAAGAAACAAGAAAAATAGAAGTATATATACATTGGACTAGGCAAAAATGGGTTTTTGCCCCTTTCACTCAAAAGATGTAGCAAAATGCTCCTATTCTGAAACTATCTAGCAAAATACCCCTGTTTTGCAACTCGATTTTCTAAGAATCGAGTTTTACATTGAAACTCGATTTTTAGAAAATCAAGTTATAGGCAATCAAACTTAAAAATTAAAAAAAAAATAAAAAAAATAAAAAATTTATGAAACTCAAGTTTCATGTGAATTTTTCCAAATAACTCGATTTTCATCTAATCGAGTTTTACATTGAAATTCGATTTTCTAAAAATCAAGTTTCAAAACGGAGGTATTTTCCTAAATAATTTCAAAATAATGATATTTTACTACATCTTTTAGGTGAAATGAGCAAAATGGGCACATTTTGGCCCATTGGACTAGTTTTATAACAAGATCGAGAAATCGTGTAAGAAGTAATTAAATGGAACGGCTACCAAACTATCAGAAACGACAGTGGACTGGACACATTGTGAGAAGGATGGAGTATTTCATGTCTTGATTCAAGGAGTATTTAACTAATCAAAGCTTGCCACATGCCAATCTAGTGATTAAAATTAGCTGTGATATCACGATATGGATTCACTAGCTTCAAGGAGATAAGAGGAAACGAAAAGAGAATACATAGACATGAAAAGGGATTAATTTGAAAAGTTCAAACAATATTAACAAATGGAACTTAATTACACATATGGACAGGATATATAGGCAAGGTTGTATGCAGAGTTACAATATAAAAGAGCTTTTTATAAAGCCATTCACATATATTAAAATAAAAAAATAAAAAAGTAATATGCTTTTTTATTTATTAAAAAACTATAATAGATTTATTTATTTATTTAGAATCACATAGTATAATAATGGAGAAGAAAAAAGATGGGTATTCTTCAAACCAAACATTGACTTTCTCATTTTCTTTTGCAGCACTAACAAGAACTAAAACAACTCGACTACATCGCAAATAAACACTAACAAAAGAAATAGAATGAAAATTTCCACAAATCAAAATTTTCATTAAACCATGTAAGTTGCATGAGAATTTTCTTTTAAGTTGTCACACAGTAGCTAGGTTAGATGAATTTTTGAATAAAAAAAATTTATCCTTCAAGAAATGAAAAGAATGAAAGAAGCAACCAAATTTTATCTCAAATTCACCCCCACAAAAAAAAAAAAAAAAAAAAAAAAAAAAAAAAAAAAACCTCCATCACATAAACTTCATTTAGTTCCTTACAAAAATTAGCACACAATGTTTATCTTTGGTTGTTACTTGTCACAAACCAATACCCATATACAATGAGATAGAAGCATTGAATGGTCTACAAATATGAAGACCAAGGGGGTGTTTGGTTTGTGTTTTCAAATAACAAATTTCAGTTTTTTAATAACATTATACGTATATTCACATATTTTTTCACCCACACATATTTCTACACATGTTTTTAAACAAGAATTTTCAGTTTTTAAACACATTCACCAAACAGGTCCCAAATTTCTCAACCCATTATGCTAAAATATGGCCCCAAAAAAATCACAAAGCGAATGCTCCAAAACAAAAACCCAATCCAATAATCCCACAAAACCACAATCTCACACCTACCCAAAAAAAAAAAAAAATGGGAAGCTCAGGCCAACCCAACCCACCCAAAGCCCAAACCAAAAAAGCCCCACAAGTCACGTGCACACCACGAGGCAGGCCCTTACCTATATATACACCCCAACAATTCAATCTTAAAGTTTCCGCAATATTCCCAAAATACCACTACCATCGCAATGGTCTCCCTGCGCTTTCCATTCTTGTTTTCTCAGCCCCCAAAGCCAAATCCAAAGCTACCTCACACCAAACCCACCACCACCGCCTCCACTTTCCTCGCCGCCTCCGCCGTAGTAGCCACCGCTGGAGCCGCCGCAATAGCCATATGTCAAGATCCAAAAGACCCATTTCTCAAAAAGGCACTGAATTCACTCTTCTCTAATAAGTCCAACAATTGCTCACTGCCACTTTGGGGCTCACTTTCTTTAGCTGAAAACTCTTCCTCTTCTTCAACAGTGGTCGAGTCCAAGACTGGGGTCTCGTTCCCTTCGGTTCTAGACGATTCTAAGCGCCTCCTCGGAATTGGGTTAAGGAAAAAAAGCGTGTTGGGACTCAAGAACATTGATGTTTATGCATTTGGTACCCACTTTTCTTCTTCAAGTTTCTAACTTTCTTTGTTTGTTTTTGGTTTTTTGTTATTTGGTAAACATGCATTGTTGATTTTGATAAGAAAATGTGTTATATATGTGTGAAGTACAATTTTAGCTTTACAACATTTTCCTGTTCGAGTTACAGACTTTCATTATTTTTTCACTGTTGGGTTTTGGTTTTTGATATTGGGAAAACATGCATTGTTGAGTTAGATAAGAGAGGGGTCATATACGTGAAGCAAAATTTCAGAAAACTGACGTCTAAGTAGGACAGAACAGATGGAATGTAAGTTTAGTAAGAGTAGAAACAAAGATGAAGAGGTTGTAAGAAATGATGGTCAAAGAGATACCAAAGAGTGAGAGCTTCCTATATCTTGAACAATCAATAATTCCTGAATCAATATGATGGAGAGATCGAAGAAGACGTGAATCATAGGATAAGAGCAATGTGGGTGAACTACATCAGGAGTATTGCTTGATTTAAAATTTGTTCATAAAATTTGTTTAGCTATGATGAGAATGTTAGGATGGATAATTGAAAATACAAGGAAGTATAGGATTCAAAATGAAGAAATTCGCTTAAAAATAAGGATGACCCCTATTGATGAAGAGATGAGTGAGAGTCATTTGAGATGGTTTGGTCATGTACAGAAGAGAGCGATTAATGCACTAGTTGGAAAGAGTGAAATTCATGTTGAGATAACAAAAAAGTTGAAGAAGACCTAAAGTAACTCTAATAAAAGTAGTGAAAAATGACATGTCAATTTAGGAGTTCATAGAGAGTATGGCATCAAATAGAATAGAATGATAGAAAATAATACATGTGGCCAACCTTGATTAGTTTTTTGAGGATCTATAGTCGACCCCAAATTGGGTCTAAGGCTTGGTTCTTGTTGATGTCTGTGCATTTGGTACCATATTTCTTCTTCAAGTTCCAAAATTTTGATTGGTTTTTTCACTGTTGGGCTTTGGCATTTGTTATTAACAAAACCTGCATGTATTGTGTTGATAAGAGTTTTGTCATATATTTAAAGTACAATATAGAACATTGATGTCTGTGCCTTTGGTAGTTGGTACTGCATTTCTTCTCCAAGTTTCACAATTTCGTTGCTTATTCACTGTTGGGTTTTGATTTTTGTTAGTGAGAAAACATGCACTTTAAAAGTTAGATAAGAAAACATTGATGTCTGTACATTTGGTACTACAATTCTTCTTTGAGTTCCAAAATTTCATCACTTTTCACTGTTGGATTTCGATTTTTTGTTATTGGGGAACCATGCATTGTTAACTTTGATGAGACAACACTCTTATATGTGAAGTAAAAATTTGTTTGATTTTTTATTTTTGGTTTTTAAATAGAATCTATAACAGCATCAACTTTGTTATGTTGGCAGTTCCATAAGTTAATAAGTTTTAAGTGAAAACTTAGAGATACAATTGTGGAAGCAATGCCAATTGGTGGCAGTAGATTCATGCATCCTGTGTGGAAATTATTATTTTGATGCCTTATGTTGCTTCACTAGGTTTTGCCCTCTATTTGATGAGAGCGTGATGTGCGAAAGTTATTATTGTTGCCACTTAGGTGCAGGTAAGGGCCTTTACTATCATAGAAACACAACTGAGTATTGGACACAGTTTCTGCACAATGTAGTGCTGTAACTAGCATGGAATGTGTAATAGTGATATAGGAGGAATTAGAATCAATCGGAAACACTCAGTGATGATTTGTGAATTTCTGAGATCCTATTTGGCTTGTGTTTTACATCTAAATTTAAATTTCATTGTATCATCAATAAAGTCTTCAAAACAACAGGATTAGAAAAATAATCAACCTCCTTATCGAGCAAAGTTAACTACATCTTCTTAACTTGCATTGATGGTATATAAGAAAAAAAAATCACATCAACCATTTACTTAAGATAAAAAGCTTCCCATATGGAAAAGTTGTAAACGCAACTATAACCAACTCATATTTTGTTTTGCTCATACTACTAGGACTTGTATTGCACTTTTCATGAGTAAAATCAATATCTTTTGTTAGTAAAACACATGCATTATACTAAAGTTGTGTTATTCTCCATTTTGCCTTTGTTCAGGGGTTTATGCTGATGATAATGACTTAAAAAAATTTCTGAGTGAGAAATATGGAAAACTATCTAACACTGAGTTCAAGGAAAACAAGGAGTTTAATGAATATCTCATTGAAAATGATATATGTATGACTGTTAGACTTCAAATAGTCTACAGCAAATTGAGCATCCGTTCTGTACGTAGTGCTTTTGAAGAGTCAGTAGGGAGCAGACTGCAAAAGTTTGGGGGATCGGACAATAAAGATTTGCTTCAAAGGTGAATCATTGTATGACTTATAAACATCTATTCTGTACTAATGGTAAATATGAGTGTCATTATATTTGAAAGAATGAATGACTTGAAATTACTAAGAACTTGCATAATTGGAAGCCAATTTACCATTTTACAGAAGAGCCAGTTTTCCAAAGCTTGCTGCCAAAAAGGGGTCCTGTGTTCTCCTCTCTCCCCCTCCCCCCTAGTTCAATTTGTCCAGAAAGTCCTGCACGTTATAGTTTTTGTATCAGCTTAATATGCAGTTCCATTTCAGGTTCACTTCACAGTTCAAAGATGAATATAAAATACCACGGGGATCTCTGATAGATCTGTCAAGGGAACCGGGCCATGTACTTTGCACAAAGAGTAAGGTTTTCTTGACTTCAAGTTGTATCATAGCAGACTATGTTGTTAGTTACTTTTTTATTCTGCATGAGCTGTTGATTACCTTTTGCTCTTGTTAGTTTGCACTTATTTTACTTTCAGCTATGGCCTCTATAAGTGCTAAGACATTTGGAACACAATAGATTTAACTTTTTATATATACAAGCCATAGTAAATTACCCCCTAATCTTTAGAGGATAAGCAGTAGTTAAAATTTCACTTTCTTTTAGGAAAATTTAGTTGTTGAAAATTGACATCTATAAAATAAATGAAGGGTAAACTACGTATTTGGTCCCTAACCTTTACGCTATATGTCAATATGGTTCCTAATCTTTCAAATGTGTCAATCTAGTCCTAACCTTTTGATATTGTGTCAAAATGGTCTCTGACGTTAAGTTGTGGATGAAAAATGTTGATATAGCTAACGGCCAAAATAAAAAATAAAATAATAGTTTATTGCCACATTTACGGCCAACTATACTAACATATCAATATAACCTTAAATTAAAATTTTTTTTTTAGACAATCAGATAAGTGAGTAACACAGCATGTGGGGAAAAATTTGGGATCAAAATCCCTAACTCACGACTTTAGAACAATTCGTTAGGGATTTTAGGTAAGGACCCAAGCCATGATGGTAACACTCCAAAAAAGGAGTTCAATCCCTAGCAGTCAACTTCCAACTGACCCAAATAAGCCAACTCGTTGGGCAGAGCCATGAAAATTGCTGTTTCTGAAGGATAAATGAGGGAGGAATGATAAGTTTCTCCCGCTTGTGGAGCAATGGTTCTTGTAAGACCCATGTGACAAAGGTTCAAGGTAGTGACTCTAAGGTGTTTGGCACCGCAAGAGATCCCAATCCAGTTGCAATCAGAGGTAGAGGTAGACCAATTGCTTGCCAAGGTTTTGTAATCGGTAATATGGGCTTTGAGAGCAAGAAGAGCTAATTGGTCTATGGTGATGCTAGTTTTTACTGTCACAGTTAAGCTAGCCATAAAATAGTGCAACAGTTGTGAAAGACCATGCCCCTGGCCCGTTTGTATAGGATGTTGGGCCAAACCCACGTGAATGGGTGAAGTCGTGTTATTGCCTCTCAAAATGGAGGTTCGACTAGTTATATTTTCCCCTTTAGATTAAGAGTTTTACAATGGAATCGCCACTTATTTAATTATTGGAATAAATAAAAAAATCAAAATTGAAAATTTTCTCATTTTGTTAATTTGTAATTGAATTTACATTGATCATAGAAAAATTACATGACTTTGGTCCTAGATACAATCTAAGATAAAGTACATGGCTTTGTTTCCTAATTACAATCTAAAAATTGAAAATTACATGGATAAGCATTTGATCTACTAACCCTTGATTTAAGCTCGGAGGTTATGTTACAAAGTGGGAAGGTGTTAGGCACCCACCTTACCCGGTGAAACCAGTCTTCTAGACTATGGTGGTCAACATTCATTTCACATTATCCAATATGTTATCAATTTACATGTTGAATTTAATGTGTGTGCATGTGATAAACTCTAATTCAATTTATTAAGCGTTGCATTTGGATTGAAAAATAAATTTTAGTAAATGTATGTGGATGGTGATATTCTAGATTCAAGAATTTGAAAGAATTATGAAATGAACATGTTTTTCATATTTTTGATGTAGATTTAAGATTAAAACTAGTGTTATGCATAAACATATGATGAACAACCAAGAACATGTAGAGAACACATAAGAACATTTAAGAACATTCAAACATATTCAAGAGAATTTAAATAATTACTATCATGCTTTAATCTTAAATTCTCATTATGGAAACATAAAAAACAAGTTAGAGAAAGGGATTATACCTTCATGCAAGATCCATATGGTGGAGGAGGAGACTCTTAGTAAAGGCCCTAAGGGTAAAGGAAAAGAAGAGTTAGGAGAAGAAGAGTGAATCTCACTCAATACCTTGAGTCTCAGGAAAACCAAGATATGACAAGACTACTCAACTTCACTAGAACTCAAGAGAGGGGAAGAGGGTTTTTTTTTTTTTTTTTTTGAATGAAGGAGAAAGGGAATTTATATAGTAGTGGTAGAGGAAATATGAATGGAAGACCATTTAATGAGGGTAAATAAAGAATCATGAACCTAGACCTCATTTTAGCCTTTGGGAAAATCTAGTGCATTAAATGTGGAGATTGATGAGAGTGATGAGCAAGCAAAGTTCGGTTTTCCCGTAACTTCTGTAATAGCTTGTAGAGCCGACTTCAAAAAATCATATATGTCTCAATTCTGATCGGAATTGTCTCATTCTTTTGTTCAAATTGAAGCCCCGAATGTCTAGTTTCTGAGAAAATTAACCTCATTCACAGATTCAAAATATTCTGAGAGATAATGATAAAATGGTGAGCAGAGGTCATTTGTTAGAAAATGGTTTCAGTACAATTAACCTTAATAGGTCTCAAATTAGCTCTCAATTAACATTAAATGACTCCAATCACTCCCATTTCAGACTTAATTAGTTCCAAATTTACTCTAATTAAAAGATAATTGCACAAATTACTCATTAAATAATTCATGTTTAACTATCTAGTTAATTAAAAGTGTACAACTCTACCATAAAATGTAGTCATAACCAATCAAATTATGACACATCATCGATCTTAAATTGATTATACTTATAACCAATTGAAATCAATTGTTCATAATCACATATAATCGAACTCAATTTGTAATAGTGCATCTCAACCATTAAAACTTGATTTGATGATAACTTTCAATCTGATGGTCCGATTAGGGCTCATGACTAGTCGATTTGATCGTTACAACATCAAAATCATTTTGGTGAAATAAGATTAAGGATCTAATTACCAAAATCAAGATGCATATTTCCAAGATAAAATTATCCTTTTACCCTCCATGTGAAGTTAAATGCGAGTTGCAAAATAGGGTGTCAACAACAACAACAAAACAAAAAAATAAGAAAAAGACAAGAATCTCCATGAGTTTCTATATGTACAAAACAAGTGTGACTGAAAGATGTAAATTTATATAAATGGAGAAATCAACTTTTTTATCCCAAAATTTTCCTCACGAGCTGTGTTAATCACTTATCTGACTTTTTTTTTTTTAATTTAATTTAAGGTTATGTTGACATGTTAATACAGGTGGCAGTCAATGTGGCAATAAATTATTATTTTTGTTTTGGCTGTTAGCCATGTCAACATTTTTCATCCATCACTTAACGTCAGGAACTATTTTGACACAATATTAAAAGGTTAGGGACCAACTTGACATATTTGAAAGGTTAGGGACAAAATATGTAGCTGCCGGTATGGTTGAACTTCTATTTTATCTTTTATAATATTGTTAGAACTTTATGTGCTAGTTTTCACTGTTATTTCTATTAATTTCTATAGTTGACGGAAAGGAGGTGGGAAGTATCCAGAGCCAACTCCTGTGTCAATCAATTCTAGATTTGTATATTGGTAAGGATCCATTTGATAGACAAGCCAAAGAAGACATTGAACACAATTTGGCATCTCTCCTCCATAAGTAGATTTGTGTTGCATGAGGTTGTAGGTTCAAAACTCATTGGGCGTGTGCAACTTATCAATAAAAAAATTTTCTCCTTTGGCACCAAAATATATTGGGAAGATCTGGTTTGTAGACTTGTAGTTCAATTTTAATATTTAATATAGGGGATGTGACCACTATGTTTTCAAGATTTCTGATGAGACCTTCTTTGTTCATAATTCCAAAGTTTTCCTTTTTCATTATGGATGGGTTTTTCATTTTCCTTATGGTGAAACCATTATCTGTCATGCTGTGTTCTTTGATAATTACTTGTCAATCTATTATCTTGGGGAAGTTGGGTCTTTAAGATTTTGCCAGCATGTTGTTTCCATTATGAGTTAGTAGCAAAACTAGTTAAGGTTAAACTTTAATTAAATAAGAACTAAAATCAATTTCAAGTGAAATAATAATAATAATTGAAGTCCAATTTTATACTAAGAGACGCCCAAATCACAAACAAGACAACCATCTGTTTCTTTATCTTTTTAGATCCTTCAATGTCCATCTGTCTTTCTAGGCATATATACTTTTTCAAAAATCTTGAAGACACTGATTTGAAGGGTGAAGATAAGTTGACCTGAATTAGTAAGGTGGTACAAATACCCCACAGGCCACAACCATGGCATAAATTTTCTAACTTTAACCTTTAACCGAATTTAATCATAGTCTTTTGCACTTTTTCTAATGTATCACAAGAAATATAAAAGTTCACAACGCTGACAGGAGATTGATGCAGGTCGTGAATTAGAATAGGTGTTTTCCTCTATTCAGCATAGTAACAGAAGCAATGTTTCCTCTATTCAACATTGAAACCCAAAAAAAAAAAAGTTAATCAATATCAAATTATAGAGTGTGGAATCCTTCTTGAAGCGGCATAGTAACAGAAGCAATGTTTCCTCAATTCTAGAGCTTAAGGTAAAAAATTGTTCTCAAAGTTTCCGTTCAGTATATTGTGCACATATCTTGCCTATCTCGTACAGATTTTTAAGGAGAAATATGAGAATCACCCTGAAGTTTTAAGAACTGAAATTGAGTTAAAAAGGCTTTAAAATGAGCTGGAGTATTATCAAAATTGGGTGAAGGAATTTACTTGGGGTTGCATGAAGGGTTTTGGGTTCGATTTAAAGCAATCTGGTGGCTAAAAGTTTTTTTTTTTTTTTTTTGGGGGTGGGGGGGAAGGCTTTTTAAGTGTTATGGAGTTGGGCTTTAAGGCGATAGCAAGTGTCTTTCACCAAAGACGACGTATCACAAGTTAGGATAAACTTTTCAAAAAACAAGAAAATTTTAAAAAATTAAAAAAAAAAAAAAAAAAAAAAAAAAAAAAAAAAAAAAAAAAAAAAAAAAAAAAGGAGTAAGGCTGACCAATGACTAATCACCTCTCCCAAATCCAAACTCCGCAAAAGTGATAGTTTTGTGCACTAAGTTTTTTTTTTTTTCTTTTTCTTAAATGATTTTAAAGGGATGAGCAAAGAAGAAAACATCCATGTATCAGACCATTCATGAGCATGGTCGATATCAAGGATGGAGTCATGTGATTAACCTGTCATTTAAGGGTTGAATATGAAGTAGTGGCATTGGGAGCTTTGGCCAATGCTGAATCGCCCAGGATCAGCCCTTGATGAGTAGCGATCATAAGCCAGATGGCCATTATAATCATTAATTAAATACCTGCACCTGAGGACTATAGAGGTTAGACTTATGATTGTGCAAAATAATACATAGTTTTTCATTTTTGCTTATAAATTTGTAATTGAGCTCTGGTAACAAGCTTTTGTAATTATCTTCCGTCCAAGTCAACTTTGAATATGATCAAAAGGCAATTTTGGAAAAAGGGGTAAGATTAGTATTGATACCTTATACACATGATTGTGGTTGCACATGGCATTTTTGATGGATTCATAGTTTACCCAAAAAATTTGGGACAAAAACATTGTTGTTGAAGATATAACTCATCAACCTTTCATCTATATAATATTTAAAAGTTTAAATGTAGCATTTATTGTTACTATATTCCTGTTGAGTCACGTTTGCATAAAATTTTGGCCCACTTCAGTCTATTCGATCCGGTTCAGTACACTTCGGTGCTGTTTGGTTTATACAATCACTTTTGGTCCCTTTTAATCCATTCAGTCCAATTCGGTCCACTTAGATCCAGTTTGGTCAATTCGGTCTATTTCGGTTCAGTTCGGTCTGTATAGTCCATTTTGGTCTCTTTTGAGCCATTCGGTCCTTTTAAGTCCATTTTAATCTACCTAGATCCAGTTCGGTACACTTAGGTCCATTCCGTCTATTCGGTCCCTTTCGGTTAGTTTCAGTCCAGTTCTGTCAATTCAGTCCATTTCGGTCCACTTAGGTCCATTCAGTCCATTTCAATCCCCATCAGTCCATTTCGATCAACTTTGGTCCATTTGGTCCATTTCTTTGATTCAAATAGAACTTATTTATTTCTTTGTGGTTTCATGTTGGAGTACACCATATGAGATGAGAGTGGAATTAATCAATAATTTTCCAACACAAGGATGAAGATTTTTTATATTCTTTATTTAGTTACATTGTGGATTCTAGAAATGTCTTAAAGATATTTATGAGGACTTAACATTTGGACCACAATAGATTCAACTTTTTTGTACATGAACGCTACAATGAATTACCCCCTAATCTTTAGATGATACGCAGTAGTTAATATTTCACTTTCTTTTTAGGAAAATTTAGTTTTTGAAAAATTGACACCTATCAAATAAATGAAAGATACTGCAAGCATGGTTGAACCTTCTCTTTTGTATTATTCTTAGACCATTATGTGCTAGTTTTCACTGTTATTTCTGTTAATTTCAATAGTTGATGGAAATGAGGTGAGAAGTATCCAAAGCAAACTCCTATGTCAGTCGGTTCTAGATTTGTATATTGGTAAGGATCCATTTGATAGACAAGCCGAAGAAGACATTGGACACAAATTGGCCTCTCTCCTCCATAAGTGGACATGTGTTGGATGAGGTTGTGGGCTTAAAATTCATGGGGCTTGTGTAACTTACTAAAAAAAAAAAAAAAAAAAAAAATTGCATCGAAATGTATTGGGAAGATCTAGTTTGTGGTCCTAAATATTAAATATAAGGTGTGTAACCACTATGTTTTCAAGCTTTCTTATGAGACACTTCTTTGTTCATAATTCCAAAACTTTCCTTTTTCATTATGGATGGGTTTTCATTTTCCTTTATAAGGCAAAACCATTATTTGTCAATATCGTGTTCTTTGATAATTTACTTGTCAATCTACTCTCTTGGGAAAGTTGGGTCTTTAAGATTTTGCCAGCATGTTGTTTCCATTATGAGTTAGATAGTTTGGTAGCAAAACTAGTTTAGGTTAAGCTTTTATTAAATAAGAACTAAAATCAATTTCAAGTGGAAAATAATAATAATAATAATTGAAGTCCGATTTTATACTAGAGACCCCCAGGTCACAAACAAAACAACCAAGGTAAATATTTTATACCTTTAACCGCAATTTAATCTTAAGTCTTTTCCACTTTTTCTAATGTATCACAAGAAAATATAAAAGTTAAACCCAAAAAAAAAAAAAAAAAAAAAAAAAAAATCACAACCCTGACAGGAGATTGATGCAGGACGAATAATAGAGATACAGAAAACTTCAGAAAGAAAAAAGGGTTGTGATTTAATAATAGAGAACATTAAACAACACTTCTTTTTGCTTCTTGTTTTTTTTTTTTTTTTTTCCCCCTCTCTTTTGGTTCTTCTGCTGTTGACTCGTCGTTTTTTCTTTTCATTTTTAAAGTCATTTGCCAATGTGGCATATAATGGAGACTTTTAGTCTAAAAATTAAAATCAAAACAATATTTTGAGAACCATTTATGTTAAATGCTTTTTATCTCAGGAAAAGATCTAAGAAAGCAAAATCAAATGGAATACCAGGATGTCCTCAGCATATTACTTAGAACATTACTGTAGATGTGACTCGCACAATATGCTTTCCTACACAAGTAAAAACGTCAGGTATCTGGAACGTGTAAAGTATACAAACTTCCACAAATTATGGGCTAAAAAGATGTATACTTTCATATCAACTTTACTTTTCACATCATAGATTTAAAAAGATCCAAGCCAGAATGTCATATTCTCTGCTCAAAAGCTAAGCACTAGTCTTTGGTCCATGGCCTACCCTTGCGTGCACATACACTTCCCTAAGGTCGGGCCCCACTTGCAATGACCCACCAACCCTTGAGAGAGAGAAGTGACCCCAACAAAATGAAAAGCAACACATGGTATAAAGAAAGAACATTAAATAAAAATACAGAGGTGCTTCGTATCTTTGATAAGGTCAACTCATCAATTAAACTTTGATTAGAACTCGTGCGAAGCCAAACCAACCCAACCACATCTAAGGGTCTATCATCCATGGCTTGAGAGTGAGACACAAGTCTCTAGCCTCCAAAAGTTTGAATAAGAAAATGCCAGTGCACAAAGGTGGGCAAAGAGACAAATGAAAAGCCAATCAAACCTGTTTGCTTCCAACTCCAACATCTCTACCCCTTTCTTTATAGATTTTTTAGTCTCTTCCTCAAGATTTTTATTGACTTTAGAACCTCCAGGGTCCCCCCACCCATTCATAACCCAATAACAAATCCGATAGAAACCAAAATAGCATATCAATCTTTAATAATATTTTTTTTAAAATTGAATTTAAGTACATTTCTTTCTAAACAAATACTACATTATCATATGTACAAATCAGCATCACATAAGAGAAGACCAATTATAAATTGAATTAGACCGCTTGGAACACCAATAGCCATAATATTTATAGCCATAAGACAAACCAAGCATAATGGGTAGGCCCCCACTTGAAGACCCACTTTCAAAGTTCAAACTTTGAGCCATAGTAAAGCCCACCATACTTTTATCATTAAACAATTCCCACCCGCACCTGCCATCTCATGCTATCAAATAAGTTCATTGGTGGTGGTGAATTTCCACGTGTAGTGCTTGTTGCCTTGTCAGAACACTGACGTCCACTGAATCTTTATCCTCCAAAAACTCACTCTTTCCTTTTTCCTTTTCTCACCTCTGTCACAATCTGCCATACCACATTCAAAGTTTCAGCTCCTCAGAAAGCAACCCACATGCCCCTGAAGTCTCCCATATATACACACACTATCCCATTCAAATTTGCAGGACATGGTTAACAATATGCGGCATCAATTGGTTCAAGCAGAATGACAGTAGCACTGATTGAATTTAAGCAATTGGAGACCAGCTTGAACAAAGTTGTGGGTTTGCCTTGCCTGAAACCACAATGCAACCGTGCAGCGGAGTTTCCATTGTGCAGCTGCAGAGTATTATGGGCTTGGTGAAAGTGCTTCTGCAGTGGTGTTTGCAGCTTAGTTTCAATACTTGAGTTCAGATATGTGGCTGGGGCAAGTACTTAAGATTGAAGGCACATTCCTCCCACAAACAGGAGAGGATTTCTGGCCGGTTCCACCTGATGAATTCTCTGTTTGTTGCGACTGCAATGTATTAGTTGATGAACCAACTTTGCCACCTGTGCTATTTGTTCTCAAGTTACCACCAGTAGATGGAGACCCAGAAGCTGAAGTAGATGAAGACCGGTTATTAGTGTGCATTTGTTGCCCTTGTGGTGATAAAGCTGGCTTGGAATTTCCTCCAAAAGATATCTGTGCAGGGCCTGAAGGAGCTCCCACTGTTTGCTGGGATAAATAATTGAGGAATGGGGCATTGGATGCCACAGAAGATGTAGTGGGGGCTTGGGAAGACGGGTTTTTTCCTGCATTCTTTGACTGAGAAGATTGGACAGAGCTATTAGAATGAATTAGAGTTTGTGAAAAAACGGGTGGATTGGTTGGGAACTTGGCAACAATGGGAGAGGAAGATAAGCTGTTAGTTGTTGATGCTTTACTTCGAGCTGACAATGCTGGTTGCTGCTGTTGCATCATATGCTGCTTCTGCATTTGAAGCTGAAGCAGCTGCTGTTGTTGAGAATTGGAAGTATTACCAGCAGTGGGAGCATTTGTTGTTATTGTAGTCGAGGTAATGGAGCGAGAAGGCCAATTTCCAGGGACAGGTGATGACATAAAGCTAAGAGTTCTAGCTGAATTATCAAAAACAAGGGTCTGCCCTGTAGTTGTTGAAGGCTTCCCCAAAGTGGCTTTCTTTGCATCATCTGAATTGATTGAATTAGCTCTAGTTTTCCCCTCAGATACCTGGTGATTCTTTGGCTGTGCAGCTTGAGGAGCCTGTGAAACTTGGTAACCTTGCCGAGCCATATCTGGGAGGCTTTGAAATATTACCGGATTTTGTGGCATTGATGAGAAGTTTAGGGTTGAAGCTGTTGTGTTCCCGTTAAAGGCCGCAAAGGACATGCCAAACGCTGGAGAAGGGAAGAGCTCAACCACATTCTTTAAACCCTGCTGCTGTTTCTCACCATGATTTCCTCCACTACTTACGCCCAATGCTGCAGAGGGCATCAAAGTATAATTTAGGGGCTGACCTGGAACCGTGAAGTTCTGCACATAAACACTTTTTTGGGTATGAGAAGCTTGACTATCAGCAAAAGATTGAGTATTTTCCCGGGTCGTCTCAGCCTCAATCTTGCGAGATTGATTGGATGGTGGCACATGCTGCTTAGATGAGGCCAAAAGATTATTGCCACTACCTTGGGCGCCTCGTGGCTGCTTGTGGGATGATGATAAGCCACTTGATGTGCTCGTACTCTGATGAGTTGTTTGGGCCAGAGGCTGCAAGTGAGGCTGTTGCTGTTGAAGCTGAGACGGATGGAACATTTGCGATGAATAGAAAGGCCCATTAAAGAAAGGCAAAGTTTGAGCAGGATTGCTTCCTCTAAATGCTGTTGATGTTCCAACTGGTGCGGAAATAGGGACTGGGTACCCATTGTTCTGTAGTATTGCCATGTATGGAGCTTCATTGGCTGGAAAAGTTGGATAGTTGAAGCTCATTGCTGTTGCTACTGCTGGTAACACCGAAGAGCTCCCCAAAGGTCCAGAAGCAGAGTTACTCCCCAGAGATCCAGCAGCTGTATTACTAGTCAAGGGAATATTCTTTGCTGAATTTGCATGTTTAGAGGACCCAGATTGATTAGCTCCTGCTGCTGCTACTGCTGGATGCTGACCCATAGAGAATATGAAAGCAGGGCCCGACTGTAATTCAAACAGACGAGAATGAATAACTCTCACCCATACATATAGAACCAATGTGATAAATGAAAGCAATTAAAAGACAATTCCAAAGACCAACCTAATAATTTAAGTGCAATGCAGAAGACTAAACCATACCATTAAGCTACCAGCAGGGGCAAGCTGTGGAGCTTGTTGAAGCACAACCTGCTTTCTCTGTGCTGTTTCTGTCAAGTTGGCAGCCTCACGGCCCTTATCTTTCCCAGTATGCCCTGGAAAATTTGTTTCAGCCTGCCCTTTTTCCTGCACAGCATTAAGACTCTTTCCTGGAAAGCTTCCCTGGAATGGGTTTCCAAAAATCATTTTTTCAGCAGGGGGCATGGCATTGAGATTGTTCATCTTGGCCCCGCCTAGAGCAGCAGGACCAGCTGGCACAGGGCAAAAATTGCTCATCTTCGTATATTGCTGGTGCAAACAAATGTTGCGAGCAATGAAATGGTGGGTTGCACATCTCTTTGGCCGAGGTTGGGAGAGAGAAAACTGTGGGGGCTGCACATTTCCAATTTCGCAAATTCAAATGCATTTCCTAATCAAACAATGAAAAACGACCATAAAAGGAACAACTACAGCGCAAAGAAATAACAAATGATACCTGTAATGGTGTGGCTGACCCGGTGATCCCATCCATTGGCACAACTGTCTGAAAGGGTGGCATGTATCTGCTAATAAAAATTGGTTTAAAATCTTCGCTACGGAGCAATATCTATTTCAAGAAAAAACATAACGAAGAGTGAAAACATGATAAGGTAAAATACCCCAGAGAATGAAGACCACCGAGCCAGCCTGGAACAGCTATTGGAAAAGGCAGTGAATCCGATTGAGCTGTAAGACAAAGATTAATAAGATATTTTCAATAAATTGATTCAAAATTCAAGTTAAGAAATTTCTGAACCATCAAAATTGGACATAGAAAAGAATGCAATGTAGGTTTACCAGTTTTCTCAGTTTTCTCTACTTTAGGAATGCTAGCTTTAGCTTGCTGTTGTTGTTGTAACCTAATGCTACCAACACTACCACTATCTTGAGTTAGCTTCTCCAAATCAAACTTAGGCAATTCACTCTTTTCTCCAATTGCCTCCACCTTGTTCTTTCTCCTATCTTCAGATTCTTCTACCACAATTTCCTTCTTTACAAATTTCTCTACCTTTTCTTCATCTTTAACCGGAGGTTTATGATCCGATATCAAATCAATGAAGCCGTCCCCATCAGGAGAAGAAGGCATAGGAGGCATAGCCTAATGAAAAATACAACTCTTCTTCAGGGGAAAAAAAAAAAAAAAAAAAAAAAAAGTGACAGCAAAACAGTTATTGAAATCTAATCTCGGGGTTGTGTGATTGGTTTCTCACCATCAAATCAATCTCCAACTTCTCCTCTCGCTTGTTCTCAGCCTCCGGAACAGTCAGAACCCTGAAAAAACAGAACCCATACAATCAAAAAAAAATCAAAAAATCAAAAAAAAAAAAAAAAAACAGAAAGCAAAATGTTCTTTTATTCTTTGATGGCTTACCCTTTTGTGGAATCTTGAACATCCTCAACAGCATTCAATTCATCACCACCACAAGGAGTAGCTGATTCCTTCCTTGGCGACACACAGTCTCCGATTCCGGCTTCTTTATCCGACGGTTTCAGATCCTCCTCCTCCATTATCACTGTTACTGCAGCGTCCACCTCTTGCTGTGATTCCAATGACACACACTCTTTTGGTGAAGAAGAAGTTTCAGTCTTTTCAAGCTGTTCACTTTCGATTTCACTGTTCTCAACCGTACCCGAACTTTTCTCACCCTCCATTTTCCTCTTCTTTGTACCTACAATCACAAAACACCACCACCCCATAAATTAAAATTTATAAATAAATTAAAAAACATAGTTTAGAAGTATGGCTGAAAAAGCTAAGTATACTCAAAGACTCACAGGTCTGAGGGGCCGTGGCGGTGGCTGCAACCGTGGACAACCCATTTATGTCATTCAGGTTCGGATTCGGGTCAAGCTCATGCGAAGAGTTCCCACTACTTTTATTGCTCTGTGACTGTGACTGCTTCATTAATCCGTACAAAACCTCTGCAATTTCAATCTCAATGTCTTCCTGAGAATTTTGTGGCTGAGCCTTCTACACCAATATCAGATTTTTATCAAAATTCATAGAAATATTTTCAAAAATTAAAAATAATAAAATCAAAGCAAAAAAACAAAGCTTTACCAGCTCTTCTTTACCGCCATTTGCGCTAACCAAATTCTCGTGTGCTCTTTTCGCTGAAGCTGTTTTTTTTTTTTTACATAAAAATAATAATAATAATAAAATCAGAATTTTCATTTCTTATTCTCAAATACAAAATTATGAACCGAAAACGATGAGGTGTTAGGGAGATTTAGATTTTTACAGGAGCGAGCTTTTCTCGGGACAGAGACGCCGATCATTTCATCGGCGACCTTCCAGTGCCTTGAGGATCTCGCCGGCCGGCGGTGGTTGTTGTCTTCGACGACGACGGTGGAGTATTCTTCATCTTCTTCATCTCCGACGCTCTCTTCCGTGCTTTCCTCTCCTTCTTCTCGTTTAGAACTGGTTCTCTTCCTCTTGCTCCGATTGTTCATCAGCGATTCTCGATCTCTCTTGCTCCGTAACTTCACCACCTCTTGCAACTCCACCTGACCTTCCTCTGCAACAAAAAGAAACGAAATTCACATACATACACACAAACACGTACATAAATTCGTAGCAATCTCGTATAAAGTACATACCAGGTGAGTCTCGGAGACCATTGCTTCTGTGACGTCGTTTCGGTTGTCCATTTCCGGTCGCCATGGATGATGATGATGATCTTCTTGCTTCTCTGCTTCGTTCCATAAGCTTTTTCACTCTTCTCTCATCAAATCAAACTCACTCAACAACTCAATTCCGGCGAACATCAATTCCTCGCCGGAGAAAACTATCAACAAAAGCTTCCAGATTCTCCCACTTTTCCACCGCAAAAATCACCGATTCAGATTTCAGACTCTCGCAAAAGCCAAGAAAAACACACTCGAAAAAAAAAAAAAAAAAAAAAGTTTCAGACTCTCTCTCTCTATCTCTATCTCTATCTCACGCAGAGTTTGCTTTCTCTTTCTCACCTGGTGTGCTTTTTGTGCTCAAAGCCTCATCTCTCTCTCTCTCTCTCTGTCCCACTGATTTTGTCACTCTCACGCGGAAGCAAAGTGTAGAACAACGGCTTTGATTTCATGGTGACGATATTGATGCGATTTTGTCCGTTCGATTAAAATTAGATCGAACGCTCGAGATCAGCCAATGCCAACATGGCAGAGACGTCTTTTTCTGATAGAATATAGGCAGTGCGCACTCAATAGCCACGTGTCACTTTCCTTAAATTTATATCTTCACAGTTCTCTATTCTTTCTTCTTTTCTTTTTTCTTTTTAATTATATTTTTGGGTTCGTCGTTCTCTATCTGCACGCGCAGTATGCGCGTGATATAAAATATCAATCCGAAGCCGTGGAAGGATATTAGGCCAGGTCGGTTCTAGTCAACATGTTGATTTAGACTTGTCGTTCTCTGATTGGCTGTAACTAATATGAAATAAATATCTTCTCTGCCACGTGGAATTGGCGGTAACTTGGGAATAGGTACAATTCGGTAATTAAAAACGCTAATTTTTTTATTTTTTTAAAAGAAAGGCGATCGCTTCGAGCATTCACATTAGCAATGCTCTAAAAGCTCAAAACTCCCCCCACACATTCATACATGTAAAAATTAACTATTGTACAAATTTTATAATAGTATTACAGTACAATTCTATATTAACTATTGTAAAAATTTTGTAATAGTAGAGCATTAGAATTGGAGAATGCTAATGTCATATCTAAGGGAAATTTGGCATTTGCAATCTTAAAATCATCTATATCAGAAAATTGTAAAGACAAGTATGGTAAATTTTTTGCAATACTTACTACAGTGCAATTCTAAAGATAGAATTGCACTGTAGCAGTATTGTAAAAAATATATATTTTTTATCTCTACTCTCTCTCCTCTGTCTCTCATCTCTCTCATTTTTTCTATGCTCTTCTCTCTCCCTCGTCTCTGCTCTCCATCTTCTTTTTTGTTTCTGCTCTCCATCTTCTCTCTCGTCTCTCTCATTTTTTTGAATGGATTTGCTCCGACGGCTCCAATGATGTTTTTTTTGAATGGGTTTGCTCCGACGGCTCCAGTGATGTTTTTTTTGAATGGGTTTGCTCTGATGGCTCCGGTGATGATGTTTTTTGAATGGGTTTGCTCTCTCGTCTCTGCTCTCCATCTTCTCTCTCGTCTCTACTCTCCATCTTCTCTCTCGTCTCTCTCATTTTTTTGAATGGATTTGCTCTGATGGCTCCGATGATAATTTTTTTTAATGGGTTTGCTCCGGTGATGATGTTTTTTGAATGGGTTTAAATGGGTTTGCTCCAGTGATGATTTTTTTTGAATGGGTTTGCTCCGGTGGCTCCGGTGATGATGTTTTTTGAATGGGTTTGAATGGGTTTGCTCCGGTGATGATTTTTTTTAATGGGTTTGCTCCGGTTTTTGATTGATGGCCTGGGTTTCAAATTGGCGGCATGGATCGATGGCCTGGCTTGGGTTTTTGATTGGTGGCCCGGTTTTTGAATGGGTTTGTGTTTGTGTGTGTGGCTTTGTTGCTGGTTTGATGTTTGTGTTTGTGTGTGTGGGTGTGGTGATGGGTTTGGATAGGTTGATCGGTGTATCATGGGGGTGTGTTGTGTGTTGTGTGTTGAACCGGTGCTAGGAGAGAGGAATAAAAATGGCTGTTGGAAAGCCCAGGAAAATGAGATTGAACGGTTGGAAAGAAATAATAAAGAATGTGTTAAAAATAATATTTTAATAAAAATAGAGTTTTGGGATGTGGAGGTATTGTAAAATGGTATGGTATATTGATAAAGTGATATTTTAGAATGGTAAAATAGAATAACATTGGAATTTTTCAATGCTAATGCTCTTATAGTGCAATTGCACTGTAGCTCAATTCTAAATTTTTTTTTTAAAAAAATTAATATTTTATTTACTTACTTTATCAATCCTTCTCTCTCACTAGGTTTTTGAGTTTTTGGATTTTGGGTTTTTGTTTTTATTTGGGTTTTGAGATATATTATTTCATTGTATAGAAATATTATTTTAATGTGTTATATTATAAAATAAAAGTTGAAATGCTGAGAGTATTGTAAAATGGTATAGTATAATTGATTAAGTAACTTTTTGGGATGTTAAAATAGGATGTGATAGAATTTTGGGATGTAAATACTCTTA
This sequence comes from Quercus robur, assembly GCF_932294415.1. Lineage (NCBI taxonomy): Eukaryota > Viridiplantae > Streptophyta > Magnoliopsida > Fagales > Fagaceae > Quercus > Quercus robur. The sequence goes on along the minus strand of NC_065545.1, from coordinate 20,692,525 downwards.
GACTATCAAATTGTGGTAGATTGTTATTTGTCATTATTAGTAGGTAAAAAGTAATTTTAATAACCTGTAACAATTAACTATCTCGAATTTGTTGTGAAAATATTATTAAAATATTATAGACATAATAGTTTTTTTTTTTTAGAGTAATGGTATAATCACAAACTATTTTACAATATTTTTATAAATTGTTGATGTGGTCATTTTCTTATTAGTTTTCATTTAGGTCCACTATTAACATCACTTTTTTATTTATCAATAATCACTCACCACATCAATAATTTATAAAAAAGTTTGTATCTTTAGAATTACTTTTGTTTTTAATAGAAAAATGATAATTATGTTGTAACACTATCTAACTAAAATTATGCTTTGAAAATACGATTCCAATGTTATGATTATAAAATAATAAAATTAATAAAATACGATTTCTATGTTATAATTATAAAATGATACCTCTCAAAAAATATATTATAAAATGATAAAAAATTAATAAAATTGTATTTGAAAACATGAATCCAGCTGTGTCCATACTCCAAATACACAGCGACAAAGATAAACTATCAACCCTCGGTTAATAAATTCAATTGAATATACAGAGTCCACAAAAGTTGTATAGATTTAATTAATCAGGCGGGGGGGACATGGGTTTCCAAAATGACAGCTCAAACCGGTCAAATTCATTATTATTATTATTTAATTCGAGTATCTAACGTGGGACCCTGAGAATAAACGCAGGGACAAGATTGTTACTTTTTAAGACGAAGAAGCTCTATCAGCCGTTGGATTAGAATCCGTCGTGGCGTTCACTTTTAGTTTGAAGAGACATCAAACCCTGTGGGGTCGATCATTAAAAAAAAAAAAAAAAAAAAGATAAAAAAGCAATCCTACGTGGCACCGCCAACTAACTGCCTCGTGCTTCCAAAAACGAACTCCAGATCTCAGCCGTACATGAAATCAAAATCTAATCAAACGGCCGTCGCGTATTAGGCCAGCATAGTAGAAGTTAGATAGGAAAGTGGGCCCGAGCTCAGAAAATTTTTGATCCTTCAAAAGACACACTCGCGAGCTTATTGGTTAGTAGGCTGGGAGAGCGAGTATTGTGGCAAAGGATGAAGAGTAGGGACAGGGTGGGGGAGTTCACATGAAGAATAATAAGGAGGAGCTGCCACGTGGAGGATAAGCCATGATCCAAGCTAAACATCACAAGTCGAGTTCATTTTCGATTATTTGATTAACTTATTATTATTAACGTATTTTTTATTAATATGATTGGATTATGAATGTGATTACCCATATTAGCACTGGACTCCCTTAGCTAATTTACAACTTCTATTATGTCTGTGGGCCAAGGAATGGATGCTATGTTCGTAAAAAATGTTTTTTTTTTTTTTTTTTTTACTGCATAGATCGGTAAGAAAGAAAAAGTGTCTAGATGAAGAAATTTATTGGTGCATTATTTTTCACTTATGTTTAGTCTAAATTAAAGAAAGATTTGAAAGCACCACTCCTTGAATTTTTAATTGGAAGGAAACTTGGTTATTTGGCCCATATCATTCATGATCTTTTGGTGTAGGTTACAACTTACAACAGAGATTTTTACCAGAAACGACAAAAGCCATAAAAGAGTAATCATTTTTAAAATGTTTAAGGTTGAAAACTTCTTCCTAGAGTGGTAGTGAGATCTTGTCGTGAGGTAGAGTGGGATGAGAGAGATGACATTGCACTTGGACTAAGCTTTCTCTATTAATTGCCATCACTACATTTTGATAGGCATGAAAACATTTTTTCCTTTCCTCATAGCATACTTTTTTTTTTTTTTTTATAATAATTATTATTATTGAAATGCGGTAATGCACATGAATGTCACCTTCAAAATATTACAAAGAACCTATAAAAAAAAGGGTTTAATTATAAAATTAGGTAGATGAAACAAGAAAGAGGAACACGGGGAAAAATTTTATAATATATATATATATATATATATAATTCCTCACAATCCATAATTTGTTTAATGTCAATGTTAAACCTAGTCAAGTCCTATTTCCAAAATCAAACTTTCACAAATGTCAGGGAACCATTCCAACTCAATTGTATTGGAAATGCCGAAATAGTACCCTATTGTTATTAATATATATAATTAATCATTTTGCAAATAAGTACCTTAAATGCTTATTGTAATATTTAAACCATCCTATTAACAGTATCATTTTCATTGTTTAAGTAAGACTTTATCCTTTCTCAAAAAAAAAAAAGTAAGACTTTATCAATTTTCACAATTTGTTAAATTGATAAATTATGATTGTTGGACAATAATTAAGTCTAACACCACTTTTATATACACTCGTCTCACCATTTTTATTACACACAAATTATAACTTTTTTAATTCATAAGTCATGGAAAAGTTACATCTATAAAATGTTTTTTATTATGTGATTATGCCTATAAAAATTTTCATGTATATTTAAAGGAGCCAAGGTATTTTTTTATGGAGACATAGGAGACTTCTAGTATGCATATTTAGCTCGTAGTTGTAATATAAAGAGGGGCTTTCTAAGTGCAATGGTGCATGCCAAGAAAAGTCACTCCTGTATAGTACAAATATGCCCCCATGCATCGAGGAATGTAAAAAGAATAGTTCTCCACTCTTACAAAGATACCTTGTTTCGGGTTAGATGGCTTTCTGAATTATAAAGTCTTTCTTTCTCAAAAAAAAAATTATAAAGTCTTTGAATAATATTCTGTAATCCTTTGGAACCAGCAAAGGGGGCTTATAAAAAACATTATTTTAAGCAACAAAGATGCAAATGAAAGCAAGCACTATTTTACTAAAATGAAGTACATGTACACATTATCTGTTATATTTTAAACATGGCTGTACAAAGTATTCTTTTGAATTCTAAACTAATCCATTTTTTTTATTAAAAAAGTGATAGAAAAAGCATGCTCATTTGTCTTTCCAACACTATTATATGAGTATTAAAACCAAGGAAGGAATCCATTTTCTCTTCCACTTGCCCAATTCTACAATAATAATAGATATTCCCCGAATTTTTTAATTAAATAAACAAGATAATGTGCACCTTCATCAGCTTTAATAATTAATTTTATAGAATCAACAATCAAAGAACATAAAATTAGTAAATTATGGTGTTAACCCGCCTAGATGTGATCATTTTCGAGTGGGGACGACTACTTTAATTTAGTTAAAGCTTATTGTATTTTGACCTAAGCTTAGTTTTCTATATCTTTTGTGTACTTTTTTTTGGTTTGGGTCTATATTTTAATGCACAAGCACAACTAAAACATTATAATATGAGGTGGGTTAAGACAAGCTCATGTGTGCCACTTTATTATTATAGAAATCCAAATTATTATTTAATTAATTCATCGGATCCAACTTGTTTTTAATTATAAGCTTTTAAACATATATAAAATTAGAGATAATATTTTTGTCTCAATAGATTTGTCACGTTGGCAAGCATTTTGTTGTTCTATATGGGAACGGCACTCTCGAGGGCTTTCAGGAATGTGAGCTCGTCTCATTGCTAATCGTGGAGGTCACCATAATCAACAAACGTACAAAATTATTATTAGTTTATTTATTTGTTTATTTGTTTATTTGTTTCTTTGTTTCTTTGTTCTATTTGATTTTGGTTTTTTAATTGGATAGGATTAGAGAGGAACTTATTTTAATATTTTCTGCAACTTGTAATGAGGGACTCTAGATTAATATTCAACCTCAAACGTTAGGTTTCTGACTTCATTTTTTTTTTTCTAAAATATTTGTTTACCTTTCCATGGAAGTAAACAACTCTTTGTTAATATAAGAAAGACTAGGAAATTTTTAAAAAAAAAAAAAAGAAAAAAAAGAAAAGATTTTTGGTCATTGGTCCCCGGAGACATATGGAAATATACAACAAAAAATTCATATCCAAGATCAAGCAAAGTGAAATTCGCTTTCAAAAAGTTTATTCTTTAAGGTTTATTTTATGAGAACTTATTACATGCATGTTCAAGGATGATCAGGATAAGGAGTGGTATAAAGTAAAGAATTAGGAAAGAGAGAAAGTGAGAGAAGTTTAGTCTCTAATTTGGTGCTTTGAGCCAGTTGAACTGGTGCACTAAGCCCCTTTTGAGATCTGACCTCATACATGACCCTCATGGATTTGTTATTGTTTTTGGATGATTACTACCCCACATCCAATTGCACCGAACGAGAAAACTGTCACAAAACTTTGATTTAATCTACAATTATTGGATTGTTATGTATGGAAAAATAACGATACAGATACTTACATGTTGTATATTTAGTTTCTCAATTAAGTTTCAATTAAGTATTAGGACATATGTGGAACTTGTTAGAATATATGTTATTGTAAATTGACTAATTCTTTGACAAAATGCATTTTTCTTGTAATTGGGTAAATTTAGGATGAGTTTAGTACTTCAAGGAATAAGAGTTCAAGTCTAGTATTGAAGTCATGTAAGTCTGTCTAAGAAACAAGTGAAGAAGTGTTGTTCATTAAAACTCGACAGATAATATCTATCGAGGTTTAATGCTGATGCTCGACATCTGCTCAACAAAAACAGAATCTATCGAGAATTACAAAATTCAGATTTCCAAATCTAATTTCATGCATATCCAAATGTATTTGTGTATGGTTTCTTTTTTCATAACCCTAGACATATAGAAAAATTATTTTAAAGGCCGTCAAAGATGATACAAAGTGATGCAACTCAATGCAAATTGATTATGCATGCAAATTGTGATCGGAGACAAAATTTGCCCTAGTTCATCATATTCCTTGTAAAAGCTGCTGCGTCTTTGCGCAAAGGATTTTGTAACCAAGGAGTTTCTCGATCTTTATCATTTGGATAAACTAAAGAAATTTGTAGCTAACATCCTTCTCAAGTTGGTGGCTTAGTCACATACTTGGGTCCATGCATCAATTGATTAGTCACGTATTTGGAGTCATGCATTGAAATGAAAGATTGTCACTACATTACAAGTCCAATTGGGTATTGGAGTAAGGGTTCAACTGTAAGTTGATATTAGGTACTGGGATTCCATTTACTTATAACCGCTTGTTTTGATAATAGTGGATCCTCATGAGTGGTGACCTTAAATTCACACGGTGGGGTTTTACCTCGGTGATTTTCCCCATTCGTAAACAAATCACCCATGTCAAATTTTATTTCCGCTGCATTTAGTTATTTGGTGATTTATTTGTGCTACCATGCTTATTGCATGTAATTGAATCTAATTAATTCACATGGATAATTAGTTGATTAATTTACCAAATGGATCAATACATTTTTGGCCTATCACTAAGTTTCTCAATTATGTTTAAATTAGTTTAGAATTTCGTGTATATGCCACGGAACAATTAAAAAAAAAAAACACATTCACACCATATATATAAGTTTTTATTTAATAAATAACGATTGTTCATAATATTATGTAAAACTAGCTTGTAACACATGCATACGCATAGATGCATTTAAAAATAAACACATTTTTTATCATAAAAATATAAATAATTAGTTGAATTATTAGAAAATGTAAACGTAATTAGTTGCATGTTAAAAATTTTGCATAAGTTTAATATTACTTATGATTTTTTTTCTTTTTTGATAAAATAGAACGTGTGGTGATTTTTTTTTTAATAGATATACAATTAATTTTTTATTTTATTTTATAGTTCATTAATATTGGACTCTTAGTATTTTGTACTTACTAAATCACTTGACACAAATATCAAAAACTTAAGTGGACACATGACACAAAATTAGCACACAATTGAAATCTAATTTCGAATCTAATTGAATTTTCTTTTTAACTTTGACTTTAAATATATATATTAGCTTATAACCCATGTATACGCATGGATGCATTTAAAATTAAACACATTTTTTTTATCATAAATATATAAATAATTAGTCAAATTATTAGAAAAAAAAAAAAGTAAATATAATTAGTTGCATGTTAAAATTCTTGCCTAAATTTAATACTACTTATGATAATTTTTTTTCTAATTTTTAATAAGATAGAATACGTGGTAATCTTTGTCGTGTGGTGGTTTTAATTGAGTAGATATGATTGTTTTTATTTTTATTTTATAGTTCATTAATATTAAACTTGTAGTATTTTGCACTCATTAACTCACTTGGCACAAAGATTAAAAAACTTAAGAGGACACATGGCACAAAACTTGCCCATAATTGAATTCTAATTTGGAATCTAATTGAATTTTTTCTAAGTTTTGACTTTATATATATATAGATGTTGATAAATTTGAATTATTTTTATCTTGACAAACAAATGGCATTGGAAAGCACAATCTTTCAAACTCTCTCTTCTTATAATTTTAGATATATAATTAGATGTGATTGAGTTTCTTATGGTTCATTTATATTGAACTCCTCGCATTTTGTATTGAATTAACTCAATTGATACAAAATTTTAAAAGTTTAGATTGGACACATGACACAAAATTAGACTCCAATTAAAATTCAATTTAGGTTCTAATTATATATATATATATATATATATATATGACTGCAATGACTAATGTAGTATAAACAATATTATATTTTTCAAGAATAAATAAATTCAATATAGTGTTTAATTTACTAGGACAAAGTTTGACTACAAACTTGGTTGTAACCTAAGGCTACAACTCCCACTTAAAAAATTAACATATTTAAAAATCTAATTGTTGGATTGCATATTCTTTATATTCTTAACACACATGTATTTTATGCTAATTGGATTTATATTTGCTATTCAACCTATAAACTTTTATATATATATATATATATATATAAAATTTTAGATTATAAGAACTTGTTAAATATCTAATTGATAACATAACCAATATCTTTAATCTTCTAAAATAATTCAAACATAAAGGATATAAAAAAAAAATGTAATCAAACAATAGATTTGTCAAAATTCATATCCAATAAAAAAATATTGAGTGGAGTTATAATCTTAGGTTACAACCAAGTTTGTTCCTCAACTTTGTTTATAAAATTTAAGATATAACACCTAAAATTTAACTTAAGAAATTAGACCTCAATTTTTATACACATAAACAACATATATGTATAACCTTTTTTTTATTTCTTTCCTAAGAAAATATGAATTATTTTCTCTTTTTATTTCTATCCACTTAATGAGTGACAAGTAGGTCCTCATGGATCTTAAAATCTAAACGCCTAAGAACTATCTGGACTAGGCTGATATTGTTCAGAAGAACAGGAGCTTGAGATTTGAAAAAAGAGGGCTCTCTTCAGAGAAAAAGGGATGAAATCTACCAAAAATTTATGAATTATACACATGGAAAAAGAGGAGTCAAAATAACCACTCAAAAAGTGAGCAAAAGCAGGTTTGACTTTGCTTCTCCAGTGGGCCAATTAATGTAAAGAACTAATTAAGACAAGAAACAGGCAACTATGGCCCCTGTGCAAGGTAGATGTGGCCCTCGGTTGATTCTTTTAAATCCCTTTTGTTTTTTTACCATTCATACTTCATCCTTTTTCCATGGGAAGTTTCCAAGAAATTGAAACAAACAAACTTTAGTTGATAGCAGGTATCACCACTTTATTGTACACCAAAAAAAAACAAAGGTATCACACTTTATTTGACACTCAATGCAATCATCCTATTACTTCGTGTAAACAAATGTGCAAGAGTAGTTCAGATACCTCATAAATTGTTACGACTATTTTATGTGTCAAATTGTGACCGGTTGTCAATCACTTTTACGTAAACTCACCACTTTTTTTCTACCATCCACAATCTACCACTTAGAATCTTATACATGGTCATTCTCTTTGAAAGTATCACATGCCTCAACCTAAAAAACTGATGTTAGGACAACATAATTAGCAGCCTTTGTCATGCAATTGGTATGCACATGCTTAATTTAGTGTACATGTGTGATTGTCCACGAAGAATTATGGATAAAAGGAACTCATATACACTAGGAATTTCATTTCACTTGAGTTTTTGTTTTTGTTTTACCAAGGTATTCTATGGATTTATATACACTGTCTGCCAAGGCTCAGCACTGGCAGGAACAGTTAGCAGTCATTGAATGTGGATTTAGAATCCCAGATAAACAATAGAAAAAGGGGGGACCCACCCACTGAATTTTACTTCAAAACGAAATGTCTCTTCTCAATTCAAAAGTGTTCTTTTTTGTAACCTGTATAAACAATATACACCACAGATTATCAACATACAAAATTCTGAGGTTCACTACTGGGGAAGCTCTCCAATCAACTCCCATTTACATGTGTATTAGACAATCCTTAAACCTTCAGCAACTCCTGAAAAAACAATTGTGCGATGAAAATATGTTATACATCAAGGTGACGTGAAAGTGTGAAGTACGACAAGCAATATATAAATAATATTTGATTTGTGAATAATTTGACCAAGTTATGGACAGGTCTACATGCCCTAGACATAAATTTTTCAGTGTGGTGTTCTTGTGTACATAGATCTGAATTCATCATCCTTAATATTTCTGGTTTTCCTCAATGAACAATCAAGGAAATTGACTGGTCAGACTAAAGACTTTTTACATTTTTCCTTGCACATTCATGGGTTTCACATTTTAGACTGTTGCAATGGCAATTAAATTTTACTTTCCCATGGAAGTGAGACCATCAAGATTCTATACCAGAGGCCCTTTTACAACAACGCAGAGTATTCTATCCTTTTTTTTTCCGACATTACATTTTTTAGCACTGTAATCCTTGGTTACTTTCTCCATTTTTTGCTTATGTAAGTTGAAACCATGGTCTGCAATAACCTGACCCATTTCACTAACCCAAAAGCACTACTTTTATTTTTTTATTTTTTTGATAAGTAATAAGTAACCCAAATGCATTACTTATTAGCCCAAGCCCACATTATCCATTTAAAACTATGTCATAAAATGGAATCACTTTCACCAAAAAAAGGTCAGGAAGCATGAAGTAACCCTAATTTGAATGGAACCAGATCCAATCTAGCTGTCCAAATTCTTCGCACCCTGAAACCTTGGCACCTCATTTTATCTTTTTTTGATAAGTGTATGAAGAAAAATATCTTCTTCAAAAGAAAGACTGTTTTCAAACTTGAGATTAACCTAATTCGTATATTCTTGTCGAACCATATCCATGAAATGACCAAGTGGGGTGCCTGTATGCAGCTCAATCCAAATACCCAGAACAATATACTATCAAAGAATCAAATGCAGCACATCACTACCACTAGTTGATATAATAAAGATCTCAAGCTTGAGATCCACTGAGTGGCATAGATGACATACCAAGTTTATGGACTATCTTCCATTTGTAACCCAAGCATGTAAAGTACACTAAAAAGAAACTAACTCTAGTTTGAAAAGTATCATAGATTTTCACCTATGCCATCAGTTTGGTTGAAATAGGCAGTACCTTCTCTTTCTGTTTGTAGATGGCATCGATCTTCTTCATATACTCATCCGTCAGCTTCTGTATGAGAACAAAAGGTGAAATGAGAAGTGGAAAGTGGAAAACATGAGAGAGAAAAATAGTATTCCCATATATATAAAGTTGGTTGTGGAAGCAAATTCAAGGGAAAAAAAAAAATTTTGATTCCTAATAGTATATGTTAAATTACCGATTGTCCCGAAAGTTTAAGCTCTTAGGAAATGGTGAGTTTAATCACTTAACCATAATTCTAACACTCCCCCTCGCTTATGAGCCTAAACTTCCCCTTAGTAAGTGGAGGCCCAACAAGTGGGAATTTAACATTTTAAATGGGAGGTAGAGTGAAGATTGGGATTGAACTCAGGATCTCTTGCTCTAATACCATGTTAAATTACCGATTGTCCCAAAAGTTTAAGCTCTTAGGAAATGGTGAGTTAGTCACTTAACCATAATTCTAATAGAATAATTATTATTGGCTAAGGAATATATATACACATTGCATATACCAATAACATCATGCCATATTACAATGAATAATTCGGTTTACCCCATAACATATAAATAGGAATCTAGTCCCAAAAGCCAATTCAATTTATAACTGCACAAAATGAAGATAATATTAACATAGGATAAGCACCATATTGTTCAGAAACTTCTTTTTAAGAAAATTCGAGTTGATACTTTTTGGAATGGTATTTCTAGTATAATTCTCCTATAACTTTTGAGATAAACCTAATCACAGAATCTTCTTTATAAAAAAAAAAAAATAAATAAAAAAAAAAAAAAATCAAGTTGATGGCATGTAGAATGCTATTTCTAGCAAACTTCTCCTAAAATGAAACATAGGTATCTTTTTTTTTTTTGCTCTCCCCATCCCCCCCCCCCCCCCCCCCCCCCCCTCTTTTTTTTTTTCCAAATAAGAAGACACAGGATGGCGGGAAACATATGTCTCTAGAGACAAACCTGCTGATGAAACCAAAAAATTACCAGTAAGCTGTTCCATGATAAATAAGCAAGTTGGGGGGTAAACCCCCCATAATTTCTAGAATTGTGGTCCCAGGTCCAGAAGCATCTAGATAATGAAGCATACAAAAGCATCAAGTTACCTGCAAATCACTTGACAAGTCCTTTGCAATGTCTTCAGAGAGCTTTTTCTCCTGCATGGAAAGTAAAGTAAAGCAAAGCAAAGGACTTTTAAAGAAGAGAGTGGGGGTTGGACTCAAAAAAGCAATTACTGGAGAGTGTGAAAAAAGCAGGGCAGGGGATTAAGGGATTCAAACCTTCTCAAGTTTTTCGCAGGCTTTTAAAGCATCTCTTCTTATGTTCCTCAATGCCACCTATAAACAGTTTAGGGGAAGGGGGTATTCAAGAGGACAAATTTAGTGACTTTAACATAGCCTATGTATTGGATGAATTCCCATGTGTTTCAAGAAAGTTACAAACCCAAAAAAAATGTTACAGGCCAACTATGTCTGACTTCTCAACCCCAAAAAATAGTGTCACTTAGGTGACACTCTTTTTGCATATTTAACATGTTTTTCATTACTTATCCCAAAAAAAAAAAATTCAGGCAAGTGAAGACAGGAGAAGAAGGCAGAAGAAGGGGAACAATATAAACATGAATTAGAGCCATTTCATGAGATCTGATTTGGTCTGACAACGGTCCACATATCCACCTAAGCCCAATTTTAATACTATTGAATTTACTAAAAACAGCAGCAGGTATTTGTTTTAAATTGTCCAGAGATAATGCCACTGTACCTTCCCTTCTTCAGCCAGTTTAGCTACTATTTTTAAGAATTCCTGCAATGATTAAAATAAAATTAATTAATTAAAAAAAAATGGAGTTCTTTGTAAGCATGCTTTAAGGAACTTCACTGAATAGTGCACATCTTCAAAAAGAAATGTGTGTCTATATATATATATATATATATTTTTAAATTTATATCAAATTACAGAAAGTAGAATTTCTTTCATCAATTACTACTAACCACCACTATTTTCAAGAATATAAAGCATTTTTTGCATGTAAATTCATTATAAAATAATTATTTAAAAAAAAAAAAAAAAAAAAACCAAACAAACAAAAGCCTTTCAAAGGATACATAAACATATCACAAAACAAGTGCTAAACCGAGAAAAGTTTTAGAAGAACTGAACCTTTGAAGCAGAACAGTAGAGCAGGCCTCATGTGATTAATTCCAAACAATTAACATAAAGCTCAAGTCATGAATCATGACAAAGTACAAAAAGTCTAAATATAATTCAATCATCTAACTCATTTCAAAGCATGGTACTTGAAGTTAATGTACATGCAGAGAGAACATTATATGTAAGATGCAAAAATGTCATGCAGGTGAGACAGTAAGGATATTGAGCTCCAAGGAGCAACACAAGATAGAATGAATTGACTGCAGTATAGCACCCAACATCCAAGAAAAATCAGAAGAACAAAGAGGAAAAAGTAATATTTCAGCTGAGATATCATATTAATTGGATATAGAAAATAGACTTATGGGCCTATGGCATAAAAAGACATAGAATTACATGCAATGGGATCAAAGCCAGCAAACTATACCTTCCTCCTTTCTGATGTAAGTTGAGGGAGAGTCAATCTTATCACTTCTCCATCGTTGTTTGGAGTCATACCAAGATCAGAGCCCACTATGGCCTTCTCTATAGCCTTTAAGCTGACAAACATCACATATCAAAAAGTAGAATAGATTGTCAAAGAGAGATCATATGAAAGATTTCATGGGCCAGTCCTGCAATGCAAGATGTCAATGCTCTATAACTCAAAATAATTGGACAATTAGATCACCTTTGGTTGTCAAAAATTTATGGAAGATTCACTATCATATTAATTTACGAGAATCAGAGAAAATTTTAGTCTTAGTTCTTACTTACTAGTATACATGCATTTATCACATAAAATTAAATGGAGAACGTTTCGATCTTCCTCAAGAACCATTTTATGTCCTTCAGTTTATAGAATACCTGGATTTGTCATATGGCTGAACCAAGAGAGAACTTGCATCGGGAGTACTGATTTGAGCTATGCTCTTCAAGCTAACTGGACTTCCATAATATTCCACCTAGAAAAGCATTGGGTTATAGCTAATCTAAAATAAAGGTAATTACTTAATCATTAATAAATTACAAGTGATGATTTTGCACTTCTGCAACCTTTTTTGCAGAAGTCACCTCCTTTTTTTATAGAACCACACATGCAGACCTATGATTTTTTATTTTTTTAAAGTTGACCCAAAATACTATGTCATATTAAGCAATGGATGAGGTGGCTCCCCCATACAATTTGTTTCTGAAAAGCTCCCATTGATTGCCACTTACAAGAGAGATTATGCTATAAGCAGAAATGACAACTATTGCAAAACTAAACCACCAAAAACTATTGCAATGCTAGAATCAGCTTGAAATTTTGGAACTTCTCCTCATTTGAGATTTTTTTTTTTTTTTTTTTGATAAGTACATTTGAGAGAATATATATATATATATATATATATATATATTAAAATAACAGAAAAAGGAAGAAGAAGAAGAGAAATGAAAGCAATTGATGCTACAGATTTGCAGTAAATACCCATAGCAATAAAAACCTGTCCGGTTTTAAACCTGAAAAACTATTTCCTGTTGAGGAATGATGGCTTCCAGTGTTGTACATCAGTTACACACTCATTTCTTATGTTTACTAGAGTCAATTCTAGATTCTTAGGTGATAAAGGTTTCCCTATGAAATGGTGAAACAATTGAGTATCCCAGGCCCAAACGCAGGAGGCCATGAATTGAAACTCAGAGTGGGATTAAACCTATCTTTTGCTCCCAAGTTTTAAACATGAAGTATATGGTATTAAATATACAACACCAAAGGAACCACAAACATAGAACTCAACACAGAGTAATTAGTGCTTCAGAAAAGAAGTATGACAAGTCAATATCTTTGGTTCATGAACACATGCTCCATTCGCTCTTCATATTCAGAACACAACCATATATTAGCATGGATTATGCCAACAAGCTTTGACTTAAATGCAGTTTTTCCTCCCACAATAATGGGCGGAGTGTGAGGTCATGGTTCAAAACCCAGCAAAAAAACAGCATGGATTGTCGCACTGGGAATGCCTCATATAGTTTTCTGACAGCATTCATGACAAAAAATCAAACATTTTCAATCTGTTGACCTTCATATCATATCATGCTCGAGACCAGTATAAAATTGAGTGCCACTCATTAACCTTCGTAGCAATGGTTTTTGAAATGTTGTCACTGTGTTCTAAACAAAATTTGGCTGGAAATATTTTGAATGCAGATGTACGTAAGACCTAATAACAAAACTAACAATCCTGCATCTAGATTCATACCTCAATTTTATCTAGCATGGCTGGGTTTGATCTCCCTGTCCTTATTGAATTGAAATTTGATCGAACTGTATCAATAGTTTTTTCCATCCTTCCTTTCTGAAAAACAACCAACAACATCAAGAATACATTTTTCCAATATTATGAAACTGTCAGATTTTAATCTTACAACCTAGCCACATGCTACATCTTGTAATGAACCATCGGAGACACTTACAGAATCTTTCTCAATCAATGATTTTTGTGCTTCAATTTCTTCAATAGTTGCAGCCCTCACAACTCCTCTTCTGAACAATTCACAACATCAGTAGGTCACCAAATAACACATCACCCGACCATTAACTCAGACCAATTGCATCAAGCAGAATAGCAATGCTATACATCCTAACATGGCCCATCATTTCAAAAGCAAATTACCATTTTTATGCTCTTAAATTCCAAGAACAGCCACAGCCACATCCATAGCCATATGCAATCTTACAACCCAGTCTTTTTATTATTATTATTATTTGTAAATTACACATGACCTCACCCTCCACCTAGCACTTGCAAGGGGAGGAGGTGCCAGTTGAGCTAGAGCTCATTGGCAATCTTACTACACAGTCATTGAGTACAACATTTTCAAACTTAAAAAGCACCACAATCAATCATAAGCATAACTATAGCACAAATGAGGTTTCCAAACTTTTCCGTTCAACTTGCCTCCTTTGCAACAACTTCCTCAAAACAATGGGCTTCCCACAAAACCCTGCAGCACCATTGGCAATCTTACTACAGCTCACAGCGGAGCTCCACGAATATGCGCTTAACCGGCATTTCACAAAATCAGGTCCTCCATTACACGAACCTGTAAAAATATTCAATCACAAACCACTCTCCACGCAATAAAACCAATACCCATTTAGCTTTCACAATTAAAAAACTAAACTTTAACATTCTAAACAAACCCCAGACTTAAATAAACTCCAAAAGTGTCATTTAGAAATTCAACCAAATTTCAAAATTTGCATTCACATTACCAAAAACAACCCACAAAACTCTATGAATCACTAACATTTTCTAAAGCATGTACACACTAAAGTAAAATACAACTAAGAAAAAGGTTAAAGGGTTACATACCACGAAGAAAGAGGAGGCTTTTGGGAGGGTTTTGCTGGGGTTGAAGGATGGACCGTACAGGGGTCGTTGGACAAAACGATGTCGCCATGAACACTCAGAAGAGAGAGAGAAGCTTAGCAAAGTGAGTGAGTGAGCGTTCTGATTGTGGGGGCAGAGTTGGAAATATGAACAAAGCTTTGGTTCTCTGAAGGAAGAAGAAGAGGGAGTGTGGGTTTTGGGTTTGTGGATAAGATTATTATTATTTTTTTTTTTTCCTTGGGCTTGTTTGGTTATCAGGATGAAGTGACCCAGAACACCGGTTAGATTATATGTCCTGTGCCGGTTCAGGATTTCAAATAATGTAAATTAAATAAAACTTTTTAAAGGGTACAATGTCAATTTTGTCTATAGTTTTTACCAAAAAAAAAAAAAAAAAAAATAGTTTTCCATTTGAGGGGTTTTTATTTTTATTTTTGTGTCATATAACTTTTCAATATTAAATTTTAAGTGTTAGTTTAGGAATGTTGTTCAAAAAAAAAAAAAAAAAAGGAATATAATATAAGTTAAACTAAAACTTAAAGGTGATCACCACCGCACATCATTGGTACAATAGTCACTCTACAAGTACAAGTGCTTGTGAGGGTGTGGGAGGTAAGGGCTGGGGTTCAAGTCTCCAATAGAGAGCTTCGCATAAATATACACTTAGATTAGATTAGAGTAGAATTTATATTTTGTATAATAATAAAAAAATTTAAAAAAAAAAAACAAAAAAAACTTGAGGGTGATCTCTCTCTCTCTCAATTTGAGATAATTACTAATTAATTATAGTTTATTATGAATTTTTTTTTTAGATATTTATTGGAATCATAGTCTCATAATTGAATTTTACATATCTCAATGAAACATGCTCTTGTAAATGTTATGGTTTTGTGAATTTGCTATATAACAACTAATCTTGATTAATGGAGTCTTTTAGATTATTTGCTTGATTTGCTTATTTTAAAAGCATGATAATATACATGAGCTTAAACTCAAGTGCTTGACATTGAACTCGAGTTTGAGCTCAAGTTCAGATTAACTAATAAATCAAGTAATTTCCGATTAAGCTCAAGCTATTCAATTATTTGACAAGTCCAAATTCAAACCTTTTATGTGAGTCCAACTCAAGCTAAATAAAAGTTTAAAATCTAAACATTTTATTATTCTAATCAAGCCAAACTTGATCATTCACTATTCGACTTGGCTTGGCTGATTATAAATTTGTAACTCCATAAAATATATCTAGGTGTGACGGTTGTGCATCCCTCTCTTTTCATTCAATTGTTTTGTTTTTTACATCAACCCATACGTTATTTTCTATGTCATATAATTTTTCAATACTAAAAGTCCGTTTGGAAACAGCTTATTTAGCTGAAATTGAAAGCTTTTTGCTGAAAGTACTGTAAATAAAACTAAAAAGTAGCCGCAATAGTACATTAGAACTCATTAATAGTACCAAAAAGTGCAATGAGACTTATGAATAGTAGTAAAAATAAATTAAATAGTAAAAAAAGCTAGCTTTTTAAGCCAATGTCAAACGCAACCTAAATTTTAATTTTGATTTGGTGATAAAGAGTTATCATCAGGAGCAGATATTATAAATTGAAACTCTTTAAAAAAAGAAGAAGTGTTAGTATATTATTTTTTTACACACATTAAAATGTAATATAAGTTAAACTAAAACTTGAGCGTAAGGTTTTTTTTTTCAAATAAAACTTGGTGATAGTGATCTTACCTTACTTAATCATCTATACAAAATGTACATCTCTCTCTCTCTCTAAATGTGTGAATTATTAATTAATTATAATTTACCACTGCGCACGCTTGGTACAATAGTCACTCTACAAGTATAAATGTTTTTTAGGGTGTGGGGGGCAAGGGTCAGGATTCAAATCTCTATAAATGAGCTTCATACACATATACACTTAAATTAGGTTAGATTAGAATTTCTATCTTATAATAATAATAATAAAAATTAATTATAGTTTTGTTATGAATTTTATTATTTTAGATATTTATTAGAACCATAGCCTCAAAGTTGAATTGTACATATATCTCATTAAGCCATGCTCTTGTAAATACTATGGTTTTGTGAGTTTGGTATACAACAGCTAATCTTTGACTAATTGAGGTTTTTAGATTATTTGCTTGATTTGCTTATTTTAAAAGCGTGATAATATACATGACCTTAAGCTCAAGTACTTGACATTAAACTCAAGTTCGAATTGACTAATAAATCAAGTAAATTTAAGTTGAGCTCAAGCTATTTAGTTATATTTGACAAGCCCAAATTCAAACATTTTATGTAAGCTCAACCCAAACTCAAGCAAAGTTTAAAGTTTAAACTGGTAAAGTCTCTGATGGTTGAACAAGAGATCTGGAAATCAATCCCCGCCTACACTAAAAATCGATTGGTGTCTTGATTTGATGATAAAGAGCTATTATCAGAAGTGGACGCTATAGGTTGAAACTCTCTCAAAAAAAAAAAAAAAAAAGTCTAAACATTTTATTATTCTAATCAATCCAAGCTTGGTCCTTCACTATTTGACTTAGATGGGCTTGATTGGATTATAAATTTGTAACCCTATAAAACATATCTAGGTGTGACTGTTATGTATTCCTGGCTTTCCATTCAATTCCTTTGTCTTTTACATCAGCTCATACGTTATTGTACCCTTTTTTTTTTTTTTTTTTGAGAAGGATACGTTATTGTACCTGATATATTATTTTCATCTGTTTGGTAGCTAATATCAAGCATAGTAAAAGACAACGTAAGGAGTACATAAATCACAAAAATAAACCTGGGCCCTTTGAAGTTTCAGCCAGGCTAGGCCAGTGGACCTATTAACCAATCAGATTGAAACTAGCCCAACCATAGTTCAAGCTGGGCCTTGGCCCTTAGTCAATTATTGCCCCAAAAATAGTGTCTTTTCTAATTCATCATCTAAATCAAACCAACACCCCAAGAAAAACGTGAATTGTGTTTTATAATTTTAAAGATAGAAAGAAATCAGTCCATAGCTAATGCTGATGTGTCCGTTAAATAATAAATATTATGCTAATTTGTTTATCACATTTGTTGATTTTAGGCGAAAACACTGTTTTGGTCTTTACATTTTGGAATTACAGTCAATTTGGTCTTTACATTTTGGTAACAGTCAATTTGGTCCCTCATATTTTCAACTTACAACCAATTTGGTCCTTACAGTTAACTCACTAACGGATTTTGTTTACGTGGCAAACGGTTTACATAGTTGACATGTCTAATATTAAAATATAAAATGATATGCTGACGTGTCTAAATTTTATTGACAACATCAATTCTTACGTAGCAAAAAAAGGCTCCATCAGCTTTTAAAAATACTTGTGTTTTCTTTACCTTTTTTTGCTTTTATTTTTGTTACAATTTTTTAACCAAACAGAGTTTCCTTTTTATCTTACCAATTTTCTTTTTTCTCTTATTATAATTTCTTGGTAAACAAACAGACTTTTCTTTCTTGCAATTTCTTTCGTATCGTAATAGTGATCAAGTCCAACAATGGCATATCAAGTATCAACACAGATTACATTAATTCTAACTTTGTTTGGCTTTCAATCACAGCAAATCTTGTGCCATTAAGTTTAAACTATAATCCAAAATCAAACAAATCCCCAAACCCAGCGCCTCCATACAACAATCCAACAAACTCAGATTCACCACAAACCCAACGGTGCAACATCACCACCACAATCCCAGATCCAGCTTATTCCAAGTCGAAGCCACGACTCAGTTCCTAGAGTTAGCCCAAGCTTACGAATCATCTCCGATCTTAAATCCTCTTCTCCGACTAGATCCACCAAACTCAAACTTGCCGATTTCACTCCCAACTCAAAGATTCCTAATCTCTTCTCACTCTTCTCCAAAATCCTCTATTCTGGATTTCATTCTTAAGGATCATGATTGAAGAGGGAGAAAATTGGAGGTGACAGATCCATTTAGACAGACTAGGTGCTAGGTAAGTGGGCTAATAGGGGATAGATCCTAGGTGAATGAACATAGTGTGGACGGATCAAAAGGCCACGTGGCACTCAATTAATCATTATGTGACCTCTAAGAAATCCTGAATGGAAACAACTTGCGTTTCAAGATTAACCATAGTTCACAGAGTCCCAATATGAATAGAATTCTAACACAATGAGGATCTGGAATATATGCGCATTAATAAAGATCTTTCCTATAAGGAAAAAGACTTGTTACGCAAGCAAAGATGCCTTGGATCTACACAACTATAAAAACCCAAAGACCCTCAAGAAAAAGGTACGCATAATTTATCCCAGCTCTAGCACTTTAGAGTTGTGAGAAATTCTAACTTGACTTTCGGAGGATATTTGGTCGGCACCACACCAGTGCTCTCTGTTAGGTCTTCTTTTTTTATTGTGCAGGTATTGTTTCGAGCGTGCAAAGGCTGTGTGGCTCACTGGTGATTTTTCAGCATCATCAGTTGGTGATGTCTATGGGAAACGACTGCGACTTGTAAGCCATACAAACGCTACCCGGACAAAGAGTTGCATGGTACTTACTTGCTCGATGGTGACCACCAACAACGTTCAGGGAGACGAGTCATGACCCACTACCCTAAAGAGGTAGGTCCAAACCCTCACAGCAGTAGTGGAACGTCTTACCAAACAAAACCAAGACCTAGAGGAACAGCTACAACAGAAGAACGCGGCGATAGGTACCCAAAAGGAAGACCAAGAAGGAACCAGTGTTAAATGAAGAAACCAAGAGGGGCCAGAGGGTAGTAATGCCCCCAGTAGACTGGAATGGCAAGACATGAGCCGTCCATCCATCACTGACACGGCTACACCCTACATTGTCGCGGAGATGCAAATGATGAAGGAACGGATGGACTTTATGATGAACGCGCTCAAGGAAAAGGTGTCTAGTGACCTCGACGATCTGGTCGACCAAACCGATTCACCATTCACCATGTCCATCAACTCCTTCTCCCTACTATAGAAGTTCCGCATGCCGTAGATAGAAAGCTACGATGGAGCCAAGGACCCTCTCGATCACTTGGAATCATTCAAAACCCTAATGCACCTTCAAGGAGTAGCAGACGAGATCATGTGTAGGGCCTTCCCTACCACACTAAGGGGTCCCGCAAGAATTTGGTTCAGCAAGTTGACGCCCAACTCCATCAGCACTTTGAAGGACCTAAGCGCCTAGTTCCCTTCACACTTTATCAGGGGACATAAATATAAGAAGTTGACCGCATGCTTAATCAGCATTAGGCAATGGGAGGATAAGACGCCGAGGTCTTATATAGCCCACGTCAACAAGGAAGCACTCTCGATTGACGAGGCTAACGATAAGATTCTCGTAGTAGCCTTCACGAACAGGCTACGAAAGGGTAAGTTTTTATTCTCCTTGTACAAGAATGATCCGAAAACCATGTCGGATGTGCTTTACAGGGCCAACAAATACATGAATGCTGAGGATGTGCTGCTGGCCCGTGAGGAGAAACCCAAGAAAAGAAAGAGGTAGGAGGAAGCCCGACAGGATAGGGGTAGAAAGATAGCCAAAATAGGAGATAAAAGAGATGATTGACGATCCAAGCCCCCGACAGGGAGGTTCACAAACTTCACCCCCCTGAATACCCCGATTGATCAGGTCCTGATGCAGATCAAAGATGAAGTAGGCTTGACATTCCCCAGAAAATTGAAGGATGATCCTAGTAAGAGGCTTAGGGATAAATATTGCCGTTTCCACCGAGACCACGGTCACGACACGTCTGATTGCTATGACTTGAAGCAGCAGATAGAGGCCTTCATTAGGCAAGGGAAACTGCAAAAATTCGTCAACAAGGAAGGAACAGAACAAAACCAAGGAGCACTAGCTCGAAGAGAAAATGAGCGACCTAGGGGGTAGTACTTCTAGTTCCTCAAAAAAGGCACGTAATGCATACCTACGGATGATTCAGAATATTCAACTAACAGCGTATGCCCTGAAGATGGCACGGGTCGACAATCCTGTAATTGGGTTCACAGAGGAAGATGCCCGACGTCTCCACCACCCACATGATGATGCACTCGTAATCAGTATACGGGTAGAAGACTATAACACCTACAAGGTGCTGGTAGACAACGGAAGCTCCGCTGATATCTTGTACTATCCAGCCTTTTAGCATATGAGAATAGAGAGAGAACGATTGATCCCAACCAACGCCCTGCTTGTAGGATTTTGAGGAACAAGGGTGTATCCATTGGGTGCAATCACCTTACCAGTGACAGTCAGAGATTACCCTCAGCAAATCACGAAGGACGTGACCTTCCTAGTCGTTGACTGCTCATCCGTGTACAACGCCATGTTGGAACGTCCTACTTTGAATTCATGGAAGACTGTAACATCAACCTACCATTTGATGATCAAGTTTCCCATTGAATACGGGGTAGGAAAAGTAAGAGGGGATCAAGTGGCAGCGTGTGAATGCTACATTGCCATGCAGAAATGGATGATCACCAGCAAACCATGTGCATAGAAGAACAACGAACAACAGCGGAGCCAGTGGAAGAACTAGAGGAAGTGATCCTTAATGACTCAAGGCCTGAGTGGACGACACAAAGCCATAGCTGAGGAGGTTTGGAAGTTGCTGGAAGCAGATTTCATTCGAGAAGTGTACTACCCTGACTGGTTGGCAAACGTGGTTATGGTAAAAAAGGCCAATGGAAAGTGGAGGATGTGCATAGACTTCACGGACCTCAATCGAGCTTGCCCCAAGGACAGTTACCCGCTCCCACGGATAAATACGTTGGTAGACTCAACCGCGAGACATCAACTTTTGAGCTTCATGGCTGCGTTCTCAAGATACAACTAGATCAGAGTGGAGGAAGCTGATTAAGAAAAGACTTCTTTTGTTACCAACCAAGGACTCTTCTACTACAAAGTGATGCCATTCGGGCTCAAGAACGCAGGGGCAACGTACCAGAGATTAATGAACAAGATGTTTGCACACCAGATTGGGAGAATGTGCAAGTTTATGTAGACAACATGCTGGTGAAAAGCGTACGAGAAGACGAACACTTGAGCGACCTCCAAGAGACCTTCGACACCCTCCGGGCGTACAACATGAAATTAAATCCGAATAAGTGTGTGTTCGGGTGGGAAAATTCCTGGGATTCATGGTATCCTAAAGGGGTATTGAGGTCAATTCAGAGAAAATACGGGCTATAATGGAGCTAGCCCCACCAAAGACGGTCAAGGAGGTGTAAAGCTTGAATGGCAAGATAGCAGCACTAAACAGGTTTGTCTCTAGGGCAACAAATAAATGCCTACCCTTCTTCCGCGTATTGAAGAGATCGTTTGAGTGGACGAACGAGTGCCAGCAGGCATTCGAAAATCTAAAGTTGTATCTTTCGTCTCCTCCATTACTCAGCCCATCCAAGCCAAGGGAAGAGCTCTATCTGTACTTAGCCGTCTCGCAAGCCGTTGTTAGCACTACTTTGGTAAGAGAAAAGGACGGGTTGCAGAGACTCGTTTACTTTACAAGCTGCGGATTTCAAGGAGCAGAAGAAAGGTATCCCCAGATGGAGTAGCTGGAGTTCGCATTGGTGACCGCAGCACGAAAACTCAAGCTGTATTTCCAAGCACATACTATTGTTGTCTTGATGGATAAGCCTCTGAGAAGAGCCATGAGTAGCCCCGAAGCTGCAGGACGAATGGCGTTATGGGCAGTCGAGTTAAGTGAGTTCGATATATGGTACCGTCCGTGTATTGATATAAAGGGACAGGTGGTGGCTGACTTCATTGCCGAATTCACTCTAATGGAAGGCTAGGGGGCAGAAGTGGTTCCGCAGTGGAGCGTCCATACAAAAGGATCTTTAAATAAGCAAGCAGGAGGGGCCGGTATGGTATTCCACACCCTAGAAGGAGATAAGATCGAGTGCATGATTCGCATGGACTTTCCTATGACCAATAATGAAGCAGAATACGAAACTTTAGTGATAGGATTGGACCTTGCAAAAGTGGCGGGAGCTGAAAACATGGTTGTATACTGCGACTCCCAAGTCGTAACCAGTCAGATTAATGGTAACTACGAATGTAAGAATGAAAGAATGAAGAAGTACCTTGAGGAGGTGAAGGGTTGAATTGGCGGACTCCAAATCAAATTCGTCCAAATCCCAAGGGAGGAGAATGAGTGTGCCGATCGTTTAGCTAAGGCCGCCTAAGCAGAATACATGCTCATCCCCGATCAGGTACTATCCTTCGTCCAAATCTCTTCACTCATAGATGAGATTACGAGTGTGCAGGAGATGGGTGCTGAAAGCAACTGGACCACGCCATTAGTCTTCTACCTAAGGAACGACATGCTACCAGACAAGAAGAACTCTGCCAGAAAATTGAAGGTCCAAGTATCGCAATTTGATCTAATAAAAGACGTCTTATACAAAAGAGGTTTCTCTCGCTCGTACCTAAGGTGTTTGGGCCCCAAGAAGGCTTATTATGTCATGAGAAAGATCCATCAGGGGATCTGCAGAAACCACTCAGGGGCACGATTATTGGTGAACAGCTAATTCGAGCAAGATACTACTGGCCTACTATGCAGAAGGATGCGCAAACTTATGTCAAAGCTTGCGACAAATGCCAAAGATTGCGACAAATGCCAAAGATTCGGTAATGTCATCAGACAACTGTCCAAGGAACTCACCCCTATAACGGCTCCGTGGCCGTTTGCTCAGTGAGGATTAGATATCATGGGCCATTTCCCAATAGCAGTCAGACAGCTAAAGTTCCTAGTAGTTGGCATCGACTACTTCACCAAATGGGTGGAAGCATAAGCCTTAGCCACTATCACGAAGAAAAATATTCAGAGTTTTGTCTGGAAGAATATCATTTGTAGATACGGGATTCCCAGGGTGCTTGTCTCGGACAACGGAAAGCAATTCGATAATAGCGCGTTCAAAGACTTTTGTTTGGAACTAGGAATCAAGAACCATTACTCGTCACCTGCCCACCCACAAGCCAATGGACAAGTTGAAGTTATGAACCGATCCTTGCTTAAGATCATCAAGACTCGGCTCGAGGGAGCAAAGGGCATATGGCCGAATGAACTACCAAGTGTTTTATGGGCATACTAGACAACTGCAAGGACACCTACGGGGGATACACCATTTCGACTAGCATACGGAAGTGAGGCAGTCATCCTAGCAGAAGTAAGGCTTACAAGCTATAGGGTGGAGAATTATGATGAGGGCAAGAATGATAAGGCTATACGCCTGTAAGTTGACCTGGTGGACAAGGTCCGGGCAACAGCTGAGCAAAGGTTGGCACGATACCAGAACCTCATGGCGAAGCACTATAACTCTAAGGTCAGACACAGAGACTTCCAGGTCGGAGATCTTGTTTTGAGGAAGATAATGGGTGTCGCTAAAGATCCTACCCAAGGAAAGCTCGGCCCTAATTGGGAAGGACTTTACAGAATTACATCATGGCAAAGAAAAGACACTTACCACCTTAAGACGCTAGACAGGCGAAAATTGCAGCATTCATGTAACGCTGAGCACCTACGAAAGTACTATCAATAGAGATGACGACGCAGAAAGCAACATCCACCAGACCTCCAGTTTATTTTTAGATCAATTTTTGTTACATTTTCTAGTTTTTTAGTTCACTATTTAGATAATTTATTTTTTGCTACAATGGTTTTTAAGTATCTTTTTAAGCTTCTCCCTTGAGAAATTACTCTCCTACGAATAAAATGACTATAATAAGAGGAGTATTAAGATATGACTAGTGTTTATTCTTCGAAATTTTATCAAGTCCATAAAATGGACGAATTCATCCCAGGAGGGTGAAAATATTAGTCCAACGAGTGGACGGGTCTACCACGAAGTCCAATAAAATGGACGGTTCATCCCAGGAGACTGAAATATTCTAAAATCCTTGAAAAGGACAAATTATTGAAGTCCATAAAATGGATTTAGTTCATACAATGGACGGATTCATCCGTGAAGGATGGAATAACTAAAATCCACAAGATGGACGGTTCATCCTAAGAGGGTGAAGATATTATTAGGTCCAACAAGTGGATGGACTCATCCTAAAGGATGATAACTATAAAGTCCATATAATTGACAGATCCAACTTAAGGTTGGATTAATATTGATAGTCCATAAGTGGACGGAGTCACATCAATATTGCTTGTCAATATAGTGGACGGATTCAACTTGAGGTTTGATTAAAGCTGCCAGTCCGCAAGTGGACAGACTCATCTTATCGGGTGACTATAAAATCCACATAATGAATGGATACGACTTAAGGTTGGGTTAATAATACTAGTCCGTGAATGGACGAACTCATCCTAAAGGATGAAAATTGTAAGTTCCATTTAGTGGACGGATCCAACGTAAAATTGATTTACCTCAATCCACAATTGAAACCTGATAGAGGACGGATCTAAATTGTAAGATCCATTGAATAGACTCCATCTAAAGATTCAAAAAGCCCATATAGTGGACGGATCAAACTCATAGTTGAACTAATATTACTAGTCACTATGTGGACGGACTCATCTTGAAGGACGGACCCAACTTAAAGTTGAATGTTCCTCACTAGTCCACAAGTGAATGGACCCCCTTTTTTGAAGAGGACAGTTATAAGATCCCTATTACGAGTTCAACGTAAAGTTAAAACTCACACTACACATTCATTAGAGGACAGATCCATCTAAAAGATTGTTTTTGTTTAATCACTGACTACATGTTTAAAGTCATAAAAATAGACAAACAATAGATAAAATATTACTTAAAGCCCATAAAGGGAATGTTTTACATGCCACGAATGATGGATAAGTTAAAAGGCTGTTCCCCAAATAGTTACAATTCCAAAAAAATAAAAAAATTTTACTGATGGGGGGGGGGTGTTTTTAACATTCTCTTGAACAATCACGGGCTGATGGGCATCATCATCGACAGGCTGGGCTTGGTTTTCAACAGGAGCTGACTCTACGTCGCCAAGGGCTGCATCATCAGCAAATAGATCATCTGTACTCACAAAGGCAACGGGTTGAGTAGTAGCTTGGGCTTGTGTATCAATGTTGAGATGAGAAAAGTCAAGGTCAGGATAAGCTTTCTTGGCCTGACAGATAGCGTCATCGAAACCGACCGCATAAAAGGTCCTGAGCTCTTCTAGAAGGGCGTTAGAGTCACGATATTCACGGATCGCTACCTCCTTCACCTGACAGAGTTTATCCTTGGCATCCTGGATCTCTTTCTCTTTATCCTCCAAGACTTTTCTCATCGTCTCCATATTTTCCTCAAGCTTTTTCTTGACTTTCTCCGACGTAGCAAATTTTTTCTCCATGCCAACCTTCCAGGCCTTGAGACCATTCAACTTGTCCTCTGTCTTGTTGGCCCTTGCCCTTACACGGTCCAGCGCCGTCTCATGGTTCAGACACCGTCCCATCAGCCCCTTCATCATCACCATTGCCTGAAAACAAAGGTTATTAGTGACGGAGGTATATGAACGGGAAGAATAGAAAGTGGGTGGCATGACTTACCTGAGCAATACAAAAGAGCCCCGTCTCTCCCATGGCTTCCGTGGCATGGTTGCTTAAGTCCTTATAGTCGTCAGACGATATGATGGATGAAATTTTCTCTAAAGCATATTTGGAATCCTCACGGAGGAGGACGGGTGGCTTCTCTTGGGTGGTAGATGGACTCTTCATTAAACCCTTTCCTGCTCCATGTTTGGTAGGAGTAATTGTCTTCCTGCCCTCAGACTCTAGTCCCACGACGGGCTCCAAAATGATTTTGGGCTTCTTGGGGAGACGACCTTGCTTCTCTAGCAGCTTTCTTTTTGTGGACAGGTTGGATGAACCCGTCTCCTTAGGTTGTCCTTCCACCTCTTTCTTTTTGGCTGCCTATTGTTTGATGACGACCCTTCTCTTGGCAACATCCATTTCTACACAAGGGAAGACGAATGGTTGCAGTGAAGTATACAAACCAAGAAGCCCAAAGATGTGGTGACAGACTTACATTAGCGAACTTGAGCGTTGTATTGACGGGCAGCTGGAGTTGGCTCTGGTCCGTCACAGTACCAGTGGATAGTGTCTAATGTGACCAACTTTGCCCACGTCCTCTGCTTTAGCTTGGACTTGTTACTCTCCAGAAAACTCCACTCTTCGAGAGAGACTTGTGGACGGTCGCGAACTGCAAAAGAAGACGGTTAAAGTGACATGGCAAATAAAAACTAAGCCGAATATAGACGGATACATACCAAACGGTGGCAATATGCCCCATTTGGTGTTGACGGGCATAAATTCATTGTCTCTAGGACGACACATCCATTCGTCACCTTCCATGAAAAAAATACCGACTCTTCCAGTTCCTATTGGAGTCAGGGGTCTTACACACAAGTTTCAGCAAAGGGCTCCTAGACATGAAGCTATACATACCCTTTGACTGGGCAATCTCATCAGGACGGTAACAATGTAGGAATTCCCGCACCGTCAACCTTTCGGCACCTTCGGACATTGCATCGTACAATACCTCCACGCTTAGGAAGACCCTCCAGGCATTTAGGGAAATCTGGTTGGCGGACAGGCCTAAGTGTTGAAGAAGTTGACGATGGAGTGAACTTAAGGGGAATCTGAGCCTTGCCTTCAACATTTGCTCATAAACCCCGACACCTTCAATACCATCATAGTAGCATTTTTCCGACTTGTAAGGTAGACGGAGAGGTATGTTGTCAGGTATTTAATACTTAGCCCTAAGTGTTTTGAAGTGAGATTCTTTGATCGAGGAATTAAAATCGTTAAACCGTCCATATGGGTAGCATGATAAACTCCCTAAGTCCATTAGGACCCACGACGGATTGAACTGGGGGCTCAGCATTATCTTGGCCTTCACTAAAGTCATCCTCTAGCCTTTCCATCTCCAAACCCTCATCCCTTGAGGAAGGAGAACTGGCTGATGGACTCCTTTCTTCACTTGGACTGTCCAGGTCTTTGTGACCTGACGAGTACACTTCATCGTAGCCCGCTCTGTCGCAAACAAACGACTGGTTACTCGACGCACTAGACATGACCTACACGTGACAGTAAATCCTAAGACTCTGATCGGTTTATAATGGATGACGGTAGTGCAAAAAGTCTAGAAAAATAAAAAAGCATAAAGTTTAAAGTAGAGGGAAAAGAATGCTTACCAAAATTGAAGTTGAACAGTAAAGAGGTGTTGATGACGGATGCAACAGTTGGACAGTATGATTGTCTGACAAGGATGACGGTGCTCTCTGATCGTAGATTTCAGTAGAAAGTAAAGAAATAAGAGGAAGAGAGTTTGATTTATATAGGGAGAACACTACGGAAGACAAAGGAGCGCTTCAATCCAAGTGAGCGACCATTCAGTAAATGCCACGTGTCCTTCGCCATTAATGATTGCAGGCCAGCCTGTCAAGGCTAGGGGTGTTCCTGAAAGGGCTGGATTAAACCGTCACCCCATAGGTCCTTCCACTCAAGAATCACGGACCTATGGGGTGAGGGGGCAACTGAAGATGGAGAAAATTGGAGGTGACAGATCCACTTAGATGAACTAGGTGCTAGGTAAGTGGGCTAATAGGGGACAGATCCTAGGTGAATGGACATAGTGTGGACGGATCAAAAAGCCACATGACACTCAATTAATCATTATGTGACCTCCAAGAAACCTTGAATGGAAATGACTTGCATTTCAAGATTAACCATAGTTCACAGAGTCCCAATATGAATAGAATTCTAACACAATGAGGGTTTTGGAATATATGTGCATTAATAGAGATCTTTCCTATAAGGAAAAGACTTGTTACGCAAGAAAAGGTGCCTTGGATCTACATAACTATAAAAACCCAAAGACCCTTAAGAAAAAGGTACGCATAATTCACCCGAGCTCTAGCACTCTAGAGTTGTGAAAAATTCTAACTTGACCTTCGGAGGATATTTGGTCGGCACCACACCGGTGTTCTCTGTTAGGTCTTCTCTTTTCATTGTGCAAGTATTGTTTTGAGCGTGCAAAGGTTGTGTGACTCATTGGTGATTTTTCGGCATCATCAATGATGTAGGCGTTGAAAGTTGTGGACTAAAGAGACTTGTCGAGTTGTTGTGACAGAGGCTGCATAGGAGGCAGTAGATGGATGGCAATGGGCAACTCAAATAGTGGTTGCAAAGAAGGCTTGGGGATGGAGTCAATGGTGTATGGACTAACTTTGCCGATCGTTAAGAAATGAGTACTAAGAAGAATGAAGGTAGAAGAGAGGGAAAGAGAAACT
This sequence comes from Quercus robur, assembly GCF_932294415.1. Lineage (NCBI taxonomy): Eukaryota > Viridiplantae > Streptophyta > Magnoliopsida > Fagales > Fagaceae > Quercus > Quercus robur. Next base: position 20,663,262 of record NC_065545.1, on the reverse strand, counting down.
AAAGAATAAAGTTGCAGAGATTGCGGATTCTTTATTTATTTTTAATGATGTTCATACTCTAAACATAAAATGGGTGACCTGTACAGACAATATACAATAACATCTCATTCAAATAAAGTGTGATATATCATTTAAATTGAAGTCACTAATTTTTTTTTTTTTAATAATTTGATAGTTGCAATAACAGATAAAAAAATTTAAGCCCTAGAAGTTTTCTAAAAATTTTAAAAGGTGTTAGTTGAGCAACCAAACTCTCATTAAATTCATACATTTACAGAAGTCATGTAAAGTATACTTCCTGCATGGCACAAACACAATGTTAATGACATTATTTTTAAAATTTTATAAATATCATATTCAAAATTTAACTTTAATACAGGGGTATGTAGAAAAAAAAAAAAAAAAAAAAAAAAAAAAAAACTTGTCAGCTTAGTACTCCCTCTAGAACAAACACTCTTTAAATTAATGGTCACGCTGGAATCCTTTCACAATTTCACTCACCTATCCTTTTGATCTCTCTCTCTCTTCATTGGGTTGTTAGCCATGGCGTTGGTGGCTAAAAGAGAACTGGCTTGCTTTTTCTTGATGATGATGATCATGGCTTTCTCTGGGGCCTGCATGGCTGCTACTTACATTGTGGGAGACTCTGCTGGATGGACTATCCAAATCCCTGTTGATTATACCAAGTGGTCTTCCACCAACAACTTCCATTTTGGTGACAAAATCGGTGAGTTACCTCTCTTCTTATCCCGCCTTTTTGTTTTGTTATTTTCCTCTTCTGAGTTCTGATATATATTGATTTTGTTCTCGTTTTTCCACTCTTCTATGTGAAAACTTGTTTGGGTTTGATATGTGCAAAACCATGTCTTAAAATTTGCCAATACATTTGGCTCATAATTGCTTCACACTACTATTACACGTAATGTTTTTTTGAAAAAAATATACCTACAAACCAGTTTATTATGTGAAGATCAATAAAACCCTCTCGTGATTGGTTTTTTTTTTTAATAAATCTCATGGCCTATTTAACAAGTCACTTCACTTTTTAAATAATACATGTGATGATTTTAACTTTTAAAGAAATGTAATGTGTTATAGGAGAATTTTGTCTAATAATTAAATAATTAAATTCATCATTTTGTAACATATATATATAGTTAAACACACATACGCAAAATAGTTCATTTTAACTAGATCAAAAGTAAATATTACCTTTATATCTAGAGTTTTATTGTTTGAGCAAGTTATAAAAAAAATGTGTGAATTAAATTGTATATGTTTTATTTTATTTTATTTTATTTTTATTTTTTGAGAAAGAATTGTGTATGCAGATTTAATCAAATCATAGAATAATCCCACCTTCCCCTCTAAAATCATAGGGTCCTTGTATTGGTATAGTGGTTCACCATAGCCATCCAGAAAATTTCAACCTACACTTTTGGACCTAGCTTTGCATGTGCCAGAGTGAACTAGTACTTCAGTCAGATTTTCTGTTATTAGAAATATTTCTTTGTTTTCACCTCCAGTTATCTGGCACCCTAATTATTGCTGTGAGACACACTTTTGTCCTGATCTGATGAGATAACCAGATGTGCTAAATATGCAAAGATTGATTTGTTTAATTTTGTATTGAGGAGTACAGTTTAAGTTAATCATTGAGCTACATTATATGTTAATGAAAACCATTCAATGACCTGTAAATTGTGAGTAGATTATTTACTTGATTTTTATGCAAACTCAAACATTTTCACTAGTATGATTAATTGATTTACATTTTTTTCTCCTAAGAAGGATCGCATCTTATGTAAAGAGTCTTTGAATTAAATCTTAGGACGTGCCTCAATTTGAAATTGGAAAACATAGAAAAATTGTCTTGTTAGCATGTTTAATGAATTTTTCATCCAGGATTTTTCAGCTATAATTTTGTTCTTGAAATGGTCATCTCTGTATTTATCACTTAATGTTATGTATTAACATGCAGTTTTTACATATAATAAGCAATTCCACAATGTGTTGCAAGTAACCCATCAAAATTTCCAGTCTTGCAATGCAACTTCTCCAATTGCCTCCTACACCTCTGGCTCCGACTCCATCACCCTAAGAAGCCCCGGCAACTTCTATTATCTCTGTGGCGTACCTGGCCACTGCCAAGCCGGTCAGAAGGTTCCAATCAAGGTCATCAGAGCTTCAGCAAGAAGTCCAAGCTTAGCTCCTAGTGAATCAGCTCTATCAGGCTCACCTTCTGCTTTCATAGCACCTAGCCCATCTCCAAGCAGTGCTCCAATTATCCAGTCTTCCAAGTTTTGGTTGGCTGTGACTGCTCTTGCATTTTATCTTATTGGTTAGCTTATTAGTGTAAAAGTCATTATGTCTACTAATCATTTGGGATTGTATTACCATATATCTGTTGGGATTGATGGCCACTTTCATATGCATGATATAAGTTAATACCTAATACCTTGTCGACTGCACTTTAAATGGATAGAGAATTTCAATGGAATATGCCACTTTAGTGTGCTAGTTTAATTTTATTCTATGTGTTGGGATGAGTTTATTTCCATCAATATATTTTACATATTCAATATATAAAAGGAGTCGTTAGTATATAATAATTCCAAAAAGAAGTTACCATATAATAATTCCAAAAAGAAGTTTCCTTAACAATTCAAGAGGATCTTAATACCGAAAATGATAAAGAAAGAATATTTATATGGAATGGTAAAAATAGAGAGTGGTGTGCCATATAATTAAAGTTCCTAAAGTCTAAAGAGCATCATGGAATATGATTCTCCAATCAGGATTAGCCAGCCCAAGCCTTATCCCCTGAGGAGTAAAAACTTCAACATATCTACATAGATGTCAATGAATGTGCAGTTATTCTGCCAAATCAATTTGGTTCAAGCAAGTTGGAAGCTTTGAAATTTCATGTATATGAGACAATTTGTGATTATTTAAAGCAAGTTTTTAAAATAGAAAAGTGACTTTCATAGATAGAGGGAGAAGCACGGTAGAGTTTGAATATATCACATATATGAAATACCGCAAAAATGTCATTATTATCATTTGAAACTCCAAAAGAAGTGACTTTTTAAAAGAGATAATTTAACCAAAAAATGCAAAACTAGATGCAAGTGCTCTCAAATGGGACTTTTTCCCATCTAGCAAAAATGTTAGAAAGTCATGTCTCTACCTCAAGTTTTAATTTTGCAAGACTCTTTATATTGTTGGGTTAATAGATATACAATTTTAAGGTCTATTTTTTAGTTTGATAACTAATCTCATTCAGACACAAAACTATGCTTGACAAGCCACAGGATGAACGTTAAACCATAGAGTTAATGGCATAAATACCACATATTCATCAAAATCGTTTGATTGCATGATCCATGAATATAGATAAAAGTCTTTGAGTACCTTCCTCCATTCTATAAAATTTTCCATAAAGTTTTAAGCTTCAAATTGAGCTTACACTCCAAACAATAAAATTCATTCATTTAATAACATCGAGTACCAATTTGGCATAACCTAATTTGCAATTTTCAAGTCGAACTTAAGTCACTATGATCAAGTTGAGCTCATTAAAAGCTTAAGCCATAATCAACTTGTGTGCTGCCAATTTTACCTCACTTTGTTTCAAAAATTTAGGACCCGTTTGTTATCGTTGTTTAAACAACAGTTTTCAATGTTTAAATAACATTATACGTATTTTCACACAGACACACACTTTTCATCCACACGTATTTTCAAAAAATACAAACAACCTTACTAGAACAACATTACCAAACGGGCCCTCATTTATTGGAATATGGAAATGTGTCCAAATAATTGAAATTAGAATAATATAAGAATATCATGCAAAATTATAGGTCCTGATTAAACATAAACATAACTAGTTGCCTCTACTGAACAGAGAAACACATCTTAAAAATATGCAAGAAAACACAAAGCCATCAAAAGCTGGATTGCAAGCAGCCCTTTGGAAGATACCATTGATGATGCAGCACTCTTCTTAGATGGGGCAGGTGCCTGTGCCACTGGTGGAATAGAGTGATCATGAGGAGGAGCTGCACTGGATTTTGGACTTGAACTAGTATTAGTACTAGGGCTAGGACTAGTACTAGGATTAGGAGTTGCTCTTGGACTTGGAGGAGTTGCAATTGGGCTTGGACTAGGACTAGGCCTAGGAGTAGCACTTGGACTTGGATTAGGACTAGGTTTAGGAGTAGCACTTGGACTGGTACTAGGTTTGGGTGTTGCACTAGGACTTGGACTTGGACTAGTACTAGGATTAGGAGTTGGAGTTGGACTAGGCGTAGGAGTTGATTTTGGAATTTTGAGGACCCTGATGTCAACCTTCTGGCCATCTAAGCAGTGGCCAGGGGTGGTGCAAACGTAGTAATAATGGCGAGGATAACTCATATTGATCATGTCCCTGCCAGTGCTGAAGAAAGCGAGTGGAGATCTAAGGTTGCATGTGTGGAAATCTTCACGGCTCACTTCAATCACGTCATTATTTTTAGCGTCGTATTGGAAATCTGCGTGTGAAAATAGTGATAATTAGTTGCGAAAGAATATTGGTTAAATAATTAAATTCAAAATTTTTTAATGGGTTATTTATCATTGGTATTAGGACAACTGGTCTTGGAGTCCAACCTCTATTATGTGTGGTTTATCATTTGCAGATATAGAATCAGATTTTTTTTTTTTTTTAAATTTATTTGGCCCTACTTTCTTCATAGTTAGGAATTGGGAGGACTTACAACATGCTCTCCTTTGAGGTGATATTAACTACTATGCATTTGCTTGATAAGAATAATATGACAGATTTCTGAAAAACAAAGAATTACACTAAATAAAATGGCATTATGTTCCAAATTGCCCATGTTTTTGGAGATAAAATCTGTTATCCACTAGCTAGGAGGGAATTTTCCCTACTAGTGTTGGGAAAATTGTGACCCATGAAAGGGGAATAATTTTTTCAATAGGCTTGGTCAATGGCTAATAAAAACTAAACAGAGAGTTTTTTTATATTCTTTAATATTGGGGGGAAAAAAAATTACATGCACTATTTTATGTTTACTGAAAAGACGCATCAAAGGCATAAAATACGAATGTTGAACCTAATTACAAAGGTTGTTTAGACTTTAGAGTCTTTTGTTTAGACTTTAGAGTCTTTTTGGCACTTATTTATTTATGTAAAAAATTTTAAAGACTCACCGCATCCATGTGCACAGTGCACACTTCAATATTCTTAATTTGGAAAATAAAAATTGATGCTGCCTTTTATTTTTAAAAGGAAATAGCAAAAAAGGTATTCATGGAATATATATATATATAGGTTATTGTGAGAATAAAGGAATTAAAATCTTAATTTTTTCTATACATTGAAATTCCATTGAAAAAAAAATCAAGGAAAAAAAAATCAAATTTGATTTCTTTACTTGTAAAGAAAATAGGGGGGGAAAGGGTACTTATGCTAAAAAAAATAAAGTTGAAGCAAATCTGTTTCACTAGGAACTTTTTTTTGTTTGACTGATTAAAATTGAACATAATAGAATTGTAAATACTGAGAAAGATTCCCCCACCAATACAGAGAGGCAAAACAATGAAGCCAAATCATAGTTCAGAGAATCAATGGGAAAAAAGAAAAGAAAAATCTCACTCACAGAAAATTAACCAAAATATATATCATCAATAAGCAAAAGAATTATGTTAGAATTTATCTTGTAAAGCTAGATGGTTCTTTTCCATTGAGAAAGGGATCTAGGGCTTTACTTGAGGCCATGAAAAAGAAACCCTAACACTATTCTTTTAGTGGTATCACAAAAGGGAGAAAAAATTGCAATATATATTATTTGACCAATTGATCCATTAACAAAGACACAGCCACTAGAATAGGTGGTATTCTTTTTTAAAGTTAAGATTACTCATTTTTTGGGTACACATCCTATGCATAATTAAATTAAGATATAAAATTCTTAGAGAAAGTACATAAATAGTGTAAATTAGTGTATATAGTTTTTTTATTTATAAATCTCCAAGGCAAATCTCACAAAACTCCAGTATAATAAAACTCAAGAAACTCAAAACTCAAAAAAAAAAAAAAAAAATTTGAGGAGAACTCAAACTCAATTAATTACCCTATAATATCCAAAATTCATAAAAATCCACCATAACTAAGGACCATATGAATATTAATAAAGCCAAGAAAAAAAAAATAGACATTAAGAAAAACATAAAAGAATACTAAATCATATATAAAGATTAAGAAGGAAGTTCTTACTAATAATGTCACCAACATGGAATGTCTTATTAGCAGCCCAACTCTTGTAATCAACATGGGTTGTCCACCCTTGAGATTCACCCACCGTATAAACAACAGCAAAAGAGACCTCAATAAGGGTCATCACACTCAACAAAACCATTGCACTCTTAGCGAAAGCCGCCATGGTTTTTCTACACTCGGGGAAAAAGCGAGAGAGAGAGATCTAGAAATTAAAAATATATATATATATTAAAGAGAGCTAGCTAGGTTAGACGATAAAATAGTGGTAGAAAATTCTAAGGGGTCATGTATATGTATTGATGGTAAGGTGTCAAATATGGAAGGAAAAGATTTTCACGCGGAAATTTCTTCTACACACCTTGTAACACAAGTTTGTAGTAAAATTGGGAAGTCTGCTTATTTGATATTGTTTGATATTTTTGAGCTCGGCCAAATAAATTCGACTCATAATCATATTAGGAAGGCAATAAAGGCTTGGTGATTTTGTGCTAGTAATTGGATTCTTTTTAATTTGTTTTTAGTAGAAAAAAGCTGGATCCAATTATGCCATTGATATTTGACTCGAAATCTTATTAGGAAGACAATAAATTCTCGGAGATTTTGTGCTAATAATTGGATTTTTTTTAATAGATAAAAACTGGATTCAATTATCAGGCAATTTTGATAAAATTTGTGTGTGTATATATTATATATATAATAATAATAATTAGGTTATAGCTCATTTTCTCTCTCTCTCCAATAAATTTTCTCTTTCACAACTTCTCTCCTCTGACTGTCTTCTTTGCTTGCAAACTAGGGTTTATTCTCCAAGAAATTCACCTCTTTTCGAACCCTAAAAACCTAACCACTTAAAAAAGATGGGAGTTCATAGATCTAATTGCTTGGTTCTTAGAATTAATTCTAGTAAGTAAATGCACTCATATGAATCCTTGATGTGATATATTGTGAATGCAAAATAAAAGTCGTATCATTAGTAAATTCATATGTTTCTCAAAAAAAAAAAAAGTAAATTCATATAGAAGTAATTTTTTACTAATCACATTTGACACATTAACAAAGTATGACAAAAAAAAGAAAAGTTATACCCCTCATGTTAATGTTACCCTTTATACAGACATTCACACAACTCATTACCACTTTTTTCCCCTTCCCAAGCGCAGGTGACTCTACAACCAGCCCAGGGAATTCAAATGAACCCCCGGACTTGGGCAAAAAGAAAAAATTATATACAAAATTAAAAATTTTTTTTTGACCCTCCAAAATAAAATTTTGGACACTTTGAGCATAATTTTTGTTTAAATCAAATAAGCTTGAATATGCTCAACTTTGTGCTATTTTCACAATATTTTCATAATAATTTTAAAATAAAGGTTAAGTGGCAAATTGTAACTGAATTTATCTAGACCCACAATTGACATCACTTTTTTACATACATTTAACAACTTGTCACCTAAATTTTGTTGTGAAGGTGTCATGCAGTAGCACTACTCTTAAAATTTCTCATTCATTTTAAAATAAATAAATAAGTAAACCTTATCTAACTCTAGCTTACTTTACAATTGATGGAGGAATGGAACTATTTTTCCTTGCACTTTTCTTCTTCATGAGAAAAAAAGTACACTACTTTTAGCAATTAAAAAAATAAAATTACACCACCTCTACAACAAACCTATTTGTATCTATATCTGTGATTTTTTTCCTCATTCTCTTTATCACTTTTTCTCCCTTGTATGTTTTCTTTCTATCTAATCAAGTAGGTTGATAAGTGTTTTATAGATTTCCAGGTTCAAGAAGTTTTTAGTGCTTACTCCAATTCCAAGAGAATGACCACGTGTATGATTAAAAAGTCATATGCTTAAAAAAAAAAAAAAAAAAAAACTTATATCAATTACTATTTATTTTTCTTAGTTTCACATTTACTCCTAGACCAAATCTTATGTGTGTTACTATTGTTCTTTATCATTTTTTTAATTGTTAGTACATATAAATATAATAAATTATTATTAATTTGACAAAAATGTTTAATTAGTTATTTAATTATATTTATTTATGTATTCAATGATTGTTGTCTTAACAATCTTTAAACTATTAATAATTTTTTAGGCTATTGTACAATAAAATTTGTCTACTAAATTGTATTTAGAATACTATTTTAAATTATTTTATATAATATGAAAGTTGAATATACAAAAAATAATAATCATTTTATGTTTTACTCCTGCGACAATAAATTTCTAGCTTCAACACTATTGACCCCCCTAAAAAAAATTCTGAAACCGCCACGGTTCCCAGGTGCAACTCATTACCATTTAACCAAGGTTTTTGCCAATTTGGCTCATTTCCATTTTGATATTATCATGTGATATAAAATCTTTTAACATCAAATACCTTTTTTTTATTATTAAATACTAAATTTTGCTAGTGATCCCACGCTGGTAATGGGACACGGAATTATGTTATGTGTGCTGTCCCGTATTTTCATTTTTTCTTTTAACTACAAATGTGAATTAAGTAAATTAGAAGAGAAAAATAAGGAGTCCATTATATATAAATGGAAACCCACAAATTATTTGTATACTATATAGTGATATGAACACTTAATAAAAGTCATCACATCCCCATTTAGCAAACGTTTGTAATATATACATATAATTGGGTTATTTAATTTTTTTTTTTTGAAACCATTGGGTTATTTAATTTGGTTATGCATTCATCTAAGGAATTTATTTAATACTATGATTTTTAGATTCAAGCCACAACGTATTTCTACCTTTGCCTTAAAAAAATAACACCTAGTTAAGTTCTCAATGTGAATGAATTCAACAGAGATAATTGATATTGAACAAAAACATGTCATGCTGATTATATAATTCATTAAATTCACCAAGCATGTTTCCAATGTAAGTTTGGAAAAAGACAATTTATAAAATAAAAAATAAAAAATAAAGTTTGGAAAAGACAATTTTGCAATTTTTTCATAGTAAAAAAATATTCATGTTGTCATCTAGATTTTTAATTCCCTTTATGTGTTCATCATTTCGTCTTGATTAAGCTATCTAGGAATTTATAACTCTCAAAATATTTGTGTGAGCCTTCCAACTTAATTAGTGAAGTGCAAGTGATGAAAATGTTAATGGTTGTATAATTATGCTTGAGTTATGTGTATGAAGATATGTGAAGGTTTAGATTTTGTGCTATTCTTGTTATAAATGAGTGATGATAGAAGTCTTGTGATTCAAGTCTTGTAAAAACTCTAGGTGGCCTACCAGAAAATAAAGTTATTAAGTTGTAGAACTTGAATAGAGAAGAATAATAACTTTCTGATCACAAGAAAGATTATATCACACAACATGATTCAACATAATAAACTTTGTTTCTAATCATATGTTAAATAGACGTTAAATGCTACATATTCCCACTTTTCAGAATGCATCAAAAGATTCAAAACAGTTTTTGGTAACAAACATACAAGTAATGCTTGTGATTCCCCGCCCCCCAACCAAACACACACAGAGAATTGTATATATCGAGTGTGATCCCGCCACATGTGGGCTTGGGCTAATGTAACTCTAATAAGCTGATGGTTTTCCCTCTAAGAGATGGGGAATCAGCCCGTCAAAAGTCCATGTCAAACTACAAGAGCAACATTCCGCATATAGTCTAGTTATTGGTATTTGGTAATGACTTTTTTTTGTGATGCCTTATATACGTTGTTCGAATTTCACATCTCCTACTATTATTTGTTTTAAGAGGAGAAAGGAATTTAATCTTAAAGAATCATCCATTTAGTTTTCAATAGTTAAATTAAGAAAATAAAAGCTTTTTTTAATAAAAATTAAGAAAATAATCATGATAGTGAAGTAAAAAAGAATTAAGGGACGGGGGAAGCCATTATCTTGAAAGCACAAGAGATGGGAATCTAGTACAATGCCAAGTGCCTTATGTCTAAAGTGACACATAATGGGTTTTGCATCTTTCAAATCACATTGAATCAAGAGCTTTATTTATGCATTGAGTACGATCAATAATTATGTCAAAAACACACAAAGTATTACTATAGAACTTTTCTAACAAAAATTCATGCTCATGATAACCATGAATAAATCAATCAAAAGACATTAAACAATATTAAAACAACACCGACATAAAATGCAAGAGCAAACACAAGCATCCATGGCTTGTTTAAAATGCTAGCTAGAGCATTGCTTTTATGGTGGAAAAGAAACCAATAATCACAGTAGAAGGTGGTGATGGCACAGAAGGAGTTGAGCTTGAGATTGTGTTTGGAATTGATGAAATTGGGGTGACCTTGATTTTAACCTTCTGTCCGGCTTGACAGTGGTCATTGAAGCTGCAAATGTAGTAGAAGTCACCGGACCTATCGAGGGGGATTAAGTCCAAACATGAAGAATAGGCTTCTATTGGGGATGAAGTGTTGCATGACATGAAATCTTGGTGACTCACTCGTAACACATTGTGGTTTAGATTGTTGTATTCAAAAACTGCATATGATAACAAAAAGAAAAAAGAAAGATAAATTAATACATGATTATAAATAAATAATCAATAAGTTTATTGACAAATTTTTTTTTTCACAACTTATAAACAAATAATCAATAAGTTTATGATTAGTGTCTTATAAAGTGAAGCTAATCGAATTTTCTTAATAACAACTTGCAACCTCAGTATTTATCCAAAAAAAAAAAAAAAACTCATAAAATTGTAAATAAAAAAAATCATGTCCCTAATACGATTCATTAAAAAAACGTAAATAAAGGATGGCTGCAATTGCAAATTACAAGTGTATATTTTTTAAGTTTTCTAGTTTATTTTAAAAATATTTTTTTAAAGGACATGACTTAGGTAGGCGGAGCTAGGATTTAAAAAAAAAAAAAAAAAAAAAAAATTTATGGGAGGTCAAGCTAAATATGACAAAAAAAATTTAGCTCTCTTACTCACCTTTATCATAATTCAAAATAAATATTTAGATTCAGATATTTAAAGTTTTTATATACATAACTAAACAGTGGTAGATAGTGAAGTGTAAATTATTATATCCAACAAAATCAAATAATTGCACATAAAACTTGTGTCTAGCATTTTTGGTTGAAATTATTTATTTACATCTTATACAAACTTAATATTATTTATTAATATTTTATACCAATATAAGTACACTTTTTTGAGAACGTCAACACACAAGTACCCATAAACTATTCACATATTTAGCCGTATAATGTTTCTCATCGAGAGCATTCACATCAATGGAATTAAAAATATATTTATTTAGCACCATAAAAGGTTATTTTATCTATTTTACCTACTCACTTTATAAAACATCTTTCAACAGTGGATCTATTTTAGCTTTCAATACAATAAAATAATATAAATCACAATAAAATAATATATCTACTACAATAAAATAATATATCCACTACAATAAACAATAAACAACAATCACAACCACCTATCACCGCCATCTTCTCTATCTTTTTTTTTTTTTTTTTGATAAACTGGAATTCATTAACTGCAAAACTAAAGGGACAACAACGTATCAGGACAAAGCCTGTTATGATACATTCCTGAGCAATCTGAGTTTATAAGCTCAAGCAATTCCAAAGGAGGATCAACATAAACAAAAAAAATCTCCATCTTGAGAAATCCCTTTTTTGGCAAGAAAATCTACACAACCATTTGCTTCACGATAGCAATGACCGAGCCTAACTTGGGGAATTTGACTAAGCAAGCGCTTGCAATCATCAACAATAGGAGTAACAACAGTATTAGAGCAGATGGGGTTAGCAAGGAGCTCAATAACAACTTTAGCATCAATTTGGATATCAACAACACACAAATTAAGGTCTTTGCAAAGGGTGAGGCCATCTCTAAGAACCCAAAGCTCCACAGTAAAGCTGGTAGCTCTCCCTATGTTTCTTGAGAATCCCTTTATCCATTCGCAACTCTCATTCCTCAAAATACCTCCACACCCAGCCAAGCCCGGGTTACCACTGGAAGCACCATTAGTTTTGAGGCAGATCCATCCTTGCAGCGGCCTTTCCCAACGAATTTGCATCACCCTTCACGCACTAACTTGATTAGGATTTAAAACACAATATTGAAACTCTGATGCACAAAAGAGAATATCCTTGTGGAGGTTAGCTTTGTAGGGGTAACTATTAAAAACCATGCCATTCCTCTGTTTCCAAATCATCCAAACGGCAAAAGCAAATATAATTCTCCAAGGAGTATGACTTCCCACACAGCACAATGAATCTTTACAATTTCTACTGAACCACTGAAGCATATCTTCCTCAGAAAACCTATCATTAGCTTTAATTCCCAATTGAGCCCAAATGTTTTTTGCCACCACGTAGTCACGTAGGTATAGTCTTAGGCTCCCTTTGGCAGATTTGACAGGTTTCCAAATCTCTTAAACCCCTCCTAGCTAGACACACTCCCACTCCAATGCTATCATGAAGGCACATCCAAATGAAGAACTTGATGCGCGGTAATGTCTCCATTTTCCAAACCCACTGACCCGAGAAAGGAGTAGGAGAGTCTTGAAAGTTCATAGCTAAATAATAAGCTGATTTGAGGTCAAAGTCCCCATGACTCGTGCCACTCCAAATCAGCCTATCTTCCATACTTGAGACCAAAGTGGAATGAGGAATAGACTTCAGCTCCACAAGAATAGACTTAGGAAGAAGGAAGGACAATTTAGACCAATCCCACCTCCCAGGCCCATTAAAATCCTTTACAAGCAAAATTTCTTCTTCCTGCAACAATGGACTTTGGATAGCTGATCTCAAAAGGCCACTCATGGTCCAATTATCATGCCAAAAACTAAGCTTACTACTTCCTCCTGAAATCCATCTCATGCCTTTTTTAAAACCGTCGAACCCTTTTTCATTGCCTTCCACACCCTTGAACAAGGAAGTTTATCGGCGTTCCTAGAATTTGCCCTTCGGTGTGAGCAATACTTGCTTTTGAGCACTTTGGCCCATAAAGAATCATTTTCTGTGTGGAATCTCCAATTAAGTTTAGCAAGGAGAGCTAAGTTCTTCCCTTTAGCCGATTGGAGACCTAAGCCTCCCTCCTCCTTTGATCTAGTGACTTTGTGCCATCCCACCCAATGAGTCTTTTTGGTTGTATCAGTAGAGCCCCATAAAAAGTTCCAGTTAACTCTATCAATGTTTTCAAGCAACTTTCCTGGCAAGGCAGCACACTACATAGTGTAAGTCGGAACCACGGAAGTTGAGGCTTGGGTAAGCACGGCTCTTCTTGCCATAGATAGAAGATTGGCCTTCCATCCAACCAATTTTTGCTTAATTCTATCCAACACAAAGTTGTAATCTTGACTGCCAGTGCCCTGATGCTTGATAGGGAAACCTAGATACTTGCCTAGATTAAGCGTTGACTTAAACCCCAAGATGTCGCACAAAGATTCCCTAGTGTCAATGTCCACTTTAGGGGAGAAAAACACCCTGGATTTACTGTCACTAATGGTCTGGCCCGACCAGATGCAAAACTCATCAAGCACATCTCTTATGGTAGAGCAATTTACGTGATCCGCTTTAGCAAAGAGAACTAAGTCATTAGCGAAGAACAAATGTGAGATTGCTAACCCACTTTTGGAGCTTTTAACAGGAATCCAACTCGTCTCATTGCATTTTGCTTCAATAAGATGCCCAAGGACATCCATACACAGATTGAAAAGGTAAGGGGAAAGCGGATCCCCTTGCCTAATACCTCTAGTTGGGAGGATAGGATCAGCACTGCCACCATTAAAAAGAATAGAGGTGGACATCGAGAAAACGCAGCTCATAATAAGTGCCACCAATTGATTAGGAAGGTTTGAGTTGATCAGAACTTCCCGAATAAAACTCCACTCTAACTTGTCATATGCCTTCTCTAAGTCAACCTTTATTGCCATATAACCCACCCGACCTTTCTTAAAGCTAATAGTATGTATGAGTTCTTGCACAACAATGGCATTATCCACCACCGTCCTACCCGAAATAAAAGCTGGTTGGAAAGGAGAGATAAGCTTGTCAAGAAAAGGCCTCAATCTACACACAATAATTTTTGTCACAATCTTGTACACCGTATTACACAAGCTAATTGGAAGGTAGTTTCCTAGAGTTTCCGGCCTCGAAATCTTAGGAATCAAGGTAATGTTGGTCTAGTTTAGATAGTTAGGAATTTTCCTCTCCTCAAAGGCTAGCTTAACTTTCTTTTTGATTGACTTACCAACAACAGACCAAAACCTCTGAAAAAACCCGATGTGTAATCCATCAGGACCCGGAGATTTCCAAGGTTTCATCGCCCAAAGACTATCTTTGATTTCAACATCAGAAATAGGCAAACAGAAGGTATTCTTTTCCTCCTCAGTAAGGGTAGAATGCCATCGAAAGGATTGAGGAGGAGTGAGGGGAGCACTAACCAGACTAGAAGTGAAAAGCCTATCAAACCTCCACCTAATGAACTCCACAATCTCCCTTTCATTATGAATCCACCCCCCTGCATCATTTTTTATACAAGAAATACAGTTGCGCCTTCTTCGAACAATGGTAGACACATGATGGAAGGAAGTATTTCTATCCCTATGAACCAATCTATTAATTCAAGATTTCTGAACCCAAAGCTCCTCTTCCTGACTCAGAATATCATTTAGCTCACTGTGCATATTGTTTTCCAAGGCTAGCAAGGATGAAGAGGGGTGACTCGTCAAAGCTTTTTGGACTCCGCCCAATCTGGCCATTACCCGTTTCTTTTTGACGAAGATATTACCAAAATGGTTTTTATTCCAATCCACTGCCTTAGTAGCAAAATTTTCCGACACTTCTTGTAAGGAGGAGGATCGGTCCTAAGTATCTGAGACAACCCTGGGAAAGGTAAGATCTTCAAGCCAAAAACTTTGAAACTTGAAGGGTCGAAGAAGGTAAACACCACTACCCATATCAGATTCCAACAGAATGGGGCAATGATCAGAGTGGCAGTGAACCAAATGACTCACCCTCACATTGGGATGTAATGCACACCAGCTTGGATTGGCAAAAAATCGATCAATTCTTTCTTGAATCAGATCCGAAATATCTCTCCGATTAGACCAAGTAAAACGGGGACCCGTAAACCCCAAATCAATCATATTACAGCTATCAAGACATTCTTTGAAGATTAAGGACCGATTGGCACTGACAGTCCTACCCCTAAATTTATCTCCATCAACAAGCATTTCGTTGAAATCACCAGCAATAATCCAAGGCTTGTCATGAAGGTTAGCAACATTTTTCAAATTATTCCACAAAATACATATTTCACGAAACCTAGGACTAGCATAAATGGTAGTAAGAATGTAATCAAGGTTGGAAGAGATTACCTTAACCGAAACATGGGTTTCCTGTTCAGACTTGGCAAGCAGAGTAACATTCACCTTCTCAGTGTTCCACATGAGCTAGAGGCCACCAGCATAGCCTATTGTGTCCGTATGAATCGCTCCATCAAAAGGGAGCTTGTCTGTAATTTCCTTAGCTCTCTCTCTGCCAATACGAGTCTCCATGATGATCATAATGGCCGGATTATGGTTATTAGCCAAATCAGAAGCATGCTTAATAAACGGAGCCTTCAGTGCACCTCTACAATTCCAAGCAATCACATTCACGACTAGATGATGATTTGGAGTTGGGCATTCATCATACGGAGGGAGCAGGCTCGCTTCCTCCATCAAATTCCATCCGGTCATCCTCTCCACTTCTGTTGTCTGATCATTGCCCGACATTAGAGTCATACAAAGCTCCAGTACCACCATCAATTCCTCGGTGGTTGGCCAATGGATTAAGAATTTCATCCCCCGTAGGAATTTCACGGTGCTCCACCATGGAATGGTCATCATCCCTTAAGTTGGATTGGTCAGAGGAAGAAAACCCATTGTCGCACTCCTCGGAGTTAGAGTGAAGATGAGCTTCCATGCTTTGCGAAGCTTTGCACTGAACTAACCCATTTTGTGTGTGGAGCAAGCTCGAACTTCGTCGATGACCACTGAAGGAATTTCCAAAATCCTCCCCTCCAAAATGATCATCCACTTCTCTTTTCGATTGGCTTTGGAATTGAAAGCCTCCATTAGAATCCCCTTGAATATTCATAATACTGTTTGACCAAACAACAGTGGAAGGAAGTTTCTCTGTGTGTGAAGAAAGAATAGCTGAAGTTGTTTCTTTGCTTGGAACGGCGCTGCCCTGCCTTATGCAAGGTCTCTTTTGCCCTTCACTGAAGTGGCCACGGGCTTTGATAAAGTTAAGCCTTGATTAAATTTAATGGAAGGCCCACTAGGAAATTTGGTTTGAGTAATCCTTAAGGGGCCCGAGCCCACTAACCCCGATAACTTATTACCCATTGGATTGAGCTCAGTTTCCACTGAAAGGTCCACATCACTTCTTGCTTTTCTCTTCCCATCAACGCTTTTTGCTCCAGCTGGCAGCTTGTCACCCTTGTTTGTCTCCAACAACTCTACTGTGCTAACATTTTTAAAAGAATGGTGCAATTCGGGTTTGAGGTTGGTGTTGCTTTGTTGGCCAACTTTAGGACCTTTCCTTCTTCGTGAAACCACCATCCAAGGCTCGAAAGTAGCATCATGTGACTCTACCTCATGCACCTCGGGAGGCGGAGAGGCTTGGGCTTCCTTGTCGAAGACCCTTGCCGTGTTTTTCGGGTTGGCCGGAGGTGAGGGTGGTCTGATGGAATACTAGCAGTTTTCCTATCGATGACCAAGGCGCCCATATAGGAAACAAAGCTTTTGGAGTCCCTCATAAACTACCTTTTGTTGGTGCTTTCCAATACCAACCGATGTAACAAGAGGCTTACCGATATCGACTTGTACATAGATACGAGTGAATCTGCCTTTGGCCTCAGTGTTAGTATGAGTATCGATCCTAAGGACATTCCCTAAAGCTTGCCCAATCTCTCTAAGAACACCAGCATCATAATATTCTATAGGAAGTTCGTTAAGGCGAACCCAAACTGCCATCGAGGTAACTAGAGCTTCCGACGGCTTAAAATTTGCTTCCCATTTGCGAATGGAAAGAAAGTGCTCCCCTATGAACCAGTGGCCTCTCTTGAGCACAGTTTCAAGGTCTTCCTGTACCAAGAATCTCACTAGGAAAAAAATCCTTGCCAAGGTCCACCATGTCTAACCTTCCCGTTGGTTTCAACAGTCCCATGATTTTTGCATGGAGGAAGTGAACCCAACTGTTCTCCTAAACACCTTAATGATAATGGCCTTAGACCAAGGAGCTCGAATGCGTGACTTAGTCTCTTTAGAAAGCTTGATAGCAACAAATCCCTTCCTTACTTCATCGATCTCTTCATCTGAGACGGACTCAGTATCCATATGCGTAGCGAAATCAAAGGCTTGGGTGTAGGCACCCGGTATCTCCCCAACGAGCTTATTCTTAAAGGATAGCTTCACCGGTGTGGAAAGATTGGCATTACCAAGCCTGAATGTAATAGGATCTTCATGCCCACCGTGAGATTCCTTGACTTTTTTATCGCTTCGAACTAGCTCATTTTCTTCTTCGCGAGAGAGAAAATGTGCCATACTGAATGTTATAGCAATGCCGCCATCATCTCACTTCATAAAACATCCAATATCAATAGTTTTATTTTAACTCTCAACACAATAAAATATATAAACAACACAATAAAATAATACATCTACTACAATAAAATAATATACCTAACTATTAAAAAAACGTCAACTCAATTTTTCTATTTTTCTCATCTTACTTTCTATCTTTGGCTATCCACTTCTCTCTACAACATTACCGCCGTCGCTGAGCATCTGAAAAGGCAACCCACACTGCAGGCTATGATTCAAAACCAGATTTCAAAGCAATGATTCATATTCATAGATCTGAAATGCCAGATTTCTTTGTTTTTCTTTGGATTTTTATATTGTTATATTGTCTTTGGATTTTTAATTCTTGTCTTACTGGGTAATAGATTTAGAGAAGAGAGAGATACTGGATTTGATTTCCTTTGAAATCTTGTGTTGAATAAAGCTTCCATTGATGGGTCTCTCATGCTTAGGTGATGGCGGTAATTTGCAGAGAGAAGAGGAGAGGTGAGGGAAAGAAGATGAGAAAAATAGAGTCATTGAGTTGGCCTTTTTTTTAATCGTTAGATTACTTCTTTGCCATGGAGCTAGACTAGTAGCTGGGCAGTGAGTCGGGCCAGTGGCAATGAAACAGAGAGGTGAGAGTTTGAGAGAGAGAGCTTGAGAGAAGGTGAGACAGAGAGATGAGAGCTTCAGAGAGTGAGTTAAGAGTGACACTAAGGCTCCGTTTGGGAGTTTATAAGAGAATGAAATGGAATTGAATAAAATGATCATAAGGGAATGGAATGGAATAGAATGTATTTAAGTAAGGGAAATGAATGGAATGGAATTAAGTAACCTTGATTGGATGTTTTAAAATGAAGGAATGGAAAGGAATGAAAATGAATGGAATGTAAGTAATCTTGTTTGGGAGTAACATGAGGGAATAGAATTGAATCATTTTATGACAATATTACTATTAGACCCCTATTTTAAAATAAAATGTTGAATATATAGGGGTATTTTGGGAGTTTTAGTAAAAAAATCATTAAATATAATTCCATTCCCTCCCATTCCTCCCAATTTCGGGGGGAATGAAAATTTGAGGTTTTAAGGGAATAGAGAGAAATGAGTATTCCCTCCTACCCATTCCATTCCCTCCTACTTAAACTCCCAAACAAAGGAATTGACTTTTCATTCATTTCATTAAAACTCCCAAACAAGGGAAGGGAAGAATATTCTAAAATTATTCTTTTTATTCCTTTCCATTCCATTCTCTCATTCCAAACGAAGCCTGAGAGAGAGCCACAGTGTGAATAAAAGAATATAAAAAAATAATCAAACATATATTATTTTAATCCAACTGGAGAATAAATTTTTTTAGCTCTCAACTACAGTGCACGGCCATATATAGTTGTAGTAATGAAGGTAAAAATTTTACCTTTAGCTTCACTGTTGTAACTTTTTTTTTTTTTTTTTTTTTGTGTGTTTTGGTGTAGTTAAAATAATTATATAGCTATTTAGCTACACTGCTGCAAATGCTCTAATTAGAAAGTGTTTAAATACTGTACATAAGAGAGAGAAAGTGAGAAATCCAAAAAGATCTCACATTAGAGAAATCCAAAGAGAGATAAAAACAATGAAGAAATCCTAAGAGAGGGAGAGATACCAGTAGTTGTTGTTGGTGGTTTGTGCCAGAGGCTGAAGCCGTGGAGAGGCAGCAGTCCGTAAGAATGATTTGGGTTTTATTTATTTATTTATTATTATATTCTTTTTCTTCTTATTTACCATTTGAGTTCTAGAATTATTAAAGGAGAAAGGGGTTTTCTATTTGCAAGGGTCACGAGCTGATTGTTGAAAATGGGCCTATGTGTATTTTTCTTTACAAATTTAATTTTTTAGGGGGGGGGGTGTTTTCTGGACTAATTCAAAACTTTGAGGAGTATTTATAAATATGTAAGGCCTTTTTGTGGGTTTTTTTGGTACTGATTCACAAAGTCTGAGGAGTTATAGCCTAAATTCTAAAATCTATGGGGGCCAATAAGTGTATTTTTTTTTTGTAACTTGTAATTTCTTTGTGATTTTCATATCATACGGTACTTCCTTAAATTCTCTTCTAAAAATTTAGCAATGCGACTTTTTTTTTTTTTTTTTTTTTTTTTTTTTTTTTTTTTATGGAAGTGTATTTTTAACTAAGTATAACAACGTAAGAGAATACTATAAGTAAGTTTTGCACTATTTTTTTTTTATTTTTTTTTATTTTAAAGAACAACTATATTTTATATCAACTTTTATCAAATTAGCTTTCAGACAAAAGTTACATCAATGGATACTATGAATTTGGGTCTAATTAAGTTTAGCATGCATATGTGAAGAAAATCTGATAAAGCGGTTAATTTGCCTTGACAATTTCCCACAATGTAAAAACCTATAAACAATGCGTTACATTTGTAGCCCCCAAAGACTAAAAAAAAAAAAAAAAAAAAAAAAAAAAAAAACCCTATAAACAAGAAGGAAAAAAGGAAAGAAAAAGAAAGTAGAGGAACAAGAAGCCTACACAGAGCATCGTCAACATGGAAGTTCTTGGTACAAGCCCAGTCGGTTTAATCAACATGGCCAAGGCTAGTCCACCTTTTAGAGTCCCCAACCACGTGAATTGAAGGAATGGAGTTGGAAACCCCACGACAAAGACCCATCTTCATCTTCATCTTCTCCAAAAGGAAATAAAAGACCCATCATCGTCAATAAGAAGAAGAAGCAAATTGCTATACTACTCTTTGCTGAAGCCATCGGTACCCCCCACAAAACAGTAAAGTAAGAGAGAGAGAGTTTGACATGTGAAATGATAAGAGCATTAGCATTGGGAAATTCCAGTTCTACTCTATTTTACCATTCCAAAAAGCCACTTTATCATTATACCATACCATTTTACAATACCTCCAGCATCCCAAAACTCTATTTTTATTAAAATATTATTTTTTGATCTTTCTTTTATTATTTCTTTCCAGTCGTCACTTTTTTTTCAGACTTGGTTTTCCTGGGCTTTCCAACAGTCTTTTTTTTTCCTCTCTTTCTCCCTCAACCTCTAGCACCGGTTCAACACACAAACCCACACACACAGAGACCCATGATACACCGATCAACCTTTCCAAACCCATCACCACACACACACACAAACACAAACCATCAAACCTTCAATAGAGCCACACACGCACAAACCATCAAAATAGTTGGAGCCAACAACGGCCACCACACCCACCACCCAAGTCACCGATCAGCAAACCCAAGCCATTGATCAGCAAACCCACACCGTCGATTTGAAACCCAGGCCGTCGAAAATACCCAAAAAAAATGCCGATGATCAACCCAAAAAAACATAAAAAAATACCCAAAAATTCCTAAGCCACCAATCAGCAAACCCAAGCCGCCGATTTGAAACCCAGGCTGTCGAAAATACCCAGAAAAACGTCGAAAATACCCAAGCCACCGATCGGAAACCCACGCCGCCGATTTGAAACCTAGGTCGTCAAAAATACCCAGCAAAACCAAAACCAAACCAAAACTAAAGCAACGCCACCGGAGCAAACCCATTCAAAAAAAATCATCGCCGGAGCCACCATCAGAGCTACCAATGATCAACCCAATTGATCCACCCACCGATCAACAGATCCACCGTTTCAAACCCACCGATCAACCAATCTAAACCCACCATCAACCGATCTCAGCCCACCGATCCAAACCCAGCTCGCCGATCCATGCTGATCCAACCTCCAAAATCCAAAACCCAGCACCGGTAAGAGACAGAGAGATGAAGTCAGAGTCAGAATGAGAGAGGGAGAGAATAAAATATTGTTTTTGGTTTTACAATTGTGCTAAAGTGCAATCCTAAAGATAGAATTGCACTGTAACAGTATTGCAAAAAAAATTGTAATACTTGAGTTTAGAATTCTCTGATGCAGTGACATTTGGGACTGCAAAAGCCAAATTCTCCTTACATTTGGCATTAGCATTATCCAATGCTAATGCTCTAAAGAACTTACAGTACTATTCTATGTGACCGCATATATAATAGGGTTTGTTCTAGTAGTTTAGGGTAGGACTTTTTTAATGGTTGGGGGGCCTATTTCACCAAGTTTAAACCATTGCATCAAAGTTTAACCCTTTTTTTTTTCTTTTCAATCAATCAAATTTTAAAAAACTAAAAAAAATAAGTTGTGCCAAATAATAAAAATAAGACAAAAATGTAAAACTGACTTTCTAACTTTCAGTCTTTTTCATTTCAGTCTTCTAACTTTCAGTTTTGTCATTTCAGTCCTCTAACTTTCAATTTTGTCAATTTGGTATTCTGTTAAACTCCAATTATGTTCAGCGGTTAATTGAGCCAAAATGACGTAGTTTTGGCTTTCTTTTTTTTAAATAAATTTCGGAATTAAAAAAAAAAAAAAAAACTGTTATTAAAAAAAAAGGAAAAAAAAAAAAAAAAAAAAATAAGGAATCATTCCACACCTAAATCACTCACTGAAAAAGCTTGTAAATTTCCTACGCACAAGTAACAATAATAATAATCAGAATCAGAATAATCCCACCCAAGTTTTTGACTAATCTTCCTCTTCTGATTATGATCTCAAAGCTATTCCCGGTAAAGCTTTGTATAGTCAACCCCAAATTCAAACCCAAACCCAAATCGAATCTCCATCCTCTAGAGAACACAAGCATTTAAAACCCTCAATTGATTTCAATTTATTGTATTGACTCCTTTCAAAATCTTAGTGATTTCATTCTTAAAGTGGTTACATATTTTATGTTCAATGCAAAAATTAAAATTATAGTTATCCCTATCAGATGTGAAAAACTCCCCAAATAATTAAAATGGTGTTCAACGTACCTTGAAAAGATAATTTTGTGTGGTGAAGTTTGGATATCCTGTTCTGTTATGACATTTTGTGCTGTGGTGATAAAATCACATCCACTCAATAGCTCACTCCTGGTAACTGTTGATGCCCTTTAGAAGAGCAATTTAATCTTTTCTTGGGGTAAGATGGAACAATGTAAAATGTCATCTGGCTTCACCAAGTAATATATATTACACAGGATATTTGTTTTGATCAAAAGGGAGCATAAATTACAACTTAAAATAATTTTCCAGATTGATCACCAGGATAATGAGAAGAATGTTTGATTATAGAAATATATGTGTGCTGAAAATAAAGGCATAAGTTTCCTTGTGCTCCGTTTAAATACCCTATTTCTTTGAGAATGTGGGAGATCAAACATGTCAAAGTTCTATTAATATTTATGGCCTACAAGTCATAGCAATCTCTAACATCTTTTCCATGGCTTTGATTCTGTCTTTGATCTCTAAGGAAAGTGGTCACAGATGGCTCAATCCCATTGATGTCTTCAAGACTTAAAAGATTATATTATTTTTGAATTGTAGTCTTTCTTGTCGATAATGAATTTGACAGTCCTTTAAATTGTACCCTTTCTTGGTTGGTTTGCAGTTGCTTAACGTTTTTGCTATTGCTTTTCAGCTCAGATGCAATTGCTTTTGTTAGAAATCAACTTCGACAGCATGGAGATGTTCAGGTGTAGTGTTAGTATTTAGTAAATTGGTCTCATATAACCTTAAAGCCAATATAAATTGCATATTCTCTTCTTTTCATTTATATTTTAAACATGGGCAGTGTTAACTTTCCTCTTGTTCTGATTTCAGCTAGCTTGTGATTTGTGAAGCACTGGCTCAAGCAGTTATGGTAATGAATTAAATGATCATTTTTTTTTAATCTACACTGATTGGTTAGGTATTTTACTTGGGAAGTTATAATGACCTAAAAATGCATATGCCCTACAGGACCGACGATCAGAAGATAATGTCAGCATTGTCATTGCTGATTTAGGGTATGCACCTATTCGTTCATATATAACTTTTATATTTTATTAGTGAAGCCAAATTGAGTTGGCTGAATAAATCTAATTCATCCTCTAAAGAAAAATTAAAGATTGGCAATGGATCTCAAGATTCACAATTAAAGGTTCTTTTCCAACTGGAGGTTTAATTCTTTACAAGCTAAAGTCCAAAACATGGTTCAAAATTTTTGTTGGCACTTCTTATTCTTGAAATATTGTGTGTATAGTTATTCACTTTGTTTGATTATTTAGAAATGAAATTTTACCATCTTCTGATTATTTTTGTTAATATTTCTCATTTTGCCTTGGTTCTGACTTATGCATAGGCGGACAGATTGGCAAAGTTTGCCACTTCAGGACTTACGAAGGATTCATCTCAAGGATTGACCATTCATTCCTGGTCTATTAAAGCTTGCCCAGAAAATCTATTCTCATTCACCAGAATGAGTTGGTCGAGTTCATTAATCGAACTGATCCTGTTATATCTCCTCACTGATTGGAAAGAACATCTTAGCATCAAGATGCATCAGTGTTAAGCCTAGTAGGAGAACTAAAAGAAACAATTATAATGTCCAAAAATCTATGCATTGTTTGGACAAAAGATTTATACAACATGGAGACATAAAGTGATTTGTAGCTCAACCATTTCAAACGTCTTGAGACATAAAGTGATTTGCAGCTCAACCATTCCCAATGGCAGAGAGACGTGTTAGATTGAATAGGCAGTAGGACTTAAGCTGTTGAATATATTCAAATTATTCTGTACAATTGCAAGTTATTTAAAAATTGCACAATAAGCATTGTATTTAATTAGTGAATTCTGTTTTTACTTTAGTGTACTCTCTTTTGCAATATGCCATGCGATATTTGTAATGTGAGTTCACAATTTAATAAAACACTGTTTACTTCATTTTATTATCAAAACTAAGTTTTTTTTTTTTTTTTTTTGGAGTTATAAGTGTTGGTGTGGGTGTGTGTTCCAAATACTTTTATTCTTATTTATTTTCTAGCCATTGGAAATTTATGAGTAAAATAGCCATTGGACAATTATGAGAAAAATAGCCGTTGGACAATTATGAAAAAAATAGTCGTTAGACAATAATTGATAATATAGCCGTTGGGCTTTTAAGGGTTATTAGTAACCAATAACTATAGACTATTATCTTCATAAGTAGCCTATATAATACTCATCCTAACACACTTTCTAAAGGGTCTTTTTACTACTCTATATTTTTAGATATACACAAGTCTATTATCTTTCTCTCCCACATATTTTTTATACAAGAATATTTGTTCTAAGGGAAGGCAATAGAGGGTTATTCTTAAACCTTTTGTGAGTGGAAGTGCGTACATCACAAAGGTCGACGCTATAGTCTAATCCTGGGGGGTTGTTTGGCCAACAGAACCAATCGCACCAAGTTTTACTTTGGGTTGCACGAATCAATCTTTAAGGACAACGCTCTTTGCGTGATTCTATAGCACTGTGAGATTGTTCCTAACTTTACTTAAATTTATATTATTATTATTGCTTATTTACATTCTTGCTAATTATTTGGGATATTGTTTGTTGTATCAAACTTGTTTACTTACTATTATTTTTCCAACAATAAGTGGGGCTTTTATGCCATTTCATTTGAATTTATTGTGAGTTTTGGCTCTATCTTTACCACAGGTTGCCTCATCCTTTTTAAAAAGAGTCCACACCAGCCTTCATTTGCCTGTACTTAAAGATAATAGTTGGGACTAAGGGCTATGTGATGTGCAGTTACATTTATGTGTGGAAGTGCATATTTGTGTATATAAGAATAATTTTCCATGATGTGAAATGATATTGTTTTTTTTTTTTTTTTTTGGAGATAAAGATAGATCATAGATATATTATTGATAAAGTTTGTATGCAAAGAAGTATAGACTTGGGGTCAATCAAGGGAAACAAAACAATACATGCGACTGGAGCTAAACTACAACAAAACTAAAGCCAATGCTGCCAACTAAACCTGGTGCCAAGAGGGAAATCATTGCAGAATAAGAAAACAGCAGCCCACACACTACAGGCAGCAGCTATCCAGTGCAGGAAAACTAGTGCAGAAAAAAGCAGCCACCCAGTGCGGAGGAAAAAAAAGGCAGTAAGGCAAAAACAGTTCAAATTATCAAAAGGCCAATAGTGAATTTGGACCAGAAAAAGTACCCAATATTAATGAAGTCACACCTAATAAGTTATAACAATAAAAGTACCCAAAACACGCATCAATAAATAAACTGATAAGCGACAACAAACATTTGGGCTTCACAACCACATCTTAATTTTATTCTAGATTTCTTTCCTTCATATGCAACATCCTTCTTGTAACCAGCTTTAAAACAACAATACTTGTGGGATATGATAGTTGTTTTATTTGCCTTACTTCTATTTACCCAATCTCTACAAATACTGAATCCAACATATCCAGCATATATATTATAATATAGATATGCCTCATCCTCTGAATCAAACTCCATTCCAATTTTTGGAGTTATATCTTCTTTAGTGCCTACATTTTCTCTAATTTTTGGAGTTGTATCTTCCTCTGAATCAACAAACACAACTTCTTCAAGGTTGTTCTTCCCATCTTTCTCCATAACCAGTAAATTAACAGACACAACTTATTGCTTTTGATGAACTAAGTTCACTGAAAATATAAAAATTTACTAAAATATATGATGGAATTGTTGAAAGAAGTTAAAAAAAAAAAATGTTTTGCAATGTATATGCATGAAGAAAGAATCAATAGGAGTAACATGGATTGGTGTTCTAAATTAGCAACCAATCAATGTCGTACCACATTTAAAAATCAAGCTACAATGTTAATGACTAGTCACTAGAGCAGTCTTAGAAGATATGACAAATAAACCAAAAAAATTCACTAGCGATTAAAACATCTCTAGGTATTGCAAATATCAATCCAGCAACTTCCAAAATATGCAAATCAAGATATTTGTATTTAATTCTCTAAGATTAGTATATGATTGCTATTCTAAGAATCTTTTACCTTTCCAATTTCAAATCTCTAGTTTGAATTATTAATCAAACACCAAAGACAAACGTTAGACATTGAAAAAAAAATAGAACTCAGCTTCATCAAGGTGAACTCAGCCATTGGAAAACTCTTCCAAACCTCAAAATAACTCAAACCCAGCAACTAGAATTGAAACCCCAAATTAAAATTAACCAAAGCAAGCCAGCCAAAAATGTTAAGCAACTGCGAGCTGAAAAGCAATAGTAAAAATGTTAAGCAACTGCAAACCAGTCAAAAAAATAAATAAATAAATAAAAAGCATAAGGGCTAAGTGATTCTCCTCCGTTAATGCTATCAGACAAAGGAAGCTAATTAAAACAATTGCAAGTGCTTTTAACTTGACCGCCTAATGAAATAGCCAAAGGAAAACTCTACCATACCTCAAAATAACACAAGCCCAGTAGCTAGAATTGAAAACCCAAATCAAAATTAACCAAAGCAATACTAAGACAGATCCATTAACCAAAATTGAAACCTTTATTAGAAATAGCCAAAGGAAAACTCTACCAAACCTCAAAATAATACAAACCCAGCAGCTAGAATTGAAAACCCAAATAAAAACAATAATAACACAGACCCAATAACAAAAATTGATACCCAGATCATAATCAACCAAAAAAAAAAAAAACTCTACTAAACCTCAAAATAACACAAACTCAGCAACTAGAATTGAAAACCTATAATGAGATTTAGCCAATACATACCAACCAATTTACTTAGTGCCAGCCAACCAATTTGCAAAAACAGAGAGCTGGATTCGTCTATTTCATTCAATCTGAGCGAGAGAGAAGGAAAGAAAGAGAGAAAGAGAAGAACAGAGAGGGAGAGAGAGAATGGTAGGAGCGTTTGTGTTTTCCGCGGGAGTTCAATAGTCAGAAACATAGAAACATGGGAAAGAAAAAGAAATAACGGAGCGTTAAATGGCAGTTTTCCCGTAAAGTAAGTAGACAAATGTTTAAATTTTAAAAGGGATAAATAAGGTACTGTATCTATGTTACTTAAAGTTTTACCATTCTATTATATACTCATTGATGTGAGTACTCTAAGGGTGTAGACTATAGTGAGCACTTCATGCAATTCTATATAAGTGCATTTGTAAATTTAGATCAAAATATCATTATGTTTTATTTTTATTGCATGTGACATTATCTAAAGATCCTTATTTGACAATAAAAACTTTACCGATTAAGTTAATATAAAAATCACAAATGACTTCATTTTGATTGTTAACTTTCATACTTCTCGGGAGTACCCCTTTAATATACTCTTTTAGTTTTGACTCATATATTGTATATTGTGGCCTGTGGGACACCATGTTAATGGCAGTCCTTCTGTATATATCCCATTCAAATTCAAAAATAAAATTTAAAAAAAAAAAAAAAAAAAAAAAAGAAGAGAGAAGAAATGAAGAACACTGCAAATGTTTTCCTTTAACTAAAAAGGAGATCGGCTCATGCCTGTGCACGGAATTGATAAGATTGGGATTGGGGTGACCTTGATTTCAGTTTCAACCTTCTGTCTGGCTTGGCAGTGGCCAGGGACACTACAAATGTAGTAGAAGCTATTAGGCCAATCGAGGGTAATTAAGTCGAAGCCTGAAAAATAGATGGCAATTGGAGATGATGTGTTGCATGACAGGAAATCTTAGTTTTTCTTTTTAGAAGCAAAGGAAGACAGGAAATCTTAGTTGACTCACTTGCAACACAATATTGTGGAATAATTGATGGTTGAACCAAAATACTATATGTGACAAAAAAAAAAAAAAATTATTCATGGATAAATACATTAAAAATAAATAAAATAACACACACAAACACAAGTAGGGGCGGAGCTATGCAATTGGGTGGGGGGCCCATGGCCCCTCCAAAATTTTGAAATTTTTTTAAATATATATAATTATTTTAATAAGAGTTGGCCCCCCAAATATTTGAATTAGTCTAATGATGCTTTTATAAAAAATAATTGGTCTAATAGTTATAGAGATATAATTTTATTTTTTGCAATTCTATTTTTTATTGTAAAATGTAAATATTTGATAAAGTTTGGTAATAAATATGTTTAAATTTATCTTTTTCAGCCTGTTATGTGGCAATTAGCAAGTTATTGACTTATTAAAAAAAATACTGTCACTAAAACTACATATAAAATGTCTCTTTAGTTACCACATAATGGGTTACAGCAAGATAGCTTCAAATATGTTCGGAGCTTAACTTATTTTCTCCAAGTTTTGGATCATTCGTGTTTTTTAAAATTTCATTAGTTCAATTAAAAGATTTTTTACTTACTTTAGTATAAAATTTGATAATTTGTATTGAAAATGAAACTTTTTATAAGAATTTCGCTATGAAAATGGTAAAAATGAATTTTATTTTATGAAAAATCGCCATCAAACATAATTTTGATTGAAAATACTAAGTTTTTTTTTTTTTTTTTTGGTGTGTATATATATATAATTTATCAAATAAAAAGTGTGTATATTTATGTGTATATATAATAAAAAAAAAGTGTGTATACATATATGTGTGTTTGGGATTATCTTGATAAATATATTAGTACCATACAACTTGGCTTCTCAAACAAAAATTCATGGCTCCGCCCTAAACACAAGCTATAAGTCCAGTAATAAGCACAACAAATCACGTCAATAATTATAAATAAAAAAATAAATTGCATCTCCAGCATTACTTAAAATAAATTGCTTCTCAATACCTGTTCAGTTAATTAGTAACCGAGGATGACAATACAAGATTGACGAAATAGGACTATAATAACACCATTTGATTTTGACAGATACACATGAAAAGGTAAAACAAGAAATGTTTAAAGTAGCTACGAGTAACAAGGATCCGGAGAGTCAAAGATAAAACTAACTTTCATCAAAAAAGAAGTTAAAACTAACAAACACGTGAACAGCTAGAGAAGAATAGAACACGAAATTTCCTACCATTAGCATGATGTATATCCCAATCAACAATCAAAATCCTCTTAATAATTCCCAACCTGGCTATCACATAAAAAGAAATAAATAGATTATAAACTCAAAAATACAGATTTCTAACCCTTTACTGATTTAGGTCTAGTACTAGACCCCTGACCCTGTAACACACACACATATATATATATATATATATGGAAATAAATCATCAAAAATCCCCATTAAAAAAAATCATCAAAGATTACATTCTCAATTCACAAATAACTTTCCATATATACCAGAGAATACCGCTAACCTTTTTTTTTTTTTTTGAAGAAACAAACACACACAGAGGGAAAGAAATAGAATACCGCTAACCTAGTGGTGCAAATTCAGGAAAGAAAATATTACCTTGCAAATCTTAGCATTATGATATAAGTTGCCCATGTAAAGGTTTGTTTAATTACACCAATATAAATCACCAACCTTATTGCACCTTTTTTTTTTTTTAATTCATAATAGTTTCTCTCATGGCTTTGGTTAAGAATGTGATGGTTTTGTTCTTCTTTTTGGCTCTTATTGAGGTCAGTTTTGGTGTTGTGTATGAGGTGGGTGACTTTCGAGGATGGAGTAACGATAGCAATATTGATTACAAGAGTTGGGCTTCAACTAAGGAGTTCCGCGTTGGGGACACCATTCGTAAGCTCTTCTTGTCTCTCTTTTTATTTATCACTGTTTTCAATATCAGGCTTTATCTATTGAATGATTGATTATATTGGAGAATTGTGTTTTCTTTCTCTCTAGATCTACATCTTATTATAATAGGGGAAAAAAAAACAAAGCATCAAATTAAAGAGAAAAAATACAATATATATTACTTATTTAGAGGAAGAAGATGAAAAATATGTAAAATGAATCAAATAAATTATGAAGTATTTTCTCTTGATTCCAGTATCTTTTCACAATCTCAATTTTTTTATGAGCTTGAGAGAAAATTTTTACATTTTTTTTGCCTTTTAATATGTGTGTGGGCTCATGGGAAGGAAGAAAGAGGGAGCTAGAATCAAATAATAGGTTTATAACCTTTTTGTTTCTTTTCAATTTATTCCTTCACTCTCATTCCTAAAATTTTGTTCTTTTTTTGTTTGATATACTTGGGTTTTCTTGTTAATATATTGTACGTGGTCTATACTATTTGTGTTATCAAATAATCAATGATGAGTGGCCGAGGCAGTGGGGTAGGGGTAGGAGTAGGACCATAAACAAATTGAGCTTTGTCGAGTAAAGCATATTCAAGCTTGATTAATCAAGAAAAGTAAAAAACTCAAACTTGGCTCGAGCTCATGACAAACCTAAAAATAGTGTTTGAGCTTGAACTTGTGAGAAAGCCAAAAAGCTTGAGCTTGGTTTGGCTTGGCTTGATTAATTAGTCAAGCCAAGCTTAAGCTTAATATCAAGCTCAAACTCGAGCTCGGCTTAAGCTTTTGAGCTTGAAATCTAAAAAAATTACAGTATCAAATGTTTAAATCTCTAAAATTAAGAAAAAGAAAAAGAAAATAGTATACTCATTTTATCATACATCTAGTCCTACTTATGATTAGCCATTATTCAAATTAAAAATTTACATAACTAAATTCATTCATTTATCATTTCTTGTCTACAGCTTCAACAATTATTCAAAATACAATTTTTACATTCATGTTAGACGTTGAAGAACTAAAAAAATACTTGTCTATAACTATTATGAATGAGAAAGTACTAACATGTTTCACAATTTTACTTTAAATGATTGATAAGGAAGGATCATATGTGGCCTACGTAATTAATTAGTTTATTTTTAAATGTAACTATAATCTAAAGTGGTTCTTGGTTAGTTTAGAGGGAAGAAAAAAAAATTAAGGTAATATGTAATGATCTCATGTTGGTCATGTCATTATTAAGATATGTATAATGAGTATATTTAGCTAACACATATAAACTTATAAATGAATTTATGCTTGAATAGTTTTGTATCAAGCCTAATAGCTCACGAGCTTATTCGTGAACAAATTTTTTTGCTTGGGATCAGCTTGTTTATTAAATGAGCCTTAAACTAAGGCTCAAGCTTAACTTATTTATAAACAAACAAACATGAATAAGTTTTTTATTAAGCCGAGTCCGAGTTGTTTATGATTGATTTGGTTCATTTACAACCCTAGGAAGGGGAAAACACTCCCCACCAAATATACCTCTTATTCCTCTTATATAATTGAACCGCATAACCTCTTTTTGATATGTGTGTGGTATAACTTCTTAATTATTTTGTAGATTTTCTTTTTGCTGAATCTTTTTCTATAGATTTGAATCTATTAGCTTTATGCCTAGCTAGATAGTTTTAGTAGTATTTTCAACACATTCACAATAGAGTGATTAAATCTTTACATTGGTAGCCAAGTTATCGCAATCCTCCTCTTTTCATGTGAACAAACATTTGACACTGAAAGAAAGAAAGCAACCAAATAGATAAATGCATAGCACCAAGGTTTGTCTCTAAGTATGAACTTAGGAAGCAGATTAAAGGAAGCCCTATATTTAGGGGCTATATAATCTATTGGGAAAATGCTAAAAATGCAAACTTTTTTACAAATTTTTTTACAAACTGCTAATGTGATGAGTGATTATTGGTAAATAAAAAAAATGTTGTTATTAGTAGGTTTAAATGAGAACCAATAAGAAGTTGGCTACAACAATAATTTGTAAAAATATTGTAAAATAGTTTGTAACTGTAGCACTTTCAGGGATTTAATTTGGTAGTTTCACTCACATACAGCCTTTTAAAGTTTGACTCTAATTATAAAAATTAGAAAAAGTCAAAGGTCTTGGGAGCAAATTAATGTGATAAAAAAAATTCCTTCTTACATTAATCCAAGATGCAACATGAACAATTCGTGCAATCATGTTCTCCGTGAAATTGTTTGACAAACAAAACACACACACACACACACATATATATATATATATATATATATATATATAAGCCATGAGTGACACATTGAAATTGTAAGAATAGAAGTTTGATAGTACGTAATAAGATAACAATAGATCATGCCCAAAAGAGACGTTAATATTAGGCTATTTGGTAGGTATTTGAAAATTCCTTCTATTTTTTATTTATTTTTTTTTAATGTCAAAACTTTCTTAGTAAATCAACATTTAGATACATGCTAATTGTAAATTGTTATTGGCTCCTCTTCAAATGCAGGTTTCGTGTACAACCCCATAGAAAACAATGTGATGTTAGTGACCTATGAGAATTTCAAGTCATGCAACTCAACTGACCCAAAATTTGTTCGTATCTCTGGGAATGACTCTTTGCCCATTACGAAACCTGGTCACTACTACTATATCTGTGGCGTCCCGGGCCACTGCGAGGTTGGTCAGAAGGTAGACATCAGGGTTCCTAAAACTTCAACAAGTCCAAGCCCAAGTCTGAGCCCAAGCCCAAGCCCAACTGAGGGACATGCACCTGCCCCAGGCCCATCTAAGAGCAGTGCTTCCTCTAACCAATTTTTCAAACACCTTCTTGCTTTTCAGCTCTTCATGGCTACTGGGGTTCTTGCATGTTTTGCCTTTTAAAATCTGGTGTTGTTTCTAGCTATGATTATTTTTGTGGAATTACTATTGCTACAAAGTACAAACTGTTACCCATTTAAGGAAATTTTAATTATTAAATTGAATTATTCAGAATGATTTCTGCAATTTTTTAGTGTATGCACAGATGAAAAGCAGTTTCAACCTCAATAAAATTTCTTCATCTTGCATGTGAAAACTACTGTGCAACTTAATAGTTCCATTTATTAAATCAATTCTTCAAATTAATATCAGTGTGCCATCTCAATCTCACAACTGGTAGCTTGGTTATCCCCAATATGTATCATTATTCATTATTGTGCTTATCCTCACGAGAAATATCTGGGCTTTAACCTTTTTAGATAGGACGTGAAGCTCCATATTATGTAAAATATGGGTGGGCCTGATGTCATAACTCTGCCGATTGGGCCAATGGTCCAAGTTGTCAGCATACTTTAAAAAGTCCAACTACCTGCCTCATGTAAGGCCTACAAATTTTGTCAACATGAAAGTTTTAGCTAAAAGATTTGGAGGACATATCTCATGTCATGTTATCGCGCAAGAATTGTTTCGTACGAGTCTTATGGATATGAGCTCCACGCCTACTAAAAGAACAATTGCCTATATTTTCTTATTTCAAAATTGTTAGATGATGCCAAAAACCTTGTAATTCACTGGCATAATCGAATCTGAGTTTCCTTTATTAAGAGAACTGAGATTTGAACCCCTCTTCTTCATTGTTGTAATTATTGACATTTAAAAAAAGAAAAGATTTCTTAGATGAATCCAATGAAAAATAGTTTTTAAAAAATTAGTGTTATTCCCTTGGAGGTGGTGGAGCTAAGATTATAAAATTGGGGTGACAAATTAGAAAAGATAGTTTTGTACTAATGCCAAAATTATCTTCATACCATACCACATCCTCACACATGTTGGGACAACTAGATAAACAATCCAACATGAAAATCTCTCAACCTCATTTAGCCCGAACTCAGGGAACAACCCAAGTGTGCAATTGAGAATTAATAAATTTGGAACGAGTTTGAGATCTATATATATTTTTTTTAATAAATTTGAATTTAGAATATGTACTCTTAACCCAAAAATGTTTTTTCTCATTTTTGAAATGGACTAAAGTAGACCGAAATGGATTAAAGTAAACTGAATAGACCAAAGTAGACCAAAATGCAACATTGATATAGCTTAACAAGAATATAACAATAATAAATGCTATACTCTAACTTTTAGATATTATTATATAGATATAGATTGGATACTTAAGTATGTTCTAGTTAGATAATATATTATTTCAAAAATATGATTGTTACCCTATGGAACCATTAATCAAAAAGGAAGGGGGGGGAGGGAAATATTATATATAGTTTTCAGTTCAAAATTTATGCCTACATTTAGTTCCTATATATGATTCCAATTTGTATGTAAGTGTAACCATATAGCCAATACCTGCATTAACTAAGTCTAAGCATACAACTCATCTAGTAGTTGAACTTGAACCTTATCCCCATATTTATTGAGTAACCAGATATTGGCATTTGTCCCACACTCCCACTGCAAGCACTATTCAGTATTCAATTTCTGGTGGCGCAATGAAATTGCAAAATTTTGGCAGTTGAAAAGGAATTTCTCACATTCGAATCTCCAACACCATGATTCCATGAATAGAATTTTGGGACCTCATATGGCAAACATGGTGACACCAATTAATATGCCCAACTTTAGCTAAAGGTAAAATTATAACTGTCAATTATGACAAACGAGTAAGAAACAATGACAAAATTTGAAAAACCCTTTAATAATTGATTCTGAAAAAACAGGTGAAGTAAGATGAGAGAAAATTAATTACCTTGCTCTGCTCTTTCTGGATATCAATAAATTTACCAAATCCGTCTAGCTATTTCGTTCATAATTCAACTTATTGGTAGAGTTGGCCTGTATTATTAAAATTTTTGGCAGTGTAATTATGATATTCAGGGTCTGTTTGGGACAGTTTATTTAGTTGAAATTGAAAACTTTTTGTTGAAAGTGTAAAAAAAAAAAATTAAAAAATAAGCTGATAGTACAATAAGACTCGTAAATAGTATCAAAAAGTGCAACAGGACCCATGAATGTTAAAAAAATAAACTAAAATTGCGAATGAGCTAAAAATTCCAGTCCATCTCAAATGAACACTGTCTATTTGAGATCCACTTATTTTATTAAAACTAAAAACTTTTTGCTAAAAGTAATGTAGATAAAGGTAAAAGTTTGCTGAAATAGTACAGTGTGACTCATGAATAGTACCAAAAAGTGTAGTGGAGTCCATGAATAGTAGCAAAAATAAGTTGAATAGTAAAATAAGTTGACAAAATTAATCATACCAAACATACACTCAATGTGTGTGTATCTCTCTCTCTCTCTCTCTGTCTCTCACCTTTAATCTACTTCCTAAATTCTTGCAATAAAAGACTTGAAAACGAATCTCATCCTAAAGAAGAAAAAATCCACTCATTGCTATTTTAGCTTAATGGAAAAAAAAAATTATCATATATATAAATGAACGTCATAGACTATAAAAATTAAAATAATTTTTTAAATAAAAAATTCATAGAGGATTCCACTTACCAATTAAGCTTTAGGGCCACAAAACTATCATATATTTCAGACAAGAGCCTTACAAGTTCTATCCTTGTATTAATTGTATGTTCTTGGTACAATGAATCAATGATGTTGTTAAATAGACAAATAAAGGAAATAGATACTCATAAATACATAAACACAAGGTTGGTGCAGATCATATTAAGTTTGTAGGCCTTTGCACATACTTGCTACCAAGGTTATCAAAATCGGGATCTTATGTAGGATCTGGGAGGTAGGTGAGATCAGATCGTGGATCATAAGATCCTACATTATTTGAGAAAAAAACAAAAAATACACATTGGTGTATTAAATAATCACATAAATTATACATTCATTAATATAATTACCATACATCATTACATTCATTTGTAAGCATCATTTAAAGAGACCAAAAATCTCAAAACGTGACACTCAATTGGGATTTTTTTTTATTTGGGTCCAACTGACACTCTCTCTACATTAGAATGGAAAAACTTGGTCTATTGGGATTTCATTTTTCATTTAGGTCCAACTGAGTCTTCTGTCAAGTGAAAGAAGATTACAAGAAACTAAGGTCTTTTGGAATTGTTAGAATCGTACGATCCTACCGATCCTAAACAATCGCAAAGGCTTTTGAAAGATCCAAATCGTTTTGGGTAGATGGGATTGTAAAATCGTAAGATCATAAAATCTAGATCAGGATTTTGACAATCATGCATGTGACAAATGAATACAAAGGCATGATGTTGGTGCAAGTCACATACAATAATATGCGGAGGCCCTAAAGTAAAATTCCTCTCCATCAAAGCCAATAGTCACAGCTCCCCAAGCTTGAGACATAATACGGACAAACAAATGATAGTAATAAGTAATAACCAGAAAAAGACCTTAAACCAATCCAATTTAAGATTCTTGTTGTTGTTGTTGGAATTTCCTTTTCTTTGTTCCTCGTTTTATGGATGATGTTTAAAGTTAAAGATGAGGCTTTCCTTTTTCTTCTTTTGGAACTGATTGATAAGAAATTAGCAACCCAACATGCATGCACACGTCCATATAAACACACAAATTAAAGTTATTGACAACAAATGACAAATCCCTTGATGGACAAAATCCAAAGTTTCCACACAAGCTTCGAAATTTTCACTGCTAAAATGTATATCTACCTAAGTTCCACACCTGCTAGTTATTGATGAAAGAAAAAAGTTTTATATGTAATTTGCATCTGCTAAATAATTAATTAGTTCCACATCTAAATTGAAAGTGGCTAGGTACTGAAGCTAGCTTAGCCATGGTATGGGCTATGTTTTCCATGTCTCCTAGCCCTGCAATATAACACGCCAATTACAACACAGCAGCCAATTTACTCGCAGAAGTAGTGGAACATCCTTTCAAACTCAAATCCTGATATCTAGTTTCACCATGTGTAGGAGTATGGATAGCTTTCTCAGATATGATTGAACCACTATAACCTCTATAACACCTTTAGATCCAAATATGACACATATATTGGCTACCAAAGCTATTTTACTTTGCTTGACTTGGAAGTTTCCTTTCAGGCTATTCCTGCTCTATTGCATAATTTCCTCCCACTTTTTTACTACATTAATAATTAGTACCCCCCAATCTCTTTGGTAATTTAACTAGTCCACTTGGAATTCACTTCACTGTTTTCATTCTAGCTTGTAATATAAACTTCACAAATATAATATTAAAAACAAAATCAGAAACTAACCTTGCCATTCACACATTCGGGAGGATGTATTACTGCACATTATTATGTCTTACACCGTAACACATGCAAGCTTTTAATTACCTCATTTCCTAGATAAAACGCTCTCAAGTACTATAATTCATTACCGTTCTGTTCCATTCCATTTGGTCTTAAAACAATTAAATTAGTCACTTCCCTTCGTATTTTATTACTATTTCAGAACCTTAATTAAGGTGGCACAAGTAACATGTTCCCTCGTTAATCAAAGGCACAAATTTCTTTGCTTAGGTTGGTTCCGTGGTGTTTCTACTGTGTGTCTCTGTATATATATATATCTAGCTCAGTCAGACCCCAAAAATAAAAATAAAAAATAAAAACAGTAAGACAGTTTAGTTAACTTAAGTAAGTGAGCGCGAGCCGAGCCGGGTGAATAGCCGAGATTGGCGCTTCCCGTAACCCAATACGAACACGCACAATTGCACGTGCAAGGTCTGTCCAAACACGTAAGAGTTAAAAAGCTGTAAAAACAAAAGAGAGGAAAGGTCCAGGTAGGAGGAGAAGGAGAGTGGCGTATATAACCACCACCCCAAAGCAAAGCTAAGCTAAGCTCACACTCACACTCTCCCCCATCCCCATAGTTATTGTTTGTTTTCACTGAATTTAGAGCACACAGACTCAAAAGTGTGAGAAAGAGAAACCTAAACCAAAGGAGAGAAAGAGAGAGAGAGAAACCACAGTTTTCTTTCTTTCTTTCTTTCTTTCTTTCTTTCACAGTATAGTATAGTATAGTATAATGCATTGTTGTTTGTTTGTGTTGATGAGATGAGAGGCATGCATTATTAATGTGTCCCTGCAACAAACCGTGATTGATTTTATTACCTTCCCTTCACGTTCACACACTCACCGAGATACGCTATCAAAAGCCTCGCTTTCTTCTATTTCTCTCTAAACAAATTGCTACAACAGAGGAATTATGGAGCTCAGCAAGGTTACGCTGGAGATCTTCACGAAGCTGGAGCAGAAATGGCTCTCGCACTGTGAAACCACGAAGAAGACTCGGATTCTCAGCATCGACGGAGGCGGAACCACCGGCATTGTAGCCGGCGCTGCCCTCGTTCACCTCGAGGACCAGATCCGCCTCAAAACCGGTGATCCTCACGCGCGAATCGCTGATTTCTTTGATCTCATCGCCGGAACCGGTGTCGGAGCACTCCTAGCCGTCATGATCTCCGCCGATGACGGTTCAGGCAGGCCTCTGTTCTCTGCTAGAGACGCTGTTAATCTCATCGCCGCTAAAAACTCCGAGCTTTTCAAGCTCAGACTCGCCGGAGTTTTCCGCCGGCGAAAGAGATACTCTGGGAAAAGCATGGACACGATGCTCAAAGAAATGTTCAATAGAGAAGATGGCGCCGTTTTGACCTTGAAGGACACGTGTAAGCCTCTTCTCGTTCCGTGCTTCGACCTCAAAAGCTCCGCGCCTTTCGTTTTCTCCCGAGCCGACGCGTCCGAGTCACCGAGCTTCAACTTCGAGCTCTGGAAAGTCTGCCGCGCCACGTCAGCTACGCCGAGTCTCTTCAAGCCGTTTAATCTAACGTCCGTGGACGGAAAAACCTCTTGCTCCGCCGTTGACGGCGGTCTAGTCATGAACAACCCTACCGCCGCTGCCGTCACTCACGCGCTCCACAATAAGCGCGATTTTCCGTCCGTTAACGGCGTCGAAGACCTCTTGGTTTTGTCGTTAGGTAACGGTCCGTTAACCGGTAATGGCTGTGCACAGAAAGTTCGTTATAACGGCGCGTGCTCAACATCTACGGTGGTTGACATTGTCCTCGACGGCGTTTCGGAAACCATTGACCAAATGTTAGGGAACGCCTTCTGTTATAACCGTACAGACTACGTTAGAATTCAGGTAATGTTTAGTTATTTACTTATCAAAAAAAAAAAAAAGGTAATGTTTAGTTATTCCATCTAATCTAATCTAAGTTATTTTTACTAGTATCTTTCCACGCGCTAATTGATATTCCTATAATAATTTTAAAGATGATATGTTAAGATTATATCACCATTATGAACTATTGGTGCGGTTATTATTCTATAAGTATTATGGTTTATAAAATGTGGGGATAAGGACGAAGTTCAAGTTTTCAAAAAGAAGTTATATATATATATATATATATATACTATAGTAGAGATTTTATCTTATTAAAAAAAAGAAAAAAAAGATTACATTGACATACATGTAACAAAAATGAACTAGTGTAATAATTTGAATGGTCCCAATTATATGTTGATTTTTAAGATTATGAATTTGTGTTTTTAATTTTGATGATTGACGGCATTAAATGTGGGCAGGCGAATGGTTTAGGAGTGATGGGGGCGAAAATGGAGGAAGTGTTGAATGAGAGAGGAGTGGAGTCGTTACCGTTTGGCGGGAAACGGTTACTGACGGAGACTAACGGAGAGAGGATTGAGAGTTTTGTACAACGACTTGTTGCTTCAGGGAAAACCAGTCTTCCACCTAGTCCTTGCAAGGATTCCGCCGTTAGCCCTCTCGCCAATGGCCGTTAGTTAGTTATTATTATTATTATTATTATTTATATTATTTTGGGGGAGGGGGGGTGGGTTAATCTTTTTGAGGCAATGTAAGTGTAACCAAACTCAGGTCTACTTGACTGTCTCTGTTTCCGCGTTAAATAGCAGCTAATAATAATGACCTGTTCTCTCTCTCTCTCTCTCTCTCTCTCTCTCTCTCTCTCTCTCTCTCTCTCTCTCTCTCTCGGTGTAGTTGATTTTGAATTAAGGGTAAATTTACAATTTTGGTATGAATTAACCTATTAATTAAAGTACAATTTTAAGCAAGTCTTCATTTTGTTTTTAAAAAAAGTTACAAAAGACTTCAGCTGTTATTCTGTGAGATGAATATGGGATCAATGCCAAAAGAATGTGACGCAATTCTCATGTCTCCATGACATGAGGCAATGAGGCTGAGGAGGTAAATTCTCATTAATTATATGGATAGATAAAAGAAGCATTAAAGACACCGTTATTGGGTGATTGGGAAGCATCATTATAATTTATAAAGTTGTTTTTACAGATTTGGTTGATAAATATATCCTAACATATGTTGGTTTTGTTATTCTGATCCAGTAATGTGGAAATTAGAATAGGAATAGTGGGGCATTGTTGTATCTAAATTCAAGCCATCATGAGTGTATGTATGTATGATTCAACTTAATTTGATGATCTTTAAAATCAATAAAGGCCAAAAAATAAACCCTGCACAAGTCATGTTGAATGCTAACTGGTGATTAAGTACATACATTTTGATCATGTCGTATCTTATGGTTCGTGGACATTGCTCGATCTCTTCTCTCCCTATGGGAGAATTTGAGCTATAATAAGAAAAAATAAAAATAAATAAAAATAAAATCATATACTACATGTTTACACCAATTAATAATAGCATTTTCTTATGTAATGTTAATCATTTATTGTCCAAAAATCTAGTAAGTTGTCAAGAGCATTTAGTAAATAGTACACTCTGAAGTAAAGAAGCCACTTTTTTTTCTTTTTTTTTTTTTTTTTGAGAATCAACGAAGTGCCTTTTATTCAAAGAAAAACATCAGAGTCTGCTAGAAACAAAAGAAAGGAACTATGAGGGAGCATCCTCCATCCATGCCCTATAATCTAAAACAATTAAAACAAAAAGAGCTAAAACAAAAGCAACCATATTACCCTCTCTCTTAATATGAGAGTAATGTAATTTACTTAAACATCTTGCCAAAACCACACCGAACTCTGGTTTTTGCTCCCAACTGAATAGTGCATCCTCAAGATTAACCTTAACCATGTCCAAGATAGGAGCTCTCCAATGAACTCGAATCGGGGTGGACTGTGGTTAGGGAGGTTGTTGCACTGCCTGGAATTTCAGTAGGATTTCATTGGCCACGTTAACGAGCTGCTTTGGAATGTAACAAGGTTGGTTAGTTCTAACTCGATTCCGATGTGTCCCTAATATCCAGAACATAACCGAGAACGACTTTTTATTTTGTTTTGTTCTGATCATCCACAACAACAACTCTTTGAAATCCATGAAAGTTGCTTCCACAATAGAATCGCTGTTAATCAAAGACTTAGTCGTACTAAGGATGTGCTCTAGCCTTGCTTCGTCTGCCCATGTTTCGGCTATGAACATGGCAGAGGGATCTTTTGCCCGTAATATTTCACAAGGCTCTCTCTCTTTTTCCATGGGTTCCAAAGCCCATGGTAGATCATTACTAAGAGAATCATTGCATCTGGCAGGGCTGTGGGACAGCCTCTGCCAATATCTATGATTGAGAGACATCCTCCTTGGATACTTGCCGCCTCTTATTTGGTAGCTCAGGGAGAATTCTGTTGTCATCCATTGCTCTTTTACCTAGACCCTTATCTTCTTTTCCCCCTAAAGAGAAGGAGGAGAAAACTGGGCTCGTCGAAGTTGAGACCATTTGCCCTGTGTAGGTCTAGAAGCTTGCTTAGTCCATGTTGTTGGTTTTTTAGAACACTTTGGATTAGGGTTTGTCGAGTTTTGGGTTTGAATAGAAGCTGCCTCTACGGCAAAGAAATTTTTTCCTTGGTTGCCAGCCGACTTCCGTGTGCCCTTGTTTTTAACTAGTGGAACGAAATTGGAAACCTCAGAATTACTTCTCCCATTAATGGCCCTCACCGAATTGCCCTTAACAATCTGATCCTTATCATATCGAGCCAAATCCGTATCAATCTGTTTGATTTGAATATCAAATAAATTCTCGAGAGTTATTAAATCCGAAATTAACTCTGTTTCCTTAGTTTTCGGCTCCCCATTATTATTTG
Organism: Quercus robur; assembly: GCF_932294415.1. Lineage (NCBI taxonomy): Eukaryota > Viridiplantae > Streptophyta > Magnoliopsida > Fagales > Fagaceae > Quercus > Quercus robur. The sequence goes on along the minus strand of NC_065545.1, from coordinate 20,620,722 downwards.
CATCCATTAACACCGTGACAGCCGTTGGAGGAATTAAATCAATATCCTCATCAGGGAGTAACATGGCATTAATGGCAAACTCATTTGTAATGGGTAATTCATTGATATTGATTACCAGAATAACTCCTTCATCGATTACCATATTTGCCTGATTCATCTCCACCTGAGTTTCCATTGCCAGTTGGTTTTCCGATTCCGTTGGATTGTTCACCCTTGTCTCTGCCCTCTCTCTTGCCTCTTGGAATTCTTTTCTCGTGAGTGGGTGTCTGTTGTCGTAGAAACCAGGTACCACGATAACATCTCTTCCACTAGACGTGTACGGGGTCGCCTTTAGAGTGGAATTGTACTGCTGTTGTTCCACTTTAAGTGTGCCTTTACTCTGCAACCATAGCTTGCAACTTTTGTCAACATGGTTTAAGCGCCCACACCAGAAACAGAGATTTGGTAAGTGCTCATATCTGAATCGGACCCAATGTTTTAGCCCATTCTCTAGTGTAATCACCCTACCTCGGCATAAAGGCAGTGTAATATCAATCATTACTCGAACCTGAATGAAATGTCCGCCTTCATCAGTTACTGCTCCTGCTGATTTTTGAATATCTCTAACATCACTAGGTGTTTATCAAAACTCCAAGGTTGGTTTTTGAGGATTCTTTCAATATCATTGGGATTATCAAAAACAAACAACACTCGATGTTCATTTTGGTTACGGATTGTGAACCCGTTTGTAGATCTCCACAACTGTTTGAAAGTTCGCGCCATGGCTTCCATATTTAGGAAACGTGGGGTAAGGAATTGAGCAGCTAGCAAATATTCACCAAATATTTGTTCCTTGGATAGGGTGTATCCAATTGTTTCCTTTTCTGGAAGGGAAAAGTTGGTCAATTGATTTGCTAACTCCTCCATGAGAATGAGAATTGGAAAAGGACCAAGAAATAAAGTGTCTCCCCACAACCCTGAAAGAAACCAAAATACCACTAGCTCAAAAGATACACTTGTTACCTACTGAGAACAAACTCTCCTCTCAAAGAAGGGACTAACACACTTCTACTGCCTTAGACAAGAGAGAAAAAACCCCTCTCTCTCTAAGCGGCAGAGAGACTCTCCCTATATCAATAAAGAAGCCACTTGAAATGAGAAATATGTAAATAGGGGAACCTATGCCTCTCCTTTTTTTTCTTTTTTTCTTTTTGATAAGTAATAAGAATATATTAAAAAGAAGAGGGGAGTCACCTGAGTATACAGGAAGTATACCTCAAGGACAAATACAAATCAAGTGCAAAAAATACAAAAGTCCATGAAACCATGGACTGAAGAAAAAGAATGAAAGCCAAACACTATAACCTAATCCAAAAGAGTCTTAAGGAAGAAGAGTTTAAGATTTGCAACTGATCTCTCTAAATCCCTCTCCCTCCAAATGCACCATATCAAACAATGGGGCACAACCATCCAAATAGCCGAATTCTGATGCCTCCCCAACTTTCCTTGCCAACAAGCCAACAGATCCACCACTGTTTTTGACATAACCCAATGAATGCCAAACAGAGTAAACACCATAGACCATAAATCAAAAGCAATAGAGCAATGGATGAGGAGGTGGTCAACAGATTCCCTATCTCTTTTACACATACAACACCAATCCAAAATCAAAATCTGTCGTTTCCTAAGATTATCAATAGTCAAAATATTCCCTAAAGCTGCAGTCCACACAAAAAAAAGCAACTCTAGAGGGGACCTTAGACTTCCAAACAGCCTTCCAAGGGAAAGACTGATCGAAACTATTAGTCAGCACCTGGTAATAGGAACGAACAGTAAAACCTTTACCCCTAGCAGGTTTCCAACACATCTTATCGTCCCCAACTCCTTTAAAAGAAGCTCCATAAATCCAAGACATTAAACTGTAAAAGGATTCCAAATCCCAATCTTCGCTGTATCTTCTAAAAGTTAGATCCCAAAAAAGAACACCATTTGGAAACTTCATCAACTCAACCACAAAGGCCTCCTTATTTCGACTTAACGAAAAAAGTCTTGGGTAGAGCACACACAAAGAAGCGTCCCCACACCAAATATCTTGCCAAAATCTAACAATAAAACTGGCCCCAACCTCAAATTGGATGTGACGAAAAAAAGATGGCCAACCACAACTAATAGACTTCCACAAGCTTACACAATGAGGGCCAATAACAGGAAGAGAGCACTAACCTCCGCCTTCACAACCATATTTTGCCCCTATCACTCTCCTCTACAAGGCCTATTACTCATTCCCAAATCTCCAAAACCACTTTCCAAACAAGGCTTTATTAAAAGTTCTCAGACTTCTAATAGCTAAACCTCCAGAATGAAGAGGAGTGCAAACTGTGGCCCAATTCACTAGGTGAGTTTTCTTAACATCCCTCATACCACTCCAGAGAAAATTTCGTTGAAGTTGCTCAATACGGTTCGCAACCTCCACTGGGATAGGAAACAGAGAGAGAAAATAAGTTGAAAGATTGGACAACGTACTCTTAATAAGAGTAACTTTACCTCCTTTTGAGAGATATAGTCGATTCCACCTCCTCTCCACCTTCTCCATAATTGGATTCCAAACAGATCTATCTCTAACATTAGCACCCAAAGGAAGACCTAGGTATTGCATTGGAAAGGAGCCTTGCTTGCACCCTAGCACATCCACCATATCTACTATATTAGGAACCAAACCCATGGGGACCAATTCAGACTTGCCCATATTAATATTCAGCCCAGAAACTACTTCAAACCAAAGCAGCACCAACCGGAGAAATAGAATTTAACCAAGATCAGGGTATCATCAGTGAATAGAAGATGGGACACCTGCAAAGAGTTCCCTGTAGGACCCACCCTAAAACCAGACATGAGCCCATCCCTCACTGCCTTATCTAACATTTTACTAAAAGCATTCGTAACAATGACAAATAATAACGGGGACAATGGATCACCTTGTCTTATACCTCTAGAGCTATCAAAAAAACCACATGGTGATCCATTAATGAGAATGGAGAATTTAATAGTAGAGATGTAGAAGAAAACCCATCTTTTCCATTTTTCATGAAAGCCACAACGATCCAACATATAAATGAGAAAGTCTCAATTCACATGATCATAAGCCTTCTCTACATCCAGCTTACACAACACCCCAGGAACTCCTGACTTTAGCCTACTATCCAAGCATTCATTGGCAATAAGAACAAAATCTAAACATTGTCTTCCTTTGACAAAAGCATTTTGAGATTCGTGAACAATATCCCCAAGCACCATTTTCAACCTGTTAGCTAAAACTTTAGCAATAATTTTATACACCCCTCCAATTAGACTAATAAGCCGAAAATCCCTTACCTCCACTGCATTTTTATAAATCTCTAGCAATGAATTCCAACAGTATCATTGACAAGGAAAAAGAATCAAATCCCGTTATTAGGTCATAAGGATACAATACATCACACTCTCACAAACACCTTTTTTTTCAATCTCAACTTCTTAAAGTTACAGAAAAGAATCAGCCTTTTCTCTCATCAATTTCACTTTTTTAGTTTTCATTTGTAGTATGGTACTCTGAATTTCCTTCCCCTTCTTTCGGTAGGTAAGCTACTAGTACTCATTCACTAGTGTTGACAAAAGACGCAACCACCAGTTTGGTTATGCAAGCATTTAATGGGGGTCCCTAATTTGTTACTTCGTGTCATTTCTTTGTTCTATTTTTTAGGCCTTTCTTATCTACTTCAAAGCTTGGGAGTGTAAAGATACATCAGCAGTAGTGTGTGTGTGTGTTAGGTAGAAATGAAGAATATATTTCCACAACCTCATTATCTTTAATTGGGTGATAATGACATTAGGTAAGACAAGATTTACAACTAATTAATCAAACATGTTGCTTTCAATAGGTAAATAGGGTCTGACCTGGCTTAGCCAACCTGGAGCGTTGATTTAAGTTTGTAACTCCCCCGGGTATCACACATGCAAACAGAGAAGAATCCTATGGTTTTCACAATAGTCACCAAAGCTCTCATGGAAAGTGATTGTGAGGGGGACCTCTATTCCTATTTGGATTTTTATGTGTAAATGGATTTTCCCATCTGCAAGAGCGCAGTAGGGTATGGGGACACCCCAACCATTTTTGGCAATTACAATTAATTTAGTTTGGTTCAAGTGAAATCATGAACCATAGCTTCTAAGTAGAGTTTGAGGCATGCTCTTGTATTAGAATATCATTCCTTCTCCTTTATGTATATATTTGTTTCTCAAAAAAAAAAAAAAAAAAAAAAAAAAAAAAAAAAAAAAAGAACTGTGGAAAAGAATTTTATATAGAATCAGAGTCCATCATCTTCGGTTAATTTGATCTCAATTAGAATTGCATTGTGCAAAAACCCCTCCTTACAGTATTATTATTATTTGAACTCAAATTTTTCTTCTTTTTGGAAGAAACCAAATAATGTCATTGAACTACAAATTGCATTTTTTCAGAGTGAAAATTTTTTATTTCACTGAAATTCCATAATTAATAAGATCTTTGATAGTCAAATAGCTTGAAGCCATCCATTTCGTCTGAATTTATGTATCACAGTAATCAATTCTTTTTTCTTTCGGTGATTTTTTTTTTTTTGGTGGCATTCTCTTCAAAAGTCCATTTATAAGGTCAGTGAGATTTCTCCAGACATTAAAAAGATTGTTTATTTTCTGGGTCCTTTAGAAAGTTGATGATGTGATTCACTGGTCCCATATTTCTTCAAATTAATTAGGCGGCTATGCGAGTACAATGGCATATTGAGAAGGCCCATAATTCTCATACTATGTTTCACTTCACTACCTGTGAATCTAATTAATTATGGTAACATATAGAAGGAATTCATTCATATGAATTCTTTATTACTTTACTGTACTTGTAACTCTTTATAGCTTATGCAATTAGTGAATCAGTTATAGCTTGGTAATGTTTCTCAAAAAAGAAAAAGAAAAAAAAAATTATAGCTTAGTAATCCATTTAGAAGTCCATAAAAGCAAAGACTTTAGTTTTCTTTCTTTCTTCTCTATCAAATAAATTAAAAGTCCCTTATAACAAATGGGAGGGAGTGATTCGATTTATTTGAACCCAAATTCTCCTCTATAAGATAAACGCTATACATTGTCACTAAGCAGCAAGGTTATTGAAAATTCCATAATGATTGTCACTTATGACTAAAATAGAAATCTCTATTTGTTCCAACCACCAAAAAAAAAAATTATTATTATTATTCAAGAAAAAAAAAATCTTGTAATATACTAATTTTGGGGAAAATTAAAGAAAATAATGGAAAAACAAATAACAAATTTGGCCTAGAGCCATGAAAGATTGGTAATGGGTTGTGGGCAAATCATCTCCAATGCACAACTAGACTAGGATTCTACCATTAGCAAATTTGAAAAATCTTTGTAAAGAAAAAAAAAAGAATATGGATGTTTGTTTACAAGCAATGAAGAGATACTAACGAAAAGCTACCTTCGATAGGTCACTTGTGTAGGAAAAAATCCTATAAAACATTGTTATGGTTGTTTCTAGCCCTTAAGAGCACGAACAAATTCATTCCCCTCCTTTTTCAATAAAATTCTACATATAACATACTTTCTATAACTATCTTTCTTGAAAGAGACTCTTCAGTTTGCATATCCCTTTAGAGCATTACCATTAGGTATTCTATAAAAAATGTCATTTTGATACACCAAAATTTTACTTTATTATTTTACCACATCATTTTACAATACACCATTCATCACATGTTCTATTCTTTGATTCTAAACATTAAAATAATATATTCATCACATTAAATAATATATTTACTCAAAACCCAGCAATATACAAACACACTGCTCAGTGGCAGTCATCACCAACCAAGAACGAACAACCACCTATACAACCACCACCACAAACTACAACCACAATCACCAGATCCTCCAACAAATTCCAAATCCAAAAACCTCAACAAAAAAGAAAAAAGAAAAAAACTCAAAATCTTCAACAAAACCCCAACCCAACAGATCAATCAATGGGGCGATGGCGACTTCAGATTGGCAGCAATGGCAGCTTCAGATTGGCAGCAATGGCAGCTTCAGATTGGCGGCAATGGATTCTTCAAACCAAAGGTGATGGCGGCAGCTTGATCGATGAAGGCAGCTTGATCGGTGAGGGTGAGGGTGTCGTTGAGGGTGAGGGTGAGGGGATTGATGAGGGTGAGGGAGGGTGAGAGGATCGGTGAGGGTAAGGGAGGGTAAGGGTGAGGGTGAGGGGATCGGTGAGGGAGGGTGACGGCCTGACGGGATCAGTAAGGGTGAAGGGGTGAGAGAATCTGATGATCTAAAGAAGAAAGAAAGAGAACACAGGTTGGAGAGAGAGAGAGAGAGAGAGAGAGAGAGAGAGTTGAATAAAATATTGAGAGGAGAGAGAAAAAATTGAATAAAAAATGATTTTTTTGGTTTGGCATTTTCATCCGTACTGTGCCAAAGATGAGAGTGTACTGTAGCATGTCTCAAAATTTTTTGGCATTTAGCACATCTCATGATGGTCTGTTTTTGGTGTTTGATGTGTCAAATGCCAAATATTTGGCATTTGGCATTTGTCACATTTGATGGTAAAATTCTAATGCTTACCAATTAGTGATATTTGGCATTTGTCACATTTGATGGTAATATTCTAATGCTTACCAATCAACTATCACTCACTTGTGTAAGCACTTTCACTAGAGTGAAAAGGGATCTCATTTAAGTGAAATTCTTAAACTCACTTTTATTATTATTTTATTTATAAAAAAAAAATCTCCATCCTTCTACTTTTGAAATATGATCCTTCACATATTACAGCTTTTATATAATTATACAAAAATGGTGACCTTTTCATTTCCTTAAAGGTCACCATTTTTTGTATAATTCACTCCACATTATCACTTACACATCTGAGAAAAATATAAATGGATCATCAAGTGTTTTTACAATTAAAAAAAAAAAAAAACTGTTAAGCTTGGCGGCTCCAAATTGGCTACAAAACTGGCTCAGTGAAAAACTACAATACTAATGCTTGCTATTGGTAATTTGTTGGTAATAAGGATGTGTTTCTGAAACCACCTGAACTCGACAAAATTGGGAAGTGGGTCAACCTCAGGGACCAGGGTGAACCCCAGCGCTTTGGACCCATCCTAATTAAAATAACAACATAATAAAATAAACCTCTTTTATTTAACTTGTTGATGAGCTTATATTTGTTTTTTGTGTACCCAACAAACTGAAAAATCAAGATACGTGGCTCAATGCTTTTTAGGTTTTGTGTACGATTCATATATTAGATTCATTTTGTTATAGCTTCTCTTTCTAATATTATATGCTACAATAAGATTTTGATCCTCTTGTAAGTCAGGCAAGTGGTGAGGATGCTCCATTTTTTTTCATTATATTTAGCAATCTCTTAATCATGGAATATAAAGTAATGAATGAAAAACCAAAGGTATAACCTCGACCCTACATCGGGTGCTAGCTGCTTTAATATATATTTTTATATATAGTGTTCTGAATTATGATCTTTGTGAAGATGACTCTCTCTCTTCTTCTTCTTCTTATGAGCTTTTTTTTTTTTTTGGTTCAATAGACACAACCCCATTTTTTTGGTTTATTTTGGTGAAAGACAATGTAACTTATTGATCGCACTAAAACTAATTACATTTAGTAATTAATTAATTTAATCATAAAACATTTCTGCCCTTCTTTTAAAATTAAGAAAGGTAAATTCATCATATATTAATTACTTCAAAATATTTATAATATTTTTTTTATGATTGATAAGTTGGTAAGTTTGTTATTATTGACCTAACCTTATCTCTCGTACTCAATTCTTTATCGTTTTGAGTTTCTATAACATTTATATATATGCACCTTATCATGTACTCAATAAATATATACATACCAACATTCAATAGATTGAATGTGACAAATTTATCTAACATTCAATTTGCTATTAGAGCCTATGAAAGTATCAATTAACCTTATGACTTCCAACTCCTCTTTTTCATCTCAGACATCTTCTTCCACTCTGCACCTAACTAATAATTCTCCACAAATTTCCTCTACACTTCTTCACAAATTTCTCATGTTCCTTCTTTGTCAAATTCACATCATTTTTTTTTTCATATATCAAGTTTACCAACAAAAATTACCTCGATCTATTTAAAAACTCAACTTATTCTATATCTCAAAAATAATCGTCTCAATAATTATAAAAAAATAAAAATAAAAATAAAATTGTGAGAAAAATTGTTACTCTAGACTTATTGAAAAAATATTGCTTTTGGGAGCCTTTTATTCTCTCATTTCAATGATTTTTTTTGTGGTATCACATAAATTTTTATATCGCAATAACCCAACTTACACTTTAGTGTTATCCTAATCTCTAATAATTTTCCCCCTCATTCACTCAAAAATTATATCTAGGATAAAATGTTGATTCCAGGTGTCACTCTTTGCAGAGTTTGCAACAACCAAAATGATTCCCCCCATTAAGCAATGGATAAACCCAAAAAGGAGAACAGACCACTATAGTAAAAGCTAGATTCTTCCCTAGAGAAGCTCCAATATTAAAGTAGTTTATGGTAATTACCATGCTTGCTTTTCATATTTAATAATGGTTAAAGATTAAAAAGTTTGTAGTAGGATCTCTTTTAAATAGTAGGCTTTTTCAGCCTGTTACTGGTTTCTTATCAGAGCCTATTTTATGAGGGTCTTGTTTCTTCTTTTAGAAAAGCATATTCGAGGCCCTCAACTCTCTAAATATTGTTCCTGAATAACTATAAAATAAATAAAGATTTTGTTAATGTATGCCTTAAGGGTATACATTAACCATAATTTTCATTTTTGAAAAAATTTTTCTCAAAAATTAAAAAGATATTGACAGTTTTTTCAATTCCTGAGAAAATATTTTCAAAAATGGATGGCTTAATGTGTGTTCTAAGGACACACATTAACCGGACCAATAAATAAAATAAAATAAAATAAAAAGATGGCAAAGCATTAAATATCAAAAAGAGAGACTTGCGTGGAAAAACACTATGATGAGATTTCCTTCAATCACCTTTCATGAGCTTTCACTCTATTGACCTTCTCACAAAAAAAAAAAAAAAAAAAAAAAAAAAAAAAAAACTTTCACTCTATTGTAATTTTTATGAAAATTTTACCATAAATAAATAATGTGACAAATATCATTTATAAAGATTTTCAAATTTTTTTTTTTCTTTCCATATATATATTGTGGAGCCAGAGAATTTGTGACTCCGGCCCACTATACATTAGGGCCCAAGGCCTGCACCGAGGAGAGACTTTTCCGAGGACATGAAGCGAGAGTCCAAATGGCTTAGGAATGCGGCCAAGGACGATCCTATCCTCGACATCCCAAAACCTAGAAGGGAAGAACGACACGCCATCAAAGACAGCCCCCAAAGCACTCTCAGAAGAAAAGACGAGTATAATAGAATTCGCACGGGGTGCAGTGTGGGAGCGGTTCAAGGAAGAGCTGTCACCTTCGCATTGAATGCGTCCACAAACGTTCTGGCCTCATTGATGAGAAAAGACCCCTGAACAATGTGATTTCAGTTATTGCAACTAACAGAAAGTGGGGGAAGGCGACTGATGGGACAAGCACTCGAGTAGTTATCTGCCTGATCAACAGATGGAAGGTTAGAATCAACTGAGAGAGGCTATATAATGTAAGAATTCATCCCCAAGAGAAAGAGGGGGGGGGGGGGGGAAGCATGATATATCGACTCTTGTACCATGGTAACCGAAAGTAAAAGGAATACTAAGAACATCAAGCTCCTCGGACAAGGTCCAATGACCGGAACCGCTCAGGCCGTGCCAGAGAGAAAGTCTTCTTGGATAAACTCAGTTCATCTCTGTGTGACTGCCATGAATACCATGACTAACCACTGTCCGGTGATCAAGGTCTAGTCTTTTAGCCCACTCTCTATAAATTTATTGTTTGAACCTTTAACGTTCGAACCCAATACACCAATTTGGAATCGTTACAAATTGAGTCCTTACATATATATATATATATATATATAGTGCATGTGTTTACAATAATTCTATAGCATATCTAAATTTGATTTAACATTTTCTTTTTTCTTTTTCTTTTTTGGGATCAATATATCAATAAATTAACATAATACTTGTATAATGTATGGATTACGTATAATAATATCTTTTATTAGTTGTATTTTTCCTAAATATGAATTATATTTATATAATAATTTTTGAAGTATAAAATCCATTATTTTATGATATTTATTTAGAAATTTTTTCCTTTTTCCCTTAATCCACATCAATCCAGTGTTGGTATGATTATGATATATATATATATATATATATATATTGGTGTGTACGAATTGATAAACACATGGTGCTTCTTTTTAAATAAATAAAACCTTACTTACTAACCCTCATGCAAGAGGAATGAGGGCCATGTCATCATAGCACCTCTCTTTTAGTGGGTGGTTGGCTACTCTACTATTCATAATAATAATGCATTTCACCGAGGTCCTCTTAACCCTATAGTGCGTTTTTGTGTGTCAACAAGTGGTTGGTTTGAAGATTTAAACCTATTTGTTTATCAGTAATTAACCACATTACCGGAAGAGCATTAGATAATATATACTACATGCATGTAGGGAAGAGTGGGCTTAAATGGTAGGTGAGTGATCTTATTTATTTAATGATGACCATGTAATTTTTTAAACCAATTTGATTAAGACCCCCAGAGAGAGAGAGAGAGAGAGAGAAGTCATGATATTCATGGTGAGCGCAGTCAAGAATCCTTTTGATTAAGACGCCAGTTATACTACTAATAAGAATCCCCTCCATTTCCACCAAACCAAGCATTGAGGCCGCTTCTTTGAACTTTTAATATTTGTACTAAATGCTTTTTTCAGTTATCATGTTATATATTATTCTACGTGCTTTTAGGTGTATTAGGGAAAAATAATTAAGAATTTGTAGTGTTAATGGCAAGCAAGAAGCTCCAAAAGCTTTAGATTATATATGCATATATACATATCAAAGATTCATAACTACGTGCTTATGAATTATAACCCATCTTATATATCCCTTTATTGTACGGATTTGAGACTAAGCTCTCATAGGATTCCAATATTTGTGATGGATAAGTTGATTGTACAGATGACTTGAAGAATGAACACTTGTAAAAGAGGTCGATTAAAGGAAGAATGAACACTTGTAAAAGAGGTCGAGTAAAGGACATCAGTGATGTGCTAGCCGTGCATTGATGCTTTGATAGCTAAGTTTAATAGGTGTAAATGGGACCGGTGAAATATAACTGGATTGATACTTCCTCCTCTCATAATTTGTTAGTGGTTTTTTTTTTCCCCTTTTTTAAGGGATTTTGTCACTCACCTTTCTTTTCGTTCATTTTTTCCTTTTTATTTTATTTTTTTTTTTGCTGAATATTTTTTCCTTTATATTTGTGAGAGTTGTTTTGTCATAATTAATGGTAAATAATAGTTTGTCCCTTTAATCTCAAAGTAAGATCAACTCATGGTCCCCATGCTAACGTCATCAGTAGGGCATTTGTCACCACTCACCAAGGGGGGAAAAGGCAAGGTATTTGTTGAGTTAGCTAGACTCCTCTAAGAAAAAGGTTATGGGCATGTTTGGTAGACTGTAATAAGTGCTGTAATGTAATAATTATTCCTATGGTTTAGTTATTCTTTAGTTTGATTATTCTTTAGTTTGGTTATGTTTTTATTACAAGGAATAATCATTCCTTATGGATAGTTATTCATCTTTAAAATGTTGTATTAGCTATTCCTTAATAAGTGCAATAATTTCAAAACTTAATATATTTCTAAATAAACAAAATTTCCATATACATCTAACAATTATAAAAATATAAGATCATAAAAAATAACACATATTTCTCTTAAATTTAAAAATAACAATTTTTAAGGAGATATAATTGTATGAATAAGAAATTTCCTAAAATAAATGTTAAGTTTCATTCTAATGTTATAACTCACAACCAAACTAATGAATAGGTTTAGTTATTACATTACAACACATTTTATTCCTAGTAATGAAGATTACAATTCCTGTCGTAATCTTCATTCAGTGTACCAAACGTACCCTATAGTTTATTATCTTTTTTTTTTTTTTTTTGGTAGAAAGCGGAATTTCATTAAAACTAAACAGAGAAAACAGATTCAGTACACTGCCTATAGCAGTACAGCCCACGGCAATCAGCCTCCAAAATAGAAAAAAGATCCACAGGTGGATTAGCAAAAAACTCAAAATCAGAATCTAACATGAGGCCTAATTTAGCAAGCCAATCAGCACTCCTATTTGCTTCCCTATATATGTGTCTGATGCTCATTTGAGGGATTTGAGTAGCTAAAAACCTGCAGTCATCCATAATTGAAGACACAACAGTGTTGGCTCTAGCTTGATGATTGAAAACATCCACAATAGCTCTAACATCAAGTTCAATAATCACAGCTTGGACATTCATTTGTTGACATAAAAGGAGGCCATCTCGAAGGGCCCAAAGCTCAGCAGTGAAGCTGTTTATTGTACCAATTCTTCTAGCAAAACCCCCCATCCAGTTGCCATTCGCATCTCGTAAGAGTCCTCCACCACCAGCTAATCCCGGATTCCCCATGGATGAGCCATCAGTGTTTAGTTTCAACCAGCCACAACAAGGTTTATCCCATCTCACTTGCTTCAAAATTTTACGATTGGCAACCAAAGGCTTACCAGCACAGTGAAAATATTCTATAGCACATTGGTTAATGTCCATGGCTAGGCTTGTTTTTAAGTTCTTGTTTTCAAAAACCAGCTGATTTCTGCCCTTCCAAATCATCCATATAGCAAACATAAAACTTTGATTCTAAGGAACTTGCCCTGCACTTCGAACCCCCTTGTCTCTACAATTAGTCATAATCCAGTCTTGAAGGTTGGCCAAGTAGAAGGTGCTGTCTTGACAGCTGATGCCTAACTGATTCCATTTTGCTTTAATAGTATGGCAATCCCGAAGAGCGTGGAGAATGGATTCAACACTACTATTGCAGTGAGGACATAAGTTATCAACTAGCATCCCCCTAGCTTGTAAGCAATCTCTTACCCCGATACTCTGGTGCATGCATTTCCAAATGAAAGTTTGGATCCTCGGTAATGTATCCAACTTCCAAATCCACTTCCCATGAAAGGCCGAATCAGGAAGAGGCTCACTAGCAAGCAAGTAGGCACTTCTGAGATCGAAAGAGCCTTTGGGAGAAGGTTTCCAAGCTATTCTATCCTTATTCCTTGCGACACACGAGATTGGGATAGCTTGAACCTCTCTTCTAATATTCTCAGGAATCTCTATTTGCAGCAAGTTCCAATCCCACCCATCCAGCCTAGCAACATCCTTTACTTTAAGCATATTGGACTCAATGGTTAAAGGGCCTTGGATAATACTTCTTAAGGTTCCTACCTTATACCAGTTATCATGCCAGAAGCTAAGGCTACTCTCATATCCCGGAATCCATGTAACTCCCTTTTTAAAAACAACTTCCCCTTTCCTCATGCTTCCCCAAGTGCGGGAGCACGGTAGGCTGGCTTCATTTCTTGAATTTATGTGCTGATTTGTACAGTACTTCAATCTCAACACTTTAGCCCATTGAGACTCACTTTCTGTGTGGAACCTCCAGTTTAATTTAGCAAGAAGCGCCGTATTTCTGCCCTTGGCAACTTGGATACTCAACACACCTACCTCTTTAGGGGTAGTAACCTTCTTCCATCCCACCCAATGCATACTTTTCTTATCAGCTAAAGAGTTCCACAAGAAGTTTCGGTTAACTTGATCTATTCCATCTAAAATCCTCCCTGGGAGCTGGTTGCATTGCATTACATAAGCTGGAATGGCTGAAGTGGATGCTTGGATTAACACTGACCTCCTGGCCATGGAGAGGAGGTTTGCTTTCCACCCTGCAAGTTTCTTTTTAACCTTATCCAACACAAAGTTAAAATCCTGGTTTGAAGCACCACTGTGGTGGATGGGAAATCCAAGGTATTTTCCCAAATTTGTTGTAGACTGAAAACCAAGAATGTCACTCAAAGCTTCACTATCACTTTGATCCACATTTGGGGAAAAGAAAACCCTAGATTTTGCTTCGCTTATGGTCTGACCAGATTGGTTACAAAATTCATCCAACACTTCTCTGATTACCAGGCAATTTTCCATGATAGCTTTGGCAAAAAGGACAAGATCATCTGCAAAAACAGATGTGAGAAGGCTGGACCTCTTCGGGAAGCTTTGACAGGAACCCAGGACTTATCTTCACACCTTTCTTGTATTAATTGCCCCAAATAATCCATGCACATAATGAAAATATAAGGGGACAGCGGGTCACCTTGCCTTATTCCCCTAGTGGGCAAAAAAGGCTCAAGAGCCCCTCCATTAAAGAGCAAAGAGGTAGTGACCAATGAGATACAGCTCATAATAAGCTCAATTAGATTCCTTGGAAGGTTGAAACAGATCAACATATCTCTAATAAAGCTCCACTCCAATTTATCATAAGCTTTTTCTAAATCGATCTTTAGCGCCATGTAACCTCCTCTACCCTTGGTCTTCCCCATCGTATGGATCAATTCTTGGACAATAATAGTATTATCCACGCCTCTTCTTCCCGGAACAAAAGCCCTTTGACACGGGTCTATTAATTTATCCAAGTACGGTCTCAACCTTCCCACTATGATTTTAGTGATAATTTTGTACACCGAGTTGCATAAGCTAATGGGTCTATAATTGTTGATTGACTCTGGGCATTGAATCTTAGGAATAAGGACAATGCTTGTGATGTTCAAGTAATCCAAGATTTTCCTACTAAGAAACACTTTCCTTATCTCCTCTTTAACTGAATCCCCCACAGTGAGCCAAAACCTCTGAAAAAAGCCAGCATGCAACCCATCGGGTCCTGGGGCTTTGAAAGCCTTAAGGGACCACAAGGCAGTAGCAATTTCTTCATTTGACACCGGCTAATCCAAACTGTTTTTCTCATCCTCCGTAAGCCTAACTTGCCAACCAGTTCAGAGATTATGACTCCAACCAGCCTTGACTTGGCTGGTGGAATACAACCTGATAAACCCCTCTCTAAAATGAGTCATGACTTCACTTTCCTCTGATAACCAGTCCCCTACCTCACTTTTAACCATAGAGATTGTGTTCCTTTTCCTTCTTGCAAGCGCAGAAACGTGGTAAAAGGATGTATTTTGGTCACCCACTACCATCCAATTAATTCTTGATTTTAAAGCCCACAACTCCGCCTCTTGATTCAAGATTAAATCCAAATCTTTTTGCAGCTGATTCTCTAGGTCTAAAAGGGAGGCAGAGGGATTTGTGGCTAACACTCGCTGAATTTCGTTAAGTCTAGCCATTAATCTCTTTTTCTTCCCAAAAATATTCCCGAACTGAATTTTGTTCCAACGAGTTGCTTCATTGGTGAATTTTTCTATAGAAGTTGAAAGGTTCCCATCCCGATTCCAAGCCTTAGTCACGATTTGGGGGAAAGAAGGGTCGGATAGCCAAAAACTCTGAAATCTGAAGGGTCTTTTAAGAAAGGTGGTTTGCCTAGGAACAGTCTCCAGCAACACCGGGCAATGGTCCGAGTGGCATCGAGTGAGATGGGAGACTCTAGCATCCGGAAATAATAGGCACCAGCTAGGATTCATGAAGAACCTATCTATTCTCTCTTGAATGAGATTATTAATCTCCCTCCTGTTAGTCCACGTATACCAAGGTCCTGAAAAACCCAAATCCACCATATTGCACTTATCTAAGCAATCTTTAAATAAGAGTGATCTAGACAAACTGACAGGTCTTCCACCAAACTTATCCTCATTCAACAGGGGTTCATTAAAATCCCCGGCTATCACCCAAGGTTTATTATGTAGATCAGCAACTTTAATTAAATTTTCCCACAAAATACATCTTTCTACATTCCTAGGACTAGCATAAACAGCAGAGAAAATCCAAGAAAGGTTAGTAGCAAGTACCTTCACTTCCACGTGAATTTCTTGCTCTGTAATAGCCAGTTGCACCACCTCCACAATATCAGAATTCCAAAGCAACCATAGACCACCTGTGAACCCAATTGTTTCAGTGTGAATGGCATCATCAAACAGAAGTTTGTCCGTTATATCCTTTGCACAAGCTCCACCAATCTTGGTCTCCATAATTACTAAGATGGCCGGATTATGATTCCTAGCCAACTCTCTCACATAGTTCTGAAAATTGGGCTTTAGCTCGCCCCTACTGTTCCAAATTATTATATTCATGATAAAAGAGATTAGGAATAGGCATTTATCATGAGGAAGTATCAATTCCACCTTCCCCTTCAAATTCCACACTGTCTTCTCCATCTTCACCGCCGTCCTTGCCATAACAGGCTCTGTTGGCTCTTTCACGCACAAGATCATCACTCTCCCTACAAACCTCTTCCACAGTGGGTCCCCGGGTGGTTGATGAGCCCAACTTGTACTCTTTCCCTTCAACCGAACTATTATCATCCAAGCTTCCATTAGGTGCAGATCGAACCACCCCAAAATCCACGCCATCTTCGCCTTGCTTCCCACTAGAGCTGCTACCGAGTTGATTAATACCTCTCTCTCTCAACGGACTGCCCAACTTGGCTTGAGGAGCTGCTGAGAATTGGAAGGGAAAGCTGAAATCAGCGCCCTTGCTGCTGAGAACGGACGGATTTTGAGGGACTAAGATGAAAGTAGGTGTGCTTTTGCTAGAAGCATCTTTGGTCAGATGGCTTAAAGCCCTATTTCTGGCAATTACCTTCTTGCCTTTTACAGAGGGGCTTACATGGCCTTTTAATTGAGTTAATCCCCCAATCTTCACATTTGGGCCCATAACCAAACCACCGTGCCCAACCTTCTCCATATTGAACTCAGGTGTAAAGCCCAACTTAGTAGCCTCTTTCCAAGCAAAATGGCCGTTACTGGGATTGTTCTTAACCATAGCAAACCTTGGCTTTAAGCTCGGTGCTGATTTTGTGGGGTCCAAATGCTGCACATCCTTCGTGATCCCTTTTTGTCCTCTTCTGCGTGTAACAACCATCCACGGTCCGTATTTGTCCTCATCGTGCTCCATTCCACTACTCTCTGCCATGTCGCGCTCCTTTGTACTACGTTCTGCCATGCCACAGCCTGTCTCACACCCACCTGGCACATGCATTTTGCGTGGACTTGTACTGCTCACCTTAGTTCAAGTCGCCTCCTTCTCCAACGGCAGCTCAGCCCCCCAGACGATGTGTGGGCACATTTCCTTCTTGTGACCAACTCTACCACATGAGAAGCAGAGCTTATTGATACCCTCATACACCACAGCTTGCTCAAATTTTCCAATGAGAAATGTGTTTATAAGTGGTTTGTCTACATCCACCTGTATACATAGCCTGGCATACTTACCCCGAGCTTCCATGGCGGTATGAGTATCAACTCTCAAAACTTTCCCAATGGCTTCCCTAATCTGCTTAAGTACTTCTGCTTCATAGAGTTCAATAGGGAGGGCATGTAATCTAACCCAAACCGCGATTGACGAGACGTTAGCTATTTCCGGTTTAAAGAATGGCTCCCACAGCCTTATAGATAGAAAATGTTCTCTTATAAACCATGGACCTCTTTTCAGAACTGCGTCTAAATCCTCCTTCATTGAGAACCTCGTTAAGAAGAACTCATTCCCCAGGTCCACACAGTCAAGCCTCCCACTGGGTTTCCATAACTGTTGGAGTTTGCTTTAAATGAAGTTGAAGCCTATTTTCCTTCCGTAAACCTTGACAATCAAAGCTTTCGACCAGGACCCCCTTATGCGTAGTTTAGTTTCCTTTGATAGTCTTATTGCTGCTAAACCTTCGCGTAAACCAGTAACCTCATCGTTAGACTCAACATCATCCTCCATTAGGTCATAGAAATCAAATGCTTGAGCATAAGCTCCTGGGATTTCTCCTACCAGTTTTTCCTTGAAAGACTTGTTCTGCGAGGCCCAAACATTGTTGCTCCGTGGAGAAAAACCATTTTCACTAACACCTTCACTGAAATCAGCGTGATGGACATCCTTTACCTTCTTCTTGCTTCTTGAAAGTTCAGCTTCCTCTTCCCTTGAGAGAGTACGGTGCTTAGAGCGAGTGTCCATTTTTATTAATGGACAATGAGCCCTATAGTTTATTATCAAGTATATGTAATTACACCCTCTCACATAGGAATGAACCCCATGAACGAAAAACTTACCTCTAATTGATAGGATGATCACATATACCCAATATACCATATACCCTCTCCAACTCTGACTAGATCAAGTAACTGATGTGGCCCTATTATGGCCAGATCGAGAAGGTGACGTGGACACATGTCGAGTACATCCCTATTGGATTAATCCTTGGGAAGTTAATTAGATAGCTGCGTGGCACCTTAAGTACGTACAGTACTATGGTTTGTCTCATATAGAGTTTCACCCTTTAACTTCCTACTCTTCCCTAAAAATACACAAGTCCAAACAAAATAGTCCTATACAAATTTGGGTTCAGGTTAAGTCGGAAATTGGATCTATTAATGGGACAATCTTTCACATTTTTGTTTTTTTTTTTTTAACCTGATCATTGTTCAACTCAACAGGTCTATCTGTATTATGTGATTTCAGTTTGTCAAATAAAAGTGCACAATTTCATGAAGGGTTATACAAGGTTGTGAATGCATGCATGCTTGGCCTAGCTCAGACGTCCAAGTCCATTTCAAATGAAGCAAATTTAAAACTAAACCAATCATATGTTGTTGTTAGCCAAAAAGTCTTGGAAGGTATATTAAACCAAATACTAATCCAACCAAGAATTAATGTCCTTTGGTAAAAGGCAAAAGAATAATTCCCATCTATATTCAATGTACACTACTGCATGCATGTGTGTATAATAAACGAATTTGTATTATTAGTTATAAATAAGCATGGGTCACCGGCCATACAACCCTTCACTATCTCTATAATACTAGGAATGGAAAACCATTGTGATAATTCTTTATAACCCTACATTGCTTTCAAGTACTAGAAGATGTCCTGTATGTCACAACACATTTTAAGTTGAGGCAAAGGGGCTCCACTCCAATCCATGCAGTTGGTAAAACCATTAAGAGCTCTGTAGCCCTTACTAAAGATCTGAGAAATTTGTATGGGCCAAGGGCAGCTATTAAATGTTTATAATTAATTAGACTACCCCTTTTTTCTGCTGACACTACTATTAATTCCTCTTCTTCTCTTTTTTGGTGATTACTGCCACTATAATACAGTACTCCATAAATCTTAGATTCCTCTTGATCAATGTTTTGTGTAGAAATAATAACCATTTTGAATTACTTTATACAAAAAGTAGTAATATTTAATTTGTGGGTTTTGTGGGTTCAAGGTAGCTCTTGTTGTTGAATAAGAACATGATTACATGAAATTGATTGAGTCTCATTTACACCCAAAAAAAAAAAAAAAAATTGTTAATGTTTTGGTGTAATAAAAAAACAATCATCATATAACAAACCCTTTAATTTGGTTCAAACCCTCTTGTGTCTTTATTAAAAAGAAAGTGGTTTTGTTTCTGCGCCATATTTTTTATGTTTGCATTCCACTATATGAGAATTAGACTATCTATGGGTTGTTCATATATAATATATAATATATAATAATGCAGTTGATTAAAAAATAAGTCTAGAAAAACTATTCCCTTAGTTTGTAATTAAAAAGATCCATGATATACTGTGATTTGAAGATGGTAATACAGAAGATTAAAAAATAAGTGTGAAATCTTCTCTAAAAAAAAAGGTGTGAAATTCACAATTCCCTTTTTACTTGTGAAAAAAATATAGGCATTCTCTAGATAAAATATCTTATCTTCTTTGCCTTGATTGACATTAAAATATGTTCAAGGTATTAAATTCATAAACCAAACTCAGAATCTATATATGTAAATCATAAATAAGTTGAAGAACTTCACCATGAAGTCATGAACCCTAACCATTTGTATAGGGGTTCACCTACATATATACAGTGGAGGGAGGAGATAAATTTCCTAAATGAACCCCAGCTCAATATTTTTTTTTTTTTAAATCATGACATGATAAACCCTAATCATCATTTTAATAGAATGGAATTTTGGATATCCTCATAAGTCATAATGTTATACGTTAAAAGTCATCAATGTCGATGAGGGGACCTTAGTTAGCTTTGCATAGTATAGTATGAACAAAGTTTCTTTCCAAACTAGTTTGGAGATAAATACTACAAACTCATCATATATATTTATATTGAGTGTGAATTTTGAAAATCTAACCACTAAATTGCATGTTCCTATTACATCCTTAATGCTTACAAAACTTCAAGAAAATCAAAGATCAATTGCTATGTCATTAAATAAATGTTATAATTTCAAGTTTTTGTAATCTAAAGTTGTATATAAAAAATACGTTAATTGATCAAATAGTAAATAATATCCGATTTGAGCGAAATTTGATATGTATGTTAAAAGTCATCAATGTCGATGAGGGGACCTTAGTTAGCTTTGCATAATATAGTATGAACAAAGTTTCTCTCCAAACTAGCTTGGAGAGAAATACTACAAACTCATCATATATATTTATATTGAGTGTGAATTTTGAAAATCTAACCACTAAATTGCATGTTCCTATTACATCCTTAATGCTTACAAAACTTCAAGAAAATCAAAGATCAATTGCTATGTCATTAAATAAATGTTATAATTTCAAGTTTTTGTAATCTAAAGTTGTATATAAAAAATACGTTAATTGATCAAATAGTAAATAATATCCAATTTGAGCGAAATT
The DNA here is from genome assembly GCF_932294415.1 of Quercus robur. NCBI lineage: Eukaryota > Viridiplantae > Streptophyta > Magnoliopsida > Fagales > Fagaceae > Quercus > Quercus robur. The sequence goes on along the minus strand of NC_065545.1, from coordinate 20,599,827 downwards.
TGATATGTATGTTAAGAACATAAGGAACATGAAATTCAATGATTAGATTTTCAAAATTTACACCCAAAAAAAGAAATATATGAGAAGTTTGAAGAGTTTCTCTCTAAACTAGTTTGGAGAGAAACTTTGTTCGTATAGTACTTCTTTGTCTTCATTTTTTTTTTTTTTTTAATAGATGCATAGTATATATAGTACTTGAATGTACACATTCATTTTTACTTAGACGCTGACATTGTTTAAGAAAAAAAGAAAAACACTTTTATTGCACAATTACTTATACATATTATAACTTTCAGGAATTAGTAGTAAACTTCAATGAAAATTGTTGGCCTTGTTGTAAAGACAGGTGGTCCCTTCGCTTAATTTCCGTTATTTACAATCCTTTATGTACTAGTTAGTTTCTGGAATAAATTTATAATTACTCAATGGTGCAGAGTCTAGCTATGGACATTCATATAACGTGTTTAATCACTAACCAACCATCACAGAAAATACGAACCTTTTTTTTTTTTGAAACTGGAATCAATTCATTCATTAAAGAGAAATATGACAAGAATCAGAGTACAAAGCATCTCTGGCTGGAGGTGGGTCTTGCTCCAACCAGACCATTTCACCCTCTATCAACCCAGCATACTTAGCAAGTGAGTGTGCCACAGTATTGGCTGTCCTCCTCACATGGTTAACATGAAAAGTTCTAAAGCCCCTCCCCATACATCTGATATCATCATACACAAACCCACGCCTAGCTCTATTAATACTTGCTGAGGAAATTGAGCTCATAACAGAAATGTTATCTCCCTCAAGAGTGACATCCCTAAATCCCAAATCCATAGCAACTTCCACTGCCTTCCTGCAAGCCAACGCTTCTGCCTCCTTGCTATTCTGAACTAATGGACCTCTTGCCGAGACAGCAGCCATAGTCTCTCCCCTTTCATTGCGAATCACAACCCCAAACCCCGAAGCCTTCTGCCTTGGGAATATTGTTGCATCGACGTTTACTTTATAGTTTAGCCCCGTAGGTGGCTTCCATATCTCCAGATGTTGCACCGATGAAGATGGCAGTGGAACAGAGAGATGAGACTAAGCATCACGGTAATCATGCAGCATTGTTTCAGCTCTTTGAACCAGCACAAATGGATCCTGAATTGTACCTCCATGCAAAATAGCATTTCTTTGATTCCACAAAACCCAGTGTTGGGAAATTTAGACTCTGATTGATAAAATTAACAAGTTTTAAATCCAAGTTATTAATTAGATTTATTATGAATAAAACTTGTTAAAACAAACAAACATCAATATCATGTCAATATCATGTAGCAGAAAAAAATAAAATAAGACAATATATATTGACTCAGGAAAACCAATAAAACAAACTAGTTTCACAGTAAAAAACCTGAAGGGAAACCTTCCCGAAAAACAATCCACTATAATAAAAAAAAAGTTTCAGATCTAGTACAAAACCTTTGTCCCTAGACTCTAAAATCCCTGTAGATGAACTTGCAACGGAAACCTTCTACCGCTTCAGAATTTCTGAACTCTTCAATATATGAATGCCACCCTTTTTGCACAGATCCCAATACGTGACTAACCAAAAATGCACGGCTCCTAGTACATGACTAACACACCAACTTGAAAAAGATTGACTGCAAAGTTCTTCACTTCATCAACAATAAAGATCAAGAAGCACTTGGTTACAAAACCCTACTGTGCAAAAATGCAGCAGCTTCTTTTAAAGAGAATAAGGTATCGGTCGCTTTTTACATGTGTTCTACTTGTATTCTCTTATGTGACAGCTTTTAAAATAAGTCTTATATCTGTTTAGGGTTGTGAGAAAAGAAACCCCACACAAATACATAAGCATGGGTCAAAAATTAGATCTGAAAAACTGATTTTCGTATCTGTTGCAAGCTATCGAGAGGTATCGAGCTAGCTATCGAGGTTTAATGAATCAGCACTTCTTCACTTGCGAGCTATCGAGAACTATCAAGAGCTATCGAGCTTTAATGAATCAACACTTCTTCACTTGTTTTTTTTTTTTTTACAGATTTGCATGGCTTCAATATTAGACTTGAACTCTTGTTCCTTGAAGTACTAAACTCATCCTAGATCTACCCAATTACAAGCAAAGTGCGTTTTTTCAAAAGATTAGTCAATTCTATATTTGACATATATTCCTAACATAATTTACATATGTCCTTACAATCTCCCCCTTTGGCAATCCGTGACAAAACCACAACAAACAAATGAGATATGACAGAAGTCATAAATCACTCAACTCATATTCACTTGTTGAATACAATAAAATCTATCCTAACACAAACTCTTGAAAAATTTTGCAAGAAAAGAGTTTATGGCAAGTAGACTTTGACAATTTGTATTTCTATAACACTTTAAACAAAACTCATTAAGGCATTTTAATGTGAAACAGAAATATAAGATTACATACAAGATAAAGAAACATGTGTATGAAGATAGAAAAGAAACAACACATGTAAAGGTAGGTGAAGAAGACATACATCATCTTATATATATATATATATATATATATCAAAGATAAGCACAATGTATGTAAACATGGTCACAAGACCGGTGTACAAGAAGAAGGAAGTAAGCACTCCCCCTAACAAGATGAAATACATCTCCCCCTTACAAAGGGCATGTATTTCTCCCCCTAACATGTAAAGTCTTAAAAAGAAACCATATATTCTCCACAATTTCTCTCCCTTTTTGTCATGATTGACAAAGGGTAGAAGAAACTAGAAAGTTTCACCCGAGAAATAGAAAGATGATCAAGGGGCCACAAGGAATCCATATAAATGCATGAATGCAATGAACAAAGATGCTATAGATGACAAGATAAAAGAAAGATGCAAAAACATGTGAAAAATAATGCATGCAAGAGGATCTCGACAAATCAAGGAGCAGTCGAGCAACTATCGAGTAGAAGCCAACCTCGATGGATCAAACAGTTATCGAGAATCTATCAAGACGACAGAAGGTTTCTCGATGGATCGAAAATCTATCAAGAAGTTATCGAGATTGCGATAAATAAATCACAAAAAGGCTCGATAAATAGCCTAGCTATCGAGAGGTGTCCAGCAGTTGTCGAGATTGCTTAAAAACAGTTTTTCAAGAAGAGAAAAACACAGATATGAATGCAACTAAGCATGCTACACAAACAAGGATCCAAGCAACATTTTAAGCTCTCTAAAACATCTTTTATCAAGAAAAATGTCAAGCATTTAGATCCAAAACACACACACACTAAACAAGTCTAACCAATTTTATATTTCAAAAACAAATTAAGATAGTTTAGTGATCATACATTAACACATGTATTCCTTGTGATAGCCAAATGACATTGTACCTACACATGTATCAAGTGTAACAAAGAATATTGTGTGTTATGTGTGAAAACATCGCAAGATTGCATAAGTGTCAACATGTTATGACGATTTGAGATATGAGAAAATCACTTTAACTCACACACAATCATAACTATTTGATAGGGACTAACACCTTCGAAATACATCCTATAACTCCCACATCTCCTAAAAGACACACTTGCAATCATATATAAAACATTTTGATTTTTTTGTCTTTTATTTTCTTTGCATATTTTTCTTTTAAGCAAATCATGCTTGGACATATAAGAGATAGAAAAGAAATACCCAATTATGTTAAGCATTTGACATTCCACTTTTGCTATGCCGAAGCATATAAATGTCATTTCATGATTGGCGGTCAAAAGTGATGAGATGGTTATTTATGCATTTCTCTTAGGATTTTTTAGTCCTTCCCGTCAAAAAGAGTGATACAAGTGTTTTAGTACAAGAAATCACTTAATCTTACTTATCACATACACGAGCCACAAAACTCACTTACTTAGTTGTGCATAGAGATGCTCTTTTAAGTTACAAAAGATATAAAGTTTAGAAAATTTTGTTTCAATAGCCATCTAAGGTACACAAGTACCAATGTATACAAACACACTATTTTTGTATTTTTCTAATTTTTCCTTTTTATTTTTATTTTGAAAACAAAAAAACAAAAAAACAAAAAAAAACAAAAACAAAAACAAAAACAAAAAAAACTAAACAACCAAACAAAAACAAACAAATAACATGAAAGTATGAAAGAAAGATGCAGATGCATGAAAGCATAATTTCAAAAGCAGATAAGAAATCAAGAAAAGAGAGTCCTACTATAGATAGAAAGAATTAAAGCAGAGGACAACAGAAAAGATAATTTAGTCTTAAACTCTTTTCTCACCCACATAGCACGAGTCTTTGGCCATGAAAATGAAAAGGCACGTGTCCTAATATGTCTACTAAAGGACATAGAAGAATTAGAATTCTCCTGAAATTGAGTTAAAAAGGTCAAAGTTTTTAATAAGTCTCCAAACAAAGGTATAGTCCTTGAGAGGAAACTTGTGACCAATTAAACACTTGCTTTTAAGGATACAACTTAAATCAATTAGGACGAATGTGTTCAGAAACACCACAATGGTGACAAACATGAGGTCTAACAAAGGATTTAGAATTAGCCAAATCAGATTTAGATTTCATACATTTATCACCTTTTTCAGATTGGGGTACAAAGACAGTCCTTGATCCAGAAGCCGTGGAAGAGGAGGGGCTGGAAGAAATAGAATATCCTAAGCCAGTCTTATCAAAACTAAGTTTTTGAGCACTCAAGACCTCATCAAGCTTTGTACTAGACGTCCTCTCTATTTGAGTTCTAGCTTGACTAAGCTCAACCTCAAGATTCTTAACCTTCATTTCTGATGAGGTGTTCTCTACAACAAGAGTCTCAACTAACCTTGTAGTCTCATCTAGTTTGACTAACAAATAAGCTTTTCCAGTTTTTACCTCATTAAGCTTTTTTCTACAATGATGAGAAGTCTTTTCAGATTTTATAAATTCAGTGCATAGCTTATCATAGGCTTCCTGAAGGATCAACTTCTTGGGTACTTCATCATCAGAAGAATCCTCACTGTCACTATCACTCTCCACAATCATCTTATCGGTTGTGGCAGCAAAAGTCATAAAGTGACCACATTCATCCATATACTCATTAGAAGAGCCATTCTCAGTATCACTCCAGGTAGCAACCAACCCTTTATCTTTTCAATTGTTGGTTTTTTCCTTCATAAGGTAGTTTGGGCGCTCTATCCTCATATGAACAAAACCTTTGCACTCATGGCATTAGATGATAGGTTTCTCATTCTTGCCCTTCCTTGAGGATTTAGATTTCCTAGGAGGTTTGCCCTTATCCTTTTTCCTAAATTGAAGAAGCTTGATAATCTCATCAGTTATGAAGGTTAGATCATCATCCTCATCATTATCTTCATCTTCACTTCCATCTTCATCTTCAGAGTCCTCAATCTCTTCCTCTATACCCATAAGAGCCAAGTTTCTACTCTTTCCACCTTTTCCCATTAAACCTAATCCCATCTCATAAGTTTGAAGGTTCCCTACAAGCTCAATCAAAGGAATTTGATCAATGTCCTTCACTTCTTCAATGGCAGTGATCTTGGCATGGAATCTTTCAGGTGGGAACTTAAGGATTTTCCTAACAATTTTGGATTCCGCAATAGATTCCCCATGATTAAAGTCGGAATTCACAATATCCAAGTTTAGCAGAGAACTCATCAAAGGTCTCATCCTCCTCCATCCTTATTTCTTCAAATCTACTGGCGAGTCTTTGAAGCTTCATAGTCTTTACTGCCTTAGTACCTTCATAGGTGATCTCAAGAATGGTCCATGCTTCCTTGGCAACTTCCGTGGATGATATTTTCTTGAATTCCTCATTGGTCACCCCACAAAACAAAGCATTCAAGGCCTTATTGTTGAAATTTGCCACTATGACTGTTGCTTCATCCTAATCCATCGGCGCTTCCTTTGGCTTAATCCAACCAACTTTAACAGCTTGCCATACATGTTCACCTAGAGCCTACAAAAAAACCTTCATACAAACTTTCCAGTACGCATAATTAGTTCCATCAAATAAAGGAGGAATCAAAAGAGTTTGTCCATGATCCATGACAACAGGGGTCAAGGATCACACTCAGGAAATTAATCCAATCAAAGTATACTCGCTCTGATACTACTTGTTAGGGAATTTAGACTCCGATTGATAGAATTAACAAGTTTTAAACCTAAGTTGTTAATTAGATTTATTATAAATAAAACTTATTAAAACAAACAAACATCAATATCATGCAGTGGAAAAAAAATAAGACAAGATATGATGACCCAGGAAAACCAATGAAACAAACTAGTTTCACAATAAAAAACCTAGGGGGAAACCTTCCCGAAAAGTAATCCACTATAATAAAGAGAAGTTTCAGATCTAGTACAAAACCTTTGTCCCTAGACTCTATAATCCCCTTAGATGAACTTGCAGCAGAAACCTTCTACCACTTTAGAACCTCTGAACTCTTCAATATATGAACGCCACCCTTTTTACCCGGATTCCAGTATGTGACTAACTAAAGATGCACGGCTCCCAATGCGTGACTAACACACCAACTTAAAGAAGATTGTTGGCTGCAAAGTTCTTCACTTCATCAACAATGAAGATCAAGAAGTACTTGGTTACAAAACCCTAAGGCGCAAAGACGCAGTAGCTTCTTTTAGAGAGAATAAGGTATCGGTCACTTTTTGCATGTGTTCTCCTTATATTCTCTTATGTGACGGCCTTTAAAATAAGCTTTATATATGTCTAGGGTTGTGAAAAAAGAAACCCTACACAAATACATAAGCATAGGTTGAAAATCATATTTGAAAAACTAATTTTCATATCTGTTGCAAGCTATCAAGGAATCAACACTTCTTCACTTGCGAGCTATCGAGAGCTATCGAGCTTTAATGAATTAGCACTTCTTGAATCAGCACTTCTTCACTTGTTTTTTTTTTTTTTTTGGGACAGATTTGCATGGCTTCAATACTAGACTTGAACTTTTGTTCCTTGAAGTACTAAACTCATCCTAGATTTACCCAATTACAAGTAAAATGCATTTTTTCAAAGGATTAGTCAATTCTATATTTGACATATGTTCCTAACATAATTTACATATGTCCTAACACCCAACACTGAACTAAAAACAGCTCCATATCTTCCTCAGCTAATCGATCCACTAACCACTCAAATAACTTCACCATATCACCCATTAACGTGGGACACTTCTGTAAACTGATCCTACTTCTAGCCCAAACATCTAGGGCTACACCACACTCCCACATCACATGTATTACTGATTCCACCTCTTGCTTGCATACCTCACACCCCTTATCCTCCACAACCTTTCAGTGAAATAAGTTCTCCGTTGTAGGCAAAATATTTTGACACATTCTCCACCCAAATGCTTTTATTTTATTCGGCACCTTATACTTCCATTATTTTGGCATTCCATCTCACCCTTCTTCAAACTCGATCCTTCAAGTCATCTACTATCCTGCTGTTGCAAGCTACAAGCTATATAATATCCCGAATGCATTGAATAATATCCATTTTTGGTATGGAGCCACATCAAGGTATCCTGCACCCACCTTCTACTCAATGGAATTCGTAAAATGGCCTCCATGTCATCTCGATGAAAATTGGTAGCAATAAGTTCCTTGTTCCAGTCACGAGTACTTCGATCTATAATATTTGCAACTCGCCACTCCTTGTCCTCATCAAGTGGTGGGTGCAAAACCTTATTTGTTGGATAGTTCGGGATCCACCTATCCTTAACCACCCTTATGCTAACTCCATTTCCCACCCTCCAACAACAACCCTTCTGCAAAATTGATTGCCCTGCTATCAAGCTTTTCCATACTTATGAACTGTTGGGAACATCAGTAGCCTCCAAGAATGTACTGCTAGGAAAATATCTAGCTTTAAAACATTCATATAACAAGGACCCATTCTCCTGCAATAACCTCCATCCTTGTTTTGCCAACATAGCTAGATTGAAGCATCTTATGTCCTGAAAACCCATGCCACCTTCCTTTTTTGATTGAGATAGGGCCTTCTAACTTTTCCAATGTATTTTTCTTTTACTACGCACCTGTCCCCACCAAAATCTAGTACACATTGCATTTAAATCATCACAAAGCTTCCTAGGCGATTGAAATACTACCATAGTATATGTAGGTATCAATTGTGCAACTGCTTTAATAAGAACCTCCTTGCCTACTCTTGATAACAATGGCCCTTCCAGCCCTGAATTATCTTCCAAACTCTATCCTTAAGATAGGAAAAAGCTTGATTTTTAGATCTGCAAATCAAAGTAAAAAGCCCAAGGTATGACTCAAACCGGTCCACCTCTCTAATGCCTAGTACTGCTTTAATTCTCTCCTTCTGATCCACATCAGTATTACTACCATAGTATATGTAGGTATCGATTGTGCAACTGCTTTAATAAGAACCTCCTTACCTGCTCTTGATAACAATTGGCCCTTCGAGCCCTAAATTATCTTCCAAACTCTATCCTTAAGATAGGAAAAAGCTTGATTTTTAGATCTGCAAATCAAAGTAGGAAGCCCAAGGTATGACTCAAACCGGTCCAACTCTCTAATGCCCAGTGCTGCTTTAATTCTCTCCTTCTGATCCACATTAGTATTACTGCTGAAGAAGACAGAAGACTTTTCAAAATTAATGCATTGATCGAAGGATGTTGCATAAACTTGTAACACATCAAAAATAGCTTAGACTTCCTCCTGGTTAACACAAAAAAATAATAACAAATCATCAAGAAACAAAAGATGGCTAATTGTAGGAGCTCTCCTACAAATAGACACCCCATGAATATATCCCTCCCTTTCAGCCTTTGCAAGTAATGAGGAAAACCTTTTTACACAAATCAGAAACAAGGCGACAAAGGATCACCCTGCCGGAGTCCTCTAGATGGTGTAATACTATCATAGGCTCTCCCACTAATCCGCACTAAAAAAGATGGGGTCATTACACAAGTCATGACTCTATCCACACAAACATCAGGAAGACCTAGTCTAGCCATCATACCCTTCAAAAAATCTCACTCTACCCTGTCATATGCCTTACTAACATCCAATTTTAGGGCCATAGATCCCCTTTTTCCAGTCCTTTTTCAATGCATGGAATGCAACGATTCATATGCAACCAAAATATTATCAGTGATCAAACGACCAGGAACAAAAGCACTCTGAGTAGGTGATATCATTTGAGGCAAAATAATTTTTAATCTGTTTGCCAACACCTTAAAAATAATTTTAAAGATGACATTACATAAACTGATGGGCCTATAATCAGACATCTTTTCAAGTGACTTGACCTTTGGAATCAGAACAATGTTTGTATAATTAATATCGAATGGCATGGTACCAGAATGCATAAAATCTAATACAGTAGCAACCACATCAATACCCACAATATGCCAAAATTTTTAGTAAAAGAGAGCATTCATACCATCTAATCAAGGAGCCTTTGTTGGTCCCATCTAGAACAACGCTACTTTTATCTCCTCTGCTATATAATCTCTGGACAACTCCTCTAGCATTTCCGGAGTAACTCTGTGGTTTACTATATTAAGACAGTCATCCATCTGCTCATTCCCCTTTGAATTAAACAATGTCTCAAAATAATCAGTTGCCACATCTGCAATATCTTCAATTTCTTCCACCCATTGTTGCTGATTATTGTGAAGGCCATGGACAAAATTTCTTCTATGCCATTGAGTGGCCTTTGAATGAAAAAATTTTGAGTTCTTGTCACCATATTTCAGCCATGATACTCTTGATCGTTGGTGCCAAAAAATTTCTTGTTTAAGGAGAAAACCATCCAATTTTTTGCCTGCCTCCAAGAATTCAACATTTGCTTCTTCTGTTTGATCACCATAAAGTAATTGCTCCACCCTTTTTTTGCAACTTTTTAATTTCCTCAGTCTCAAGTTGCGTCTTTGAAGAGCCCCAAGCATTCAAATCAGCCCCACATTTTTTTTTTCTTTAATAGTCACCAAGGCTAACTCCAGCCTCCCTCCACCAACCCATGCCTCCTCTACAACCTTCTCACATTCATATAACATTAACCAATTCTCCTCAAATTTAAAGCTACGTGCACTCCTACCCCTTAACACCTTATTCATTTTTGTTTGCATAAGCAAAGGAAGATGATCCGAAGCATGTGTTCCAAGATAGTTACCAAGCAATCCGAAAATCTGCTTTTCCATTCTATCCTAGAAACCCTAAGGGAAATAGACCTCGTATCCACGAGAAGGAGAGCTCCTATTGCAAGGAGAATTTTTCCACTTGTTTTATTTTTTATTTTATATATATGGTTTATATATGTATATTGACTGCAAGTCCAAGTAATAGGAACTTGACTCTTTGACTCAATATCTGAATTTCAAAGATAACAAAAACATAGAGTAAAACATTAAAATACAAGTTCCCTTTGACTAGCATCCCAAATTACCAGTTCACATTCACATCACACCCATCTTGCCATGTTTTCAGATCTCTTGCACTCGTGTGCCTATCTCTCTCTCTCTCTCTCTCTCTCTCTCTCTCTATAATATCATACAGATTATGATAAGATCTTGTCTCTGCTTGGTTTTTTCTGTCTTCTTCTATTCCTGCATAATAACACCACGGAGCTGTCTATCACTCTCTTTACATTTAATTCTTGTCTCCTCCAAAACCCTTCCTACGTAAGTTAATTTCCACGTTTTACTATGGGAAAGTGGGAAACACAACATACAAATTAACCTAACCCTCTCCATCTCAATTCATTGACCTAATTTAAGCATGCATACAATATGCAACAGGTCAATATCAACCGACTCACACCAACCATACCCTAAAAGAAACCTAACTCTCCTTAGAGAGAGAGAGAGAGAGTAATATTAATATGTCTAAAACAATTGTACAATGCTATTGTTTATAGAAGGAAATCAGGAACAATCATATATAGACTAACTCGATCAAGTTAGGTGTAGATAGGTCTGCCATATGTTACTTTATTTGAGAGTTTAATTTATAGGAATAAATGAAAAGTGTATGAAATAATACTACATTCCCATATATACATTCTTCCAAAAAAAAAAAAAAAGATGAAACGATTCACTCCCCTCGTAAATTGAAGGGAGTTCATGTTTTATCATCATCTCTTAAATACACAAATAAAATGTAATCAGCATAATGAGAGAAATATACATTTATTTTATTAATTTTCTTTTTTATATGAACTCCTACACTGCAATATTACAAAAGAATACTAATTCACTTCATTTCATTTATTTATAATCTATTATTTTCATTCTATTTCATTAATTATTTCATAAACTCCCAAACTAAATTACTGAATACTTTTTTTTTTTTTTGGAGAGAAGACTGAGTACTTCTTGATTAGCCTATTAGCTAGCCATCTGGCATTATTTCAATCATGCAAGTATATATGTTGGTTATGCTGTCATTTTACTTGACTGCGCGCAAGAGCATATTCTTCTCAGTGTAGCTAGTTCTCTGTACTTTATATAACTCCATTAATGGTTCCAATTTTCCTAAGACCATCCGTGCAATCAGTGGAACAATAATGGATCTTTTTCAATTTTGCAAATATAATGAATTTTTTTTTTCACGAAATGACTAGTTAGAGACAGCGGACTTTTCACTTAAAACAAATTGATAAATTGATTCAAGGCCAGGACACTTTGCCCTTCAGGTGTTGGGAATCCTTCGCTGTAGAACTGACTAATAAATTCACAAAATGTTGATTCATAAATAGTGGAGATTTTGTTTGCTTGTGTCAACTTAGGAAGAAGGAAAATCTACTTTTTTAAAAAGCTAATTGGGATTTTCAGTGTCTGGCCGACAAGTCACGAGATTTTACAGAACTAAAATGTTGAACATATATAGTGATAAACAAGATGTAACTGAAGACCACGATTTTTTTTTCTTTTATTCCACTTTGTTTGCTTCTAGCTACCATTTTTCTTTCCTTTGTTGGTGAATTGAATTCCTTTTTTTTTTAATCCATGTTGAGAATTTACTTCAATTCTCCTTAATTTCAAATGCTATTTATGCTTGTAGAAATGTGGTATGACAAGTGACAACCTTCGCATGTAATATGTCAAGTGACCCTCGAAATGATCAAATTAAGTAATTGGATAGCTTCTTTAAATATAAAAAATAAAAATAAAAATAAAAAGATAAATACCAAACTTAGAGCATTTATTTCATGTTAATTATTCTTTATTATCATATTAAAAAATTAATTGATTTTTTTATTTATGTAAGATTAATATAAACTCAAATCACTTATCTAACTATGAATATATCTATTTAACTATACAAAACCTACAAAGAGAAAAATAAAATAAAATAAAATTCGTGCACCCAACTAGGTAGTGGGGCTTATAGAAATCTTTCATATTTTCATGAATTAATATATAAATATATATATCCCTCGTGATATCAACCTTCAAAAGCAGGATTTTTTGGATTCTCAAAAAAAAAAAAAAAAAAAGCAGGATTTTATTTTTAAATACTGTTATTTATTGTTTGGGGGACCATTGGAATTAATAATCTTTGTCTCCTCCTTGATTATAGAGTAGCAAACTTTCAACCCAAAAAAGTCATAGCTAGCCATAGCCAAGGTCTCGAGATTAATGCAATTAAGTTTAACATGTTATTCTGTTGTGTCCATGGGATCTTGAGAATATTGCTGAAGAAGAGGAAGTGGTGGAAGAACTTCTAGGAAGAAGATGCATATATAGTCTGCTTGTGATGAATACCATGTTTGGATCTTCGGTTAATTATTATGCATGCTATCCCATATTATTATAAGGTTAACACTTGGCACACATGCGTGGAGGGCGGACCATGATTCGATGAGCCTCGTGTGCAAGATTTATTGATACTTTTCATTTGGGTCAAACAATTAATGATAGTCCTTCTTATTTTATTTGTACAATTTTCTTTCCATTTTAAACTTGAAAATCGTTTTTTATTTTCATTTTTGTAACACCAATAATACGTTCAAAATCTTTATTTGCATTTGTATCAAACTATATTTTGACTCAGGAAGACTGATTGCTCACACACACAAACGTAAGGTACAACTGGCATTAAAGTAAGCACTGAGCAATGAGTACAACCATAAGTAGAAAACTAAATGCCAAAAATAGTTACAATTAGTCTAGAACTGATAATTGATCATGTGATTACTACAGTGTATTCTTGGCATCATAATTATTTCACAAGTATTTATGAGGTGTAAGAGGTAAGGGTTGAAATTCAAATCTTCAAAAAAAAAAAGCTTTACACATATATACACTTAAATTAAATTAGAATAGAACTCTATTTGAGAACAAAAAAAAAATGATTATCAATATTTGAATTATTTAGCTGTTAAAAACAAAACAAAATTATTTAGCTGTTGGTACATCATTTTATTTGGTTTAACTTTAACCAAACACTCAATTTTATTTTTATATATATATATAAGAATTCATGAAAAAAAAAAAATTGTTTGAAAGACATAGTACTCGATGTAGATCATAAATGAGAAATATGCAAATATATTAGGGAATGAATCTGACCACAATTTAATTTAAGTAGGCCTAACTTAAATATTAAGACTTTTTTTTTTAAGAATGAAAAATAAATAAATAACCCTTGAATATGACTTTTCATTGCTTCTTTCTGGGATTTAAATCAAAATATGTAAAGGCTCTTGAATAAAAGTGCAGTATTTGAAATAAAATATGTTATTTGATGAAAATCAATAAATGTTCAGATTGATGATTCAAATAAAATTAACCTACGGTTTAATATTTTTTTTCTAAAAACTTGTTTGTTTTTTCATATATATATGAATCCAAACTTCTGTACGATTATTAGATGATTCAACTGTTTTGGCTCTGATTATATTCTTATATGATTCCGTGGAGCATGCATGGCAGCAAGCAAGCCCTCTAGCTCACTCAGACTCACAAGATCTGATCAAAAATCACGCCGACACAAACTGCGTGGAAAAAATCATATAAAATTTTTGAACAGTAATATTCTTTTCCAATCAAAGTATCATGGGTCATATGTATATTTTATTGGCTACTATAGAATAGGACTTAGCATTAGCAATAGTCATCCTATACAACTTCTAGCTATTCTGCAAGAAAGCTCAACTCTCTAATAGTTCCACCACCAGTCTACTTGTAGTGTGGAAAACACTGTGTCACGTGGCAACTTGCTATGTGCACTAGGTAGAGCTCGTGAAGTTTGGATATAGTATATGGTTTTGGTAGATAGTTTATATTGAATTATATAATAGTAAACTTGTTTACCAAAAAAAATATATATATATATATAATAGTAAACTTTAATTATAGTTATTAAAAATCAAACACCTGGCAACAGTGTAGATGTGATTGACTTTTTTGTCATCTACTTGTTTGTGAATTGTGAGTGAGAGAAAATCTAGTTAAAAGGACTGTACTCACAAGTCTCTAGAGAGAGAGAGCAAAGGGACAAAGCTCTTGAGCAGTTAAAAATGGCAGCAAATGCGCTGGGAGGGAATCTGGTGGCCATGACTCTAGGAAACACCACGGGAAGCTTCTTCACTCGTTGTTTAGCGATACTTAAGCCATCATCGCGGACAGGTAATAACTAGTAGTGGTAACTAATGGTTCTGACTACTCACTCATGTGTCTATAACTATGCAGAACTAGTCTAATGCTCTGATGCACTAATTACGACACGTCTTTAAAAATGATTTTATGTCATTTTTGTATCTCGTTCAATGTAGTGATACAATTATTCAATATGATTAATGTATAATAAAAGTGATGTGTTTGAGATTTTGTGAAAAAAAAGTTTCAATTTTTTTTTTTGGGTTACTTTTTTTTTTTTTTTTTTTTTTTTTTTTTTTTTTTTTTTAATCATTTTTTTTTTTGGTTACCTTAACATTACTCTATGTTGTTATTTTCTACTGTCAAAACAAGATTCTAATGATGGCCTTGGCTAGTTTGTTTTTTTATGTGACATTACCTCTCATGTAGGTAGGTTTGGCCATTTTGGCTTCTTTTCAATGGTGCTTTCTTCACCATGCATATGAGATCCAATGAAGGGGATTCCGTTCAACATTGGTCACCATTTGTCAATGTGAATGGGACTATTTTGTGTGTATGTGTGTTTGTTTCTAGTGGCCGGGCTAGGCAGAGTACTTTCAGAAGCAACAAAGGAACCAAGAAGAAAAACAATAGGAAAAACAAAACAAATATAAGCAAAGATTGAAAGGAGTAGGACCACCAATAAATTCGGCCCAAATTTTGTCAATAGCCCAATGGGCTAGCGCATTGAACCACCTCATGCAATCTTCTAGGCACAGTGGCAAAAAATATGTATGTAAGAGTTCTACCACTTCAGAGTTCAGATGGACCCAACAAAAAAAAAAAAAAAAATAGAACTCTTAAATTCATGTAGAAATTATGGATACATGGTTTTCACTTGCCAAATTTAATTTTGAATTGTTGTGTACATGAAGCTAATCACTCAGTCCGTGAACCTTTTTGGTTTGTTTAGATTAAGGGAGAATAGAGTAAAATTTGTTGAAAATTAGCTTAATTTTTTGTTAACTCTACTTTACTCCCCTTTTCTTCTCCTTCCATCCTCTCAATCCAAATGCCCAGTGAGTTTTGGAAAACAAGGGAAGAATACAACAAACTAGCTAATATCTTCAATGTCCATCATTTTTGGTATCCAAATTTTATTTGGGATTTCATAGGCAAGGGTTTAGGGCCGAATTCTGTTAGGATTGTGTATTAGTTCATTGAGTTGAGGGCTACTATGGCTTTTAGTAGTGTTGTTGTATTAGTTTACATTTTATACTTGTATTAATTGTGCTAGAATTGTATACTTGTATTGATTGTGCTAGAGATAGTTGATAAAGGAAGTTGGTAGGTTAGCCAGTTGTACAAGAGTTGGTTATGCAGAGTTGGTTATGCATTGAGAGAGTTGGTTATAGCCATTAGTTGCAGATTGTATAAAGGGGACCGGCAGTACTATTGTATAAGGAATCTAAAATAATAACAATTTTTTCACTCTCTCAGTCTTCTCTCTCTGTATCTCTCTATCTTTCTCTGGAAGCCCAGTTGTCCTTGAATTCAACTACAACATAAAGAAAATATAATTGAGCCCTTGCATTTGGTATCAGTGTAGCTCATTGAGTATGAGATCAAATAAGTTGCGGCTTTGTGGTCGGATCCTAGAATGGGTGACCTAGAGGCTGGATTAAAATTACTGATAGTTGAGTAGAGCCACCAAAAAGAGAAAGGGCTACCAACGGGTTAATGTTGATAGAGTGAGCCATTATGGACGTCGGTTGCAGAGCGTGGTGGTATGTTATGATCCTAGTGTCCCACATTGGTTAAGTGTAAGCTTAACCATGTGTTTATAAGCTTTTGGGTACCCTTCCCTTACAAGCTGGTTTTCAAGAGTGAGTTCTATCCATGGGTTTGTAATATTTGGTATCAGAGTAAGGCATTCCTTGGCCATTGCAGAGACTCGTGCTATTGCTACAACCAATAAAGCTCTTGCTTCTCTTTAAAGTGCATCTGATCATAATACCAAAGGCATCCAAGAAATACATACTATCCAGGAAATTCATACTCGTACCTTGAACGAGATGAATCAACAATTGGCTTCGCTGCTGTAGAGATTGGGTGCTTCTGATCAGGGAGGATCTCCAACAAGTGGGGAGAATCGCAATGCTAGTTCTTTATCAATATCCTTGTCTCGTCCTATGAGACTAGAATTTCCAAGATTTTCTAATGAAGACCCTGCAAGTTGGGTTTACAGGGAAATGGAGACACTTACAAGGTTGAGACAAACAGCTTCAGTAGCCATGTATAAGGCTTAGTTTGAGGTCTTATCCAATAGGATCAAGGGTTTGTCTTCATCCCACAAACTGAGCTGTTTCCTTAGTGGATTGAAGGATGAGATAAGACTTCCTGTGAGAATGCTCAATCCTCAATCATTAAATGAGGCTTTTGGGTTATCTAAGATCCAAGAAGAATATAATTGGAGTTGCAAGAAGAATTCCAAACTTCAAATGGAGCAAGGTAAGCCTTCAATCTTGGGTCTACCTAAAGTTCCTTCCTTATTAGATCCTAAAACTAGGCTACCTATTAAGAGAATATCACTTGCATAAATAGAGGAAAGAAAGAAGAAAGGGATGTGTTATAATTGTGATGAAAGTGGATTCCTGGTCATAAGTGTAAGAATGCTATGTTGTTTCTTCTTGATAATATTGATGTGGTTCATAATCAAGAAGATGTTGAAATCACCATTTATGCTTTAAGTGGTACTCCTACTTCAAGCACTATGATGGTGATGGGAAGGATTAAACAAAAGTCCTTTGTAATCCTTATAGATTCGAGTAGCACACACAATTTCATTGATACAACTTTAGTATCACAGTTACATATTCCTGTGGATACTTCATAAATTTTGGAGGTCAATGTTGCTAATAGTGATGTGATTAAGACTCAAGGACTGTGCAGGGAAGTTCCAATATGGCTACAAGGGCATGAATTTCTAGTGCATTTACATGTGTTACAAATGGGAGGCAGTGATTTGTGTTGGGTACACATTGGTTAGGTACCCTAGGGGTTATTCAATGGGACTTTAAGCCGTTAACAATGAGTTTTTCTTATGCTCAAAGGCAGGTGCTGTTATAAGGCTTGAGGAGTGCAGAATCTTAGTTACAAGATGGGAATCAATTCTTGAAAGAATCAGTGAAGAAGGGATTTGTCTTGCACATCTCAGTTTAGTCAGATTTAGCATCTGTAGAGTGCTTAACTCAGTTACCTAAGCAAGTTTCTGATATGTTATCAGAATTTGATTCTGTTTTTGCTACTCTTGTGGATTTGCCTCCCTTGAGAGGACATAAGCATCAAATTACCTTGAAGGAAGGAGCTCAGGCAATCTGTCAGAAACCTTACAGGTACCCCTACTATCAGAAAAATGAAATTAAGAAGATTATGAAGGAGTTATTATTTGTTGGTTTCATGGGTTTTGTTAATTTGATCTCACATGCTCATGCATTGCATTTTATGTGCATTATAACAATGTTTCATGCATTTTAGGATTGTGTGACTGATTAAACACTATGAGTGCTGTTAGGTTGGATTGGGTTTCTACCCATGATGCAATTTATTTTTGCATGTAACATGTTGATGCATTTTCATGCATTACACGTTTCATTTCTTTTCTTCCCTGTGCCTTGCCTTCTGTTTTGACTCTCTCTCTCTCTCTCTCTCTCTCGTTTAGTCTCCTCATCATGGCACCCAAAAAGTTTGTTCCTTCTAAAAACCCGATTCGTTGTGGTTCCTCTTCATCTTCTTTTCCCCCAAATTCTATTCAATTTCATGATGAGAAGGCACATAATGACTTCTTTGAGAACTTTTCTGACCAAGTGATTCATTCGAAACGCCAGGTCATTTTGTCTGATTTCCCAGACACTCCTTTACCCGGTGCTATTAGCTCTCGGGGATGGACTTTTCTATGTGAGAAACCCTCAAGGTGTCCCAACGTGTTCATACAGGAGTTTTACTCTAATATGCACACCATTGATACCTCTGTGCCTCGGTTTACCACAGTATTCTGTGATACACGTATCGTAGTTACCCCAAACTTTATTTCCGAGATACTACGTGTCCCTAAAGTGGATCTTCCAAATTACCCTAGTCATCCTCGTCTCTCTTCCATCTCTAGAGACGAGTTTGCCTCACTATTCTATGAGATGGCCATGTTATGGGAAGGTTCCACAACCAAGTTCACTAAGGGACCACAGTTCCTTAATATGGTGATGAGCTTTGTACTCACTCCACGGTCTCACTATAACACTATCACCGAGCCTCGTGCTCATTTCCTTCTTTCCCTCTTGGAAGGTCTTTCTATAGACTTTCCATCACACATGATATAATCTATTATAGATTGCTATCGTGACACGGCTACACATGATAAGCTCATCTTTCCTTCGACTATCACGCGTATCCTCATCTACATGCACGTCACTATCCCCCCCACTCCTCACTTTTATGTCATGGGTGCCATTAGTAAGGAGTTTATTCGGCAAAGTATAGCGCAACTTGCTGCAAAGCGGCCACGTGCGGAGCTTACAAATGCAGCTCCAGCAGATCCTGAGGCCTCTTCCTCTCAACCCTCTTTCTCCTCTGCCCCTTCTTCCTCATCTCAGGTCGCTGTCTCCCTTGCTAACATCATGGAGCAACTTCAGCACATGCATGCTGATTTTGGTAATCGTCTGGATGATCTATCCGATAAGATGTGTCAAATTAACACCAGAATCAATCGCATCGCTCGTCGCCAGTCTCAACTTGGTGGTTTTGCATCCTCACCTTCACTAGAGCATGCTGAGGAGTCTCCTTCTTCTAATGGTGGAAATGATGATGGTGATGCTTCTGGCTCAGAGTATGATGATTAGATGACGACCTCTTAGTGATACACCCTTTGTCACTCGTGACAAAAAGGAGGAGTAGTTTGTAGATGAGAGTAGTCTTGTTGTTAGAGGGAGAGCTAGCATAGGATATACTAGATAAGGGGAGAGTGTTTTAAGGGATGTAGTAAGGTTTTGATGTATTCTTTTCTCATTACATGTACCATGGTCTTGTGACCACTTTTATTACATACATTGTATTCTTTGATATATATATATATATATATATGAAATGTGTAAGTTTTCTTTACCTTTGTCTCACATATGTTGTTTCTTTTCTATCTTTATACACATGTTTCTTCTTGTATACAACGTGTCTATGTTTCACACTTGATGCCATGATGAATCTTGTTTAAGAGTTTCAAATAAGATAGGTTGCAAGTCTACCATGTCATGATCTCTCTTCTTGTAAAGTTTTTCAGGAGTTCATTGTAGGGTTAGACTTATGTACTTTTGTAAATTATGGGACAATTATGTTAGACTTCTCTCATAATTGCTTTTGTGGTTTTGTCACAGATTGCCAAATGAGGAGATTGTTAGGGTCATATTTGTTGTAATTAGCTAATCCTTAGACAAAATACACTTTACTTGTAATTGGGTAGATCCAAGATGGGTTTAGTACTTCAAGAAACATGTTGTTCAAGTCAAGTATTAAATACATGAAGATTAGTCCAAGAAACAAGTGAAGAAAAGTTGTTTCATTAAGTGTCGACATATAGTTCGACAGATGCCTGCTATTGAGACTTAATGTGAAGCTCGGTAAATAGCTCAACAGCAACTCGATCTATCGAGAATTATGATTTCAAAATTTCCTTATCTGAAATTCAGCCCAATCTTGTGTATTTGTTTGGCGTTTATTTTCTCACAACCTTAGACATATAAAATGCTTATTTTAAAGGCTGTCACATACAAATACAGAGACCAAGAGACTTATTTTCTCTATGTGAAGCTACTGCGTTTGAACGTCATAGGGTTTTGTAACCGAGTGCTTCCAGATCTTCATTATTAATGAAGTGAAGACCTTTGCAGCCAACAACATCTATTCAAGTTATTGGAGTTGGTCATGTACATGGGATCCGTGCAAAGGGTTAGTCACAAATTGGAGGTTTGTGCATCAAAGAAAGGAAGGCTACTACAAGATTAAGTCCAATTGGGTATTAGAGCAAAGGTTCAACTGTAAGTTGGTATTTCGGGATAGGCCAGGGTAGTTGGTAAGATTCCTTATACTCGTAATCACTTGATTGTTGATTAGTGGATTCTTGAGAGTGGTGACCTTAAAATCACCTGATGAGATTTTTGTCTTGCGAGATTTTCCCCATCTGTCAACAAATCACTATGTCTAATTTATTTTCTGCTGCACTTAGTATTTTTGGTGATTTATTGGTGTCTTCACATTTTGCATGCAATTGAACCTAATTAACCAACTAGGGTAATTGAATTAATTAACTGGGGTTAAGCTATCTTAACCCAACAAATTGTTTAGGGCTTGTGTGTTTTCTAAATTGAATTTGAGGTCTGGTTATCACCAAATTAGGATAAATGAGCAAGATATCCCTAAAACTGCATTTCAAACTCATGAAGGTCATTATGAGTTTTTGGTGATGCCTTTTGGCTTAACCAATGCTCCTTCTACCTTCCAATCCTTGATGAATACTGTTTTCAGGCCATTCTTGAGGAAATTTATTCTTATTTTCTTTGATGATATACTTGTGTATAGTAAGACCTTAGATGATCATGTAAGTCACCTTAGATTGGCATTGAAGGCTTTAGCTAAGCACCAACTATATGCCAAGAAGTCTAAGTGTGTGTTTGCTTGCAAGGAGGTGAAATACTTGAGGCACCTCATTTCAGGCGAAGGAGTGAAGATTGATCCTAGGAAAACTATTGCCATGTAGCAATGGCCTGTTCCTAAGGATGTTAAGGCTTTGAAAGGGTTCTTAGGTCTCACAGGGTATTATAGGAAGTTTGTAAAGGGTATGGCCAAATGGCAGCACCATTAATTGCTTTGCTGAAAAAGGATTCTTTTTCTAAGAACCCAGAAGCTTCTTAAGAATTTCAATTACTTAAGGATGCCATGTCTAATCCACCTGTGTTGGCCTTACCAGATTTTACCAAAGCTTTCACTATGGAGTGTGATGCTTCGAGCTTAGGGTTAGGGGCTGTTTTAATGCATGATCAGAGACCTATTTCCTTCCACAGTTAAGCATTAAAGGATAACAACCTTGCTCTCTTAACTTATGAAAAGGAATTGCTAGCCTTGGTGGTTGCTGTGAAGAAGTGGAGGCCTAATTTGCTTAGTAGGCCATTTGTAATAAAAACTGATCATCAAAGTTTGAAATACTTACTTGAACAAAGGGTGGGCACTCCAGTACAGCAAAAATGGATCACTAAACTCCTTGGTTATGCTTTTATAGTAGAGTATAAACATGGTAAGGAGAATTTGGTGGGTGATGCACTTTCTAGAAGGGATGAAGATCTAGCTGGAGCTTCCACAAAATCTTTTGCTACTGCTGTTGGCACTTTATGTATGATTTCTTTCCCTACACCAACTTGGCTTTTTGATCTCAAGTCTAGTTATGCAGCTGATCCTACTGTCCAAAATATTGTTCAAGCTATTCAGTCTGGACAGTTTGCTCTAAAAGGATTTACTTTCTGTAATGATTTGCTATTTTATAAGGGTAGGCTGTACTTGGGCCAATTTAATGGTGACTTAGGGTCTGTTTAGATACGACTTATTTTTGCTGAAACTGAAAACTAAAAACACTGTAGCAAAATAAATTTTAAATGAGTAAATAGTGCCATGGGACCCATTTTTAATATTTTTTTCTGATGAATAGTGCACTGTCTCCTAAAAGCTATTGTGTGTGAAAAAAAAAAAAAAAAAAAAAAAAAAAAAAAAAAAAAAAAAAAAAAAGGCAAACGTGAAACGCAACTCAACGTGGATCCAAACACTCATTTAAAGGCCAAGGTGTTGCAGCAAGTCCATGATGGTCTTTTGAGGGGTTACTCAGGTTATTTGAAGACTTTTCACATTCTCAAGAAGGATTTCTATTGGTCTGGTATGGGGAAGGACTTGAAGCAATACATTAGAGAGTGTGGTGTTTGTCAGAAACTTAAGAATGAGACTTGTTATCCTGCTGGTTTGCTGTAACCCTTGTCCATTCCAAAAAGGCCTTGGCTAGATGTGAGTATGGATTTTGTTGAGAGTTTGCCTAAGTCCCAAATGAAGACTGTGGTGGGGGATAGGTTAACTAAGTATGCTCATCTCATGCCTCTCTTTCACCCTTACACTACTGCCAAGGTAGCTAACATTTATATGCAATTTGTTTTCAAATTGCAAGGCATGCCTTTATCCATTGTCAATGACAGAGATTTCGTCTTTACATCTAAGTTTTGGTCAGAATTGATGAGATTGCAAGGGGTTGTATTGGCTATATCTTCTTCCTATCACCCCCAATCTGAGGGCCAAATTAAGGTAGTAAACAAAAGTTTGGAACATTACTTAAGAGCTTTTGTAGCAGATAGACCACATTCTTGGGTTGAATGGCTTCCATTGGCTAAGTTCTAGTTTAACACAAACTTCCATGCTTTCATTAAACTTACTCCATTTTAAGCTCTCAATGGTTATCCTCCACCCAGAGTTAAGGATTATATGCCTGGTACCACTCAAGTTGGGGCTGTGGACTTGTTGTTGAAGGATAAACTGTAGCTCTTGTCCTTGCTCAAACACAACCTCAATGCTGCTCAAGAGAGGGTGAAATGGTATGCTGATAAGAAGAGATTGGACAGGCCATTTGCTATGGGGGATTGGGTTTATCTCAAGCTGCAACCTTACAAGCAAGCTTCTGTGAAGCATTAGAAACTAGGGAAGTTAGCTCCTCAATTCTATGGAAGTTAGCTCAGGCTGCAACCTTACAAGCAAGCTTCTGTGCAGCATTAGAAACTAGGGAAGTTAGCTCCTCGATTCTATAGACCATTCTAAGTTTTGCAGAAGATAGGACAAATATCTTACAAGCTAGATTTGCCAGAGGGCTCACTCATTCATCTTGTTTTTCATATGTCCAATCTCAAAGCTAAATTGGGCCAACGTGTGCTACCTGGGCCTACACTACTAGTTGTGAATGCTGACTTGATCATCTCCCCTATACTTGTGTCAATTCTAGCTGACAGATCACACCAGCTAAGGAACAGAATGATTACTCAGGTGTTAGTGCAATGGTAAGGTGAGAGCAAGGATGATGCCACTTGAGAAAATTTATTTAATCTTCAGCAGAAATTTCCACACCTTGTGGGCAAGGTGCTTTAAGGGAGGGAGAATTGTTAGGATTGTGTATTAGTTCATTGAATTGAGGGTTGTTATGGCTTGTAGTAGTGTTGTTGTATTAGTTTACATTTTATACTTGTACTGATTGTGCTAGAATTGTATACCTGTATTGATTGTGCTAGAGTTAGTTGATAAAGGAAGTTGGTAGGTTAGTCAGCTGTACAAGAGTTGGTTATGCACAGTTGGTTATGCACTAAGAGAATTGGTTGTAGCAATTAGTGGCAAATTGTATAAAGGGAATTGGCAGTACTATTGTATAAGGAATCTAGAATAATAACAATTGTTTCACTCTCTCACTCTTCTCTCTTTGTATCCCTCTCTTTCTCTAAAGGCCCAACTGTCCTTGAATTCAGTTACAACATAATGAAAATACAATTGAACCCTTGCAAATTCTTACATTGGGATTACTTAACTGCTATGGACTAGTACTTTTATAGGAATAAAACTCTTCTCATTTTCTTAACCCAAAAAAAAAAAAAAAAAATCTAATCCTATAGAAGATTAGGGATCCAAGATTGCTTCATAAATTCTTAGGCATCTACTATTATGAATATGTGATTATGGCTTCCTGATTTGTTCATGAATACGAGTTAATTATGTTTGTAAATTACACAACAAATTAGGAAGAGCCATGTCAATTTTCCATTTGATTACAAGATAGTTTAGTCAAGAAATGAGAAATTCAAAATGTACAAAACAGTACTACAAGGCTAAATAAGCAGAAAGGCCTTGTTTTATTGGGTCCAGGGGTACTTAATTAGGGTCTTGGCCATCTTTACTCATATGAAGAAACTAGAAAGGACTCAGACACGTATACGGAGATAATTGAGATGGTAGGAGGGCCTTGGAACAATTATAAAAACAAGCTCATTGTCATTGATAGTCATGTCAACAGCTAGCATTATTATTTTCTTGGCTAATGGACCAAAAGGACCAGTGAGAACACCTGTAGTTACAATAGAGGTAGCAGTGCGCATGGTATAGTGCTAGCTAGCATTCTTGACTCTTTCTCAGAGCAACCACATCAGATCATCTAAAGTCTTCTAAAATAGAAAAAAGTACAAATTTTACACATTTTAAGCAAAAAAAAACACCCATATCAATAGGTGTAAAAATGTGTAAATATTTCCATGAGCTACAGTAACCATGTATATTTACACGGTTACTGTAGCTCATTTATCCATTAAAATAATATTATCTTTGTACAGTATAAAAACTTCTTTTTCGCTCTTTTTTTTCTCTCTCCTCTCACTGAGCACACCAACGCCTCTCAGGTCTCAACTTCTCTCCCTGTTTCATTCCTAAGCTCTTCCTCTCATCTTCTCTCTTTGTCTGCTTCTTATCAGCTTTTGCTCATTCTCATCACCACGGGAAATAATAATGTGATCGATTTGGGGGTTTTACAGCCCTGTGAGGAGGGTGGATCAATCGACAGACTCATCTTCTCTATTGACAGACTTTGGGGCTAATTTCTCTAAAAAGGTATGGGTTTTTCTCATTGAGATTTTTGCTTTTTGGTTTCAAGCAAGATTCTTGGGTGTTTCTCTAAACTAATTTTTTTAGGGTTTCTTGTTTCAAATTTTTTCTGGTTTGGGGTTTTTTTTTTAGGGATTCTTCAGAGCACACCCGAAGTTATTTTTGGAATTTATTAGTATTTCAAATTTTGTGTGTATTTATATTTGATTATTTTAGAGTTCAGGTAAGGATTAAATTTTATGTCTTTTGATAGGGATTAGTTTCCTCGTGTGTAGGGAGTGTTTGAAGAATTTGGAGTTTTTTAAACTTGTATTAAATTTCTATTTCTCCCCTATTTTCGGACTGATTGAACAGGGTATATACTTAGTTATAAACTACTTAGTTATATACTTAGTTTTCAAACTGTTCTCCCCTGTTTTGGTTTATTTTTGAATTCTATTGAATACTTATTATTTCTGAGGTTGAATTCCATGTGGGTTTTATCTTAAAGCTAAAGGATTGTGCTTGTAGTTGTCTTTTTGGTTTTCTTTTTTGTGTTTTGTTGGTGGGGTTGAAAGTGAGGGTTTTGATTTTGATTTTTATTTATGTTGCTTTGAGGTTTGATTTTCTTGTGTTTGTACATGAATTGGTCAATGAATTAGCCCATAAGGGTGCTTGGTTGTGATTGTGGAATCTGATTAACTCTGTGCAATTAAATGAATTTTGGTTGTTGTATTGCCTGTGAGTTTCCTTGATTCTGTGTTAATATAAGTACAAATGCATATGAGTTTTACTTGAGAGTTGAGAGTTCTGTTGATAATTTTAGTGTTTTAGACATGGATGAATCATGTGTCAATGGGGACGGTTGGTGTTCTTTGATCAAATTCTTGTGTTCATCTTCTTAGTTCGTAAGGTTTCTTTTAGTTTCTGAAGGATGGAAAAGCTCTATTATAGATCCCATATTGTTTACCTTTGTGTTTTCAACGAGTTATATTCTTAAATCTATGTTAAACAATGCCTTTTCTTTTTTGTTTTCAATTTTGTTGCTTATTAGTGCTGCTTCTAAATTACTTTGGTGTTTGTTAGGTGATGGACTCACAAAATCAAAATCATTTCTTCCTTGACATTTCACAAGACAATGAATAAGGTTTTGAGTCTTTTGATAGTAGTATTTTGATGTCCACTCTGCATTCAGACGTGAATGTCCATCAATCTCCACCCCAAGTTGAAATGGGACAATTTATACCCCCCATTGCAAAAAAAAATTCAACTACTAAGAGAGGTCAACGGGGAATCAACTTCACCATAGATGAAGACATTAAGCTAGTGTCGGCGTGGCTCAATATTAGCTTAGATGCCGTGATATCGACGGACCAAAAACACACAACATTTTGGTATAGAATTTGGTCCACCTTTCGCAATGACAAGAAATTTAACCACACTAAGGATTCTTTAAATAGTCGGTGGTCAACAATTCAAAGGGAGACCAACAAGTTTTGTGGATGCTTGGCCCAAATTGAAAACCGAAATGGAAGTGGTAAAACTAAGCATAACAAGGTATTTCGACTCAACATCTAATATGTACTGTACATCAATACACTTTTAGTTTTATGATTCTCATTATTTTCAATTTTTTACTTTTGTAGATTGAAGATGCAAAAGCTATGTATCAAAGTAATAGCAAAAATGCATTTCAATTGGAACATTGTTGGAGAATTTTGAGGAATGAAGCTAAGTGGTTGACTCTGAGAGATAATTTGAAGGTCCGCACAAGACAACCAGCCACACAATCTTGTCATACTTTTGCAAGCTCAATAAATTTAGATGAAGATAATGATGAGATGAACTCCGGTGAAACCTTGGAGAAACTCATAGGCAAGGAGGCCGAAAAGGAGAAATTAAAGAAAAGAAAGAATTGTTATGACATGGTCCCAATACTTTCCTCCCAATTGGACGAAATCAAGGAAGAAAAAAAGAGAATGTATGACGAGAAAAAGGAAAGTATGCGCATTGCATTAGAAGAACGAAGAGAGTTAATGCACATTGCATCCGAAGAATGAAAAGAGTTGATTCGTATCAAGGAAGAGAAGAATGAAGTAGAAAAGAGGAAAACGGAAGATGAAATTATGATGAAAGATACAAGAACCATGGATTCTAAGCAAAAAGAATATATTCGTCTACGTCATTTGGAAATCTTGGAGAGGTTAAGGTCTAAATTTCTATCATAATTTGAATATTATTATTGATAATATCTAATCAAGTAATTTTTTGTATAGTGCAAAGATACTAACACATGGTTGACATAAATGATTTGATGTTAGGCATCTCTTTTGTAGTATTTACTTCTGCAGGGAACATGATTATTCAATCTCTAATCATATTAGATATATTTTTGTATTCTTCACTTGTGCAAGGAAACGGATGCAATATTGTAAATTTTGTGTTATGCACGGACAATAGCACTTGATTATTCGATTTAATTTGTAATTCCGTTCTTGTCATTATGTTTTGGGTGAAGCAATGTCTCTGTTGAAAGTGGTTGTACTTGCTGATTTTATTGGTTGTATATGCTATTTGAATGTAAATAGCACTTTCTCAACAGGAACTGCTATTTCTGCATAATGTTATTTTTCTGCACTTTCTCAACAGGTGGCTGTACTTGCATAGTGTTATTTTTCTGCATAATTATTTGTTTCTGAAGAAACTGTTTTTTTTTTTTTTTGCATATTTCTTGTTTCTGTAGATTGTTATGTTTTAAATTATTGAATAACTATAAATTATAAATGGACTTTTACCAAATGAATTATTAGGTATAGAATGACAATGTATGGTAGAAAAGATGTTTGCTTCAGGCTACATATTCTGGTTTACTAAGCAAATAAGCTTTGTTGAATAGTTGCAATTGTGTTAAAAATGACCAATGATCAGGATAGTATCTAGTGTAAGTTTACAACTAAACTTGAGTTGACAAACTTACCTAAGGGTCTGTCAACTTATATGCGGCTTTTTATTGTCTCAATTTTAAGGATTTTAAAATATAATTCTTAAAATCATTTTGTATTATATTGGCTAAAATAAAGGCTTGGGGGTTAAGTTGTAATTCAAAATCATTTTATGGACTCAGTCATTAGCAACTCTAGCCTCAATTTGCAGGAAAGATAGAGACTCCAATTTACTTTCTGTTAAATTACTTTTAAAGTTTGATAGAGTGGATTCGGGTTTGGATGATTTGATTAAAGATACATAAAGGGGTGATAGTGATATTTGATGTGTGAAGAAACAAATCATGCAATAGTTATTAATAGAGTAACAATGAAGTTTAATATTATAATAAAATTTACAGTGTCCTTTTTGGAAACTTAGTAACATTAAACTTAGAAAATTTCAAATTCCAATGAAGGTTCACATTAAATAAAAGTAGTAATACTTAGAAATTTAGAATTCTGAATTCCTATGATTGGCCTTGTAATTGCCATAGATGCTCGACGAGATCCGCTTGAAGTTGAGAATGAATTCCTCTATCTCTAATGGAATTATGACGTTCAATGAATTGCATAAGGTTACAAGTGGGATTATGTGACACCGGTTCGGGTCCATTATCATCGATTTGATCATAATCAAAGTCATTTGGTCCAAGGTAAGTATGTCGCTCATCTTCAACGATCATATTATGCAATATTATACATGCCATCATAACGTCCTTAAGCGTTTCAAGGTGGAAAAAACGTGCAAGCCGCGCACAATTGCAAATCGCGCTTGAAGTACTCCAAATGCACGTTCGACATCCTTCCTGGCCGCCTCTTGTGCGGAAGCAAAATGTTGTCTTTTACAGTCTTGTGGTGTTGGAATTGTTTTGACAAATGTTGCCCATGATGGATATATACCATCTGCAAGATAGTACCCCATCGAATAGTCATTACCATTGATCGAGTAATTAACCGGAGGAGCATGCCCTTCAACAAGCTCAGAAAATACAGAAGACCGCTCTAGGACATTGATGTCATTGTGAGACCCCGGTAACCCAAAAAATGCATGCCATATCCAAAGGTCATATGATGCCATGATTTCCAAAATTATCATTGGATCATGGGTATGACCAATATATTGACCTTTCCACTTACTTGGACAATTCTTTCATTTCCAATGCATGCAGTCAATGCTCCCCAACATTCCTAGAAATCCACGGTGTTGGCCAACTACTAACAACCTTGCAATGTCATTGTTGTTTGGTGACCTCAAGTACTCTTCAGAAAAGATTGAAACTACCGCTTTAACAAAATTTTTTAAGCTTTTATTGCAGTGGTTTCTCCAATCCTCAAGTATTCATCCATGAAATCAGCCGACACTCCATAAGCAAGCATTCTGATTGCGATGGTCATCTTTTGAAGGGAAGACAACCTAAGTGTGTTAGCCGCATTTCTTTTTTGAACAAAGTATGGTTCAGTAGCTTCAACTCTTGAATGGATACGTAGAAAAAGAGAACGACTCATTCGAAACCTCCTTCGAAATACATTAGGAGGATACACTGGTGTTTCAGCAAAATAATCATGGAAAAGCCTGTCATGACCTTGCAAAGGATTACACCAAATAAACCTACGAGGTTGAACCAAACGACGACATGATGTTGATACTCCTTCATTGTTTAATTCTTCTATGGCAATAGCTAGAGTAAGTTCCAACTCATCATCATTAGAAGATGAGTCAAATGGAGGCTCATCATTTGGAAAAATAAAATTAATGTCATAATGGAAATCCATTAAGAGAGAACAAAAACCGAATGGAAGAAATAATTTTGTAGAAGTGGATGGAAATTAGAGAGAAAATGGTCATATTTATAGAGCAAGAATGTGACTTGAGTTTGAATTTCAAAAATTTGACCTTTAGGTTTGAATTTACCATTGGGTTTAAAGTAAAAAAATATGACCTTTAGGTTTGAATTTACCATTGGGTATTGAGTTTAAAGTTAAAAAAATATGACATTTAGGTTTGAATTTACCATTGAATTTAAAGTTAGGTTTGAATTTACCGTTTGAATTTCAAAATTATGACTGGTGGATATAATAATAAAAATTATGATCGTTGGGTCAAAAAAAAAAATTTTTGACCGTTGGTCGGAAACATCGATTCGGCAACATCGATTTGGTCATCGATTCTAGCAATACGATGGTCAGAGACATCGATTCGGCAACGGTCATCAGAGCCACTATTACAACAATCGGCCCACCGGTGATGGCGGTACAATGGTCGAAGACACCAATCCGGTGGGCGGTCACCAAAGCCACTATTTTGGTAGTTTGGGCATTGGCGGTGTTCGTGAAAGCCACTATTTTAACAATCCACCCACCGGTGGGTCACTATTCAACGGTACGGTAGGCGGTGAGACCAATCCGACGGCATTCGCTAGAGTCACTATTTTGGTGGTTCGGCCATCGGACCTCCACCACAAGCGGCTCCATTGGCCGAGCCACCGGTGTTGGTAGTTTACTTAAAATATAAGTTTAAATTAAAAAAGTAGACCATTAGGGAAAATAATAAAAAATTGATGAAGAATGAATATTTTATTGAAAAGTCTTGTAAAATAGATAAATTGATGTGGGTGTTTTATAAAAGTGATGGTGTGAAATAGAAAAAGTAGATTTTTTGTGTAAAATAGATAGAATCTTTTTCACGAATTGATGTGGTTGCTCTTATGATTCTAAAATGGGATTGGGACCGGTACCAAAGAGCCCCAGTGGCCCAGACCCAGTAATTAAAACAGTGAGGGATAATGTTCCCAAGACTAAGACTATTCAACTGCTAGAAAATAATTAGCCTAGTCAATGGACAAAAACAAAATGAAAAACATGGCAGACAGGTGAAAAACATGCTTGATTGTTTACCAAAAAAAAAAAAAAAAAAAACATGCTTGATTTAATAAATATCAAGCTGCTTTGAGTACACAGTTGACACGCTTGCATGGTTGTGTGAGCTCTACAATTGTTTTATTGAATGGAGTTTATATTATCATATTTAAAAAAAATGATAGATGTGAAAAAGTACACCAAAAGGCACAAAAGAAAAACACAATACGAAAAGCATGGATAAAGTAAGGTTTTACTTAGGTGTGCTCTTAGAAAATTTTTATAGAAAAATGAAAAAATGATTTACTGTTTTGACAGTTTTTTCAATTCTTCATAAAAACTTCTTCAAAATGAATGCTTGGATAGAGGCTAACTTATAATCAGTGACTGGTATCAATGCACTACAATTATCATTAGTGGCAGTACCTTGAGCACTTAGGTATAGGCTTAAGGTTCCCATTACAAAAAGGTCCATTTATAAAAAGGCTCAACATTTTATGATAGTAAATGGTATAAAAATAAAAGGGTTCCATGTTATTTTTCTCACCTCCAAATATTATATAATAGAAATTCAACTAAATTAAATCCTTAAATTGTTTGGAAAAAGAAAATGTTGTAAATGTACCTAATTAATGAGGATTAATTTTTTCTAATGCCTTGAAACATTAATTTTTGTAATCTTAATATCCTATTCAATAGATTGTCAAACATTATCCACTTAATATCTCCTGCATGACCACATGCTAAACAATTCCTATTTCTTTTTTGACATCAAGATACAGTAACCTCTTTATATATATATATATATATATATTTGTTAAATTTTATACTTGAAACATGATATTTGATCCGCTATATGAAATAAATTCATTAAATAATGTAATTAATTTATTAATTTAATCTTGATTTAGTTAATATTAAATAAATTTATTATTTTAAGTCTCAAACTATATCGAGTCGAACTTGACGGGTAGAAGATACCAATATTGGATAAGGCAAATGAAAAGGCTTTGGGTCGGTTTAGCAGCAGGCTTTTCAACTATAAGTCAAACATGTTGAAACAAATGGACCTAGTTTAAGTTATTCAATCTCTACTTGGTTTGGGCTTCTTTCTGTTTTCCTCTTTTTGTTTTTGGTTTGGGCTTGTTTACAATCACGTGGCTTTCGTCAGGGTGCTCTTAATTTCACATTTTAAAATGAAATGAAATGAAATATTAAAATGCATCACTGCCTTCGATTCTGTTAAAACAATACGAATTACAGAAGGATAGAAGATATTTTCAAAAGCAGTACGTGCGTGAGAGGAAAACATTTCTTAAAGTACATTGGCAAGATGCCTTTTATGGTGGGTTTAAGCATTGTCAATGAAAATGAAATAAATATTTTTCTTGTTATTTTGCAAATGAAAATGAAAAAACTGTTGGAAAAATAGTATGGAGAGAATAAGAAATTGATGTTTTCTATATTCCCTTGAAGATGTTATTATAAGTGGTGAAAATCCTTGAGTCCCACATTAGAAATGATAGAGAATATGAGTTTGGGTTGGATATTGGGTTGGGCTTTAGGCATGTGTGGACTAGACCCACTTATCCAATTAATAATAATATTTTATTATTTCATTTTGAGTAAGTAAGTCAATATACAACCGTTATCTCTGAAACAGTGTTTCAGTTTTAAGTTACTTATAGTTTCATTGTCCCTCATTCATGAAAAAAACTTTTCAGAAAAAACTCTGTGTGAGAATATTTTTTTTTTCATTCATTTTGTGTCAAAGAGAGAGAAAGAGGCATTGAGTAGTTCGCAAAGCACGACCTTATGTGCTTCATTTTTGTGCTATAGTTCATTTTATCCTAGGAGGCAGACATCCATTAGTCTCAAAGCACCACAGTGATTGTGTAAATCTGCTTTAAGGAGATTATGTCAAACACAAGACTTGATCAATATTATTCATCATTTCACGCATTTGGTCTATGAGTTTTTAATTATTTGCAAATATTTCTTTAAATATATTCAGTATTTTGTTTATTGTTCTTGTCTGTCATATCTATTTGTGTTATTGTTTATATTTAGTTATGTGTGTTATTCCTTTTGCTTTTATCACAAAAATAAATTGTTAAAATCCTAAAGCAGATTTTATATATTTTAATTTACATTTGTGATTGACGGTGAAAGGAATTTTGTGTTGGTTGAAAAACTCTAAATCGGTAACAATAGATACACTGCGCAAAACTTAGAAAACTGATTTTATGTTTATCGTGAACTTTGATATTTTGATAACCTCGGTTACGTGTTTGGCTGTGCTGGTGATATTTATTTTTCAATATCTATTCATCTTCTTTATTTATTTATTTTTTTTTTTTTTTTGGTCGCCGGCCACGGTATCCAAGCAGGGTGTAGAGTCATGTGTGTAGATTGTATGATTGATGTTTGCTTTGTATCTGTAATCTCTTATCTCTTTTTCCGTGTTAGCATCATTGCATGCAAATTCTTGTGTATTCTGAAATAGCGGGAAAAAACTGGTTTGGGTTTATCGCTTATTGCGAAAGGTATTCTGTGTGTGTTCGCATTGTGCCTACTCTGTTTCTGCAGATAGCTTTACTTTCTATTTTGTACAGTAACGTTTGGAAGTTATTTTCTTAAACTTGGCCAATGAGTTAAGTTCAAGATTGAACTTTGACATGGATAATTTCAATTTTTCCATGGACCTTGCAGTTTCGATTTGTTTGATCTTTGGCCGATTGATATATGTATATTATTTGAAGATAAATAGTACTAGTAACGCATCATCAAACATGACTTTAAGCTTGAAATTTCATGATTAATAATTGATTTAAGAATTATTTGGATTTGTGTAAATCTTATAATTCATTGTGTGAATATCCTTAGTGATATGCATGATGCTTGACTGGTTTATAGTTCATAGTAACTGAATATGCTGTGAATGTCAATCATGTGTCTTTGGCCTTTGCTTACGAGATATTTCAATAATTATTTGTTAGATGAATTATTTATATTGATATCTAATCTTAAACTTTATAAAGATGACCACGTTTGGTGGTGCTTGCTCGAAAGGATGTTCTTGACCTTTTTATGTGCAATGGTGTTTGGGCTAGATGAATAAAGGAAATTGGAGATTTTGATGGAGGCAAAAATTTTTGAATCCTTTTAAATGCTCTCAAGGTGTGGCTGCCATTTTTTAGTTTTTGGTTAGCCTTTACTAATTCATCAAGTGATCCTCTATTTGATAATTAAATAGCATTATGAGAGCTATTATTAATAATTTCAAATGTGTAGATATAAGCCCAAGAATGAGACCAATTGCACACTAGTAAGGTTGTAATTATGGGATTTCACTCTAAGTTAGAGAGTGTACAGTTCACCTCTTGGCCAAAGGTGTTATTTATTTATAAAGTTTAAGGCTCAATTGTTTGTATTGATATGAAGGACACATGATTGTTGTATTTGAGCATATATAGCCTTATTTAATTACATACACGTATATATATGTATGTATATATATATATATATATATATTTTTGGGCATGTGTGAGCTTTATTGGATATTAATGTGTTTAATCCCAATATTTGTTTTGTAATATTTCTTTGGATGAAATATATGTTACATGCCTTAGTTAAACATACTTGAGTTGCCAAAAATTTGGAATGCACAAGAGTTTGTTATGAGTGCTTATTAAGTAAGTAAGGGTGAGACATTAGAGATATCCATTCATTATAAGAATGAAGTCGAGAAATAACTCAATGTGCAATAAGTTCTTGATTACCATAGAACTTGTGGGGGGAAGCTATTATTCCACCAATTATTTGTTCATTGAGATGCCTTAAAAGAAACCACTAAGACACCTTGTGAATTATGAAAAGAGTGATCGTCTTTCTATAAATTCTTTAAATGTAGGGGTATTTAATGAAGGTTATGGTTCCTATTCTTAAATGATAAAGAACCATTGATTGTGTTTTCATTGGTTACGGTCATAACAGTAGTGCATAGTTCTTTCTAATTAATGAATCTATTATTTTTATATGCATGAAAATTAATTAGAATATATTTCAAGTGTTAAACTTTCTTGAAAGAAAGTTTGAGTCTACGTTTAGTATCTCTCATGATCAAGAGTTGATGGAAGAGAGGTTGAGCCTAAGCGTAGTAAAATGACAAACGTCATGGTTGTTTGATCCAATTTTTCTAATTTATATATTAGAAGATGAACTTAAAACTTCAAAGAAGCAAAATCCTAATGTGCCTTCTTGGAAAAAAGATTGTCAATAGTGCAATAAATCCATCTTTGAAATCTATGCATAGTAGTTGGTAGATCTACCACTTGGGAATTTGAGAGTTGATGGAATTATTGACTATTACAATGCGAGACTTGTTTTACAAGGCTACAAATAAAAGGAAGATGTGAGTTTTCTTGATACACAATAAACCAAAGGGGTTTATGATTCTTGTACAAGGAAACAAAGTGGGTAAACTTGTTAAATCTTTGTATAGATTGAAGCAAGTTTCAATCCAATGACATGAAAAACTTGACAATGAGATGATGACAAATGAGTTTAGATTTAATGCAACTAGTGTGTGATGTGAAATATATCACAAGAGGCTATGTTGTTGTGGGATATGCTCATGTAAGTGTTGTAGATATGATACAAGAAATGAAAATTTCTAATACGTCTAATGGACTTGTCTTGTCTCAATCACATGAGAAATGTGACGACAATCTAGTGAGAACACCTTATGCAAAGAGCATGTGTCTTTTTTGGGAAGTCAATAAATCTAAATAGACATGCATTGTGGATACTTATGCCTCCTATTTGTATATATTGGTAGGGCATAGAGTTATGGTAGGTCTCTACATATTTGTTGGAGACAAGACCATGAGGCAGTTGCTCTCAAATGGAAGTATTTCCAAATTATAAAAAGATCTGTAATCAATTGACTGAGTGGAGAGCAAGTAAACTGCTCATTGAGGGGAATGGGGTTAAAGCCTATTACATAAAAGTCTTCGGGATGGCAACCCAACCTGGCTGACTAGAGATCTTAAGATCTAGGTTCAAAGGGACAACCGAATTGTGGAGACTATTTTTTTATCACTATAGGAGCTATGTGAATTCTATTGTCTTGGTATACACAAATGACTGAACAGTTCAAGATATCATGTTCATTGGTTAGCTAGTATATCCGATAGTCTTTCACAAAGGAAAGTTCAAAGCCACAAGCTACTTCTCCCGATACAGTAACTTTTCTTCTACTCTTTCTGTGTCTGCATCATCATTTGCATTGTGCTTTATCAATTTCTATTCATGTGGGGGATTGTTGGAAAAATAGTATGGAGTGAATAAGAAATTGATGTCTTCTATATTCACTTGAAGATGTTATTATAAGTGTTGAAAATCCTTGAGTCCCACATTGGAAATGATAGAGAATATGAGTTTGAGTTGGATATTGGGTTGGGCTTTAGGCATGTGTGGACTAGGCCCACTTATCCAATTAATAATAATATTTTATTATTTTATTTTGATTCAGTAAGTCTATATATACAGCAGTTATCTCTAAAACAGTGTTTCAGTTTTAAGTTACGTATAGTTTCATTGTCCCTCATTCATGAAAAAGACTTTTCAGAAAAAACTCTCAGTGTGAGAATAATTTTTGTTCATTCATTTTGTGTCAAAGAGAGAGAAAGATGCATTGAGTAGTTTGCAGAGCACAACCTTGTGTGCTTCGTTTTCGTGCTGTAGATCATTTTATCCTGGGAGGCAGACATCTATGAGTCTCAAAGCTTCACAATGATTGTGTGAGAGGAGAAATCTACTTTAAGGAAATTGTGTCAAACACAAGACTTGATCAGTATTGTTCATCATTTCACGCATTTGGTCTGTAAGTTTTTAATTATTTGCAGATTTTTCTTTAAATATATTCAGTATGTTGTTTATTGCTCTTGTCTATCATATCTATTTGTATTATTGTTTATATTTAGTTCTGTGTGTTATTCCTTTTGCTTTATCACAAAAGTAAATTGTTAAAATATATCCAACAATAACCATGTAAAATATCATAATAAGGAAGAATAAATGATTTGATGCGCTTTAAAAACGTGCCTACATTCAAAGAAAAAAATATATATTCAAAAATAATATTTTAAGTCATCCGCAAAAAACAAATGGGATATTCCAATATTCTCCCGTGAGGGGAGAGCAGGAGGCGGTGGTGTCATAAGGGACAGTGCAGGAAATTGGATAAAGGGTTTTGCTAGATATATTGGCTATACTACAAGCATAATAGCTGAGTTTTGGGCACTTAGGGATGGTTTGAAATTAGCCATTCAGCTTGGCGTGCAAAATTTGGAAGTTGAACTTGATGCGAAAGTCATTGTAGACTTAATTAATTCTAGGAACTCTTCCAATACAGCATACTCTTCCTTATTGTTGGATTGCAGATTCCTCATACCAAGGTGAAACATGTGTTCCGGGAAGCAAATAAATGTGCAGATGCTTTAGCTAAGAATGGATGTCATGCTCATGAGGAGTTTGTTATTTTCGATAGTCCCCCATCTGTTGATGTTTCTGATATAGTGTATGCAGATGAGATTGGGGAAAGTTTTTGTAGACAAGTTGCTGCTACCTTAGCCACTCTGGCTGCCTAGTTTATCTTTATCTTCCTGTACACCAAAAAAAAAAAAAAAATTTAAGTCACCTTTTCTTTTTATTCACTTCATCCTATTTTTATAGTTCAACACACATATTTTTTACGTCTCCTTGTAGTAATATTAATATAAGAGAACAAGAAGATAAAATAGGATATAAAAAGGGAAAGATATTAGAGATTTCATTAGAACAAACCAAGAGAACCGATCGGAGAGATTTTATTTCAACAAATCGACCATGTTAATAACTAAATATTTTATTTATTAGTTGGCGGTGAATGTTATGAATGCCAAACTTGCTACTGATCGAGTTGATGAAATTGATATATTTGTCAAGAGACTCAAGAGTCAAGACGCTTAGTGAACATGTTTATAATATGAGCATAAATAATGTGAGAAGCTAGGATTTGTCCAGCTTGAATATTTTCCTGAATAAAATCACAAATTAACTCAATATGTTTTGTAAACTTTTGGAACATGGGATTAGCAATAATGTAGAGTGCTACTTTGTTGTAGGGGGTCATCGATAGTTGTGACAATGTCATAGCCTTTAAATTTGAGAAGCCAGATGAGCCCACATGTGAATGTGATGAAGGCCATACAACACAACATTCAACTTTGACAGATGAGTGAAAAAAATAAAAAAAATAGTTTGCTTCTTGCTCTTCCAAAACATGGTTTCTTGTGAGATTTTTAGTTGAGTTCAAAAACTCTAAACTATTAACAACAAACAAAATATGATCTCGATGATATATTTTTTGTCTCTAAAATATGGTCTATGTTATATTTTAGTTCATAAAATATGTATTTTATTATTTTTTGTTGAGAAGTGAAATATGTATTTTATTAAATATAAAGTACTGACAAAAATTATAATAGAATTGTACTGATGGATAAAAGAATAACATTTCTAAAATTTAAAGACGGAAATGTTTTTTATTTTATTTTTTATATTTTAAGAATTCAAAAAATGATATTGTTGAATTCATAATACGCACAAATTAGTATTTGAAACTAATATTACTTTTGTTTTTTGAAAACCATAATTTACATATTTAATAGAACATAAACTATATATATATATATATATATTTTTTTTTTCCAAAATATAGATATAATTTAGGTTTATTTATTTATTTTTAGGGTAATATAAAATAAATATTATGGTATTGTTGCAAAAAAAGAAAAAAAGTTGAACTTTAAAAAATTCAGAGAACGCGGAAATTAGGAATTCATAAAATTCCCAAGCGCGGGAGCGTACGATAGCGCGGGCGCTCTTATTTATCACCAAAACTAGAATTGGTTTCCCACTATAAAATCCCTCACACTCACATATCTCACTTTCTCTCCCAAATAACCACCACATTTCCCATTTCTTCCCAAACTACCCTCTCTCTCTCTCTCTCTCTCTCTCTCTCTCACTCCACCATGGTTCTGAGCAAAGTCACCACCGCGAAGCGAAGCTTGAAGCGGAAGCTCGAGCCGGAATTCGAAGACCGAAGCGAAGACGATCGCAAGGTTTTCGCTTCCGAGCCACGCGATGCCTCTGATCGTGATCTCGTCCCTGATATTCTCGCTCAGATCAGTGTTCTCAACTCCGCTCTCTCTTCCTCCGAAGCCGACCGCGCTGCTGCCAAGAGCGCCGCCGCTTCCATCGCCGAACTCGCCAAAAACGGTACCGTTTTCGTCGCATCAGATTGATATAGAGTTTTTATAAGTATGTGTATGCGTAACGATGTTTTCGTGTGTGTGTTATGGCTAGATTAGCCATAAATGGTGGTTCGGAGAGTTAAATTACTCGGTTCATGACGTGGAGTCGTCAAATATACCGTATATATGTGATCTCTTGGTTTATGATTTATTGAATTCATATAATTTCTTGAATTTTACATGCATATTGTTTGTAGATATGTATGTATTTTGTGTATGTTATGACTGGATTAGACAGGAAATGGTGATTCAAAGAGTTAAATTAGCGGTTTTATGAGGTCGAGTTTTCAAATACTTGCTAATTTGTTATTTTTATTTATTTTTTATTCTGTATTTGTGATTTATTGAATTTATGTTAATTATTGAAATCATACATCAAGCAAAGAGAAGAAGAATTTATGTGTAATCTCTTTGGTTTTATGTGATTCCTTGAATTTATGTAGTTTTATTGATGGTTTTTTTTTTTTGGAGAAACTATTGATGATTTCTTTGGTAGTACATTTGTGTGTAATAATTGAGTAAGTTATGAAGAATAATGATTTTGGTTTGTTCTTGTTGATAACTGATAAGTTTGGTTATGTGATATATTGGATTTATGGTTGTTGTTGAGGTTTTTTTGGGATTTAAGGGTTTTTGGTGGTTTATTTGTGTGTGCAGAGGATATTGTGGATATAATAGTGGAGTCTGGTGCGGTTCCGGCTTTAGTGAAGCATCTCCAGGTGCCAGCAGATGTAAGAGAGGGTGACAGTGATCTGAGGCTGTATGAGCATGAGGTGGAGAAAGGAAGCGCTTTTGCACTTGGACTTCTTGCTGTCAAAGTAATTAGAGTTTATTGCCTTTTAGTTTATGCTTTTTGGGTGAATTACAATTTGAATAAGTTCTTGTCTTGTGACATTAATTTTTTTGATATTAATCTTTTGTTGTGTTGATTGTCTTATTTTTGTGATTTTTGTCTGTTTGTTGTGGAACTGTTTTGGAATTGTGATTCTTATCAACTGTAAATTAGGTTGTGTTGATCTCTTTGTGAGTTTTCTAATAGTAGATGTTGTAACCATGTCCTGATAGCTAATTGCTAGGGAAAATTCAAGGAATCACACTGTTTATTTATGTAAGAGATTGGCAATTGTATGATAATGGTTCTGCTGATAAGACTAGTTTCTCTATATGTTTACCCGGGCTGGCAACATGCCAAATTATTAAATAGTCTGTCGCATCTTATATGCCTTATTTGGTAATTTAGCATTTAATGGTATGTTTGTACTTATAAAGAGGAAACCAGTGTGCAAGTGGAGAATTATCATTAGTATGGTAATGTACATAGAATTAACTAGGAAATATTTTCCTTTTGTTGGTTGGGTTAGTTGCACATCATAATTAAACACGGCTGTAGTTTCAACATGTATATTTCTGCCTCTTTATGGACATTGTTTTGGTTTAAATTCACTGCTCATGTTTTAGCTCATGGTAATATTTAACTCATTTGTATTCTGTCTTTATTTGCCTCAAACAGCCAGAGCATCAACAGCTCATTGTTGATGCTGGAGCTGTACCCCATCTTGTGGATTTGTTAAAGAGAAACAAGAATGGTTGTAACCCCCGAGCGGTCAATGGTGTTATTAGGAGAGCTGCTGATGCAATAACTAACCTTGCTCATGAGAATAGTGTTATTAAAACCTTTGTCAGGTATTCTTGTTTCCTTGCTTGCTGCTGAATCTCCTTTTTCTTCTATTGTCTTTGTGATATAGTTGACTGTACATGTCAGGTTTGAAGGTGGCATTCCTCCTCTTGTTGAACTGCTCGACTCCACTGATGCAAAGGTACAAAGAGCAGCTGCAGGGGCCCTGCGTACCCTTGCTTTTAAAAATGATGAAAACAAAACTCAGGTAGATGGATTTTTCTCTACGACACATTACTTTTTATCCTTCTCCTAGTACAGCTATTGATATGAATTGCAAATTTGCAGATTGTAGAATGTAATGCTCTACCAACCCTTATACTAATGCTCTGGTCTGAAGATGCCACTATACATTATGAAGCGGTTGGCACCTATCCATAATATCCTATTTCATTCTGTGTATCTTTGGGATTTGCTACCATATTTTGAGCAATCTTTGACTTTTCTGGAATTTTTCAGGTTGGTGTAATAGGTAATCTGGTCCACTCATCCCCAAAAATTAAAAAAGAAGTTCTCCTTGCTGGAGCTTTACAACCTGTTATCAGATTGCTTAGGTAATACTAATCTCTGAATGTTGCCTTCTTTTGGTCTAGTCAAATTCGCTTTTGCTTAGGGGATTAGCTGATTTCAGGTAGTTTTGTTAATTTTTAGAGCTATAACTTGTTTGTAGTAACTACATGATATTTGCTTGTTGAATCTTTCCTATTTTCTAAGGGGGGGAAAAAAAAAAACCTGTTTGCTGATGCACACGTTATGATGTTATTACTGGGTCAGTTTATTTAGTCATTAAAACTAAAGGTCACCATTAAGTTTGTCACTTTGATGACAGTTCCTCTTGTCCGGAGAGCCAAAGAGAAGCGGCTCTGTTACTTGGTCAATTTGCTGGGGCCGATTCTGATACTAAGGTGGATTAAAAATTTTGCATCTTTGTTTAGAATCTACTGCTTCCATATTCTGAATCCTCTTCTGGAGATATATTCTATTATTTGGTTATTAACTGTTATATGGATGTTCATGCAGGTGCACATTGTTCAGAGGGGTGCTGTCCAGCCTTTAATTGAGATGCTTAAGTCCCCAGATGCACAGCTTAGAGAGATGTCAGCTTTTGCACTAGGGAGGTTGGCACAGGTTAGCGTCTTTCCTTTTCACTTGTGCAATTATCAATATTATTATTTTTTGATACTTGGTTGCATATTATGCAAGGGATGTATATTTCCCTGGCCTGATAAAATAATTTTGATTTTAGGACAAGCACAACCAAGCTGGCATTGCTCATAGTGGAGGTATAGTGCCTCTACTCAAACTTATTGACTCAAGAAATGGAGCTTTGCAGCATAATTCTGCATTTGCTATATATGGTCTTGCAGATAATGAGGTAGAGCTTATTGGTTTATTGTTTAATTTAAATTTTCTTGAACAATCTGTCCCTTGTCAATCATCTGATGCTGGTAAATACTATTAACTAATTTTAAGCTTCTTCCGAAGGATAATGTTGTAGATCTTATCAAGGTTGGCGGTGTTCAGAAACTTCAAGAAGGAGAATTTACTGTTCAAGTATGCTTTCTTTTAAAGAAATCTAAATTTAATTTATAGCAACTATTTCTAGGAATTACTTTTTTTCTTTGTGGCTTTGTCTTATACTAAGACTGATTTCTCTCTCATATCCTCTTGATTGTCTTGTTCCTGTCTTATAATTGATATTTGATGCTTGCAGCCAACTAAAGATTGTGTGGCAAAGACATTCAAAAGATTAGAGGAGAAGATTCATGGTCGTGTGAGTTCTCTTTTATCATACTGTCTTTTTGGCTTGAATCATTTTAGCCTTATGTTTATCTAGTTAAGGTCTTACTCGATAATAGTATTAATTGTATAAACATATTTTGTGTGACCTGTGTACCAATTCCTATTATGCTTTACAGGTACTAAACCATTTGCTATATCTGATGCGGGTTTCAGAAAAGGCAGTTCAAATACAGGTTGCCTTGGCTCTTGCTCATCTTTGTGCACCCGATGATCGAAAAGCTATTTTTATTGATAGCAATGGTAATAATGTTTCACA
This sequence comes from Quercus robur, assembly GCF_932294415.1. NCBI lineage: Eukaryota > Viridiplantae > Streptophyta > Magnoliopsida > Fagales > Fagaceae > Quercus > Quercus robur. Next base: position 20,556,629 of record NC_065545.1, on the reverse strand, counting down.
TATTTTCAAGCATTGTGTTATTTTTGGCATTCAGGTTTACTTCACTGGTCCTATTCTTATGGGATTTTCAAGTGCTAACTTCTTGCTGCACATACATTTTTTCTGCAGGTTTAGAGTTGCTGCTTGAGCTTTTACAGTCTACAAGCCTGAAGCAGAAACAAGATGGTTCAGGGGCCCTGTACAAGTTGGCTACCAAGGCAACTTCACTCTCTCCTGTAGATGCTGCTCCTCCATCACCGAATCCACAGGTTATTTCCTTGATGACTTATTGGTTAACATGCCTATTATTGCATAATCTTTAGTTTGAATCTGTTAGGACTTGGGGGCGTGACAAAGTAGGGTTCTTCATGTGCTTGAACAACCTCATTAATTTTGATAGTTGTGAATATATAATCATTGGGTGACTTCTAGTATACTGCCTGCCTTATTTAAAGTAGGACATGAGCATCTCCCATGTATTTGAGGTTTGAATAAGAGGTTAGATTCCTCTTTTCTGACTTAATGCAATTTACTACACCCCACTTCCATCACTTTCTCTCTCCCCCAGTCCCCCCTCCCTCAACAAAAAAGAAAAATGAAAAAAGAAAGGGAAGGCTGTGTTGGGTGGATCTATTCTTCCTATGAATATCATTTGTTTTTCTTAAAAATCTAACACCATTTGAATAATGGTTCCTCTTTAAAACTGTATTGAAAGTTATGATTTTTGGTGTTTGAGTGTAAATAGTTTTCTTCACTAACATTCAGAATAACTACATTTAATTTTTTCTTTTTGGTTCTTGTCTTTTTTAATTTCTTGTTGCAGGTGTATTTGGGTGAACAATATGTGAACAATCCTACGCTTTCTGATGTCACCTTCTTAGTTGAAGGTTAGAAAATTTTCTTGCATATGTTTCTACTAGTTTATTGAGAACAATGATTTGCTTATGTTCATGCCAGCTGGTGAGTTATGAATTTCAATTAGCATAACTTGCTATACTTTTGTATACTCCTTTCTTTTATCAGGTAAACGGTTCTATGCTCACAGAATTTGTCTGCTTGCTTCTTCGGATGCTTTCCGTGCAATGTTTGATGGTGGTTACAGAGTGAGTACTGGTTTAAATTAAAGTTCTCTGTTTGTGTCCATTATAATTTGATGATATCATTACCTCTTTGTTCAGTCGCTAGCTTTTCTCTTAAACATGACTTTAAAGAACTTATGAGTTCAAATTTTCATTAGAAACAATAACAAAAGCTTAATGCTGATAAGCTAGCTCATCAATTAGTATGTCAAGCTGGCCCATCTGATTTGTGTCTTACATTTTTGCCTATCAAATATAGTCCGGTTAAAGTTGTCTTTTCTGTAGCAGAAAGGATTAAATGGCCCTGGGGGTTATTTATTGTGTAATAAAATCTTAAAACTATGTCTTGCAGGAGAGGGATGCTAAGGACATACAGATTCCAAATATTAGATGGGACGTGTTTGAGTTGATGATGAGGTGCGAGTTTGGGTTCTATTTTACCTGTTTTTATATTCTACTTGTTTCCTGTAATTATTACCATTTACAGTAAAGGCTGCAATGTTATCCTGTTATTGCTTGGCTTGTTCCCTCTTGTTGCAATAGTTACCTCCACATTACTACGAATGGAAGTAAATGGACCCTACTATGTGCTAATACTTTCTAATCTTTCTTGTGCTTTTAGATTCATATACACAGGATCAGTAGAAGTCAGTCTGGATATTGCACAGGATCTCCTCAGAGCTGCTGATCAGTACCTTTTGGATGGTCTTAAGCATCTCTGCGAGTATGCTATTGCTCAGGTTGGTTATGGAATTAGTTCAATAACTGACTTTTCATTTCTGTATTACCAGTTCATCTGATGGCTTCTCATGATCTTTTGAAGGATATTTGTGTGGAAAATGTTTCCCTAATGTACGAGTTATCAGAAGCCTTTAATGCTATGTCATTAAGGAAAGCATGCATACTGTTTATTTTGGAGCAGTTTGACAAATTGAGTGCCAAACCATGGTATGCTGTATATGGCCGAATTTCTATGTCTCTATACTTTTTGAGTAGTGTTTCTATTATGAAGCAAGGCTGCTTGGTTTATATTTTTATCTTTGGGTTTGGACCAGGGAAATGAATGTTTATGAGGTTAAAATTTGTTTCTCAAAATAAGTAGAATTTTGAGTTTTTGACTGGAGTTAAATGACTAGGTTTACCTATATAAGTCTGCTTATTTCAAATTAAATTATTAAAATGTGTAAAATCTTTTGATGCAAATATGTAGGTACTCTCAACTGATCAAGTGCATTGTACCAGAGATACACAAATTCTTCACTAATATACTTACAAAGCCTATTCAAGCTGACTTGCAGCAATTATAGATGGTTCAGCTCAAGTTTTAGTCTTTTGACTAATAATCAAGGTGGAAGACAAATGATGTACAGAAAGATCTTTGGTAATTGAGCAAGCAGGAGTAAATTTTTTGTAGTGTAATATCTCATGTATTGTCATTTTTTTGAAGCCACTCATCTTGAAGTAGTCACTTTCTTGTATGCCAACATTGTTAGGCTTATACTCCATTAGATTCATGGGAGAGCATGGTAGGCAGTAACTGAAGAGCAAGAGATAAACAATAGTATTGTAAAATTGTAGGCACAGGCTGTCTTTTCTTTTTGTAGAACTAGAATTTGCCATGTTTTGTATCATAATATGTCCTGATAAATTTCACTCAATTCTGATCATTTTAGCTGTTGAATTGATCATATTTCATCTTATGAAAAGCAGGGTTGATTAGTTAATAATGGTTCAAGTTTGTTTTTGTTTTGTTTTGTTTTTGTTTTGTTTTGTTTTTGTTTTTTTTTTTTTTTTGTATTTACTATTTAGTTTTCTTCATTCCAAATTTATCCATCTCAGCCCAAACGGTCAGTTTCATGTTAATGAGCACCGTTATTTCTCAAACCCAGCAACGCACTGCCATCAAAAGCCAGTCCATTGCCATCTCAACCCAAACACAAAAAGCCCGGATCAGCCCATGGAAAAGCTTCGTGGATTTTTGTTTTTCACCAAAAGGCATATTGCTACGGTCACACACACATGGCAGAGAGGGAAGAGGATTTTTGAAAGAGTTACAATACGGTATATAGTTAAAAGAGTTACAGCCTTAAACTCATACACAGGACATTGTTATTTATTATGGAGTCTTTTTTATTTATTATGAGTGATGTTACTGTTACAAACTATTTTATAATATTTTTACAAAATATTGTTATAGCAAATTTTGATTCATTCTCATCTTATTTCATAATTTTTTTTACTTATCAATAACTATTCATTACATTTTTTTCAAAAAAAAAAATTGTAACCATACCATTTTCCATTTATTTTACACTATGTTGTTCCCTTATTGATTTTTTTTAGTCATGATAATGGGTATTTTTAGAACATTTATTAATTTTTTATTTTAGGAAACTTCTAATACTATTTTTATGAGAAATATAAAAAGTTGCATAAAAAGAAAATTGCCTCTTTTCATTAAAAAATTTTAAAAAACATTTTCTAAACCAATGCCTTCAGGCATTAAACTCACTTGTTTGGCCCGTTTTCATTTTACTTATCTGTGGTTTAAAATTTATCACTTTGCTCAATTGTGTTTAATTTCGTTTGTTTTCTGTTATTCACCTTTGGCTTTTTTGTTAAAAAACAATTTTTACTACCAAAACATAACATAACATGAATCGAAAGGTTAGGGTTTGGATTTTTTCAAAAAACATAAATGAACATTATAAATAAAATTCCAAACAATTACCAATCAAATCATTCGAAAGAGCTTGGGCTGGGAAGTTGAATTTATTGTTTGGAGATGTTGCAAAAAAAAAAAAAAGAAAAAGAATTGGGAAAGAATGCTTAAAAAAATGACACAATGTTTTTAAAAACACTTGAAGTTACAATTCATTTGTAGGAGAAAATGACAGAAATTCAAAACATAATTGGAAAGGATGTTGAACCACATAGCTGTTGGTATTGAACGAAATCCATCTCCATTCATTGGTTCATCAATTTTGGCTTTTGGCTGTTTCTAGTAGAGTCAATCTTGTTAATCTTTTAAGTGCAAATTTGAAACTTTCAACATTTTCAGCCCATTGTTCTTTCCCAGACATTATAAACACGAAATCAAAAATCAAAACCTAATCCCAACTTCAATTACTTATTGCATTCAAAACCCCCAAATTCTTTTTTAGATTGTTACACCACACAACAAATCTCATCATCTCTTTGTTGTCCCTCTCTCTCTTGTTCATCTACAGCCAATGCAACCACCATCAGAACCCACCACCACCACTAATCCCCCCATACCAAGCCACAAGCCAAAAGCCACAACACCACCAAAATCAGATCATACCCAAAACCCAAAAAAAAAAAAAAAAAAAAAAAACCCTACGAAATGGTGCAATTCGATTGGCCTCCTCAACTCTGGGTGTTGCTGGGTTTTCATCTGACTGGCCCCCATAACGTTGGATTAGCTAGGTTTTCGCTGTGATGCTCAATTAGTCTCCTCAATGCCACAAAGAGAGAGAGAAGAGATGGGAAAGAGAAATCAGAGAGAGAGAGAGAGAGAGAGAGAGAGAGAGAGAGAGAGAGAGAGAGAGACGATGGGATGAAGCATATGAAAATTGATACCAGCTCTATTTATTTAGTTTCTTTTCAAAATCCCTTTTCTTTGTATATTTTTGTTATTTTTATGTTTTTGGAGAAGAGAGACATAAAATATAAACAAAAAGGCTTATTTATCCATGTTTTTAACTGAGGTAGGTAACAAAAACCAAATAGAACTAAACACAAGTGAATAAAATGTTAAATTTTAAATCAGGGTAGGTAATGTGAAAACGAATCCAACCACATTTAGGTTTACTGCCCTTAATTAACATAACCCATACATCCCTTCCAAGCGTACGAGTCGTGAGTGTAGTGTATCCATGCCAGAAAAAGGAAAAAAAAGTCCAATTGTTTTTATTTTTAAAACCATTGCGGATAAATGTCTATTTAGTATCATTCATTCATTTATGGGGGGCAAAAAAACTAAAAATCCTTGATTGCAATTCATAACTTCCATTGGGTTTATCTGAACGACAAAGACTTGCACAGACTAGTGTTACCACCACTGCAGTAGCTAATGGCAGTTCAGCTCTCAGGTCTATGGCTGCCAAACTCTCAACTCCTAGGAAACTTTCTTCAATGCCCAAGAACCAAACCCAAGTTATCTTCAACGACTCTCTCTGCCACAGCTTCTCTCTCATCCCCACCACCCACCATCCAGGCATGTCAATTACCAAACCCCTCTTGTTATATGAAAACAATTTTCATTGCTGTTCTTGTTTAATTGCTTAGAAAACTGAACAATATGTAGGAAAATAGAACTTTAGTCTTTTCTTTTATGTGGGGTTTGGGGTATGGGAATTACGAATATTTGAGTGGAGGGTGTTCGGTATTCACAATTTCTTTTTAGCTGATAATGTAAAAAATGATTTTTTTTTTTTTTTCATTGCGTTTTCACAGCAACCTATCAAAGTTTTGATTTTTGTGTGGGTTTTGTTTAGTTTTTGTTAGAATTGAGTTGCTTTCTGCAAATGGGTGATGAGTTTGAATTTGCTGCTACATCTTGATTTTTTTTCCCATTCAAATATTTTCATATGGAGCTTAAGTAAATACATGTTGAATTTTATTTTTTTTATTATTTTTTTGAGGAAGGACATGTTGAATTCTTGATATAGAATACTATGAATTGTAGGCTGAGATTTTTTAGTCTGGCACTACCTGTATATCCTCTACATGTAGATTGAATGGGTTAACAGAATTGTGGATGAAAATATTACAGATTGTTGGTGGGAAAACTCCCAGTTGGTATGAGAATGGGAATGGCAATCCCAATAGCACATTAGATGGCTCCCAAATCGAGAGCGATTGGGTTGATCTTGATGCCGATCTTTATTACTGGACGAAGGCACTGCGTCCTGTTCAGGTATGAATAAGGGGAGGTCTATCCCGATTGAATATTCAAGGTGGTTTTGGATTAGATTCCAATAATTGGGATTGATGCTTTCTAGTTCAATATGCTTATTGGGTGCTGGCAACTGGACAGTGGTATCCTGGTCATATTGCAAAAACAGAAAAGGAGCTTAAAGAGCAGCTGAAGTTAATGGATGTCGTGATAGAGATAAGGGATGCAAGAATTCCCATGTCCACAAGTCATCCTCAGGTTAGAGTTTTGTAATGGATTTTTGCTCCTTTAATGTAATGTGAACCATTTATAACATGCTATATATGTATAATGTGTACTACTTCATCTGAAAATTGTTGTAGTTTTGTTCATAATGTCTTCTCTTTTCTCTTTATACTTGAGATCTAAGACTTTTCTTTTTTCTAAATGTTGCCTGGTTGGAACAAGATATTCATGTGTATGCATAATTTAAATGAGGTTGATTACTTCTTTAATTTGTGCATTAATGTTTATTGTTACCTACAACTGTTAAAAGTTTTATGCTTCCTAGCTGCAATGGAATAACTATCTTTGGATGGAAGAGTTGAAACAAAAATCATAGGTCTCATCCTGCCTATTACTTGTTCTTGAGCAGATGGATTCATGGCTTGGCAATAAGAAAAGAATTTTGGTTTTGAATAGAGAAGACATGATATCCACGGCAGACCGGAATGCTTGGGCAACTTATTTTGCAAGGCAGGGAAAAAAGGTTGTCTTTTCCAATGGGCAACTTGGAATGGTACCTAAACAAAGGATCCTCTTTCAAATTTCCTTAGTCTGGACATCAAACAGAGTATAATTATTCTTATGTGACAAGTACAGGGAACTATGAAGCTAGGGCGGTTAGCGAAGGTATTAGCCGCAGATGTAAATGTCAAACGCAGAACTAAAGGGCTACTTTCACGTCCGGTGGGTTCCTCACATCAAGTGAAAACCAATGTGAAACCTTGTTTATTTACTTTCTTTTCAGTCTCTTACTTACCTGCGACTTTATTGTCATACATTTGTCTTGTCCTGTTGAAAAATTTGAAGCGCATTTTTGCATAGAGTAATTTTTATCTGCCTACTTACTAGACAGTTTATTCTCCATAAGAAAAACCAAACTTAGTTGATTTTTGGAGCAGAATATTATTTTCCAATTAGTCCTTGAGATAATCTTTAGAAGTTGCTGAAATTAAACTTTTGAACAATTTTTAATTAGTATTTGAAGTTTTTAGAAAGTTGTTGGTTCATGTATGTACTTTGAAGAGAACTTTCAAGATGGTTGCAGATGGTTATTTTTCTAAGATATTCTTTTTTCTCACTTATCTATCTCTCTTTCTCTCTCTAATCTTTGGATAAGAAACAAATGAGTATTAATGCAAATTGAATTGTCCTTTTCTTCATAAAATTGATAACTTTTCACATATTATGCTCAAAAAAGTGATTCTTAAGTTTGAACAAGAATTACATTATCATTGAACAGGTTCGAGCTGGTATAGTTGGATATCCAAATGTTGGAAAATCTTCTTTAATCAACCGTTTGCTGAAGCGGCGAATGTGTCCAGCAGCTCCTAGACCGGGTGTTACAAGAGTATTGAAGTATATATTTTCATCTTTTTCATTTTTATATATTGGTAGATATGAGATTGGTGGTATGGGAGAAATGGAAGAAGCTTTCAGTGCTAGGTTTAAAGTCATAATTCTTGCATTGATTGCACTCCTAGAAGGATCAAGAGATTCAAATGTATTGAAATAAAGGATAAGCTTGGAATTTGGTGAAACATTAAAATGGCAAGGATGTCAAACAATCCCCCCCCCCCCCCCCCCCCCCCCCACCCCACCCCACCCCCAAAAAAGGGGAAAGAAAATAAGAGAGAGAATCTTAAGAGTTTAGATTGGCTTGGTAATATAATGGAGACTTGAAATTCTGAAAATCACCAAAGCTTGAAGCCAATTAACCTAAATAGTCAAATTTTCAAAACTGAAGACTTCTGGAAATACTGCACTCTCTAAAAATGTTTACAAAGAGTATGTTCTGTTTGTCATCCATTGACATCAATGTGGAGCAGAAATTCTGGCTCTTGCTCTTTCACTATGTCCTTTCATTTATAACTTATCTTTTGTGTTCATATCAAAAGGTGGGTTCGTTTTGGGAGTGACCTTGAGTTACTAGATTCTCCTGGAATAATTCCAATGCGGATTAGTGATCAGACAGCAGCTATAAAGCTCGCTATATGTGATGACATCGGAGAGAGATCCTATGATGTTGCTGATGTTGCTGCAATTCTTGTACAGATATTGACAAGGATTCCATCAGTTGGTAAGCATTGTGTCCATCCATTGACTGAATCTGCTCTCTCTTGATTGTTAAGGATACTTGTTGAATAAGGTTAGGTTTCTGGTTGCACATGTAAATAAGTTGCAATCAGCAAAACATTGCTTAACTGGTGGATACTATTCAATTCCTTGTGCTGCCTTTTGTTGGGATGTAAAGAAACAATCTAAGCTTTTTAGGAAATATAATTTCTAAAAGTTCAAGTTTGGCTCTGGTGTTATCCCGGCTCAAAGGGAACAATATTGCAGATGAGCAAAGTGGACTCAGTGTTATAAGTCTAGAGGCTTTTCAAATCACTAATTTTTTTGAGTTATTGAGCGATGAATTACGTATTAATCTAAGAAGGAAGATCTAAATCATGGTTGGGGTGTGGGGCTCTTGGGATTTGATTACTTCAGTAGTTTTGACTTGTGATCCTGTCCTTCGGACTAGATCAATTTGTTCACTGTATGAAATTTCGAGACCTGTAGGAAGATGGAGAGAGAGTAAACGGATAATTGGTGCAAAATGCTGTCAAGTTGCTTTAGTAATCACATGCTAAAAGGATACAAAGCTTTTAAAACTGTGTAAGAATGTGCTCCTATTAACCTGTATGCTGTTTTCTCTTCCTTTTTTTTTTGTTGGGTTTGGGGGGGGGGGGGGGGGGGGGGGGGTGTTGTGGTTGAGATACGATGGGTTCATGTTGTTTTTAAATTTTCATAGCCTGAACTTATATATATATATATATATATATATAAATTCCATAGCCTGATGCTGCTTTCATATAGTGTCCAAGTTTAGGAGCTTGATATCAAGATGATTGACAAGTAGTGTCCTTGATACCATGACTTGAGATCTTGTAGTCATTGGTAAGTGAAGACTGGAGAGACACATAACAAGAAATTGCATCATTCTTAGTAATAGCTTGGTCTAAATCTTCATTTTGCATATTCCTCTAGATGTTACAGCTTATGCTCAAACTTCAATTGATGTTTATTCAATTCTTGTAGTAACATGATGAATCCAATTCAAGATTTATTTTTCTCATTGCAAATAGCCTGTTGTAATTCTCAGTTTTCTGCTTATTACAGGTATCAAAGCTCTTCAGAGCCGCTACAAGATTGATGTGGATGGTCAATGCGGTAAAATGTATGTCTCAGCTTGGTGATTTCTGTTCTCACTTGGACTTGCAATGTGTGCGTGTGTTCATTTTTCCCTTAAAAATACTTTGAGAAGTGAGGTGGGGGAAAATTGGGGTTGGGAGATGGGGATAAGAACTTTGCAAATGATATGCTTATACAGACAGCCCGCGAAGGACTACCAAGTATGCCAAAAATGAAATATGAGCTTTGGTTGGGGTACAGTAGATAAACATCTATCCTGTACTAGTTTAGATATATGAGAACCTTGTTTCAGGATGTATAATCACCCTTAGATTCCAACAAAATTTCAAATTAAAATTATTCCTACAAATTCTTTTGAATGCAGATTTGTTCAGAAGCTTGCAATTCACTTGTTCAACGGTGATATTCATCAAGCAGCATTCCGTATTCTGAGTGATTTTCGGAAAGGGAAGTTTGGTTGGATTGCATTGGAGCAGCCTCCCATTTAATTTCCTTTGATGATGATGACTTCTAACACACCCCTTATTGAAAACTCAGGGAAAGCCATGATGGCAAGGCCGGGTAGGTGAACATTCTTCTTGCCATCAGGAACATAACTTAGAGATGTCATGAAGGTAAGAGAACATAAATCTTGGTATGCACGGGGAAAAATGCAAGAAAAAAGTTCCAACATATTACAATAGAAGTCAGGAAAGAAAGAGCAATTGGAATTTCAGAAGTTAATATAGGCAATATAGTTAGTTACCAATTTTTCAGCTTGTCTTGTAATCGGTGGCCTTAATGTTACAGCCTCTGGCAGTACATACTTTTTATATGAATTATGTATAGCTAATGTTGGTAGAAATAAACCTATAGGGTCTTTGTATATACCTCAATCTCTAAATTTCAGGAAAGCAATTTTTTTGTCTATTTTCTTTCCTTTTCTTGTCAATTGAACTGAGTTTTTCTATAAAGAAAAACTGGCTTTCATTTACGATTAAATGGTCTATTGTTTGGTCAATATCATCGAAGGTTCGGTTGTTTACCAGCAAACATTTGTTCATTCATAAATACATTGCCATAGCAGGCTGATGAAAGAATTCCTATGGCAACAGGTATCCCCGAATTTTTGCAAAATACTGTGAGATTTTCTCAACCATTGCTATAAGCAATTTTATAGATTGTTAGTTAAATGTGTGTTTGGCAAGCCCAAATAAAGCTAGCCTTTTTGTTTTGTTTTTTCAACAATACTTTCAGTAAATAAGTAACTTTTTTTCTAATCAATTCCATTAAGATTAAGTGTCTCTCTAGTAAGACTTTTTTTTTTTTTGGGAGAAACAAACTAATTGCTAAACAGTGTTGTTATTTTATTAATATTTTTTGACTTTAAGAAAACGCTGATTGAGGTGTTTCATAGGGAAAAAAATTGCTCTTTCAGGTCAAAAAGCACAAAATTTAGGGAGGGCTGCTTTTATGAAAGTGATTTTTGAATTGAATTTCAGGTTTCCAACGACTGTCCAGATTCATGAATGTCTTGATAATTAGATTCACTAGTTGGTATCTTTTAGTGTTTTTAATAGAAATATTTAGGGTTCAAGTCCTCCCTCCCTCTTATTAATAATAATAATAATAATCATAACTAGTTGTTAATCTGTACAATGCACAGGGAAGCTATTGTGTATAAAAACGTAAACTATTCTTTTTCTTTTCTTCTTTGATTGTACATTATCATTTCAGTCTTATAGATTTCTATCCTTGATATGAAATATTAATTTATGTAATGAAAAATAGAAATCAAACATAAGTTTAAAATAAAATGAAGAATTAAATCTTTAACATCCCCAATTATCCATAAAATGTATGAAACACAAATTTAAAGAACTACTTAATCAATATTTCAAATAAATTGAAAGACAACTTTAAGTGTTTTTTTGTATATTCTTCCTTTGTTGCTTCATAGTAGTCACTGAATGTGTTCTTTTGTTTTCCTTTAGTACAGATGTTGGTGTAACTTGTAAGGGTGAGTTTGGTTCAGCTTTTTGAAACTGGGCTTTTTGAAAAAGTGGAGTTTTCAAAAAATGCTGTATGAAATTGAGTTTTTTTAAAAAGTTGAGTGTTTGGTAAAAACTGTTAAAAAGTGTTTTTTGAAAAAGTTGAGTGTTTGGCTAAAACGTATAAAAATGATGGTTTGAGTTGTAAATTACCAAAAATGACAATGTATGTATAAGGGGATTTATTTCATACTTAAATCAACTACTTAATAATACTTACTCAAAAAAAAAAAAAAAAAAAAACTACTTAATGATAATAATAACAACAACAACAACAACAACAACAATAATAATTTATTGTTAGCTAAAATTTGTTGTAAAAATATTGTTAATTAAAACTTGTTGTAAAAATATTTTTACAATATTTTCACAACAAATCATACGTGGTAAGTTGTTACTGATTTTAATTTGAACACACCACTTAAATTTTTTTTTTTCACTAGTATTAGCTAGTAACAACCTACCAATTAAGATTTATTGTGAAAATATTATAGTAGCATTTTTTAGTTTTAATTTTTAATTTTTAATTTTATTTTTCTCTTTTATCTCTTTTTCTTTCATCCACACATTTATTTATATATATATTTTTTTCATCTTTTTTTCTCTTTTTTCATCTTTTTCTCTCCTCTACACACGTATTCTTTACTTCTCCCTATCTTCACTTTTGACTTTTCTTTATACTTTTCTTCTTCACCAGAACACACCAGAAGATTAAGCTTCTAGAATTCGTCCACTCTCATTCCAAAACATACCATTTCTTTTTTCTCTTTCTCTACTTTCCCCCTCACATTTAGCCACATAGCCCACACCCACGCACTTCTTCATCTTGATCTTCACAGGTAATTTCTCTTAATTTCACCAAAAATCTTCAATACTTCTCTCAGCCCACACCCACGCAAAGTGATTTTTGTGAGTCACAGTTTCCTTCTCGCAGTGAGGCTTCGCCTCATGGCTCATCAAGAATCAAGACCCACTTCGGCACCACCATTTGAGGTAGCTTTTTCATCGTTGTGTTGATTAGTGATTCCATGATTCTCATCAAGAATCAAGACGCAATTCATTTTGGCAGTACCCACTGTAGCAGAGAGACGAGATCTACTAGTTCTAGAACTGAGGACTGTAGATAGTGTGATATGCCTTTTGAAACACAGTGGGCAATTTGAGAAATTCATAGTAGCTTCCAACGGTAATATTGATAATGCGCTGTGGCTTTTTGCAAAAGCTCGTGCCCAGTTGCCACACAAAAAAAGTGCGAGTCTTTCGTATTTGGAAAACGGGCGTTTGCATTTCGTTACCAAACACGCTTTTTGGATTTTCAGCTTGAAAACGCGCATTTTGGCTCCTGAAAGTGGAACCAAACAAGCACTAAGTTGTGCATTGCTTTGAACATCAACTTTATGAAATTTTGTAGAATCACCACATTGTTCACTTGACAAGTCGCTGCTACATTCATTTGAAGTATCACTGATGTAAGCCTAGCAATAGAATAGGTTGAGAAATGTATTACAACATATACAAGTTAAATATCATATTTGTAATTTTGCTATATTAAAGAATATGTTCTTCTGTCATTTTATCAAGCTGAATTGCTTTGTCAGTTTCTTCAAAGGATTCAAAAACTCTCTTGATGGTTTAGAATTCTCATCCAAACTTGAGATTATAGTCATTTAGTTGTTTTTGGAAAATAAATTCTTTTCCATTTAGATTTTCTACTTGCACAAGAAGGATGGCTTCTTCTAGCACCTAACAAAAGTAATATTTTTCAAATTGTACACTCAAGTAAGGTTTAGTAAATATTAAACACTAATTTTATCTTCCATATTCTCACCTCTAAACATTTGTACAAAAGGTCTTTCGTTGATATGTTGAGTAATTTTTTTGCTTCTGAATCAAATAAAATGAATATGGCCATTCTTGAGCTATCTTCAATCTTTAATTGAATTCTGTACCTAATAAGATAAACGACATATATAATTTTTTTTTTTTTTTTGAGATAAAAGATAGAGACATATATAATGTTAATATCATATTAGTTTTGTGCATTTTAATATAAAAGTAAACATTTTTTTTTTTGTGTACCTTGGGATTGGGAAGCATGCCTTTTTGTTGCAATTGTCACACCAAAAAAATTCATCTCTTGATTTTACTTTTTTACGACATACTTTGTAAGAAATAAAGTACCAACCAAAATTATCTAGAGCAGACTCCATGCTTCAACCTTTGTTTCTCTTTTGTGATAAGATTAATCTTCGTCTCAATCTTGCATAGAAAGCAAAAGCATGGAAGAAACTAAAAGCAAAACATTCACGAAAATTTATTTCATAAATAAAACTTTATAACAAAAACATATATTACAAATTAAAATTTATATGTTATAGAAAGGGGAAAAAATAGAAGAAAAATATAGCATTCACGTACTAAGTTCAGAATAAAAAAACATAAAAACATGATTCTTTAATAAATACAAATTGTACATAGAAGTAATAAAAACAACGGAGATCTTGAGATGAAACAATTGAACCTATCATAAAACCAAGTTTGAGAAAACCAAAAAACTTAAATATGCAATCACATTCCAATTTCAAATTCTTTCTAAAAACATATTACCAATAAATATACAAGAAACAGTACAGAATAAAGGAAGGACTTATAAATACCTGACTGTCCTCGTCTTGTAGTTGTATTACCAAATAACTCAAAATCTAGGTAACAAAATGCCAAATTCCTACATGCAAAACAATAAGCATCCAATTTTCAGCCAATATGGAGATCTATGGCTTGCTTCAATAACTCTGTATGAATTTCAAGCAATATATTTATTCAACAATCTAACAATAAGAATCCAATTTTCATCCAACATTCAAGAATCATTAATAGAAAAGAAATAGTGCACTGTGCTCAATTAGGGAATGTTAAGGTCCAATTCTTAGGAGTACATAATTATTAATTATATATTTCAAAATAAGCAGCTAATCTCATTGTTTTTACATATGTGGACACGATGGAAGAGTGTTGGAGTCACCACCTAGTTTTTGTAATGGTCTAGGAACCATATATATAGGTTCCTCTCAAGGAAGAACCATTGATCTTACTACCAGAGATTTGGGTTCAAAGTTTAGGTTCGTTCTTGGGAAGGTGTTAGGCACTCAAGACCGCCCAACACTAAGGTTGGTCTCCCATCATTGTGTCTTATGTCTTAACCTCGATAAAATTATGTTTAATACTTGTATTCTAAACTCACACACACACTAGCATTCATCTAAGCATACAAGATGACATCATTCATCCCAAAACACATACATATCCATCCATAAAGCATAAGAAACCAAACCCACACATATACAACCCTAGCATTCACCTACTCATGGCATCGAGGCATTCATCACATTAAAAACTCCATCATATTATACCAAGGCAACAACGAAACAAGGCTGCAAAGTAGATCATCACATGTATTCCAAACTCTTAGACATGAAATCACACATCAAACAAGCAGATTCATATCTATCATCAAAGCAAGACCATATCATAGATGCGTGGGCATTTCTAATGCATGACTTATCCTTTACTTACCTTACAGCAACTCAGCACCTATGGTATTTATGTGTGAGCATGTGAATGCATATTCATGTCATCAAAACAAGGAAAATACTAAACAAACCCTAATTCTAACATATGATAGCAAACAAGCAAACAAACATGTGAAACAGGGGCATTGGAAGCACAGGAGCATGGAAAAAGGCTAAACAAACAAGCATGTGAAAGCAGAGGCAAAGCAAAAGAAATAGAAAAAATTAGGGTTTTTTGGGCAACAGCTTGCGCACACAAGAACAAGCCTGCGTGCGTATAATCAAGCCTACGTGCATAGACAAAATTATGCGTACGCAGGTTCTTGCCCAGAAACTCTAAAAATACCAAAAAAATGGGTAGAACCTCAAAACTAGAATTCTAACAACCTAACATGCATTTTAAACATACAAACATGTAAATCTAAACTAGAAAAGCATATTAAAACATATTATAACAAGCAAATAAAGCAAACAAAAATATTTAAAAGTAGAAAATGAAAGAAAGGAAAAAGAAAAGTTTAGACTAGATACCTCACACAAAAGCTTTCCAAGCTTGATTTTGACCGTTCCCCTCAGTCAATTCTATTCACAAACCAATAAGAAAGTTATTAGCAATGTTAAACTAAAAGGATTGGAGCGAGAAAAGGTCCCAATCAAACAAAATTGACTTAAGGGTGTTTTATGAAAAACTCCCTTTTGATTCACTATTTTCTAGTGAATCTTGTATTTTTCCCGTGGGATTTTTGTGTGTTTTAAAAATGTATCGTGTAAGGCTTTATACAGTGGAAAAAATGAGGTTTGGAATGGGTCCCAAATGATGTGAGATTCAAACAAAATTGACTTAAGGGTGTTTTATGAAAAACTCCCTTTTGATTCACTATTTTTTAGTGAATCTTGTATTTTTGATTCACTATTTTCTAGTGAATCTTGTATTTTTCCTGTGGAATTTCTGTATGTTTTGAAAATGTATCATGTAAGGCTTTATATAGTGGAAAAAATGAAGCTTAGAACAGCTCCCAGATGATATGATATTCATTCCAAACCTCAGCTATTATTGTAGAAAACTTGCATTTTTTATGCTTCTGAAACCCTAGCTGCGTATGCAGGAGTGTGCCTGTGTACGCATGCTTTGGTCCACGTACGTGGGCCGAGGGCCACTTTGGTCATTTTATTTCCAAAAATAGAATTTTCATTTAAAATGTTATATTTTCCATTTTAACACTCCTCAAGTCAATTTGATATCTGATTGGGCTCTAAACTGGCCTTGGGCCTTAGAGTTCGGGTATCATTGGGGAACAGAGGCCCGAGTCGTAAGGGGTACAAAATGCGGTGTCTACAACATACAACTTAAGCAGACATGATTGGTTAAATCATTGGCTCACCTAGTCTAATTATCAACTTTAATACAGTTCAAATCAGTTGAATGTCCCAAAGGTGCAAAATTGTTTATGAGATACTTGTCCATCAGCATAAATTTCAAAATCATCTAAACTCAATTACAGATACAAAGAGAAACATAGCTAAAACTACAATTCAAACAATTTCAATAGAGAAGGTATATTTCAATATTATTATTATTATTTCCTTTTGATTGGTCAGTAAAATAGCAATTAAATATACTTATATTGTTTATGGTATTGACTATGGACAACCTTCAAGAAGGGTTTGTGATGGCCAACTATCATATATTAAATAGGCTAGAAAAATAAAAAAATCAAAAGAAGTAGCAAACCTTGGTGGTGGTGTTGATAAAAGGCAAAGATGGAGGGGGTGGACTAAAGCGCATGATTGATTAGCGAGCAATCTGACAATCTGTATGAATTTAAGGCAATAAGAAACCAATTTTCATCCAACATTCAAGAACCATTAATAGAAGAGAAATAGTGCATTGATGCTCAATCAGGCAATGTCATTACATATGTGATCATTTAAGATTTTTGGGGAACCGGGTTCAGAAAAATTCTTTATTCTTGGGGAAAAAATGCAGTGCCAAATCAGTGGGCAAAAGCAAAAAGTCACTTCATCAAGTCCAACTGATAATAGTTATCCCAGATGTGAATGTAATTCAAATTCAAACACGTAATCATAATTCTGTTAAATGTATCTACGGGCTACTTGCATACAATTCAAGCAAAATGAAACTGACAAAGAAGCACCTCTTGGCTAGAAAAGAAAAAGTGAGACAGAGAAAATATACGAAACTTCAATTTAAGTGGGTTTATACTCAAGAATCTATTACAGGACATCTCTCTTACTCCCCCTAAAACACATAAATTCAAATCTCAAAGTTTAGTATGAGTACTAAGTATTAACACACACGCTAAATCCATAGGCACCACAAGAGAAATAGAGAGATTCAAATGAGCTAATTAAAGAGATTTGGACACAAAATTGAAAATGAAAAATAAATAAGAACTTAGTCGTACCAAGAAGCAATTCCCATATGGGCTTGCTTTCAATTTCAGCACCAATACATCAAAACATTGACTTGGCAACATTTTACTCATCTAGCTGACTATTTCCAAACAAAATATAAACACCCATATGAACCACCAGCATAAGAAGAAAGAATCAACAATTCAATCCAAAAAGAAACTCAGACATACCAAGAAGCAATCCCCATATGGGTTTCAAAACATAATTTAAACCACAATTCACAAAATTAAGAGATTACATTAGACAAAACTGAATAGAAAATCAGAATTATAAAGAGAGTACATAATTATTAATTATATATTTCAAAACTACACAGATACAATCAACCAAATTCAGAATTATAAAACTACAATACAATCAACTCTAGAATACAAAACAAAGTAAAAAAAAATTCAGAATTACCTTCTTTTAAAAAAAAAAAAAATTTATTTATTAATATTACTCATGTTCAGTGGTGAAGACAGAAAATAGAGGAATAAAAATTTCAGAAGAGAGGAATGAAAAGCCAAGTTGAAATTCTAACAAATAATCCCTAAAAAGAAAATATTTATAATATAATATAATATAATATAGGGTTATGGATTCCTAATCAAATTTGGTTACCTTTGCCGATGGATTCCTAATCAAATTTGGTTGCCTTTGCCGACCGACATACTTGAAAATAGCAGGAGCATGATGGGCCTGTTTCGATGGGCTTTATATGTGGGCTGGTTTGGATGGGTCTGGGTTTTGGACGACAGAGAAGGGGTTTGGCTGAGCTGGAACTGGAGTGAGTGACTTCGAAGGTGAATGTAACAGATAGTCTAAAAGGGTTTACGTAGAATGGTGGTTGAAGCTAGAAGGATCATGTTTTACTTTAATTATTTGAGAGTCCTATAACATACAGATGGTTTTGTGGTGGATCAGGGATGTGGACAAATACTTATTGCACTGATCTCCGAAGAGGGTCTACTCAGTGCTTAAGAGATATTTAGACCCTTAAAAAAAAGTACTTAAGATTTGTCAAAGAAGTGATGTAAGAAACGTACTACTGGGACTAAGATGCTTCTATCGTTGAATGGGGAGGTCTTACCAAGAATCAACAATAAAATATAATCTTAAATGTCATTACAGTGCACCTATACTCGGTTCATTTGGATATTCTGGTTATTGGCAAAAATATTTTCTATTGTTTTGAACCAATTACAAGAATTATAACTCAAGTAACCTATCAAAAAAAGGAATTATAACTCAAGTGACAACTTATGGTATTTTCAACGGAGGCATTCGTGGTACAAATCCCCACACTCCATTATTGTAACTAAGTATCAATAAAAGAATTGGAGAGTACATCATATTTTTGTTCATATGACCCATAGTTGCTAGCAGCTGAAATTGTGAAACTCATTCAATCTCTTCTCTTGACCATAAAATTGCTTAACCTGTGTTTACACTTTACAACAAACCGGTAGTAAAGCTGCTAGGATATTGGGTGCTTTGAGAATAAGCACAGAATGAATAGAAACAAGGTAAAACCTATTGCAAATCTCTACCCAACTACAACATTTGAAAGAAGTAAGCAAACAAGCAATGCTGTCACTAACACAATTGTGTTCATATTCAACAATCAATATTTTCTAAGATGATTGTATTTTAGCAATTCGTGGGTTCGTAATGATACATTGAGATGATTGATGATTCCACATTTTCATCTTGCAATTGTGGGAGCACAAGTTGAATCATCTTTGTTTGTTTTTGACCAACTCTCTTTAATTCCACAGGCTTTGAATGGCCGCTCAATCTGGAGCCCTTCTGAGCTTTCCTTTTCCAATTGTGAACAATACTTTCCAAACATTTCTACACTTACCTGAAGTCTGAAATCTATACTAAACAAAAACTTCATCTCCAACCTATTCAACTCTGCCGTGCTTACTCCTCCCACTTTTGCATAATATGCATTGTTGAAGAATCTGCAGAATAATGTAAAAGATTTATTTCATAAGTTTGAACCAAAAGTAAGCTGACAGAGGATACAAAGAAAAAATAAATACACTATAAAGGCACAAAATCTTCCTCTAGTTCATTTTCTGATCGACTTATAGAGCTATTGAAGCATATGGCTTATATTTCTGACACAGATTCATTATACTTGGATTCCCTTAATGGGAAGCATGAACACCATCTTTTTGCCAGCCTATAATAATTACTTCCCTAGTTGATGAACTTCTACTTAAATGATCAGTCTTGATGATTTTATCACCAACTTAAGACATGAGAGTCAAATCAAATGTACAATTATCTATTTGGGTCAGTACTTACGCATCATCAATAAATTTTGCTGCAAGCATTATACTTGTTATCAGAAGCCGGTGAACATTAAGTGAAGTTAAATGAACCTCCGTACTCTGAAGGAATCTATCCACATAAATGTGTGCAACAACAAAGCAGGATGGGCTGCAGCCAGAGTACTTGAAGATTCGATCAATATACTGCCGAATGCTGAGAGTGGGTTCTCTCAAACCATGGAATATTGTGATAACATCTTTAATTTGTGTTTCCTCCAAAAGCACCTCATTCTTCTGAACAGATCTCTCAAGTAGTGATGAGAGAAGTGACAAAACCCGAGGAATTGTTGGAACTCCTTTTCTCAACTCTTTAAGCCCCAGCGAGAGGTAAATATCTGAGTCTACGTTCTCAGCATTAAGCACCAACGTTCCCATCTCCAAACTGCACAGCAATAATGGATATCAATAAGCCAAATCATAGCCAAAAAGAACTCAATGAAACTATCTTGCTGGAAAATGTAAGACTAAACAAGAACTATCCTGAGCAGTGATAAGGATTTTCATGTAGAACATATTGAAAAAATAAAAAAGTATCATAGAGCAAGGTAATTTAGTATATTGTCGTAATTATATCAGCAAAAACTAATTAGCTCTATCATGATGCTATAAAGGAATAAAATAAATTGTGATGTTAATATGTTCTATATAAGCCTGTTTTGGTCCCAACACTGGCCATCAACTCAGCAGAGAAGGGCCACAACCATTTCAAACCATATAAATGCCCAGTCCTGTCCAGGTTCCAAGACACCGATGGATAATCTGATGAATGTTGGCTCTAATATTCCAAGAAATTTCATCCATTTCATTTAAAAATTCTAAACAGACTCAAGGTGCTGTTTGAAATAACGCTTTTGACACTTTTATGAACGAAGTTTTCTTTGAATGCTTTAAAATTTTTGTAAACTCATCATAAAAAGTATTGCTTTTAAAGCTCTGAAAACAATATGCTTAAAGACAATAGGCAACCAACATGTACAAAGAGGGTGATCAAAATGTCAATTGGGTGAGATGCAGAGTGGTTCTACAGGGCACAAACTGCATTAGTTTCAACCAACATCATTGTGGAAAACATGTTTCTCAAAATGCATTATTTTAGGAAAGAGCTCGATATTATTGTCATCGATAATAGGACAATGCATATCAAACATCATATGGTCCCATAATGCACACAAATTTTCAAAACTAATCTAGAATAACATTCATCCTACAGCTTCACGTTCCACTTGTCCTGATATGCATTGCTTTCACTGAAATTCTTTGTCTTTCTCAAGGTCCTTTCTATCATTGTTCCTTGATTTCAAGTTTCAACAACTACTTTTTTCCCTCAATGAAAGTAAATCAGCTACTGAGAAACATTCAAATCTTAGACTTGGTTCCATGTTTATGGCTCAAACATTGTATCTAACTCTCTCCTATTCAGGGTCGCCTTTCTATTAATGTCATTCTATAGCAAACTAATTCTAAGTTTTTATCATATCTATGTAATTTCTAGTCATTCATTGTACTTCAATCTATAAATCAACTCTCACAAGCTTGTTAGGAGGAAAGCCATGGAACAAACCCCCTCTTTACAAAAACTTTCACAGAACCAATTTCCACATGGAAGCCAAGCCTAGTTTTACTGTTTCACACCACATTAATCTCTCTCTACCATTCAAGCCCAGATCTGAATGACTTACTTCACTTCTATCCAAACCATGAAAGATTAACAACAAACTTCCTAATAAAGATGTCAACTTTCAACTAAATAAACTGACCAAGTACCGAAAATTGACTCTACTAATCAATAGCTCTCCCAAATAAGTGTATCCAGCAAGCATTTCTAATAATTCCAAGTCATAACACACAAACACACAAAAGTGAAATGAACAAAAGTACAAAACAGGCAAAACCCAGATGGGAAACAAAGAAAATCAAGAAAATAAGCAAAGCCCACCATTTCCAATCAAAACAACAGGAACAACAAACATTGTTCCATCAAATCCCAATTCAGTAAACACAATGTCAAGCTCCAATCTGGGAAGGAAATGATGCCTATATATATATATAAAGCTTACAGATCCAAAGGAAGAGTCTCAACAGACCTGTATTATGTGGCACCTTCTTCTACCTAAGCGTGTGGTACGAAGAAGATGCACTGAACATAGAGGGATCAGCTTGTCTCATGGAGTTTACAATTCCTTCTCTCTGCCATGTCTCTTTTCTGCTCACTTTTGCCTCAGAAATAATAATAATATAATAAAGAAGAGCAAAGGTTGCTTCTTTATTTATTCCAACAAGGACCTCCCTCCCTCTTTCTCTCTCTCTCTCTCTCTCTCATGGAAGCTAAATTGTTTAGTTGTGTTTCCTTTTTTTGCTACTCTCTTTCTCTGACTCTCGCTCTCCTCTCACACTTCATAAACAGAAGCTTTAGATGAAAGATTGTGTCGGCAGTGCACTCCACCGCAGTTTCATTGAGTAGGGAAAGCAAAAATATTCTTGTCTTCTATGTGGTGATGTGGGACCCACCGATAACTCTCTCTCTCTCTTTTTCCTTTTTTTTTGAAGAATTCTTTTTCTTTTTCCTCTTCTTTTGCATTTGCAAATTGGCATGCACAAAAATGATATTAAAGGTGCTTGTATTTTCATTTGAAGATGTGCAATTATTATATTTTTTTGGAAGGGGATTTATACCTTTTTTTTTTTAGAAACAGGCATTTATACTTTATAGATTATTATAGTTTTTTAATAATAAATGTTAGGATTTCATTTATGATAAAGGCAAATAATTATTCTTTATCTTCAAGTTAAAATATTATCAAATTAGTATATCAATGATTTTTTTTTTTGGTTATAGGTGGGATTCAAAGTTATACTAATTCTAAGCGATGAAGTTTTACTCATTAAGTTAATTGCCAATTAGAATTTATCATCAAGAGCTTGTAGTTTATCTAACACTTTTTAGTATTCTTAACAAAAAAAGTTTAGACTTTAGAGTTCAAATTTTCTTCACCTTTATTGTAATTATCAAATTTATATATAAAAAATAAATCATAAAACCCACAAATTGTAAGTTTGATTTTATTTGTTGAGAAACATTAGTTTATTTAATTATGTATAGTTTGGTGACTTTGGTCAATTTTCAGCAAATAAATAAAAAAATAATAAAAATTAGTTGAAAAGGCTAATCCAAACGC
This sequence comes from Quercus robur, assembly GCF_932294415.1. Taxonomy (NCBI): domain Eukaryota; kingdom Viridiplantae; phylum Streptophyta; class Magnoliopsida; order Fagales; family Fagaceae; genus Quercus; species Quercus robur. Next base: position 20,533,656 of record NC_065545.1, on the reverse strand, counting down.
GTGCCTTCCTTATTTAAATGTCCATGGACCATGGGGCTTTGAGCATTTTAGTGCATGTAAAGGTATCTCCAGTTATAACCAATTAATTATGCCGCAAGGTAGGCCACCATTAGTGGATGTCACTAATAGTGATAACAATGATTGAGAACCTGACTTATGATTAATGGTTATCATTCCCTTTTGGCGGTGGATATATTGTGTAATCTCAATTAAGATTAGTCTCCAATTGCCTTATTTTTATGCTAGATAATTATAAGTGTGGTCACTCCTTTGCTTTTACCACTACAGTTTAATTGGACCTCACTATTCACCAACTATTATCAATATTTTTATTTTTAAGATTAATGGCTTTATAACCTACTTCTCTCACTAAAGATATGACTAATTTAAAATAACAAGTTAAAAGAGGCAATATATATATATATATATATATATTTTTTTTTTTTTGAGAAGATTAAAAGAGGCAATATGAAAAAAAGAAAAAAGAAAAAAAAAGGTTCTTTAACCTGTACACCTATATTAAATGGCTACTTCACATAAATAAAAAATGGCTACCCACAAAAAGAATTTTTTATTTTTTTTTGGATAAAAAAAAAGATATACAGTCATGTTCCACAGTTTTCTTGTGATTTCATTAAAGCTTAGCACTAAAATTATGATATCAATTGAAACCTTTTCATACACGGGTTAAGATCTCACAACTTACAAGTGGTTGGATTGGAAAATCGATCAAGTGAAAGTTGCTTTACCACGTCGATTTTTTTTCGTAAAATTGAGGCAAGATTTGGTATAAGAATTTATTAATTTTTTAATATGACGTACGAGAATTATACGCCTGTAAAGTAGAACTGTAAGATGTAAGTTAAAAAATAAAAATGACACTAATTCAACAAATAATCAAACACCTGTTCATCAAAAAAAAAAAAAAAAAAAAAAACAAATAATCAAACACCTAAGGCTAAGGAGAAGATAAAAGCGATCCAATCTCTTCGATCTTCCCTATCATCTTTTACACCAAATACGGTGTTAATATCAAGCCTCCTATCTAAAATTTGCTCATGAGTTAGACCCCATGTCTCATCTTTACCGCCGGCCACCACAAAAATAAGGGATTAAGGGCCTGTTTGGTTTAGGCCTGTTTTGAGTGATATCACTGGAAACTCATAACTCTGTGATGAAAAAATGTGGGATCCACATAATTTTTTTTGTTTGGCTTGATTTCCTAATCTTGTTTTCATCACTCAAACTCAGAAATTTTGAGTAAGAGTGATGAAAATCGGAAACACCAAATTGGTGTTTTCAGTTTCTGAGATACATAACTCATTGGCAGGATTGTAAATTTTTGACCTCTGTGGGGCTATATGTGTTGATGGCATTACCTCTCTCTCTTACTTTATCCTCTCTCTTTCTTCTCCCACTTTTTTCTTTTTCTCTCTCTCTCTCTCTGGTTCTTTCTTTCTTCCTTTCTCTGGTTCAGCCCAATTCCATCGCCACCACACCAAATTTCGGGTACTCACTCGAAACCGAAGTCGAAGCACAACCATTATTCAAATTCGAGATCTCTTTGGTCTCGAGCCTCTAGTTTTCTACTACCACCTGTTCTTTCTTCTCATTGTTCGTAAAAGAGGTCTCTACGACGTTCTTGCAGTCATGAGAAAACGACGTCGTGTAATAGCCTTCTAGCTTCTGACGCTTTTGCTCAGTACTAGTACTCTTTGGCTCTGGTGTGGCCACGCCGGTTATGAATTTGAACTATTTGAAGCCAATGACCCAGAAAAGGAAAACCACGAGACCATGATCGCCAATGCTGGTTTAGCCTAGTTCCGCCGCCACCATCAAAGCGAGAGCCTCGAAACACCAAGACCATGATCACCGGTGCTGGGTTTTTATTTTGTCGCTGTGATTTTGTCACCGGTGCTAGGTTTTATTTTTATTTTGATGAATGAGTTTTGATTTTGTCGATGGTTGATAAATGGGTTTTGTTGATGGTTGTTGGGTTTTGTTAATGAATGTGTTTTGTTAATGAATGGGTTTTGTTGATGGTTGCTGGGTTTGTGGTGGTGGATTGGTTTGTAGTGGTTGATGGTGGCTAGTGGCTGGGTTAGTGGTGGTGGATTGGTAGTGGTTGATGGCGCCGGTGAGTGGTTGTGGGTTGAAGGGAGGGAGAAGATAGAGATGGAGAGACGCGGGTAGCAACAATAGCAACACTGGGTAGTGTCAGTGGTAGGGTCCACAGTTTTGGAGAAAAGTTGTAGAGATATGTAACTGAGAACTAAGTCCAAACATGTGTTTTGCAATTTTTGAGTGAAAATGAGGTTTGAGAATTGAGTTATGAGTTTTGGGTTTGAGTTATAAGTTTTGAAAACTGAGTTATGAAAATTGAGATATCACTAAACCAAACGGGCCCTAAAAATGTTAGTGCAATCAGACCCAACTAAAATGATAATGACAATGTAACATGTTTGCTAATTATTGTGAGTAGTGGACCACTGATAAGAAAAAATTAATTATCATTTATAAACAAAAATATAAAAATTAATTAAGCTGCTTCTAGTTTTAAAAAATAGAGTAGTTCTATCCCATAAAAAAAGAAAAAGTAATTCTAAGCCCAAAAAAATTTCACAACATTTTACAACAAGTATTGGTTTCAATTGAATATACATTCTTATAAAAAAAAAAAAAAATTGAATATACATTATAAACATAGAAAAATTTCTATTGGTTGGGTTGAGATAATGTTGGTTTGTAGTAAAGTCATTTATTGCTATAATTTTTATCAAAATTTCACTAGATATAATTTGGAACCGAAAATATAGGAATAAACAATAGATTATGAATAATAAAAAATTAATATTACAATACCCACTCTATATATCCTGCCATTTCAAGGAGACTCTTAAGAATTAACATTATCCCTTAAAAAAAAAAAAATCATTAAGGAGTGCATTATCAAATTTCAATTGAACTTAATTTTATTTGCTTAAAAAAAATGGCATGCGGAATAATTAAATGCTTGATTCTTGCTGTATTATTTCATTTTATGGAAGAGAGCTGTATTACCTTACAATTTATCATGTATAACTTTTTAAAAACATTCTAAGTGAATTGAACTGAGGAGGGGCCAAGTGAACCCACGAGTTTAATAGAATTTTTGGCATGTTACTATAGACACTGTGTCATCGAAGATACAGTTGGCAAAGTGTCGGTTCTGACAAAGTCAATTTAGGCTATAGACTGATACGGAGTATTAACATATCCCAATTATAATATTAATGCTAGGAAATTTAATTATCAACCTGAAAGAAACTGAAACCAACAAGCTAGCCTACCGATTTAAAAAAAAAACAAGCTAGCCTACCTAATTATATTGTAAGTTTAAATTAATAAATGAAAAGAAGGGCCTTGTACGATTTTTAAATGGTTCTAAAACCAAAACAACATATGACGGTGATTTGGAAACCTTATATTATTATTAGATTAAATTACACCAATTAACAATTATATATATATATATATATATAAAATTGTTTAGCACATTTGCTTTGCCTCTTTCAGTTCCAGTCTGGTGCTAATCAGGGTAGTTGCATAGCATAACCTCAATGCTTATCAGTCTAAAAAGTTCAAATCCATGCTATTATATATGGTGTTTGGTAGGTGAAGGTTTGTTTATATTAAATTAGGACAAAATTTAGCTACAAAATTAGTAGTAATCTAAGATTATAGCCTTACTCAATATCTTTTTATCGGAGGTAAATTTTGACAAATCCACCATTGGATTATATCTTATTCTTATATCCTCCATGCTTGCAAAATTTCTAGAAAATTAAAGATCATTAGCTATGTCATCAATAAATTGTTTAAATTGCAAGTTTTTGTAGTTTAAAATTATGCATAAAATATAATTTTATAGATTATATAGTAAATATTATCTGATTGTCACAAAATTTGATATATGTATTAAGAGTGTAAAGAACATGCAATCCAACAGTTAGATTTTCAAAATATGTAGTATTGTTAATGATATTGAGTAAGGTTGTAATTTTATGTTACAAATAATTTTGTAGCTAAACTTTGTCCATTAAATTATTAGTTTTGGAATAATAGCATGGAAGTATAATACTAACTCAAATTTATAGTAATTTATTGCAGTAATATTTACATATGAAATGTGATTTAGACTTTAGAGTAGTATTCCTTTTTTAGGTGAGCTTGGAACACTTATAAACTCCATCCAGTCGTTTCCTTCTTTATTTATATTACATACTCTAAAAAATATAATATGTTTATCATTGTGCAACACGGTTTGCACCGGTTCATATCAAAATTTTAAAAAATAAAATAAAATAAAAAGAAGGACTTTGTAAGATGTTGAAATGGTTCTAAAACCAAAACAATATGTGACGGTGATTTTGGAAACCTCATATTATTATTATTAGATTAAAATACACCAATTAACAATTATATGTACTTCTTCTATCTTAATTTGTTTGTTCTATTTTAAAATTTTAAATTTTTAAGTAAACATTATTTACTATCTTGTTTATTGTATAAAAATGTATAAGATTTCAGAACTACACTCATTAATTTAAATTATAGAAAAAAATAACATTAACTTTTTAAATAAAGTGAAGAATAATATTAAAATTTTATTTATTAATTTTAGAAATTAAATTTCATTTTAGGACATCTCAAAATGAAATAGAGGACTATCAAATTAGAACGGAGGGAGTATTTATTTAGCACATTTGGATTTGTTTTGCCTCTTTCAGATCCAGTCTGGTTCTAATCAGGGTAGTTGCATAGCATAACCTCAAATGCATTCTTTATCTTTTTATCAGTCTAAAAATGTTAAAACCATGCGATTATGTGCCCGTTTGGTTTGGACGTTTTCCTGCATTCAGCGTTTGCGTTTTGAGCATGGGACCCACGCTACAGTAAACGCGTCCTTCTTCCTTTTTTTTTGTTTTTTTTTTGTTTTCACGCGTTTCAGAGTGATGCGGCTACTGTTCATGCACTGTTGCATGAACAGTAATCGCAAATGTTGACTTTCCATTGTGAACAGTGATCTGTGCACTATTCACGGACCCATAAATTCCACTTTTCAACAACTTTTTCATTAAAAATGGGTCCCACGGCACTATTCACACATTTAACAAATATTTTGCTACAGTGTTTTCAGTTTCAGCAAAAATAAACTCAATCCAAACAGACCCTATATATGGTGTTTGGTAGGTTTATTATTAAATTATTAGTTTTGGAAGAATAGCATGGAAGTATAGTACTGACTCTTTAATTTATAATTTATTGCAGTAATACTTACATATGAAATGTGATTTAGAGTTTAGAGTATTCTTTTTTTTAGGTGAGCTTAGGATTAACACTTATTGTAAGGACTCGATTCGTAACGACCACAAAATAATATTGGGTTCGCACGTAAAAAGACCCAAACAATATAATTTGTAGAGCGTGGGTTTGAAAGGTTAGGCCTTGGTTACCGGACGGCGGTTAGTCGTGGTGTTCATACAAAATTAAACCATGTTCGCTCGAGGAGTCTTTCTCCTCGAGACGGTCTGGGAGGCTCTGGTTCTTGGCCTTTTTTCCCAGCCCCTTCTTTGGCGCATAAGTCTTCACATTATATAGCCCTTCTTGGCTGATCCTGGCCCTCCACCTGTTGATCAGGCAGGCGCCTATTCAAGTACATGTCCCATCAGCTGCCTCCCCTTACTTTTTGTTAGTTGCAATAACCGAAGCCACACTGTTCAGCCATCTTTTCTCATTAATATGGTTAGGATGTTTGTGGATGCATTCAATGCGGAGGGGACATATTTACCTTGAACCACCTCCACACCGTACCCCCACGTGGGTCCCATTCTACTCACCTCTTCTTCTGGGGGCCTTTGGAGGCTGCATTTGATGACATGTCACTCTTCCCTTCGAAGTCTTGGGATGCTGAGGACAGGGTCATCCTCGGCTGCGTTTCTAGGCTATTTGGTCTTCCCCTACTCGTCCTCGGCAACTATCCTCCTCGGCACGAGCCTTGGGCCCTAGTGGAAAGTAGGCCAGGTTGTAAGTTCTCTGGCCCCACACTTATAAATTCCATGTAATCATTTCCTTCTTTATTTATATTATATTCCTTAAAAAAATGATGTTTATGTGCAACATGGTTCATATCAAAAAAAAATTTTTAAAGGGTTTTTTTTTGGAGAGGAATCAATAGTAGACTTTATTCAAGGAAATTGTACAATGGGGAAGAGAAAAGAGGGGCATTCTTCTAACTAAAACAATGGCCTCCTCATCCTTTTTTGCAGCACTAGCCAAAGTTAAGACAACACGATTACATCATAATGGTGTACTATCAAAAGAAAAGAAAAAAAAAGAAAAAAAAAAACTCTAATTAAGCTAATGTCCTCAATGATCCTAGCAGCTTCTAAAGAGAAAACTTTGTCCGAATTCAAGAGATCCACCAGTTTAGCAAAATTGCATTCCACGATCACCTTTGAGAAGCTGGTACTTTGACAAAACAACAACGCCAATCTCATCACCCTTCACTATGTGCAAAGAGAGTAAATTTTTCTAAACATGATGACATGATGCTGCTAAGACTTCAACCTCTATTGTTCCTTATCAGAAACCAAAGCCCACATTATTGCTCTTTTTTGACTAAGAAATTTCCAAGTTGAGTTTGTGAATTGAATTAAAAATTTGGAGCTGCCACCTAGCTGTTTGGAGTTTAGTAACTTGAATATTCCTTTGTTGCACTTCCACAAACTTTAGTCCATAAGCATTAGCCCAAGTCCACAAATCCATGGTTTATGTAGAACGTTTAAATTTGTGTTTTTGACATTTTTTATTTCAGGACCAACTTGAACTTTCACCATTAATGCCATGCGATCAGATGATCAGAAAACCCAAATGGGATATGAGATAATCTGGAATATGGAAAAAGCTCAAGCCACTCTCGATTATAAAATCCACGAACCAACCTTGCATAAACCAAGTTCCCTTCAACCCATTTGTTGTACCAGGGAAGAGAGAAAGAGACATGGAAGTTGTCTCATTAAATCCCAGGATTCCCCTCTTCTTGAAGTTTCTAAGGGTGTGTTTGGTTGGGACGAAAACAGGGAGAATGGAAAATAGGGTGGAAATATTTGTTTTCCACTGTTTGGTTGAAAAAAGAAAATAGGAGAGACAGAAAATAGGGGAGAAAGTTTTCCCTCTTGCACCCACATTTTTTATCCTCCCAAATTGGTAGGAAAATGAGGAGGGAAAAGTGATGAGAAATGCATTTTACACAAATACCCTCACTTTATTACACTCACCTACCCCTCTCACTTTCTCACTATTATATAAGAAGGATATAGTAGTCAATTTATATAAACTACATTTTCCATCTTCCCATTTTTCTCTTCAACCAAACAAAAAAGTTTTCCACTCTCCTACTTTCCACCCCTCTAACCAAACACACATGAGGGAAAATCAAATCTTTTCTATTCTCCTATTAATTTTCCATTTTTCCACTTTTCCACTCCTTCAATCAAACGGACCCTAAATGTCCGTAAAATCTAGTAGGGTGCCAAACAACACCCTCCTGCTTTACCAGAGCATCAATATGATGTGGTGAAGATGTTTGAACATCTACCTCCACATTATCTTGTTAGATAAGAGATGAACCACCGCCCAAACCAATCCTTGACACTGCGAAAACCATTCCTCACATCCAATTTCCTCTTCACTTTGTGAAACCCGTCCATGTCCAAGCGAGTTTCAAACAGAAAAAGAAACCTTGGGACCTTCTTTATTTACCAAACAACAAAGTTCTTAAACTGCTTCTAGGATCCCAAGCCCGCGACAGTTAAGACTTAAAATTATCATGGTGGAGGAGAGGCTAAAGGAGTACCCCCAGCAATAGAATGAGGTATACTCAGGCTATCCGTACTAAGAATTTGCTTCTTGTGAACATGGGAATCTAGAGAAGAATACTCTGAAGATGTACGTTTTGCCGAGCATGGAAGATTAGGTGAGTCATCAATTGAAGCTCGATTATTTCTGTAAAATGCATTTCCAAGAGAAGATTTTTTCTGGCCTGGTAAATCCTCACATTCGTTTGGAATAAAATCCGTCTCTATATCTCCATTGAAATTTTCCCCATTTAAATTTGTATTTTCCGTTGCCTTCTCCTTAGCACTCACCAATTATTGATTTGTATTCAGAGATTGGCTCCTACCTAAATTCTTAGTTGCTGGAGAAGAGTTGTACTGAAACTACACTCCTTAGAAATAGGATCAAGCTTATCAGAAAGTTGGTGCCCAGAACTGTTTAAATCCACCACACTACTTCCTGGCCGATAATCCTGTGATTTCAAAACTTGAATTATTGAGGGAATAAGGTTAGTTGAAGTTGTGTTCTCGGATACACCTCTATCCCGTTTTAAGTTTGAAATTCGAATATGATCCGAAAAATTTGAAATTCTAAGCTCCTCCGAATTTCTTGACTCATCCTGTTTTTGTCTGAAGTTCTTTCCATTAGAGTCGCCAGCCATTGAACCATTCCGCAACTGTTGTTAGTGTTTTGGGAGTCTTTTTAATTCTTCAGTAGCAGGGTTTAGTAGATAGCATGTTGAGCCAGAATGTAATGCACTATAAAACAAAGCAAGCCTCTACAAGAACCCACAATTCTAAAGGTTGGTTCCATAGGATCCAATCAGCTTGGTCTAAACCAAATAGGGACACTATTAAGATCAACGTAGATGCTGCTTGCAACATTGAGAGTTCATCCATTGCAGCTGTAGCTAGAGATTGGAGAGGGGAAGTGGTGTTTGCTTGCTCTAAAAGAGTGAACACCACACTCCCTCTCCAAGCAGAGGCTGAAGCTATAAACTGGGCCCTCAACCTGTCAACAAACTTGGATGTTGACTCCATTTTCATCGAGAGTGACTCAAAAGTCCTTCATTGATGTGCTGAGATTTCCTAACCGGGATGTTCCTTGGAGAATAAGAACTATCTGCTCTGATGTTTTAGCCTTAAAATTGAATTTCTCTAATTGTAGATTCAGTTGGGTGGCTAGAGAAGCAAATGTTGCTACTCATGTTTTAGCCAAGTGGTCTTTGTCAAACAACTACTTTGACTCTTTTGACGTGGGGTTGGGGCCTCCTTGTTTTGTTTCTATTATTAGAGCCGAGGCTCTCTCTGCCTGTGTAGTTTTGTTTCTTGCTTAATAAAATTTCTGGTTCATAAAAAAAAAGGTTGGTTCTGTAGAATGCTCAAATATTGGAACACTAATATTGTGTGTAGTACCTTATATGTTACAGGACACATCAAAGAAATGTAACATGTTGGCATGATGAGGTTGCGGCGCTGGCGCAGAATTGCAAGATAGCTGTTGTTCTTAGTTGATTGTTTGATGTGCAAGGTGACGAATTGAGGGTTTTTGATAAAAGCTTGCCATATATGATTTGCGTACACACATGAATCTCAATAGTGTTTTCACGGGTAGCCTAGAGAGAATATCTGTGACAATCTCTTTAGGGAGTTCCATTTGGAGAAAGGTATGTATTTCAATTTTTTTAAGCTTGTAATGTAAACTGAGTGAAAATGAACTCAATGAATGCGTGGTTTTATAAATTAGGCCTAGGTGATAATTAGGAAAACAAACTTAAGCTTTTTTTTAGAGGAGGTTACTAAATGCTAAGTTTGTTTTTGCATGGCAGTGATAGAATACTAAGTTGTGTATCATGTTTAATCTCTCTTTCCCTAGCTGTATTTGACTATTTGTTACAAATTCTATCAAATTTCAGTTCAAATTTTCCATAAATTCCATCCAATCAAGACCAGTGGCTTTTTGTCACTGTAGCATTCACACCTGCATTGCCATATGCCTAGATATATTTTACCATCAAAACACAAAAAACATCTCATTATCCGGTCTTAGAGCAACTGCATTAGTTGATGCAAATTTTCCTTCTATTTTGCACAATAAAAGCTATTTTTTCTATTTTACACACACATTTTTACAAAACACCAACATCAGTTTATCTATTCTACACATTTATTCAATAAAATATTTATTTTTTTACAATTTTTTATTATTCTCTCCCTCTCCGCTTTTCTCTTATAGACCCAATCTGAAAGGATCGAAACCCATCTCCCTTAGAACAACTCTCTCTCTCACAAACCCAAACCACCACCACACAAACCTTAAGATTTTAGCTTCGACGAAGCACTCGTTCATCGCGTTGTTCATTGCCTCGTCGCTTCAGTGGGTTTCGAAGGTTGATCCTCCTTTGTTGCGGCTACGAAGGTTGATCGAACCCTCCTCCAGCTCTCACCGAAGTCAACGCTGACGAAGAAGACGCCATGTTCTCTGGCCAAATCCGACCAGAATCTCAGAATCCTGATGCCGACAAAGAGAATCGGCGAAAAGGTGATGAAGCTGAGAAAAAGGGAGAGAGGTGAGAATGAGGGTTTGATGATTGGCGGCAGTAGAGGCATGGTTTGACCAGCGGCAGTGGTGAGAGTGAGAACAAATGAGGAAAAGGGGGAGTGAGATGAGGTGAGAGCAGAGACAAGGAGAGAGTCAGGTGAGAGTGAGAGTGAGAGCAGAGACAAGAGAGAGAAAAAAACTAATAAAATATTAAATGCACATGCTATTGTAGCAATTGTGCATAAATACACAATTTTATAGCCACTGATGTAGGTGTTTTTTTGACCAAAATATGTAAAAAATGTAACTTTTTCTATTTTGTAAAACTTTTCACAAGCTGATGTGGTTACTCTTACATCCCAAAAAAAAATTTACAATTGTGCTACAGTACCGTCATAACGATACCGTAGCACAATTATAAAGCTAAATAATATTTTTTATTCCCGCATAACATATCTACCTCTCTGTCTCTTCATTTGTCTCATCTCCTCTCTCTCTTTTTGGGTTTCTCCAAAACGTCTAGCCTCTCTCTCACGGTCTGGTTTCTCCCTCACACTCTGGGTTTTCTTTGTCTTTCTTTTTCAATGACAAATACTTTGTTTTGATCATAAATTGATGGCCTTTTCTTGTCCTTTCTTTCTTTTTATTTTTATTTTTGAAATTTATTATCAGGGAATTAGAGTGGTTAAACCTATGGAAGCTTCAAGGCAAATGAAGACAAGGCCTCAAAAGGATCAAGCTCTCAATGCTCCAAGTTGTAATTCATGGTGGCGTTGGTTTTTTTTTTTTTTTTTTTAATGGATTTGTTGGGTTTTTTTTTTTTTTTTTTTTTTTTTTTTTTTTTCAATTTGGGTTTTTGGTTTTGGTGGGCATGGTAGTGGTGATTGGGTTGTTTGGATTTTTTTAATGGGTTTGTTGGGTATTTGTTGGTTTTTTTTTTTTTAAACTTGGGTTTTTGGTTTTGGTGGGCATGGTAGTGGTGACTGGGTTGTTTGGATTTTTTTTAATGGGTTTGTTGGGTATTTGCTGGTTTTTTTTATTTATTTTAAATTTGGGTTTTTGGTTTCGGTTGGATTTTGGTGGACAACGGGCGGCGGTGGCTTGGTGGTAATTGGGTTGTTTGGTTGTGAAGAGAGTGAGACTGAGGCGGGGACAGAAATTAGAGAGAGGAGAGATGGATAATTTGTTTATTATTTTATTGTGTAATTTATATTATTTTAATGTGTTGTATTGTAAAATAAAAGTTGGGATGTTGAGTGTAATGTAAAATGACATGGAATAACAGATAAAGTAACTTTTAAGATGGTAAAATAGAATAGTTAGAAGATATGAGATATGAATGCTCTAAGGATGACAAAAAAGGACGAGAAAGTTAACAACAAACTTACAAGTTTTAACGTTAAAAAAATGGTCACTCGTAAATTTGCCAATTAGTAACTAGCTTATCACTTGGTCCGGCCACCATTAAATTTATGCACAAAATATCGTTTTCTCCTGTCCTTTAATAAGGAATAAAAAATAGGCAAAATTTGTCAAACAGTACAATTTCGGAAATATTTTAAGCGGATGGCATGCGTTTAAAGTTATTTAGTGAGTTGGACTCTTTTTGGAAGTTGAGTATAGTAAAATCGACTTCCTAACAAAAATTAGTTCTGACATGAATTAAACAAAGAGGAAAAAAGCCACGTAGATTGTTGAAAGTCGAGTATACCAAAGTTGACTTACACTGAAAGTCAAGTATACCAAACTCAACTTCTATGATAGTAAATTTCACCACCTACCCCTCCTATCTATGCCATGCGAGGACGGTAAATTTTTTTTTAAATGGAACTTGAGTCTATCAAACTCGAGTTCCAATAAATTACACACCCACCTCAACCGTCTCAGATATAAACACTTTGATACTTTTCACCTCCCAACTCACTGAACTCTCACTTCTCACAGCTCTCTCCCACGCCTAAACTCTCCCTTTCACACACATTGATTATTCTACAAATTAAAAAGCTTTTCTTCTTCTTCAATTTGTAGGCAAATATTAAAACCTTTTTAATTTTTTTGGTTAGACCTTGCTAATATATATACTCACTTTTTCATTTGGTAGATATATATATATATATATATACACATACCACTTTTATATTGTTGATGAGTAATGTGTTGTTATTATTATTATTATTATTTGTTAATGCTCATTTTGGGAAGCCCAGTAGAAGGAAGAAGCCCAGCAACATGGGCAGAAAAGAGTTAATAAGTGGATAGAAAAACCATTAAGCCCAGGTGACAAGAATAATGGATCATAGGCCCATAAAATAAACAAATGGGCCTTGAGGAAGCAAATGGGCCTAAAGGAGCCCAAAGAGAGAGAGAAGTAGCAAACCCATGGGCAGTATGTGATGTAGAAAAGTGAGAATGGGCCGCAGCAAGCCCGAAGTAATGCAAGCAAAGAAAGTAAGGGGTTGATGGCAAGCCCATGAGCTCCAAGGATGAAGGATAAGGTAATTGGGTCAGGAAAGCCCAAAGGAGTTAGTAAAAGGCCATAGGAACGCAGAGTTAGAAAAAGGGCCAAGGAAGCCCAAAAGGAAATAAATGGGATAAAAAAGCCCACAAGCAATGTAATACAAAACCCAAATGACCATATTGAGTCATTGAGAGAAGAATAAGCTGCAGGCTGGGGTCAAATAACATCACGGCAGGAATGACAGAGTGGTGCGGTAGGAAATGGTAGCAAGATTGCAGAAAGGAACAAAAGAATAGGTTGAAGGAAGAAAAACCCACAATTAAACAAAGCCCAGCCCCTAAAGAGAGTGGGCCATAGAGAATAAGGAATCAGAAAATAGCTCACGCTATAAGAAGTCAAGGATGGATGGCAGGATGTGTAGACGAGCCTCTAGATCAAGGCAAACGCAGCGGGCAAGTTTTGGACACACGTAGAAGTTGAGCACACGCAAGGCTCAGACTTCACCAGCCTGTACTTAGCCAATACAGGAGGTGGTGGGTCATGGGTCAGAGGTAAAAGGGTATGGTTTGGCGGTGGGGAGAGGGGAAAACCTATTTTGGAGTTCCTGCTTAAGCTCTTTTGGGGGAAATATCCTGCTGGGATGACATGCTGCCCAAAAGAAGTAAGGATAAGTTGGAACCACTAGATGCATGCCATGAAGGATGGAAAGAGAGAGAGAACGCCTACACCGTAGCAGGTAGGAGTGCCACAGCAAACAAATGAACAAAATAGCCTTCTTTGTCTGGTGATGGGGAGTGGCATAGCCAGCACAGGTAAGTGGTCCTGGCTGAGCGGCTGACAAACCAGTGGGGGTTGGCAAGGACACCCAGACCAGACACAGATAATTAAAGGCTAAAATAGTAAAAGCTAGTCACAGCAGGCACTATATAAAGAACCCTTGCCATGCACAGTAAGGGGATCAGGATCACGGTAATAGTAACCTTTAGGAGAAAATCACAACACGGAAACAAGTACTGAGAAAAGAAGAGAAAAGAAAAATTAGAAATAAGAAAAGAAAACAGAGAGATAGAATGGTAGGCATGCATCATTAGGTTGATCCCCTTTCTCCCTCTAAAAGTACTACGCTCTACGAACAGCAAAAGACTCTTTTGGGCATAAGCCATTTAGGTCCGCTTTCCTCAAAGTGATTAATTTCCACAGCAGGATTTTCCCTAGGAGATTATTTGCATTGAGGAAAACGGTTTCCCTCCTTAGTCTTGGTCCTGTGACAGAACTTGGCATAACAGATTGATCTTTTTCTTTCTTTTGCTAACTCATGTCTTACCTATTTATTTCCACCATTTTCTTTACAAGGTGTTTCTTATCATTGTGATTATCATTTTAATTGGGGATTATTTATTCACTTTGTCTAAAGGTAAAAGTACTTTCTTTTATTATTATTATCATGTCTGCTTGCCATGACTCATCCAAAGTAGCTCTGCCTGCTATGGGCATGTGAACGAAGTTCTTGGCAAACGAGACATAGTTTGTGCACAAGTCGGACTAAAGTGAATTGCAATTGGACCGGTCTCAACTTCCTTACTCATAACACTTGGGCCTAGTACAGCAGGAGGCAGCCTAGCCCAACATTGCAAAAAGGCCCACCACATTATTATTATTATTATTATTATTGTTTTTTGTATTTGTTATTTGTGCTTTGTAATGGGTTGTTATTTGAAATATGCAATGGGTTTTTCTTTGTAATGTGTTGTTCTGTATAATGCGAATAAATGGGTAACATGTTATTTATTTGCAATGTGTTGTAATGTGTAATGGTTTGTTAGTTGTAAGGTGTAACGGATATTAATTTTTTAAGGTTAGCGACCATGTAAAAATTTGTTTGAGTTTAAAAATTCGAATTTTTGCTTGGAGAGGATAAAATTTCAATTTTTTATAATTGTTTGATGGACCATACAATGTTATCTTTATATTTTCCTTGAGGAAATATTTTGCAGTTCATATTGAACAAATGTGTTATATTTGTCACTAACTTTTAGTAAACTTATTTGACTTACAGGCTTGTAATGAGTTCGATTGATTTATATCTATATTATGATGGGGAGTCCCGCAGTGATGTGACTTATGGAGTGACATATGAAGGGCCTGGTAAACAGTTAGAGATTATTCAGCTAAAAAACGGCGGGAGATCAATTTGAAGAAGTTGAGAAAGAAAATTATGAAAGAGTTGGATTTGGACCATTGGTTGCATGGCATAAAAATTATATATCGTGCTTCTCATGCAATGTTTAGTGACCGTATTGTTTTCACGCCTATTGAAATAAAAGGAGACAAGCATATTAAGATTATGTTTGACAGGATAAACTCTACGCCCCAGTTAAAAGCTGCCGAGTTGTATATAAGTGTGGAGCCTCATATAGAAGTTGGCAATGAAGATGTGCAACAAACAACTTTGGAAGGTGGTGGCGAGAAAGAATTCCAATCATTACATGCGGATAGTCATCTGACTCTTACCCCATACACCATAGTTAGGGGTTATAAACTACCATGTCAAGAGACACCAACTCCAATACATGTTTGCAGATCTAGTTATCAACAAGAATGTATTCAATCTCTTGGGGGGGAAGACGAAGATGATGTTGATCATGGTAGAGATGAGTATGAAGAGATGATTGGGAGAGATAACTTTCACGAGAATGCTGATCAGTATGAAAATGTTGACAATATCCGTCATGATGTCGTGGATGATCATCATGATGATGCTATAGAGTTTCAAGATGATATAGGCGATGGTATAGGTGTGCAGCATGTTACAACTATAGTCCCTACATATGAAGCTCATGGTCTGTCATTACATGTAAACACTTGGGATAATATAGTTGATCCTTCAAATATTGAGATGCCATTTTCATCAAGTTGGGTGTGGGGAATGAATTTTAGCAAAGGGTTGATTTTCCTTGATAAAGAGGTGGTGAGACAGGCATTAATAGTTTACTTTATGGACAACAACAAGAATTATATAATTGAGTGGTCCAACCAGCAACGATTGTGTGTGAAGTGCGCAAATGAGTCATGTGCATGGAAAGTCTGAGCATTCTCGCAATGGAAGATTAACAGATTATGGGCCATCACAGTATACGACAGTCCTCACACTTGTCCATCAGTTGGGGTGAACAAAGATGACAGAATGATGGATTTGGATTTTCTTGCTAAAGAACTTCATAATTACGTACTTGTAGATCACACCAGCAAAATAAAGGATCTCCAAAATCTGATGAAGGAAAGGTTTAACCACAATATATCACACTACAAGATATGGGATGCGAAACAAAATGCTATTGCAAACATACACGGGAATTGGGAAGAGTCATACCAAAAGTTGCAGAAGTTGTTGTTGGCATATAAGGATAGCGATCTGGCTACACAAGTGTCTTTTTGGTCAATCAAAGGGGACATATTGGGTACTATTATATTCAAGTATGTGTTCTGGCCTTTCGCTCCTTCCATTGCTAGATTCGCACATTGTAGGCCAGTAATTAGTATTGATGGAACTCATCATTATGGAAAATAAAAAGGAAAGTTGTTGATTGCAATGGCTACTGATGCTAATAATGAGATTTCTCCGCTTGCCTTTGCGGTTGTGGATGATGAGACAAGGGCTAGTTAGGGATGGTTTTTATCTTGCCTGCAGACCACGATACGGGATGTGGTACCCAATTCCGGCATTTGCATAATATCAGACCGACATAGAGGTATAATATTATTCATTTCATAGTGGCCCAATGATTATGTTCTGGTATATCATAGATATTGCATTAGACATGTGGCCAACAACTTCAACACTCAATTTAATGACAAATTCTTAAAGTCTTTAGCCTTGAAAGCAGGATATGTGCATCAAGATTGCAAACTTGAAACAAATATTGGATTGCCTTAAGGAAGCTGAACTCAAATTTAGTAAGGATCCCAATCCTAATATAGCAAAAAGAAGCCGTACTCCTATCTAATGAAGGAGGGTCTGGAGAAGTAGACACTGTCACATGATGGTGGACACCGTTATAGGGCAATGACTACCAATATGTCCGAGTATTTCAATGGAGTTCTAAAAGGTGCACGTAGATTACCTATATCTGCATTGGTTGACTACATTTGGTGCAAAATTGTTGCCTATTTCAATGATCGGCGCACTAAAATATTTGGTGATATTGAACATGGTTGGGAGTTCAGCAAGCATGCCATGGAGACCTATGAAGCAAATTACGAAAAAGGGACAAGACACTATGTGAGGCCATTTAACCAGTAGAACGGTATATATTAGGTTTGCACAATGCATAATCCACACATATCTGATGGGGGAGACCATAGTCATGAAGTAAGGTTGCTGGAGAACACATGTACTTGTGGCAAATGGGAAATCTATAAGATCCCTTGTTCACATGTGATTGCAGTTTGTATCAGGGAACATGTCAATGTAATGAAGTATATTGATCCATGTTATACTTTACAACAGCGACTTGCCACTTATTCACATGATTTTCGTGTGCCCAAGGATAAGTCATTATGGCGGGAGGTTGCCGGCCCAAAGTTGTACCCTAACGTTGAAATGTTGTGAGACAAAGGTCGACCTATGTCAACAAGAATAAGAAATGAGATGGATTGGAGTGAGAGTCAACCCAAGCCAAAATGTGGAGTGTGTCATGAAGAGGGCCATAACTGCAGGAGATGTCCGAATGTGATTCGTGCATCAACAAGCAGCTATGTTCCGAACTAGGTAAGTAATGGATGCAATTTTGTGATTCTCTTTCAGGGGATTTTTTTTTTTTTTTTTGGGATATACTTATTAGAAGTCGGTAGTGGTTTGAATTGTTAGTTAACAGTCTCTATAAAGAGTATAGCATCTATCATCATCGTTTGAATATACAATAATTGTTAGTTAATATATATATATATATATATATATATTCAACTAGCTTGTGTTTGTGTTTAGAACAATGGGAATCCATATATGGTTTAATATAGAACTAGCTTGTGTTTGTGTAATGTGCAATATTGGTTAGTGACATTGAATAGAGAGAGACTTACACCATATATGGTTTAATATTTTGACATTGAATAGAGAGAGACTTTCATCATAGTGACATTGAATAGAAAGAAATTTGAAGCTTAATATTATTTGGATTGAGTACTAGTTTCAATTTCAATCTATACAAGAGAAGTTTCAGAAAGGGATTGAATTTAGTTTAAAACCACTTATCAAAGTACCAAATTTATGGTCTGGCAGTCTATTGCTTCATCATGAGTGCTACTCATTTAGCAATGGAGAATATCTAAAGGCAAGTTTGCAGGAATTGGAACATTGGTGTCTCAAAACAACGGATCAGGTAATGAAAATTGTTTGCACTTTTTGCCAAGACTGAAGAGTAGAGGAGGAGAACGTTATACAATTTTTTTGTTTTTACAGTTTGCCGGATCATCCAGGGATGAACTCCAACACATAAGGCAAGCTTTCGGGTTTCTGGTAGATTTTCTTGAACCCGGATGGCTTAGCCAATAAAGCTATTTAAAGCTGATTTAGAATTATTTACATATGCTTAAATTTTGCAGGTGTTACATCAAAAAGCTCAGAAATCTTTGGATGAGATCACAAATGAACTCTGCCCGGTAACAGACTTAGTGCTACAATGAAAAGCATCTTGAATTTCTTTTAAATTCCCTTTGATAACCATATCAGTTAGGATCTATTGACATGAAAATAAATAAAGATAACACTCTAATTGCAGTAATACTACTGCATGGATTAGTAGGATATTTTCATTAAAAACCAAAACAAGAAAAGGCTTAAAAGTGTATATCTAATCCATTATTTTTTAATCAGATTTCTCAGCTATCCAATAGATGATAAAATTAAATTCTCAACTAGTGACAACACCTAGCTAATGGCTTTTCTTGCCTTTCTTATTCTCCATAGATATTGAGCATTCCACAAATATATCGCATTGGAACTGTGTTCTGGGATGACAAATACGGAACCCAAAAACAAATAAACCATGAGAAAGAGCCTAGAGTCCCAAGTAACTAAGAGGAATCCATTAGACAAACACATACATTAAGTGCAAGGACATGAACACTATAAGCAGGCTTGTTTGTGTCTCTGATTCTGAAAGAAATGCAGCATAATTCATAATCTTATGACATGACATAAGAAGTAAAAATCTTCTTAAAATGATAAACTCAATGAGCAAATTGCATAAATTTAATCATGAAGGTCTGCCCCTTTTTTTTCTTTCTTTTTTCTTTTTTTTTTTCTAGTTAATCGTGAAGGCATGACATAATAATTTCACAAAGAATATCTCCCTCAGTTGTGGTATTTCTAAAGAATGGTAGTAGAATCAATGATATTTAAGATTTAACAAAAGGCATCAAAATTTGAAATAAAAAAGTAAGCTCCAGCTCTCATAATATCAATCACTTGTGATAATAACAGTATGCCACTACAATTTATATGCAGAAACATATTGATTTTTTTTTTTTTTTTTTAGTTTGTGTAGGTGTCCTGAAAATAAAAAATCATTTAACTCAAAAGAACAGTATATAGTTATCACCAAAAATGAAACAACAGAACAATGAAGTAATGAAGAACCAGGCAACCAAATCAATAAATTTTTCCATGTTAAATTTGATTCCTAAGGCTTATCCACAGTCATTGATAAGTTTTGAACTATGTTTTGGGATGACAAATACGGAACCCAAAAACAAATAAAAACTAAACCCAAATCACCAAATCACTAAACCTAAAAAGTAAATCAAAACCCATTTTAGCCAATAAATAAAGAGAAAGAAATTGCATGAGAGAGAGAGAGAGAGAACGAACTTGCGTAGGAATCTCTAACACAGGTCGATTGAGGGGGACTGAGGAGAGGAAACGGCAGAGGAAGAGAGAGAAGGTTTAGCGAAGAGGAAGAAATTGATTTTATTAAACTCGGATTCCCGTTTTTACCCCCATGAATTTTTTTTTAACCTAAGCTTGAAGTCGAGTTTGGTATACTTGACTTTCATTGTAAGTTGAGTTTGTTATGCTCGACTTTCAATAGTCTACGTGGCTTTTTTCCCCTTTGTTTAATCCATGTCAAAACTAATTTTCGTTAGGAAGTCGATTTTACTATACTCGACTTCCAAAAAGAGTCCAACTTACTAAATAACTTTGAACGCATGCCATCCGGCTAAAATATTTCCGAAATTGTATTGTTTGGCAAATTTGGCCCATAAAAAATATATTAATTGAACAAGAGACATGTGATGAAGAATATAAGCCAAATTGAGGGTTCTAGTTAGCTCAACTGGTAAGGTTGTTAGTGGTTGAATAAAAGATTTAGGGTTCAATTTTCGCTTACACCAGAAACTGATTGGTGTCTTGGTTTGATGATAAAGAGTTATCATCAAGAGTTGACACCATAGGTTGAAACTCTCTAAAAAAAGAATATATGCCAAATTATTTAAAATTTTAATTGATTTCTTATCAGGGACGGAACTATGCTTGGACCAAGGGGGGCAATGGCCCCCCCTGGCCGAATGAGAAAAAGGGAAATATATAATATATAATATATAAAGCTTGTTTTTTAATTTTCATGCTTTATTTTTGTTCAATACTTTCATGCTTTCACAAAAAAAAAAAAAAAAAAAAAAAAAAAACACTTTCTTTATTCAAATTTTCATTAAATTTTGATTCTTTTTGTGCTTATTTGTCTGAGTTTTAAATGATTTATGAAATTTATCTTAAAGCATTAGCATAAGATAATTGCAGTTTAAGTGTTTGATGAAGTTCCCCAAAGAAGCTTGGGATAAAAACACACACACACACACACACATATATATTCTTTTATAAATTGCTTGGATAAAAAACATGGTTATCTTTGGGTTAATCTAGAGCTACAATAGGAAGGTTTAGGCTATAACAATTTTTTTAAGCATTTGGGTTTGAGTGTATCTCGCCCCCCTCATGTGAAATCCTAGCTCCGTCCTTGTTTATTGTTATATATAAAATTTGATTTTTTACTTTAAAAAATGACCAATTGTTCTTCGCTGAACTGAAACAGTGAGTTTCAAAATGGGTTAGAAGAGATTTTATCAAATTTCTCATTGGATGACTTTTCTTTTCCAGCCTTCAAAATATAATATTTTAATTTCTTTTTTCTTTTGCTTTTAGTCACTGAGATAATAGTCGTGTTAGTTTAGTTTATATATATATATATATATATATATATATACATATATATAAAATAGTCGTGTTAGTTTAGTTTATATATATAAAAGATAGAAATTCATTTGGTCTGCTTTGGACCATTCTTGTTGAGTTACATTAATGTAGCATTTTTGTTCATTTGGTCCGCTTCAGTCCATTCCGGTCCATTTCAGTCTACTTGGTCCATTCGCTTCAATTCAGCTCCTTCAGTCCATTTCAATTCATTTAATCTAATTCAGTCTATACTTCGGTCCATTTCAGTGCAATTATTTGAAAATAGGAAAAAAAAAAGTTTGGGTTGAAGTACCTATTTTAAATCTAAATTTATTAAAAAATATAGATCTCAAACGATGAAGATGTAAAGGATATTTTTTTCGCTTCAAAAAGAGGATTTTGTTCCCCAAATTCATATTACATCCCTCACATGAGGTGTATAGACGTATAGTATAGGCATGTTAATTAATTTGTTATATAAGAGGCTCAACATCTATGGTGGAGCTACTGTGATGACAATATGACAGGATATGATTATCTTTTGTAGTGCCTATTGCCTAGTTCTTTTCAAGTATTGGGTCGACTCATTTAGACTTACTTCTTTCTTTTTTTTACTTTTCTTTTTTTTTTTTTTTTTTTTTTTTTTTTTTTTTTTTTTCATTTTACCATCAAATACATTTTTAAATCAATCCATGATTTTTTTTTCCTGAGCAGTACTTAACTAGTTCATTTCTATCCAAATTCACAACTTTCTTTACAATTGTCTAGGTGGCATGTTGTGATTGTTTGTATAATCAAAGTAGTAGTAGTATCAATAATAGATCAATGTGAAAGGAATGTTACACCAATTGCATACTTATCTCCTCAACAAATTGTGAAAAAAAAATTGTAAAATTTTCTATCTCAAAATTACTCAATTGCATTTAGGTTCATGGTGGCTGGTTCAAGGTTAATTAGTTATGGTCATGGATTACAAGCTTTTGCAAGTAGAGTACAAATACTTGATTCTGGTGAGCTTGTAATCCATTAAATCAAAATCAAAGCCAAGGCAATGACTGAAGTGACTAAAATCAAGCACAACGATATCTCAATTCTCAAGGGTAACTTGAATTTTTTACTAGCAAGATTATGCATGGTTATTAACTTGTTATCAATGTAAAGCGTTTTACAATGATCAAATATAAAGAAAACTCGGCCGTTATGTTCAATGTGATGCAGGACTTAATGGGTTTGGGAGTTAGTGTTCGTGATGCACAAGGACTGGTTATTGCATCGATGGATATGTTTTGGCTGTTGTGGATGTGGTTAGGTTTTGCCTAGATATTGAACTCTTTGAAGTGCTTTTTGAGTGGGATGATATTGCCACTGTCAAAGTGATTTAAGTCTGAACATAACTTTATACTACTTTTGAGTTATGGCCATTTATTCGATGCTATTTACGACCAGTTTCAAGCCATATGCGGTTCTTTGAATTTGCTTTTGTTTGTGAATCTTCTTAAATATTATGTCTTATTAAGTAGCTGATAAGGCTGTGTCCTCTATTGTTGAATTAGTTTGGCTGGAGGATTTACCTACTTGTCTTATCCCTGCAATGGTAACTAATATATTGTAACTATCTTCTGCCATTAATAAAGTTTAATAATACCACCGAATTTCTTTGGCGCGACGGTCATTTCATAAGTATAAGTGTTTGTGGAGTGTGAGAGGCAAGGACCAAAGTTCAAGTTTCCAGGAGGAAGTTTCACATACATATACTCTTAGATTATATTAGAGTAGAATTTCTATTTTGTATTAAAAAAAAAAAAAAAAGTTTAACAACACAATAAAAACCTTAGTTCTAAAATTTTGGGATCAACTATTAATTCTTAAGAGTCGGCTATAGATCTTCTATTTAACTAAGTTTCTGACTGTTTATAAAATAAATAAACACAAGAAGCCAGGAATTCAACAGACCATCATTGGCAATGGCTATCAAATTTAAGACAGAAAGAAAGTTCTAGGTGTCTTTGTTGCTGATAATTGATCGATTGAGGTGCATACTACATGCACAGAAGTTGATGGTTTTTTAAGAGAGCATTCAAATTGCACTAGGGATCCATATAATAGTCCCAAAAAAATGTTGTCCATAGTATGACATCCTTATAATTTGGAGACAATTCAATTCAAGAAAAAAAAAAAACACAATAATTTGGAGACATTAACCCAAGAGTTTCCATCATACACGATATTTGATCTTAAGTAAACACAAGGTGAGCGATATGATTTTAAGAAAAATAACAAAGAGCAAAAATTGATTCTCCCTAAACCAAGACCTTTTACGCCTTTTGACGTAGACTTTTGTTCCTTCAATTGTGACTAAGCTCTCAATGTGATTGACCACCTCTATCTTGTCTACAAAATTACTTCCCAAAATATCGCCATCAAGAATATTATCATGAGGAGGTTTTATCTTTTGTAGATCATAAAGGTACATTCTTGTGGAAGCTGCAAAGAGAAGCTCTTCATTCCTGCCACATCCAACCAAGTTCCATGCTAGGAGAGGTCCAAGACTCCATTGTTTTGTCCAAGTTTCTTCAACCCCATATTCATTCATCACCCAAGTATCAAATCTAGGTTCATATTGACGTCTTGAACTAACAACAACGATACAAAGTAATCCATTCCTTACAAAAGGGTGCCAATCCTTGTTATCAAGTTCAATTCCAGCAGGCAATTTTATGTAGCCATGCACTTCATCTCTAATATTAAACGATATGATAATATGATGAATCACCTTCTTTTTCTC
Source organism: Quercus robur (assembly GCF_932294415.1). NCBI lineage: Eukaryota > Viridiplantae > Streptophyta > Magnoliopsida > Fagales > Fagaceae > Quercus > Quercus robur. The sequence goes on along the minus strand of NC_065545.1, from coordinate 20,509,764 downwards.
AATTGCACCCTTCCAATGTAAAGCACCATTTAAGTCCCCCTTAGAAAAAGTGTTCCCCGAAATAGTTCCATGCACAAGCTTATCCTTTCTTCTCCAAGAATTTCTGCTCAATGAGTACACATCAACTGTAGAATAAAATGACTCTTTCATCTTCTTACAAAAAGAAATTCTGACCAATTTGTAGTCATTAGTTTCCGGGTTGTGACCAAATCCAAGACCAATATATAAAAGAATTTTATTTTCACCAAGGTCATTTACTGGATAATCAGGTTTTGGGAGCTCTTTGAATTCATTGGTGGCAGGATTAAACAAAAAATTTGTGTCTCCAATTTTAGAAACATTTAGACACAAGACACCGTTGCATGAACCAACAATTCTGAAAGGTGCCTTACTATGTTCCTTTTTAGATGGAATAGTTATGTTGTAAATTTCACGAAATGTTTCAAAAGAGAACAAAGAAATTAAACATGTACTACCAAAAGTGTCATCGCGGCGTGTGACAGCAAGATAGCCATTGTTGCCATGATTAGATCTGTTAGCATGCTTAGTGATGAAGACGGGATCTTTGATAATATCATACCATGATTTGCAAACTGACTTGAATTGAAGGAGTGTCTTAACTGGTAATCTTGAAAATATATCCATTAATACATCTTCAGGAAGATCATTCAAAATGGCATTTGACATCTCTCTATTTAATTTTTTAGGCTTTTAATCTGAGAAAAAAAAAAAATGAATTCAGAGAATATTGCATGCATGGTTTTTATATACATAGGAGTTAGAACTACGTGTACTTGGGGGAATGTTAGTTTTTGCATGAATGGCAATGTATAGATCGATGTTAACAAACCACCAAGTTTGGATCCAGTTTAGTTGGGTTTCCCTTCTCTCTCGTTGGTCCAAGATTTTTCTCCTCCCCTTCTTCTTCTTCTCCTCTCTCTCTCTCTCTCTCACTTTTTGGTTTTGAATTTTCAAAGATTTGAATTGGTCTATTTAAGTTATTCTAATGACCATCTTAAAAAGAAAGAAAGAACATTGACAGCTCAACTGCTAGCCTTAAAAAGGAGGCACCGTAAAAAAAGATTGTTATGTAACAAGAAAAATCTGTCATTTTTTTATTTACGGTTTCTTTTGTTATTGTTGTTATTTCTTTTATGTACATAAGATCATATATTATGTTTTGACTTACCAAAAATTGAGCATCATCATTATTATTATTTTTGTACGCATTCAGATTAAAGTAAACAATTTCTGTATGCCTATTGGATTTAGCAAGATAATAAGTTCTCTATAATATCTTATGTGTGTATATATATATTTATATGTGTGTGTGTTTTTGAGTTTATCTTGATTGTTTTATCAAAATCCCTCCAAAAATATTTTTTTGACTCCACCATTGGGTTTTTGTTAGTTTTTACAAATTCTACTAAATTACCTTAAATTTCATCAACTTATAGCATTAGCATATGGAGATAAAAAAAAACCTTATTATACATCTTCAAATACTATTTTATCATCTTATTTTATAACTTACTTAACATTCCAGTTTCCATTTTTATGTACAACTTATTAAAATAATATAAACTATTCTATCAAATAATATACATAAATCAATCATCTCTCGTCTCTCCCATCAAATAATTAAAATAATCACTTTTATGTTTACATACCCAAATGTTGCATGATTTTAAGGGTTTAGTTGGTAAGATACTAAATGGGAGGTCTTTGCTGTATCTGCCCTGCTTTGCAGGCTGTTCTGTATGACCTTTCTGTTTTGGTTTAATGCCAATTCATTCCCATTTCAAAAAAAAAAAAAGAGAAAAAAGAAAAAAGAAAAAGAAAAAGAAAAAGAAGGAGGTCTTTACACCCCCTCCCCTCAATGATAGTGCTCAATGGATTAGTTAGATGCATGTTCGTTTGTCATCATCCAGGAAGCCAGGTACGGAGCTAGCTAGGATTTTGACTTTGAGTTAAGGGGCTGACCTAGGTTTGTTGCTGGCTCCTACTCTACTGCTTAAGAGTTGTTTTGTTTTGTTTTTGTTTTTGTGTGTGTTTGTTACCTGCATCTGTCGTAGGGTAATAACAAAATTATTTTATTTTTCCCCTCTCAGTTTCATGTTTTAGCTTACATATAACAAATCACATTACGTGATAGTATATACCGTTAGATATAACTTATAAGAAATAAAATATGGTCTCTCCATTTCACTTGACTTGATATTCATAGATATATTCGTTTTGTAATCAAATCTTGCCTAGGAAAAAAATTCTTAACTTTATGAACAAAATACCAAATAATATCGATTCTCCATTAATTAAGATATATTTTTTTTTTCGTACACAACATCTTTAAAAAAAAAAAAAATTCGACCCTTACACCCAAAAAAAACAGAAAAAAAAAAAGCCAATTAATTAGGACAAAACATCATGAATTGTTGGAACTGAACTCAGAATAGGAAGCATCTCCCGTCTACATATAAAAGCCAAAATATAATTAAATTTGAAAGGAAAGAGAACTATTAAGGCATGTTTGGTGAGTGTCTTCAAACTCACATTTTCACATTATACATATTTTCATACTTTTTTTTTTTTTTTTTTCAAAAAACACTAAACAACGATTTTCAAACTACTCTACCAAATACCCAGATACCCAGAGATGAGATACAACTCTCTCACTTTGGAGAAGCCGTACCCTCTCCACGCTCCATCACACTCTTCTCGTAGTAGTGGTACACCGCTGCGCCTGAGAGCACCGCCAGTGTTAAAGCTTGTGAGTGCATCCTAGCAACAATAAAAGTCACTTACACATAAAAATCACACTTCTTATAACTTAAAAAAAACAATTTGATATCCATCCAAAAAATTATTAAAAAAAAAAAAAAAAAAAAAAAAAAAAAAAAAAAAAAAAAAAACAATTTGATGGTATAATTTTCGAGGCCTATATATGTACCTGGCATGAATAAGTCTTAGACTTGGCTTGAGGGGAGATCTTGTACGTGAATTATAAGCTAGTGATGCTCCAATTCCTGATGCCCAGAGTGCCCCTATTGTAGATTTCATGATAATGATGATATCAAGAATTCATTATTTAGAGTGATGTTACAAATTTTACATTGGACTTACATATTAATATACCAAATTAAAAAAAGCTTAAAGAGTAATATATGAAGAAGAAAAAGAAAGAGGGTTAGTACTGACCAATGCTGGTGAGCTTGTTCTTGGAGACCCAGGATTGAATTGCTTCCATCTTCTTTAACAAAGTATACTCAGTGTACAAGTGAAATGAATGAGTGGGATAGCTTGGATGGCTTGGTATTTATAAAGTGGCCTATGTTGAAAATTGTGCATTTGTGTTTGGTGTGGCCCCTTGATTTACTTGGTTCTCTCTTTTCCCTAAACCACTGGAAGTTTAAACTAGGGGCTTTCTTACCCGGTTTTTGTCGGTGTCTGATGATGAGTCTGATATTCTTGCTTTGCTGACATATGTCCAAATGCTGTGACCGTGAGCCTCTGGATTTGTATTTAGATCGAGGAAAGTCTAGGAGCTGGGGATCTACAAATCTCAAAACACAATATTAATTGAGTCCGGTTAATATGTGTTCTTAAAGTATACATTAACTATTTATTTTGGAAAATTTTTTATGGAGAATTGAAAAAACTGTCAAAACAGTTAATTACTTTTTCACTTTTCCATAAAAAGTTTCCTAAAATGATTTACTAATGTGTGTTCTAAGGACACACATTAGTAAATCCATTTTTTTAATAGTAATAAGTGGGGAAAAAAAATGCTATTTACATTGATGAGTTAACTAGAAATGGCAATGGGTCGGGTTCGGACCGAATTTTTCCATACCCGGACCCGACCTGCGGTCGCAGCCCAAACTCGACCCGCGGACCAAGACCCGCAGCCCAGACCCAACCCGTTTACTAAATGGGTTTTTTTTTTTCGGGGCCCAGACCCGCCCCACTGGGCTCCACAAGCCCCGTCCAACTAGGCCAAATTTAGGCCTAATTCTCGGACCAAATCATGGCCCAATCACAATCAATTTTTTTTAAGGCCCAGATGCCAAAAATAGGCCTAACCAGCTTAAAATATGAAAAAAAAAAAAAAAAAAAAAATCTTACACCAAATCAGCTTGGGTAAGATCTTGAGTATAAGTATATGCATTATGCCATAGTGTAAGATTTTTCGTCTTTTTTTTTTCTTTTTTCTTTTTTGTAAAAAAAAGAGGAAACAAATCAGTTTTTTTTTTTTTTTTTTTGTTAATACAGATTTTTCACCATCAAAAAGATAAAAAATACAAATCACAATCCCAAACATAAACAAAAACACAAACTAGCTTGATTTTTTGGCTCTTCTCTGTTAATACATATTTTTTACTAAAAAAAAAAAAAAAACACAAATCACAAACAGAAAACAAAATCAATAAATCCCTATTTTGATTCTTTCGTATTCGATACCGGCGTTGATGTCGCCGAGCAACATACGTGCCACGGCGATGTGTGCAGCTGAGGCTAGGTTGCATAGATCGTCGGAGGAAGACATCACTACTTTGATTGACACAGATGAGTCTTACACTCAGCCAACAGGGAAAAACATTCGCTGGGCTTTGAAGGATCTGGTGCTATCAGCTGTGCCTGGAGAGTGAGAGTGAGGCCGTGAGGGTGGGTGAGAGTGAGTCCGTGAGGGGGCGACTACCATGCGGGTGGGTGAAAGGAGTGTGAGACGGAGCGTGACTGCGTGAGGTGTGAGGCCGTGTGCTGTGTGAGGGATAAGGGTGAGGCAGTGAGGAGGTGTGAGCTGAAATGAGGGAGTGAGGGTTAGTGTTTATAGCTATATATATATAGGGGTTTTTAGTAATTTCATGGTAATCGGGTCTTATCCGGGTCGGGTTTTGGGTTTTTTGATAAAACCCGGACCCGACCTAGACTCGCTTCGGGTTTTTTTTTAAAACCCATACCCGACCTTATTCTTTATCGAACCGGGTAAAATCTGGTCCATTAGGGTCGGGCCGGGCCGGGTATCTGCGGGTTGGATCTAAATTGCCATCTCTAGAGTTAACTTAAGTATATAATAGAATCCTGTCATGCTTTTATTCTTAGGAAAAAAAGAAAAAAGAAAAAAAGAAAGAAAGAATATTGTTAGAAAACAATTGTGGGAATGGGAAGTCCGAACAGGCATATTGGGCTATGGGCCATGCTCGAGGACGATAATATGCCCGAGGATAGTTAATGGGATTGCTGGGCCTGGGTCAATAGACCGAGGATAGAAGAGAAGAATGATGAGTCAGCTCTAATTTCTGAAGATCTGGGCCACCTCGGGAGAGCTCTAAGGAAAGTAGCAAAAAACTCAGTCAATCATGAAAGGCAAAATATCTGGGAAGAAAGCTATTACAACCACATTAAATGCACTGCACCTAATGAACTGACCACATTTATAGAGAAATAACACATGAACAATGGCAACTCAGCTCACAGCTACCAACAAAGCTTCTAAGAGGTCCCGATGGAACAAGCATCCAAAGGATTTTCTGCAAAATCAACAAGTGGAAGGTTGGGATGAAGGGTTGAAGGACTATATAAGGAAGGGATCACCATGAAATGGGCTCATGCAATATGAGAGGGAAGAAAAAAAGAAGAGCATACTGTATACAAATAAGTTTAAGTTAATATAAGAACATTTCATCCTCGGACTTGTTTGAGGAGCATTAATTATCTCAACTTGTGTTTTCAATCTTATTGGCACGAATCCTATTAATTATGGCCCATACTTAATTTGCTATGACGTTTTCTTGTAAAACCCATTCTCTAACAAATATATTGTTTTGGGTTTGTTGGGCTATCATCCACTATTATGGTGAGCTGAGGTTTAAATGCTAGTCCTTACAACAATGACTCATAACTCTTAGAAAGATAATAATGATTTTGCTATTAAAAAAAGAAAGAAAGATAATAATGATATTTCATTAGAAAGCAAGATTTTCGAGCAAACAAATTAGGTGGTACAAAGTAAAAGTTTGTTCAAACCAAATAGCATCGGGGTGTAAAACACCCATTAGTTGTTATTTTACAACCCAGTTTCTTATAAACATACCACATCTAAGTTGCTATTCTTAAAAAATTATACCAACCGGCTACAGTAAGGTTGGATATATTTAACCTACTATAGCCTGGTTGTTAAAATTAAATAATATATTTTATTCTACAGTAATTTTCGTTCTCCACTTTAATAAAAAATTTCACTCTTTCTCTCTCTTCTCTCTGCCTCTTACCTAACGTTTCTTTCATCTCTCAGTGCTCTCCTCTTTCCCATCTCTTGGTGGCGATGGCAACGGTGAAGGCGGCGGCAAATCCTTGAAGTCTAAATGCGACGGCGGCGGCGGCAGTTGAAGACTAGTCCTTTATGGGTTTTACTTGTGTTGGTTTTGGGTTTAGATCAATGCTTTAGTGAAGGCCTGATTTTGCTTGCTTGTGTGGGTTTTGGGTTTGAATCGATGCTGCCGCTGCCGCTGCCACCACTGCTTAACCCAGCACTCTAACCCCTCTACCCATTTTTCCCTTCACTCTCTCTCTCTCTCTCTCTCTCATGAACCCAGATTTTCTGTCTTTGGGTTCAGATCTGAGTTGCTGACATGTTTTTGTATTTTGTGTGTGTGTGTGTGTGTGTGATTTTCATTGTAATATGCCTGATTATGTAGTGTGATATTCATTGTTGTTTAATTGTGGAGTCATTCGGATCGGATGTGTTTTTTTTAATGTATTCGTAAAAATTTAGGATTCTGTGGTGTCTCAGTGATGGTGGTGATGATGATGATAGTTGGCTTTTGGTGGTTGGGCTAAGTTTAAATGGTAGGTGGTTACTAGCTTTGGCAGGTTGCTAGTGGTAGTGATGATTACTGGTCGTGGGAGAGAGGAAGAGAGGGAAGTGAGTTTTTTTTTTTTTTAATATTTGTTGGTATAATTTATATTATTTTAATAAGTTGTATCTAAATTAGGGGTGGCAAAATCAACCCAAACTCATTTGTCCACCCAAACCCACCCACTTAAATTAGACCCAAACCCACCCAATTATTAATTGGGTTAAATGGATATTAACCCAATTAAACCCAATTAACATTAATATTTATTGGGTTTTAATTGGGTACCCAATTGACCCAATTATGATCCAACTATCATTTCTATAAATCACCCAACTCTAAAATGCCCCGAAACCACTAAAATTACCAAAATACCCTCTCAACCTAAAAAATGACCAAAATAACGCCTAAACCTAAATATAACCAAAATACCCCTAAAACCTAAAAAAAAAAACCAAAATACCCCTTAAACTTAAAAAATAACCAAAATACCCCCAAAACCTAAAATGACCAAAATACCCCCAAAACCCAAAAAATGACCAAAATACCCCTGAACCCTAAAAAATGACCAAAATACTCTCAAAACCTAAAAATGACCAAAATACCCCCAAAAACATAAAATTGACCAAAATACCCCCCCAAACTTGAAAATTACCAAAATACATCCAAAACCTAAAAATGACCAAAATACCCCCCAAAACCCAAAAAATGACCAAAATACCCCCGAACCCCAAAAAATGACCAAAATACCTTGGAAACCTAAAAATTACCAAAATACCCCCAAAACCCAAAAAATGACCAAAATACCCCCAAAACCTAAAAATTACCAAAATAACCCCAAAACCTACAAAATGACCAAAATACCCCCAAAATCCAAAAAATGACCAAAATACCCCCCAAAACCTAAAAATTACCAAAATACCCCCAAAATCCAAAAAATGACCAAAATACCTTTGAAACCCAAAAAATGACCAAATACCCCCGACACCCAAAAATTACCAAAATACCTCCAAAGCCTAAAAAATTACCAAAATACCCCCAAAGCCTAAAAAATTACCAAAATACCCCTAAAATCCTAAAAATGACCAAAATACCCCTGAACCCAATAAATGACCAAAATACCCCCGACACCTAAAAAATTACCAAAATCCCTCTCAAAACCTAAAAAATGACCAAAATACCCTCAAAGCCTAAAAAATGACCAAAATAACCCCAAAACCTAAGAAATGACCAAAATACCCCCGAAACCTAAAAAATGACAAAAATACCCTCGAAACCTTAAAAATGGCCAAAATAACCCCGAACCCTAAAAATTGATCAAAATAATCTAGAAACCTAAAAATGACCAAAATACCCCCTAAACCTAAAAAATTACTAAAATACCCATGAAACTTAAAAAATGACCAAAATACCCTCAAACCTATAAAGTGACAAAAATACCCCTAAACCTTTGAAATGACCCAAATAAACCCAAAACCTCTAAAATGGCCACAAACAACCTGAAACCTCTAAAATTTCCAAAAATACCCTGAAACCCCTAAAACGACCAAAATACCTCTAAACCTATAAAATGACCAAAATACCCCTCATAATATCTAAAATGACCAACATACCACTAATCCTATAAGATGAACAAAATACACCCGAAGCCTCTAAAATTACCAAAATAGGGGTTTGGGGTATTTTGGATGTTTCGAGGGTATTTTCATTAAATTAAAGGTTCTAAGAGTATTTCAGTCATTTTGTAGGTTTTGAGGGAATGTCACTAATTTTTTAGTTTTTAGGGGTGTTTCGTTAACTTTTAGATTTTGGGGCCATTTTTTGTAATTTTCTAGGTTTTGGAGGTCGTTTAATAACTTTTTAGGTTTTGGGGATATTTCAATCATTCTTTAGGTTTCCGAGCTATCTTAGTCATTTTTAGGTTTAGGGGGTATTTTGGTCATTTTTTATGTTTAGGGAGTATTTTGGTAATTTTTTAGTTTGAGGGATTTGGGTAATTTTTTTAGGTTTAGGGTGTATTTTTATCGACTTATAGGTTTGAGGGGCATTTTTGTCATTTTATAGGTTTCGGGGTATTTTGGTCATTTTTTAGATTTTGAGGATATTTTGTTCATTTTAAGGTTTAGGGGTTATTTTGGTTATATTTAGGTTTCAAGGGTACTTTGGTCATTTTTTAGGTTTCAAGGTGTATTTCAGTTAATTTTTGGGTTTCGAGGGTATTTTGATCATTTTTTAGGTTTCGAGGGTATTTTGATCGTTTTTTGGTTTCTAGGTTATTTTGGTAAATTTTTAGGTTCGGGGTTATTTTGGCCATTTTTAAGGTTTCGGGGTATTTTTGTCATTTTTAGGTTTCGGCGTTATTTTGGTTAATTTTTAGACTTTGAGATTATTTTGGTAATTTTTTAGGTTTCGGGGGTATTTTGGACATTTTTTTTTGGGTTTTGGGGGTATTTTGGTCATTTTTAGGTTTCGGGGGTATTTTGGTCATTTTTTGGGTTTTAGGGGTATTTTGGTCATTTTCTATGTTTCGGGGGGTATTTTGGTAATTTTTGGTTTCGGGCGTATTTTGGTCATTTTATGGGTTTTGGGCGTATTTTGGTCATTTTATGGGTTTTGGGCGTATTTTGGTCATTTTTAAGTTTCAGGGGTATTTGGTCATTTTGTAGGTTTTGTGATTATTTTGGTAATTTTTAGGTTTTAGGGGTATTTTGGTCATTTTTTAGGTTATGGGGGTATTTTGGTCATTTTAAGGTTTTTGGGGTATTTTGGTTATTTTTTGGGTATTTTGGTTTCAGGGGTATTTTGGTCATTTTTTAGGTTTCGGGGGTACGTTGGTCATTTTTTGGGTTTCGGGGGTATTTTGGTAATTTTTTGGATTTCGGGAGTATTTTGGTCATTTTTGGAGTTTTGGGGGTATTTTGGTAATTTTTTGGGTTTTGGGGGTATTTTGGTCATTTTTTTTGGGTCTCAGGGGTATTTTGGTCATTTTTTGGATGTCGGGGATATTTTGGTCAGTTTTTGGGTTTCATGGGTATTTTGGTCATTTTTAGGTTTTTAGGGTATTTTAGTCATTTTTTAGGTTTCGGGGGTATTTTGGTCATTTTTTTGGGTTTTGGGGGTATTTTGGTAATTTTAAATTTGGGGGGTAGTATGGTCATTTTTGAAGATTTTAGAGTACTTTGGTCATTTTCACTTTAGTGGCATTTTGGTAATTTTGATAATTGGGTAATTGGGTGGGTTGGAGTTTATCCATAATAATTGGGTTGGGTTGGATTTGGGTTAGAAGGAATTAGTTAAATGGGTTTTAATTGGGTAAATGGGTTTATATACCCAACCCAATTATGCCCATATCAAACCCACCCATTTGCCACCCCTAATTTCAACATTATGAAGTTGTTATACAAAAAGAAAATCATATTTATCTTAAATATAATAAAATGCCCAGCTTTATTTTGACAAAAGTATGGAATCTGCCGATGTGCACGTGCATGATCAAGGGGCTCGATGATAGTATCTGCCGACAAAAGCCACTTAACAATTGAATTTTATGGATAAATTTGAAGTTTACCGACATAAGAGAAGTTTTAATTATGAAAATCATATTTGCTCTTTCATTCATATTACATCTTGGTGAAAGCTTAGTACATCATGAAATAAGAAGTTATCTTATGTATGAATATATTCATCATCGCTTTTACAATATGATTCTCCTATTATAGTGAAATTGTTAGATTATAAAATGGAGGCTATACATATTAGATATGAATAGGTACATGTGCATACGCATTTGTCCCTTTTGCCCAAAAGATGTAATGTGAAAAATTTTACATGGAATTCGACTTCCATGATTTTTTATTTATTTTTTTTAAGTTTTTTTATTTTTTTTGAGAATGTTTTTTTTTTTTTTTTTTTTTAGTTTGATTTCACATAACTCGATTTTTAGAAAATTGAGTTTAAAATAGGAGCATTTTGTTCCATGATTTTTTTTTTTTTTTTTTTTAAGTTTGATTTCATATAACTCGATTTTTGGAAAATTGAGTTTAAAATAAGGGCATTTTGTTATATAGTTTCAAAACAGGAGCATTTTGATGAAAAGTTTTGGTGAAAGGAACAAATGCCCATTTTGGCCATATAATATGAGATAGAAACTATTTCAATCTAGCCACTCCAATAAGTGTATCATTTACATGAGTGGTATTTTTAAGGGAAATTTAAAGGATAATTAGTCAGAGCAAGATGTCAGCAACTTGAGCTGTAGAGCAAAGCAAAAAGCTAGGGACTAGGGAGATCGCCCAACTTTTTTGATTAAACACTACAGATCGCTCTCACATGATGGTTGAGGAGCAGAGTACACGGATCCATATATATGGTTTTGTGAGAAACAAGGGGTAACAATAATGATTTTTAGAGATCACAGCTTCTCATGATACGTATACCACATCTTTAATGTAATTTTTCATAAAATATTAGGATCTGTAAGTTGTCTCCTGGCTTATTCTTCTATTAGCTTAGGATTCTCAACTTTTCTTGAAGCCAATAGCACCCAAAAAAAAAAAAAACTATTTAGTCTATGTCTTAACAATATTATAAGGACACGATTCGTAACGATCCGCAACAGTGTTGGGTTCGCACGTAAAAAGGCCCAAACAATATCATTTGTAGGGCGTGGATTTGAAAGGCTAGGCCTTGGTCACCAGACGGTGGGTTTTTCGTGGTGTTCATACATGGTTAAGTCGTCTTCGTCCTAGGAGTCTTTCTCTTGGAGGCGGGCTGGGAGGCTTTGATTTTTGGCCATTTTTCCCAGCCCTCTCTCTGGATTGTTTACTTTTCCTTTTATACTAGCCTGTGTTCCTTATCCTTCGTCCACGTGTAGGATCGGCATTCCAAGACTGATACTTGTCCCATCAGCCCACACCCAGAGTGGTTGGGGGTGGTTGTAAAAGCTGAAGAGTATGGTTCTGTCAGGTGCAGAGTATTGAATAGCAGTAAGGGCAGCTTTCCCTGGTCGTTATACTTTCCAGCATACCCTTTTCTATTGACACAGATATTTTAGATTTTTTTTCCCAAGCTGTTTCTATACCATTTTTGCCCTTCCTTCCTATGAGATCTCGGACATGCCGAGGACTGAATCGTCCTCGGCTGTGTCCCAAGGCTATTTTGTACTTGTATTACCGATCCTGGGCTATGACTTTCCTCGGCCTGGACCTTTGGGCCCCAACGAGTAAATGGGTCTGGCCCACGAATTATTGGGCCCCACAATAGCCCCTCAAAATCCTGCTGTCCGACCTCTTGGTTGGAGAGGAGGGTTTTGATAATGCTAAGCCTTTATTAGGGCTCGTTTAATTCTGTCCTTCATTAATGTTGGTGTCTCTTCATCTACCCAGGAAACATTCCGGACTACGAGACATTCCTCTGATTTCATTCATGACGCGTTCTTGCCGTTTGATTATCCAAAACGCGCCTTTAATGATTTCCCTTTATGAGACCATTCAAATTCGACGGTATTTGACAGTGTGGGGAAGTGGAACGGGTATGTTCTAGTTTACAGATTTTCTTGGAAATCTGGACAGATTAAATATCTCTTGTTTTGCCCTTCATATAAGAAGAAAGGCATGAGGTTATTTCTTTCATATAGAGACCCTTTCAATCCTTCTGAAACCAGAAACCCTTAGCCACCTCCAGAGTTTTCTTTATCTGCTAGTTTCATCTTAAAGTGTGATATGTTCGAGATAGGAGTGAGTAATGAAGGAACCATACCCTTCTCAGAAGTACCATGTTCTTATGAAGCTAGAAATGGCTCGGTCAGGGCAGGGGCTCGTCGTGTCAAACTTTTGGCGCGACTGAGCTGGGATCACCCATTATCAGTACTAGCCGCTCTCTTACGAGCATAGCTAACATGGCACCAGCGTGTTAGGAGTTAGGACTGACGCAGGGACAAAGTGTCCCTGCTTCTTCCTCTCTTCCTTCACTGGTGCCTCCTTTTGCCTCTCTTTCTTCTTCTTTCCACTGCCAGATCCATCCTGGCGCTTTTCCTTCTTCCTCTTCTTCTTTTCCTTCTTTCTCTTCTTCTCCTCATTCTTTCTCTTCATCTCCTCCTTCTTCTTCTGAAGAAGGTCCTCCTCTCAATATGGGCGCCACTGGGGCAGAGTTTGGAAAGACTTCGGAGACGAGTTTAAAAAGACGTCTAACTGTTTATTCGTCATATTGTTGTTGTTGTTGTTTTTTTTTTTTTTTTAATTTTATTTTATTATTATTTTTGTAATCCACCTTCTATATAGGCTTGTCTAAGCCCTTCTTTGTACATTGTAATACCTCTTTATATTAATAAAAGTCGTTATTGCTTTATTTCATATGCTCTATCTCTTTATTTCTGAAATGGTTACGCCGTGAATAGACATACTATCTTGTGAATTCTTTTCATTTTTATACTTTGACCGATGTCTAAGACCGAAATCCTAGTTAATAAAAAGATCTTACTCTATGTTTATAGAAACTATCCGACTTAATAATACTGAATCGAACAAATGATACTTAGGGTTGAAACCCATATCAAGAAGAAAAAGAAAAGATATTATGATGAGCTTATTGGGGCGGTCTGGCACAATACCGCCGACCTTAGAGCACAATACTTAGGGCCGAAATCCCTTATCAAGGAAAAATGCGCTATTATGAGCTTACGAGTGCTGTTCGGCACAATAATACCGACTTGAACAAATGACACTTAGGGTCAAAACTCTTGCAAATGGAAAGATGTTATCATGAATTTAATAGAGTTGTTTGGCACAATAATGCCGACCTGAGAAAACAATACTTACCCCAAAATAGCTGAGATGACAACTGAATGCTCGGTGCAGTTTAGGAGGTAATCATCTGAAGACATATAACCTAAAAATGAACAGCCCCTCCAAGTTGCTGAGTAATAGGGTGTTCCACCATATTCCTAACAACTTTCATAGCTTTAACTTTTTTCTGGTATTTGAGCCGAGGATTGAGCAACTTAGAACTTTTATTAAGTAATCGACTTTTCCATAGGTTTGAGTCCGAAGACCATGCAATACCTTGGTTTTGTCCAAAACTTGATAGATATTAATAAGTAGTTGGTTTCCCCATAGGTTTGAGTCCGAGGACCATGCAATACCTTGGTTCTGTCCAAAACTCAGTTTTCTCATCTAAGTAGTTGGCTTCCCCATAGGTTTGAGACCGAGGACCATGCAATACCTTGGTTCTGTCCAAAACTCAATTTTTCTTCCAAGTAGTTGGTTTCCCCATAGGTTTGAGTCCGAGGACCATGCACTACCTTGGTTCTGTCCAAAACTCAATTTTCTCATCTAAGTAGTTGGCTTCCCCATAGGTTTGAGTCCGAGGACCATGCAATACCTTGGTTTTGTCCAAAACTCAATTTTCTCATCTAAGTAGTTGGTTTCCCCATAGGTTTGAGTCCGGGGACCATGCAATACCTTGGTTCTGTCCAAAACTTAGTTTTCTCATCTAAGTAGTTGGTTTCCCCATAGGTTTGAGTCCGAGGACCATGCAATACCTTGGTTCTATCCAAAACTCAGTTTTCTCATCTAAGTAGTTGGTTTCCCCATAGGTTTGAGTCCGAGGACCATGCAATACCTTGGTTCTATCCAAAACTCAGTTTTCTCATCTAAGTAGTTGGTTTCCCCATAGGTTTGAGTCCAAGGACCATGCAATACCTTGGTTCTATCCAAAACTCAGTTTTCTCATCTAAGTAGTTGCTTTCCCCATAGGTTTGAGTCCGAGGACCATGCAATACCTTGGTTCTATCCAAAACTCAGTTTTCTCATCTAAGTAGTTGGTTTCCCCATAGGTTTGAGTCCGAGGACCATGCAATACCTTGATTCTGTCCAAAACTCAGTTTTCTCATCTAAGTAGTTGGTTTCCCCGTAGGTTTGAGTCCGAGGACCATGCAATACCTTGGTTCTGTCTAAAACTCAGTTTTCTCATCTAAGTAGTTGGTTTCCCTGTAGGCTTGAGTCCGAGTACCATGCAATACCTTGGTTCTGTCCAAAACTCAGTTTTCTCATCTAAGTAGTTGGTTTCCCCATAGGTTTGAGTCCGAGAACAATGCAATACCTTGGTTCTGTCCAAAACTTAGTTTTCTCATCTAAGTAGTTGGTTTTCCCATAGGTTTGAGTCCGAGGACCATGCAATACCTTGGTTCTATCCGAAACTCAGTTTTCTCATCTAAGTAGTTGGTTTCCCCATAGGTTTGAGTCCGAGGACCATGCAATACCTTAGTTCTGTCCAAAACTCAGTTTTTCTTCAAAACTCGGTTTTTGGCATGGGGTCTTGGCTTTAGGGGGATTGGCTCCTCGGCCAAGCCCCCAAAACCATCCATGCGATTGACGCTATAAAGCGTAGCCCCTAGTCAAGAATCATAGCCCCTAGTGGAACTCAACGCTAGAACACTATAACCGGCTGTTAGAAATGACAAGGGAACTGTCTCGACCTACCGTCTATGCCAACACACAAGCCTTTCCCACAGACGGCGCCAATTGTAAGGACACGATTCGTAACGACCCGCAACGGTGTTGGGTTCGCACGTAAAAAGGCCCAAACAATATCATTTGTAGAGCGTGGGTTTGAAAGGCTAGGCCTTGGTCACCAGACGGTGGGTTTTTCGTGGTGTTCATACATGGTTAAGTCGTCTTCGCCCTAGGAGTCTTTCTCCTGAAGGCGGGCTGGGAGGCTCTGGTTTTTGGCCATTTTTCCCAGCCCTCTCTCTGGATTGTTTACTTTTCCTTTTATACTAGCCTGTGTTCCTTATCCTTCGTCCACGTGTAGGATCAGCATTCCAAGACTGATATTTGTCCCATCAGCCCATACCCAGAATGGTTGGGGGTGGTTGTAAAAGCTGAAGAGTATGGCTCTATTAGGTGCAGAGTATTGAATGGCAGTAAGGGCAGCTTTCCTTGGTCGTTATACTTTCCAACATACCCTTTTCTATTGACATAGATATTTTAGATTTTTTTTCCCAAGCTGTTTCTATACCATTTTTGCCCTTCCTTCCTGTGAGATCTCGGACATGCCGAGGACTGAATCGTCCTCGGTTGTGTCCCAAGGCTATTTTGTACTTGTATTACCGATCCTGAGCTATGACTTTCCTCGGCCTGGACCTTTGGGCCCCAACGAGTAAATGGGCCTGGCCCACGAATTATTGGGCCCCACAAATATGAATTTGACAATGGAAATAGAAATACTCTCCCCTTAAAGGACATTAATTTTCATTTTTAGAAAGTAGAAGGTACTCAAATACTTGGAAATAGATATTTTGTGGTTGCTAATAGCTGTTGTAATGTAGGGCAAACTTTCAGAAATAATTATGATATCTAGAAAATAAAGTCATTATTTAAATATATATAAATATATATTAAATATTTTCTATTCCCAATGAAACATTATGAGGTCGTTGCAAGAAGAAGAAAAGCGAGAAATAATCGTACTAGGTGTCCGTTTAGCATGATTAATTTTGCTAATTTATTTTACTATTCAGCTTATTTTTCCTACTATTCATAAATCT
The DNA here is from genome assembly GCF_932294415.1 of Quercus robur. Classification (NCBI taxonomy): domain Eukaryota; kingdom Viridiplantae; phylum Streptophyta; class Magnoliopsida; order Fagales; family Fagaceae; genus Quercus; species Quercus robur. The sequence continues at coordinate 20,493,363 of NC_065545.1, read as the reverse complement.
CACTGCACTTTTTTATACTATTTTAGCTAACTTTTACTTTTATCTACAGTACTTTTAACAAAAAGTTTTCAGTTTCAGCAAAATAAGCGAATTCTAAACAAATCTTAAATAAGATTCTTTTACTTGAAAAATTATTTAATGCCCCAGGGCAATACAATTCTTTCATAAATAAATATTAAGACAATGATTGTAGATTTGATAAGAATTGGAATATGACCCATCAATTTCTAAAATGTCCAAAACCAACCCGACTAAGAGCCACTTACATAATCCACTCAGGTTTTGTGTATGTGGTGTTTTGTTTATTATTATTATTATTTTTTTACATTAGAGAAACTAGGTAGTAAGTAGTAACCCATGTAATAAATGTTAAAATTCAACAAAATATCATCTTAAATCTCTTTTTTTATAATATTAAAATTTGATCACTATTATAGTTATTAATAAACATTTATATATATATGAGATTTTTTCCCCCAGTTGGTTGAGGTGGCAAATTGTATTAGTCTCACATCATTTTTATCGTTGACACTTGTAGGAACCAAGTATGAGGCTGCTGGGCCTTAAATCACTTGGGTTCACAATTTATTTGTAGTGGGCTTGAGGATTTCCTACTCTGGGTCGTTCTCGGTAGAGAGACTCAAACCAACACTTAGTTCACACTTTCTCACTTGACTGTTTTCTCTCTCCGTTTTTCTGAACCCCTTCTTCCTTCAAAACTTCTGCTATTTATAGCCAAGGTTAGTGATGAGATTACGATTTCAGCCTCTGTTAGTGATATTGAAGGTCCAGTATCATCTGATTTAAGTGGATTTTTAGGTGAGAGTGGGGTGCAACAATTATGGCTTTGGAACTTGGTTCCAGCTTAGTTGATAGTGCTCGGTAATGCAGCTTACCGAGCATATCATGATTTACCCGGGCACGGTTAATACGCTTGTCTGGGAAAGCTTATGCCGAGCACACATCAGAATTCAAAGCCCAAAATTGGTTTTTGCGCTAAGGCAGATCTAGGAAGGGCTTAGGGCAATGGGACTATTCCTGTTGGGCCTGGGCCCAAGGGCCTATATGGGTCTTGGGATCTCGGTGCCGTACATTAGCCCCCCTTTGATTCATACCCGGTTGCCGGGAAGAATCAAGGAGCTGGCCGAGCATTTTGACCTCGAAGACTTTCATGGCCTGGGAGTCGTGGTTATCGTTCCTAATTAATGCTCATCTCAAAAGACGCACCATTTCGCGGCGCCAGGTACAGTTGTCATTATTGCCTGACGCTTCGTGAACCGGAGCGGCGCGCGTATTGGTTACGTTTGGCATCCGCAGGGTCGTTTCGTAAATCGCGCCCATTTACTGCTTGATTAAACGCTTCTTTGCCCCCCCCCCCCTTTCTGACTCTATAAATAGTTCCCCATAGAACATTCTCTCATTTTTCCTCCACCTCTGTTATTTCGCGCCTAATCTCTGCCGACCAACTCTCTGTGTGCTTACTCTCCTGCCCAGTGTTTTCTTCCTCCTTAGAACCCAAATTAAGTTTTTCTTCCTTTTTCTATTCCTTCAGCTTATTTCTTCAAGTTCCCTTTTATAGCATTAGGTGTTATAGATGGGTTACTCTTATCTTCTAGAGTCTCCGGAGGCCTTGGCCACTTTTAGGAGCAAATTTAGTATTCCCGATGACGTGGATGTGGCTTACTGCCACGAGAGTGATATTGCTCTCCACCGAGGATTCGGTACAGCCTTTTTTCCTCTGATGGCAATCTTAGAAGGCGGGGTTAGGTTCCCCGTGAATCCCCTTTTGACCGATACACTTAGGTACTACGAGCTGTGTCCCGACCAGTTGCCCCCCAACTTTTACCGGGTAGTTAGCTGCGTCAGTAGGTTGAACCATACCTTTGATTTACAGTTAAATTACCATGACATTAACCATATGTATAGACTCTGTGGGAACAAAGCTACAAACTATTACCTAAAGGCACGAGATAATCGAGTACGGCTGATATCATGCCTGCCTGATTCGAACAGGAATTTCACCGGGGAGTTCGTTCGGGTGCACGGCAATTGGTTTGCCGGGGACGTCTCTTGCCCCCTTTCACGGCGTGAAGTGGGTTTGTACCAATCCCTTGATCTAACTGTTTTCCTTCGCTTTTCCTTTTCTTTTAATGGAATAAATCTTTATAATCAGATACTGATATGGCACCTGTTCTTTTGCAGACGGCAAAGTGTTTGTTCCGGACATTAGAACTGTCCACGCCAAGGATTTGAACTTCATCCTTCGTTCCAAGGTATACGCGCACTGGGACGGACAACTCCGAGCTTCGCACCTGATCCTCGGGATAGAGCTAGTTTACTCCACGTGGCATAATTTTAAGCAGGCACTTTTGGTTGACAATCCCCTGCTGTCCTACATAGACGTCCGGTACGCGAATTTCCTGCCGCCAACGCTTACAATCGGGGAGGCGAGAGATTCTGGATGGCGCTTCACCTGTTCGGACGAGCTAGCCCCATTGCAAGACGAGTCCGCGGAACGGGTGTCTCGACGCCTTAGGGAGTTAGCCCACGAAGCTGTCCAACAAAAGGGCCTTGTTCAAGAGCAGCCTCAGCCCGAGGATCCCCCGGCCGAGACTCAGCAACCAGCGGTTGAAGCAGCTGCCCTGTCGGTTGAAGCTATCCATCCAGGCGGAAGGATGGTGTCAAGGAAGGTATGACCATTGACCGTTTCGTGCCTGGTGCACGGTAACCCAACCAGCCCCCACCTTCTCAGGGCCGGGGCCAGGGGCCTCAGCCTCCACCCTCTTCGCAGGCTGGACGGGCTCGTAAGAAACAGAAGGTAACCGATCAACCTTCCACGGGCCCGGGGGATGCCGCCGTCCAGACTCCTCCCCCACCAACAGGGAGAATCGTTATCTGTGAGCCGCCAACCCAGGCTGGTACGAGGGTTGCGTCCTCCTCTCAGGTGGCTTCAGCGTGGAAGCCCAAGTTCCTTTTGGACGGCAAGCCGTTGCCTTCAACCGCCTGTGTTCGGATGTGGGAGAAGGGCGAGGGCGGCCGTATTGCCCAAACTTTGGCCGAAGGTCTTCTTCTTCCCGAGGACGTGCATGCCTTCGAGGAGGGATCTGAGGAGTCTGTGGGGCGTCGGTTAGAGTGGCACGCCATTGCGGTAATTACTTAGTTTATTCGTTTTCTTTCCATGCATTCACTTCTGCTTCTTTGTTAACTTTTGTGCTTGCTAGGCTGTCCAACTGGCTCACATAGTAGCCAGCCGGACACGGGATCTTGCCGAGGAAGTCGAGCGCGAAAAGGGAGTGCGGGAGTCAGCGGCCAAAACGGCGAAGGAAAAGCTCAAGGTAGCTGAGTCCGCCGAGAAGAAGGTTGCTGCCGCGGAGAAGAACAGAGCATTGGCCGAAAAGAGGTGTGCGGAGCTCTTGGCCAAGCAGAATGAGACGGAGGTGAAGTTAGCTGAAGCCATCGGCCTCAATACTGCCAACGCCGAGGAGTTAGCCGACCTTAGGGCAGCCTTGGCGGCCACGGAGCAAAAATGGTATAACGAAGGCTTCGCTGATGCCGAGAATTCTGCAGAGCTGGTAGTGGCTCGGGCTCGGAACTTGGGTTTTGAGGCCGGGTGGTTCGCCGCTCTCCAAGCACTGGGTGTTCCCGAGGATTCACATCTGAGAGACCCCGGCCAAATTCCCTTTCCGAGCCTTGTCGCTGCCGTCCAGGACACCCCGGCTGCTATTGACGAGGAGGAAACGGCCAGCATGAGGGAGTTGGTTGAACAAATTGACGCTCATGCTGAGCCAGAGGACATGGAAGCCACCAGCATCCCGACTGTGCAGGAGCTTCTCGGTGAAGACCCGCATTTCCCCCTGACCGACCAGCCAGAAGCGACGAACCCGACCCGACCCTCCAGCTGATTTTCTTACAGTCCTTTTATGCTTTTACTTGTTTTTATCATATTTCAAATTTTAATGGTTTATTTGCCTAAGGCACTGGGATGTGGTGCATGAACAATTACACTTATTTATTTAATTGGTAAAATGCTTTCCGTTTGACTTTCATTTTAATCCGTTGAATGAATTTCTGTCTATTTGTATGTTTCACGTGGATTATGCCAATGTTTTGGCCATTTAGCTTAACTGAGGGCCAGGCTTCTGCCCTTTGTGTTTTTAGTCATAAGGTCTCAACCTGCTCGGCGATTTTAATCGAGTCGAGTGTCAGGTCTCTGTCCTTAGAGATTTTAGTTGCAAGGTTTCCACCTGCTTGGCGATTTTAATCGAGCCGAGGGCCAGGTTTCTGTCCTTAGAGATTTTAGTTGCAAGGTTTCCACCTGCTCGGCGATTTTAATCGAGCCGAGGGCTAGGTTTCTGTCCTTAGAGATTCTAGTTGTAAGGTTTTCACCTGCTCGATGATTTTAATCGAGCCGAGGACCAGGTTTCTGTCCTTTGAAATATTATTTGCAATTCTCTTGGTGTGCAGTCACGGAACCAGAAACAGCATATACAAATAAGTTCATCTTAATCTTGATTTTAGCGAAATACAAGTTCTGGCTTACACTGATGATCATGCGTAGAATTTCTTTAAGTTATTGGTGTTCCACGGCCGGGGAAGCGGCCTCTCGTCGAGGTCTTCCAAGTAGTAGGCCCCTGCACCTGCGATGGCTGTAACTCTGAATGGTCCCTCCCAAGTTTGAGCAAGCTTCCCTACAGCTATGTCTCGCATGTTTCCCACAACCTTTCTTAACACTAGTTCTCCGGCACTGAATTCCCTCCCCTTTACATTTCGGTTGTATCTTTGGGCTAGTTTCTGCTGATATTCGGCGAGCCGTATGGTCGCAGCCTCCCTGCATTCTTCTAGCCAATTCAAACGCTCCATCATCAGGTTGGCGTTCTGGACGGGGTCAAACCCGGCGACCCGTGCGCTGCATAAGCTCACCTCGGTTGGTATCACTGCCTCTGCTCCGTACGTCAAAGAAAACGGGGTCTCCCCCGTGGATCTTCTGGGGGTCGTGCGGTAAGCCCACAATATATTGGGTAGCTCTTTTGCCCATCTTCCTTTTTCCTCGTCCAACCTTCTCTTGAGCCCGTTCAAAATAGTCTTGTTCACTGCCTCAGCTTGGCCGTTGCTTTGTGGGTACGCCGGGGTTGAATACTTGTTCTTGATGCTGAGTTCGCTGTAGAAGGTCCGAAAAGCTTTGTTGTCGAACTGTAGCCCATTGTCTGTTACTAGTGAATCTGGCACCCCAAACCTTGTGACAATGTTTTTCCATACAAACTTTTTCACGTCAGTATCCCGGATATTGGCCAAGGCCTCAGCTTCTGCCCACTTTGTGAAGTAATCTACAACCACCAATACAAAACGGCGGTTCCCTATTGCTCGGGGGAATGGTCCGAGGATGTCAAGCCCCCATTGCGCGAACGGCCACGGGCTGCTGACAGGATTTAGACGTCCTGCAGGCTGATGGATCAAAGGGGCGTGCTTTTGACACTGTTCGCAGCTCCGAACATATTCAGCGGCATCCTTCTGCATCTGTGGCCACCAAAACCCCTGGGTCATCGCTCTGTGTGCTAAAGACCGTCCCCCAACATGTCCGCCACACACTCCCTCATGTAGCTCGGTCAGAAGCTCTCTGACTTTCTCGGGATGTAAGCACAAAAGGTAAGGGCTTGCGAAGGACCTTCGGTACAATTTGCGGTCCGAAGACAGCCAGTATCGAGGAGCCACCCGACGAATCTTGTTGGCCTCGTCTTCATCCTCCGGAACTTTATCCTCGGCAAGGAAATCTATGATCGGTTTCATCCAACACAGATTAGCCACTGCTACCTGCGCAACCTCTACTCTGGCTTGGTCGGGAATACTCTTCACACTGATACTTGGCTCCCTTATAAGTTCTATTATGACTAGCCGTGGCGTGCCCTCGGTAGCCGATGAGGCTAACGTGGCAAGGGAGTCGGCGTGCTTATTTTGTGACCGAGCTACCTGGGATACCTTTACCGTTCCGAATTGACCGATAATCTGCTTGGCCGCACTCAGATAGGCTTTCATTTGAGAGTCCCGAGCCTCGAAGTCTCCTGTGATCTGATAAACAACCAGCCGAGAGTCTGAGTAAATCTCTACATCTTTCGCGCCCAGATGCAATACGGCCCTCAAACTGGCCAATAGGGCCTCATACTCGGCTTCATTGTTTGAGGTTTTGAATCCTAATCTGAAGGAGTGTTCCAATCGTATACCCTCAAAGGTGATTATGACAACACCAGCCCTGGCCCCCATAGCATTTGAAGCGCCGTCCACAAATACCCTCCATGGGCAAATTTCTGCACTATAGATTACCTTGTCGTCGTTCTTGGGTGTGAATTCTGTGATGAAATCTGCAAGAACCTGTCCCTTCACCGAGCTTCTAGGTCGGTATCTTATGTCAAACGATCCCAACCGAGTCCCCCATTTGGCAATTTGGCTTGTGAAGTCTGATCTCTTTAATAGTGACTGTAATGGATACTCGGTGAGGACGAACACCGTATGAGCCTGGAAGTAATGTGGCAACTTCCTCGTGGCATGCACCAGGGCTAAAACTAACTTCTCCAGGGGCAGGTACCTTGTCTCGGCATCTACCAAGGTTTTGCTTACGTAATACACTGGCATTTGTACTTCTTGGTCCCTTAGTAACACAGCACTTACGGCATGCTCGGTGACTAAGAGGTACATAAACAAATCCTCCCCGGGCTCTGGGGCCGTCAACCTTGGCGCCTTTGCCAAGTATTCCTTGAGTTCTCGAAAGGCCTCATCACATCTCTTGTCCCAACGAAACCCCTTCCACTTCTTCAGAAGTTGATAAAACGGCCGGCAGCGATCGGCAAACTTGGAGATGAATCAGTTCAGGGCGGCTAACATTCCAGTAAGCACTTGCACCTCCTTAGGATTGCTTGGTGGTTTGAGGCGGTTCACTGCTTCTATTTGGTCGGGGTTAGCCTCTATTCCTCGAGTAGAGATCAGATAACCCAGGAACTTGCCAGCCCCCACTCTGAAAGTGCACTTCTCAGCATTCAGGTGCAATTTGTGTCGCCGTAGTATCTCGAATACTCCCCGGAGGTCTTCCGTATGCTGTGACTCTTTTCTGCTTTTTACCACCATGTCGTCAATATAAACTTCAATCGTGCATCCAATTTTTTCTCGGAACATTCTCGTCATCATTCGCTGGTACGTGGCTCCGGCGTTCTTTAATCCAAACGGCATGACCTCGTAGTGATAGTTTGCATTCGTGGATATAAATGCTGTCTTTTCTCGGTTCTCGGGTGCCAAGACAATCTGGTAGTAGCCTTGGAAGGCATTCAGGAAGCTCATCCTCGGGTGCCCATACGTGGCGTCTACTAGTTGATCAATCTTGGGCATTGGGAATTGGTCCTTGGGACACGCCCTGTTCAAGTCTGTGAAGTCCACACAAACTCTTCATTTGCCGTTCTTCTTCTTCACTATGACAGTGTTTGCTAGCCATCTCGGGAAGAATATTTCTTTTATAACTCCGGCCTCCTTCAGCCGCTGGACCTCCAGGTTCACTGTATCGACGTGTTCTTTTGATGCTCTTCTCGGTTTCTGCTTCTTCGGGGGAAATGATGGGTCTACGTTGAGTTTGTGGACAATGAACTCGGGATCCACGCCGGGCACTTCATATGGGTTCCACGCGAAAACATCTACGTTCTGCAAAAGGAACAACAACATCTCTACCCTTTCCCGGTCATTCATGCTTGTGCCTATTTGGAAATACTTGTCAGTATCTGGAAGAATTCTAACCTTCAATACATCCTCAGCCACGTCCGCCCCTGTTTCCCCTCGGGGTCTCTGTAATTGCTATGAAGTTTCTTTCTCGGCCTGCTCAGCTTGTCCGAGCTGTTCATTTTTCCATCTGACCGCGGTGACAAGGCACTGCCTTGCCACTTGTTGGCTCCCCCTTACCTCGGCAACTCCATACTCAGTGGGAAATTTTACTTTCACGTGGAGGGTGGACGAAACAGCCTTCATAGCGTGAATCCACAGCCTCCCCAGGATTGCGGTGTACGGTGAGAATGATAGGACTACTATGAAGGTAACTATAACTCCTTTGCCTTCCATGTCCACCGGGAGAGAGATTTGTCCCTCGGGAATTACGACTCTCCCGTCGAATGAGACCAGCGGCGTGTCATACTTCGCCAAATCCTGGGTCTTTAATCCGAGACCTTCGAAGAGGTTCGGGTACATAACGTCAGCCCCGTTCCTTTGATCAATCATTACCCTCTTCACCAGGAACCCGCCTATCCGGGCCGTCACCACCAAAGCATCGTCGTGAGGTTGGACCGTTCCTTCCAAGTCGTCCTTTCCGAACGAGATGGTCAGCCGTCCAACTTTCTTCTTCTTCTCGGCTGATTCTCCTCCCGTGCAAGCCACTGTCAATACCCTTTTTGCTGCTGCTGTTCCTCTTGGTGCAACATGGATGACTTCGATTACCCCCAGTGGAGGCGAGAGGGGATTCCTTTTCTGTTGGACGCCCTGTCCGGCTTCTCGGTCAGTGGAGTCTACTACAAACTCTTTCAGGTACCCTGCCTTTACTAGTTGCCCGAGATGATCTTTTAATACCCGACACTGCTCGGTGGTGTGTCCTTTGTCTCTGTGATAGGTGCAGTATAGGTTTTGGTTCCTCCGGGACGGGTCGCCCCCCATTTTGTTTGGCCACCTGAAGAATGACTCGTTCTTGATCCGCTCCAAGATTTTGTGCACGGGCTCTTTAAACGCCACATTAACCCCTTCGATTTGCACCTCTGGTTCCTGCATTCTGAAGTCTTTTTTTGGTTTTGTCGGCAAAACGCCTTGCCGAGATCTCCCAATTAATGGAGCTTTCCCCCTGCTCTGCAGCCGGTCGTCCTCCAGGCGTTTGTACTTCTCTATGCGCCTCATCAGTTGCCTTATATCCTCGGGGGGTCTTTTCGTCAACGACTCCCGTAATTTAGAGTCTTCGGGGAGCCCCATCCTGAAGGTGCTTGCCGCAATTTTCTCGTTCCCTCCAGCAATCTCGTTGTAGAGTTCCCAGTATCGGCTGGCATAACTCCGAAGGGTTTCCCCAACCCTCATCTTCATGGAAAGTAGCGCGTCAACCGGTTGTTGCACTCAGCTGCATGTCACGAATCTACTGCTGAACTCTTGAATCAGCTCGGCAAAGCTATGGATGGAGCCTTTCCGTAACCCATTGAACCATCTCAGGGCCGTTGAGCCGAGGCTAGAGGGGAATACTTTACACATCAATGCATCATTGTGTGCATGCAAAGACATCATGTGGATTAGGAATTGAATGGCGGTCGCGTGAATCTACTCAGCATAGGGGCCCGTTCAATCTCATCGGAGAATGGAGACCGGGCTGCCATCCGCAAGGCTCGGCTCATGGCATCCATGGCGGCATTGTGGTGCTGCCGTTCCTCCGGCGATTCTGATCCTCGGTCATCGAATCCATGCGACCGTGAACGGTTTCGTTGATGACGTGGTTCCTGGGGGCGCCGGTGTGACTCTTGAAAGCGTGATTGGTCTCGGAATCGTTGCGTACCAGATCGGCTGGAGCCCTCCTCGCCCCGATTTCTCCTTTGCTGAGGGTTGCGATTCCTTTCTTGGCGCCGACCCCTTGCTTCCAGCTCCAAATCCATTACCAATCTGCGCAACCGCTCCAGCTATCGGTCTCTATCATCATACTGTCGATGCGCCGAGACGGCTGAAAGCGTTCGGTGTGTCTGGGCCAACCCTTCTCCCAATCCGGACCTTTCCTCTCCTCTTGGGTGCTCCCTATCCTCCCGCCGTTTCTGCCTTCTCTCCCTCCATGTCGATCCCCGAGAAGATCCTATGGAACTGCTCGGTGCACGCCCTCCTGAACGCTCCTTAGACATTTCCCTTGTTTGAGTCTCAGTCGAGCCACAGCTTCGTAGGAGAGCCCCACGGTGGGTGCCAATTGTAGGAACCAAGTATGAGGCTGCTGGGCCTTAAATCACTTGGGCTCACAATTTATTTGTAGTGGGCTTGAGGATTTCCTACTCTGGGCCGTTCTCGGCAGAGAGACTCAAACCAACACTCAGTTCACACTTTCTCACTTGACTGTTTTCTCTCTCCGTTTTTCTGAACCCCTTCTTCCTTCAAAACTTCTGCTATTTATAGCCAAGGTTAGTGGTGAGATTACGATTTCAGCCTCTGTTAGTGCTATTGAAGGTCCAGTATCATCTGATTTAAGTGGATTTTTAGGTGAGAGTGGGGTGCAACAATTATGGCCTTGGAACTTGGTTCCAGCTTAATTGATAGTGCTCGGTAATGCAGCTTACCGAGCATATCATGATTTACCTGGGCACGGTTAATACGCTTGTCCGGGAAAGTTTATGCCGAGTACACATCAGAATTCAAGGCCCAAAATTGGTTTTTGCACTAAGGCAGATACAGGAAGGGCTTAGGGCAATGGGACTGTTCCTGTTGGGCCTGGGCCCAAGGGCCTATATGGGTCTTGGGATCTCAGTGCCGTACAACACTAATTCAACAAGGGACACAAAGATAGTAGTTTAATTTGGACTTTGGATGTTGATCAATTTTTAATAATTCAAGTACATGTGAGTGACACAAAGATAATTGGAGTTTTATTTTGTTAGGTAACCCAGCGTACGTGGGATATAGAAATTTTGCTGACGTGTTATTAGTTATTACTGCATAGATGTTAACTCATGCTATATTATCCATCCCACATGATTCTCAAGACACTCTCAATTGGGTTCCAAATTGCCAAGGAAAATTCTTTGTTAAATTAAATCTGCTTATCAATTGAGTCAAACTGACAACCCCTAATCCCTAAATCCCTTATCCAAACAAGAATAGAAACATCTATGGAAGCTCAAAATCTATGAGAGGATAAAATTGTTACTTTGGAAAATCGCTTGGGATGTATTAACTAATTAATAAAGTAGTTTTGAGCAGTAGATGACCCAAGATGATTTAACATGTGTGCTTATGTAAACAACATCCTGAATCCATTGAGCACATATTAATCCAACTTGGTCCCTCTCTATTCGGCCTCTAAATCTATCCATGATTGCCTTTTGTTATAGGAGTAGGGCTTCTGTAAAAGGGGGCCTTTGGCCTAGGCCTAGTAGCTTAGGTGAAACATGTGTGAAGAGACTAGTGTGTGTGTATGTGTGTATTGGGCACCAATGAAAATGAAAGGAAGATCTTCTGCTGCTATTATTTTATTTTGCATTACTTGATACAATTAACCACACAGAAATAAAACAAGAGCTTATGCCTAGCTTTAGCTTTATGAGTTTTTGGTACAATATAACTAGTTGGTCCACTTTGAGCTAGTATGTCCATTCCTTTGGAAGAAATATCTCTGGTGAAGAACTTTGATTATGGGAAATAACGCTTGCACAACATTGAGCTTGTAAGTCCTTGTCGTTCTTATTTATGTTTGAATTGCAATCTCTACCTTTAGTTTTGTCATCTGAAAAATAGTTTTCTTTTAGTGATAGATCAAACAAAACAAGAAAGCAACCCCAAAAAAAGAAGAAGAAAAAAGAAAAAAAACCTTCTTGAGGTGATACAGGCAATCCTAATGCATGGACGTTGAGGTTGAGAGCTTGAACCACTCGAGAAGGGAGGAGAATCAGAGAGCAGGCTGCACAGTAATAACAAATTAATTATTAAATGGTCCACATAATATTCACATTGACATTGGGGGAAATGGAAAAAGAAAATCATAAGAGAATAATTTGCTGAACTCATAAGGTCACCTTAGTCTTTCTTATTGACAAAGAGTCACAATATGTTGTTAACATCACAGCTCAAACGATTTTCTCCCCTAGACCTCCAAACACTTTATGTATAGAGATGTGTCAATTAAGTTACAAGATTCTTAATATCTTGCATGCATCTGGCATTTACTAGTCTTAGAAGAAGTGTTATGTAAATATATAGCTAGGTTAGTATGTATCTTATGTAATGTAAAATTACAATCACATGTATTTAAAATATATAAGTCTTGCATACGTGTGAAAGAAGTGTTATATATATTTATATTGTATAAAATACTTTTAGTAGAAGATAAAGAGATCGTGAGTCCAATTCTTATTGTTTGTCAAGGAAATTTTTTTTTAAATAATCATTATAAGTGTAAGATTAATTCTAAGACCTTAATTCAATCATGTTCATTTAATAAATTATGGTTCAGCTAGTTTTTTTAGTCAAATTGGTAACTTGACAACAAACATAGCTAAATTGTTGCTTGCAAGCACATTTACCTTAAGAAGTATAAATATGGATGCAATACAACATAGGATTAACGATACGATAATTCTTGAAAAATTAGGACACAACATATATGATAAGATATGTTAATTCATTAATTAATTAATATTAGGCACATATTATTTTTAATTGTTTATTTTGACTTTTCAAAATAAATAACTATCAAAATCTTTAACAAATATATATATATATATATAATCAAATGAATTTTAATTTCGTCCCCACTCCTTGAGACCACAAATGCAAAATGGGTTCAATATTGTACCTGGCTTCTTATTTGGTTGGAAATTGGTCTTTGCTCTTTGTGGAAGAAAAACTCCCGTACCACCTGATCTTCTGCCTGACTCAAGGAAAATAGCTTGCATTCCAGGTCCTCCAGATGCCCAAATAGGGCCATTTTTCTGTCTTTGATGTGGTCTTGATCTAGATTTAAAATGCTGATGACACACGTACATTCTTAACCGTTACTATATAAAGAGATCAATTTTGAAAAGGTTAAAAAAAAAAAAAAAGGTGAAATTGACAATTGACTGTTACAATTTGCCCAAAAAGAAAAATTGGCCATCAAATTGAAACATTAATAAAGAGCTTTGGCTTATCTTTTAAATTTTAATATGAAAATTCTTGTGACGGCTAGTTAAAAATGTAAATTTGAAGGTGATCACTAATAAGAGCTTTTAGCTTTCTTAATGAAGATGGAACAAACTGACAATGGATTAATTTTCACAGCTTAGATTGTTATTATTATTTTTTAATTATTATTAAGGTATTGAATTCACAACCCCATCCTCTAATGGGATAAATAAAAATGTCAAAACTGCTAACTCTTTAGCAAATATTGTTAAATTTTGCTAATAGAAAACTCTCACTTGGTATTTATCAGCCTCCATATATATCAACAACTCCTAACAATTACTTTAAATCTGTCACAACTAAAAATACATGGTTCCGTAAGATCATAATCATAAATTACTTGTTTGTCTAAACTTCTTCTTTCACAATTATCAACGTCAAAGCGTTTGATTCTATCAAGCTTATTTTGTGTCTATCTAAAAATATATATATATATATATATATATCTAAAAATATTTGCATTCAAAAGTCAATATTTATCCTTATTCATACAAAAAATTAAAAAGAAGAAGAAGAAGATAATATTTGCACTTGTGTATCTTATTTTATTAAGGAAATTAAAAATGGTTTTATAAAAGAAAATGCTAAAGCCACAAATTAGTTTACAAATTTTTTTACAAAATGCTAACATGGTTGGGTGGTTATTTGTAAGTAAGTGATGCTAATGATAGATTCTGATAAAAACCAATAAAAATTTACCACATAAATAATTTGTAAAAATATTATAAAATAGTTTGCTTATAGCATTACTATACTTTTGAATGATTTACATTCAAAATTCAAAAATATGCTATTAAGATTACAGTTTGACTGTTTGACTCAATTCTCAGCAGTTAAATTACCAATAATGTGCCCTATAATGAATGCAATCCCAAAATAAATGGGATTTACTCCAAAATAAATTGACAGTTGCAAGATTTCCAAAAATAGTAAGGCAACTCAATTCCCCCAAGGAAAACGTGTTATACTATACTGTAATCTCACCAAATGAGCTGCCAAAGTTAGAAAGATTTTTATTTTTTCCTCCCAAATACTGTCAATAATATGGTTTATTTATTCTCGACAAAATTTTCTATCATTCTTCATCAGTACTCTTCAGTAGTGTTTAGTATTTTTCTTTCTTTTTTTTTCAGTTCAAAATTCAAATAGCCACATCAATTAAAGTATTTAACAATATATAGCTTCAAATGAAAGTCTGTTAGGTACGTGGATCATTTTATGCGTCTACTATATTGCCTAACAATGTATATATATATATATCCTCTATAATCTCTGTAATTAGATCAAAATGTTCACATTTCAAAACAACAAAATCCTAACAAACCATATTGTTTACCCAAATTTCTTGGCCTTTAGTAAAAACACTAACAATAAGAAGAACAATTGAAGTTTCCCATCAAAAAAAGAAAAAGAAAAGTCTAATCCTATATATTCTCATAATTAATAGTCTAGAGACTAGAGAGAGAAAGAGAAAGAGAAACATAGAAGAAGTACCTGTGGAAGTGGAAGTGGAAGTGACTCTTTGGGTGATTTATGATGATGATGATGATAATGTTTGTGTTGTTGTTGTGGTTGACTCATATTCACCTAAAAATAATCAAACACGAAGAATTTCAATGAACAACAAAAAACTAGAGGTTAACTCATGGAGAACCAAGGACATAGAGAATGCAAAATAAGTTGAACATATATATACCAACATAAACATCAAATTAATTAGATAATTTGTAGACTATACCATGTAATTAAATATTTAATATTAATAACAAGTACCTTTGTCTTTGTGTCACAAATCTCGTCTAGGACATGAGAAGGTAACCACAACATTCCTTTTTCACAAACATCCTCTGCAGCCATTGGAGAGAGAGAGAGAGAGAGGATTAATGGTAACAGGTATGAGTTTCAGTTAATTCCTTCGTTGTTTCTTGTTCTGGAATGACTGAATATTGAGACTGTGAGAGAGAAAGAGAGAGAGGGCTTTGTTTAAATAAGCTCCAACTTCAAACCTGTTACAAAAACTATAACATAAGAGTATATTTTTGCGGACGCGTAATTATTAGTTTTCATTTCGGTTTATGACTTTATGCCAACTACGTTTTTCTCAACCCAAAAAAAAAGGTTTTTGCCAACGACGTCGTTTTTTTGTTATCACAGGCACAGCTGGCTTAATATTATTCCAAATTTCTTGATGCACAATTTGGCCTTCGATTTGTGAATATAATTATAACTACGCACTGTACCATTTTACGTTGGCCATTTTTCTAATCATATTTTTGGTATGTAAATAAATAGTATGAATTACTGAAATACCCCTGTTCGAAAGCAGGAATATATATATTGAAAACTAAGGCTATTTTAAAAAACTATTTAATATGTATTATTTAAATAAAACACATGTTCCATAAAAAAATAAATAAAATAAATTTTTTTTATTGAAATAAAACATATGACTTATTAAATAAGCTACACTTGTTTGGAAGAAAATCTGATTTGAAGGTAAAATTTTTCATTTTTTCTTCTAAGGCATTTTAATTTCCCTACGTTATATATCTTCACCTTTACAAGGTTTAAGACTTTTTTTTTATTCATACATAATGAGTAGTGGGCAATGATTAGTATGTGAATTTATACTACCAAAAACTTCATTTTCTTGAATTTAGATAACTCTATTATTAAAGTTTTTTTTTTTTTGGTTGATAAAATTAAAGTTTTCTTTTTTATTAAATAAAAGACTTTAGATTGAATATTGTTTATGCTAAAATTAAATTCATTAACGTCTTAAATGATGATAAAGAACAATTATCTCAAAATAAATATTATAGATTCAAATCAATCAACTCTCTCTCTAATCAAGCCTATATCCAAAAATGTCAAATATTATAGACACCATTGTAAACCAATTTTTTGCTTTTGGAATGGAGGAAATTCTATAATATTGACTACAACTGATTTGATTCGAATTCAAATAATTTCAGATTTAAGGGATCAATTTAAAATTTGCAACTGATTTATTTAGTTTGAATGCATGCCAAAACTGTACGCGTACGTTGCAATATACATTGGATTCCAGGTCATTAATGTTTACTCAACAAAAAAAAAGTTATAACGCTACAAACTTAATTATTTTTTCAAGTCTGGGCTTCCAAATGAAATCTTTAACTAATTTCAAGGTGTTTTCCCCAAACAAAATGTTAATAATAGATCATACGGATAGGGGGGGTACTACTAGTTATTTAAATGGCGTAAATGCACTTTTAGTCCCTACATTTTGGTTTTTTTTCATTTTAGCCCCTACATTTTATTTTTTCCACTTTTAGTCCCTAAATCAATTAACGCGTTCCATTTTGGTCCTTTCCGTTAGCTCACTGTCGGAATTTGCTTAGGTGGCAGACGGACTATTAAAATAATAATAAAATTTTTTATTTTACTATTAAAAATGCCACGTCAGCTTATAAATTAAAAAAATTTATTTATTAATTTTAACTAAATAAATAAAATTAAAAACAAATCATTTAAAAAAGAAATTAAATTAATTAAATCTCAGAATTCAAACAATAACACCGCAACCAACCATGGTGTTCATCACAATCCCAAACCACAAAAGCCTATCCCTAACCCTAGACCCAAACACCACCACTCTCCATTCCCTCAAACTCTCTCTCCACCACCACACTCACATCCCAATCCACCACCTCCACCGGCTCTACCTCTCCCAATCCCACCCTCTCCCATCTCAAAATGACGCCGTCCTCCTCTCCGGCCTTCGTGTGGTACTGGACGAACCAGTTCATTTCGGAAATCGTTTTCCACAACTGGCTCTTGAAGCACAAATGTCGGGTTATGGAGCCGGAATCGGCTACGGCGTTTTACATTCCGTTCTACGCTGGATTCACGGTGGGGAAGTATCTGTGGTCGAATTCGAGTAAGGAGGAGCGCGATTGGGTTGGAGGTTGGGTGAAGAGAGAGAGATCGTAGATCTGGGTTTGCTTACCCAAATGAAAATCTCTAAAGATCTCTTTCTCAGACCAAAATCTCCCTCTCTCTTTCATCTTTCTAAAGCTCTAAAGTCTCTCTCTCAGATTGTGGATTTGTAAAAATCTCTAAATCTCTCTCTCGGATCAATGGTTGTGAAGTGGTGGTTGGTCCAGTGGTCGGTGGGGGTGGATCGTTGGATGGGTTTGATGTTGGTGTGGGTTGCAATGGCTTGATGGATTGATCGGTGACAGTGGAGGGGCTGAGGTCGGCGGTGGTTTGGATTTGGGTTTAAAGTGTATTTACCTCCAATCTCTCACAGATCAGTGGGTCTCTATTAGATCGATGGGTTTAAAATTTCTGGGTTTGTTTACAGGTTTCTCGAATTTTGGGTTTGAAATTTATGGGTTTGATGTTTGTATGGAGGGTTTGATTTTTCATGTGATGTTCTGGGTTTGTTAGAGATTGAGGGTTGGGTTTGGGTTTGTGTTCTTTGTGTTTTGAATCTTTGAAGGTCTTTGTATTTTGTAAATATGTGCCCTTTGATTTTATGTGTTCCGTGTTGGCATGTTCTTGATTTTTTTTAAATTTCCTCGGCAACCAAACATATTATTTGAGGAAGAACATGAACATGTTTTTCATGATGACTGGAAGAACATAATGTAAAGAATTTTTTTTTTAATTTAATTTCTTTTTTAAATGATCTGTTTTTAATTTATTTTAGTTAAAATTAATAAATAAATTTTTTTTAATTTATAAGCTGATGTGGCATTTTTAATAGTAAAATAAAATTTTATTATTATTATTTTAATAGTCCGTCTGCCATCTAAGCAAATTCCGGCAGTGAGCTAATGGAAAGGACAAAAATGGAACGCGTTAATTGATTTAGGGACTAAAAGTGGAAAAAATAAAATATAGGGACTAAAATGAAAAAAAACCAAAATATAAAGACTAAAAGTTCAATTACGCCTATTTAAATTTTATATGGAAATTAAACATGCTAGGCCAGTAACCAAGTCGATCTTCTAGTAGTTTGGTTCTAAAACAACGGACATTTGTGTCATTTGAGAGACGCTAAAGCCAAATAAATAATAAAATATGGATGTATTGTGGAGTTGTGGACGTGGATGTGGATTGAGTTGGGTTCGGTAAACCTCTCTGTCTCACTCTCTCTCTCTCTCTTTGACTGTTGCAGGGTTATTTTTTTTATGATTTAGCTGCTTTTTTTTTTTTTTTTTTTTTTTTTTTTTTTTAGGAACAATATGAAATTTAGCTGCTAGCTTCGTAATATACTTTTTTTTTTTTGCCCCTCCTTATTATTGAATCCATAACCTTTTGTTTATTCTTAATTTTTCTTTTTTCAAATATTGATTATGTAAATATATTTTAAGAATGCTAAATACATAACAAATTTTCACTATTTTTTTCATAATTTGCTAATGTGATGAGTTATAATTTAAATATTTCTTTCACAAGAACTCACCACTAACACTACGTAGCATATTGAGTTATAATTTAAATATTTCTTTCACAAGAACTCACCACTAACACTACGTAGCATATCAACGATTGTGAAAAAAACTTAAGAAAATACTTTTGTGTCTTTAGATTTAATATCATATTTTGGAGGGTTTTCTTTTTGGATCCTTTTGGGTTATGACCAGGGCCGGCTCTATGGTGGAGCAAAAAATGCAACCGCCTAAGGCCCCAAGTAAAAAAAAGGCCCCTAAATTTTAACCAATAGGATTATTTATAATCAATAAATAAAATAATTTTTTTTATTAGATGAAAAAAAAATAAAAAATAGAGAAAAATGCAACGTCGTCCACAATATTTTTCACAACACTTGTACAACTAATGCTAAGTAGCAAGTTATTACAGCCTATTGTTGATGGCAAAAAAATAATTATAGTGATATTTTCAAATAAAAAACAAAAAACAGTTTAAAATCTAGGATTTGTTGTAAAAAATATTGTGAATGTTGCACTTCTAAAAAAAAAAGAATAATAATAAGAGTTTAATTAGCAAACTTTTACTAGTTTTCATCTAAATCTACCACTAACACCACTGTTTTACTTACCACTATCAATCTACCACATCAACAAGTATGAAAAATTTTGTCAAATTTTTTTTTCTTAAAAATTCAAAAAAAAAAAAATTCTATGTAGTTCATGTTAATTAGTAGTAATTTTGCATCTAAATAAGATGATCAATTTTCGCCTTAGGCCCCCAAATGCATCAAGCCGCCCCTGGTTATGACTTGTTAAGTTTCAAGTAGTAGTGTTTTCAAAAAAAAAAAAAAAAAGTTTTAAGTAGTAGTAGTAGTTCTATTCTTTTTTTTTTTTTTTTAATTAAAAAAATGTTTTCAGTAGTTATTTTGATCACCAAGTGAATATTGGATTGGTAGAAATGATGACGCTTATAAGTGCACTTTTCCTAAGCTATAAAACTGTAGTGCTTCTTCTTACCCACCACAACAACCCTCCCCACATTCTTGAAAAGTTTGGTTTAACAAAGTGGGTTCCTTATCTGCTTCATGTAAGAATTTCACATTCTGAATTATGATTTATGACATCAGAGAAGATTTGAGATGAGTTGATTAGCGGATTATTGGTCTGAAATTTTTTTTAGTTTATGTTAACCAACCCATATTGAATTTGTTTTGTTTGGTATTCCAATCAACATCATCAAATTATGTGACTCATCTTATTTTAACTGAGCCCCTTTGCTGATCAATCTGTTTGAGATCTATTAGGGTGGAGCTGGAATTGAGTAATGAATCAAATTCTTTGGATCAGATTATTACTAAATTTGGTAATTTTTGGCTTCATAAACTGCCAAGATTTAACCAGACTAGTAGTAGGTTAACAATACTAAATGTTGGGTTAAGATAGTTTGAACCTAGTTAATTAATTCAATTACCTAAGTTGATTAATTAGGTTCAATTGTATGCAAATTGTGAAGGCAACAACAAATCACCAAATAAACTAAATGCAGCAAAAATTAAATTGACACGGTAATTTGTTGACAAATGGGGAAAACCTCTTGTAGGGAAAAAACCCCACCGAGTGAATTTAAGGTCACTACTCCCAAGAATCCACTAATCAATAATCAAGCAGTTATAAGTATGAGGAATCTTACCACCACCTTGGCTTATCCCAAAATACCAACTTACAGTTGAACCTTTGCTCCAATACCTAATTGGACTTGATCTTGTAGTAGTATTCTTTCCTTTGATGCACAAATCTCCAATCTATGACTAACTCCTTTGCATGGATTATAGTACGTGACTAATTCCACAGCAACCTTTTGATTGTTGTAGTTGATTTGCAACAGCTTCACTTAGAAACACCAATAAGATTTTCAATGTTGATGCTAGAGAATTTGCTTGGTTACAGAACCTAAAAGCGTACAAGAAATGCAACAAGAACTCTTTCTTCTGTAGAATGAGGCTAGAGTTTCAAAAAGAAAATCTTATGAAGCTTTCTAGGTTTAGGGTTTTTTTTCTTCACCTCTTTATTTAAATAGGAGCTTAATAGGCCTTTTAAATAGGCTCTCCAATTCCAATTAGGTTTACACAAACCTTGGGCTTTCCTAGTCCTATAAGGATTATACAAACCCATAAACAAATAGGCTTTTAGAATTAAACATTGCAAACTATATCGAACATTCCGTAAGCTCGATAGATCGAGAGGTATCGAGACAAAAATATCGAGTTTCAATAAATCTCGATAGATTGACAGGTATCGAAGAGGTATCGAGACCTGCAGATTCAGTTTTTCTTGAGCAGTTCTTGAGTAATCTTTATGTCTTCAATGTAACCACTTGAAATGATCATCTTGAACCTACTTAGATTTACCCAAATACAAGTAAAGTGCATTTTGTCATAGAATATGCCAATTACATAAAAATATGAACCTAACACTAAAGATTCTTACAATTTTTGAGATAATGTAATATGTAAATCATTTTGGATTTTTTTTTTTTTAATGTTAAAAAGAAATGAAGTTCATATTGGTTGACCAAACTCCAAATTCAAACCATTTAATTAGTCCAACAAAATGGGGATTGGGTGCCAGACTTGTGAGAGACCGCGCTCCTTGAGGGGTGCTTTCAAAAAGAGATTCGGGTGCTTAGGACACCTCTCTTTTGGGGTAATTGTGTGGAGTCGCCACTTATTTTTTATACAAAAAAAATAAAATACAATTACATGTCCAAAAATTCCTCGAATGTTATTAATTGATTATGGAAATACAATTACATCATAGTAGAATAACTTTACAAGGCTTTGGTCCTAATACAATCTATGTAAAAATTGCAAAGTTTTGATCCTAGTTACAATCTACCAAAAACAAAAGATAAAGCACTAGTCTAGTATCTAAAAGCCTAAGTTCGGGGGCTAGGTTACAGAATGGGAAGGTGTTAGGCACCCATTCTGCCCAGACAAAGTCTCGTCTTCTAGTTTCTATTGACCATTATATACCCTTTTGTATGACATTGAATGATATGTTGTAATACATGTAACAAAAACTTACTTGACAAAATTAATTTAAACAAATTCGTCTTATGAATATGCCTTCTTCTCAAAGAAAAATCAGATTTGTTTTGTAAGGTTGAGAAAAATGAAATTCGATTAACAAAAATCAGATTTGTTTTGTAAAGGATAAAAAAAAGGGATTTGGCTAATAAAAATAAGATATGTTTTGTAAAGGTTAAAAAAGAAAAGAAAAGAAGAGATTTTAGAAGAGGATTCATATTCATAATTCAAATCTATTATGCATGCATCACATATTTATGGAATGACATATAAAACAAACTTTAACCTAGCTATTAATTCATTCTTTAAAATTCAAAATCTATAGTTTTTATTTAAGAAGAAAGCTATTTTAGGAAAATTTTTAGATCTGTATTTAATGAAAATACAGATCTGTTTTTTACCAGAAAAAATTTCAAATCTATATTTAGTGAAAATACAGATTTGTTTTTTACTAGAAAAAATTTCAGATCTGTATTTAATGAAAATAAAGATCTATTTTTGACTCGAAAAAATTTTCAAATCTGTATTTAGTGAAAATAAAGATCTGTTTTTGACTCAAAATTTTTTTTTTCAGATTTGAATTTAGTGAAAATACAGTTCTGTTAATATTTAAAAAAAGAAGAAGAGAGTTTTGGTGATTAATTGCATATTTTGAAATTGAAGAAGGATTAAAACATGTTAAACAATTAAAGAACATTCTAACTAAGCATGCGAACATGGCAAATATAAATTGAGAACAAGATCATTATAAAATCAAACACATATTAACAAAAATTCATGCAATGAACAACTCAACATGTCAATTAAAAGAAAAGAACCATAAGAATGAAAATACCTACTTGCATGAGTGTACCCTTCAATGGAAGAATATTTTAGAAATCAAAGCAATTTTCACTTCTTTGAGGAAAATACTTTACTTACAAAAAAGAAGTTCTTAAAGCCAAGGGTTCCAGAACGTTTTTAACGTAAAGGGAGCAGAGGAGTCAGAAAGGAAGGCCAGAAAGAGGGCTCAAAAAAAGGGTGTTGAATGTTGGGAGGCCTCCCTTATTTATAGAGGTTGGGATGCTTGGAAAATAAGCTGAATAAGATCAGATACAAATTGGAATGCGTTCTTATCTCTAAAAATTCGAAAAAGATAGGTTTTATCTAAATCAGGAGGTTCCCAAGCCGGGCCGAGCATTTGGGCCACGAGCCTTCTTGGGTACCGAGCCCCCTTTTCAATTTTGGTTTGATTTGGACTCCTTTTTTGAGGATTTTTTAGCCAGGAACTGCTCCTAGACACTTTTTTAATTCATATTCTAAAAATTAATCCCTTTTTCTTGATATTTAGGTCTTTGAAGTAATAATTATTTGATAGGTAAATATTCTAAAAAGACTTAATTATCCACAATTTCTTTATTATATGATTATCCACTTTATTCCGATGCAAGCAAGCTTATTTTTGACACTAACCAACAACCAATCACAGAATTATTTAATTAATTTTAATTGTTTAACCAATCAAAATTAATTTAAATTAATCATGCATGGTCGGTTCCACCAAAACAAAATGCATGCAGATCGTGAAAACTTGATCGTGTGATTTCTTTCAATCCAATGGTTCGATTTAGGAATCGGGCATACCATTGTGACCGTTAGAATCTCAAGATCATTTTTATGATATGCAATGAATGAATTAATGCATGTAATGCAACTATGATTTTTTGGGTATATGAATGGTCACTCTAGCCATCTTCCAAAATTAAATCATGGGTGCAAAATTGAGTGTTTACAGAATGCCCCTCATTGACAGAGGTTGCAAAGCGAATGTCAATGTAAAAACAAAGACACTGATTTTAGTAGTCATGAGTTAATTGAGGTTGAATTTTCAAAGACTACCTAGCCCTAGAACCTAAAACCTTGGGACATAAAACTAGTGTTTTATTATTCGGAAATATGAGAACTATGAATACTTGATCTACTTGATAATTTGATGGACCTGAATTAAATCTTGAAATTTGAGGTGACTGAGAGGCTTCTCTATCTCAATTTGAATCTAAGGGCAATTGAGAGGCTTCTCTATCTCAATTTGAGTCTGGGGTGATTGAGAGGCTTCTTTATCTCAATCTAAACTTGAGGTGACCGAGAGGCTTCTCTGTCTTGGTTTGAATCTGAGGTGATTGAGAGGCTTCTCTATCTCAATCCGAATCTAAGGTGACCGAAAGGCTTTCTATCTCGGTTTGAATATGGGGTGATTGAGAGGCTTCTCTATCTTAATCTTAATCTGAGATGATCGAGAGACTTCTCTATCTCGGTTTGAATCTGAGGTGATTGAGAGGCTTCTCTATCTCAATCTAAATCTGAGGTGACCGAAAGGCTTCTCTATCTCGGTTTGAACCTGGGGCGATTAAGTGGCTTCTCTATCTCAATCTGAAACTGGGGCGACCAAGAGGCTTCTCTATCTTGATCTGAATTTGAGGTGACCGAGAGGCTTCTCTATCTTGATTTAAACATGGGGCTTTGCCTACAAAAGATCAAAGTCTGGGATTAGATTTTAAATGATTAATGCTTTATTGTTTCATCATTTTGAGATATGTGATTCTTCTTCTTTTTCCTTGTTTTGATTTGTTTTGTTTTTTTGTTTTTTTTTTTTAAGAATTGAATTTCCTCTTCAAAAGAAAAAACCATTGATTTTTATGAAGTCTTTTGAAAATTTTTCATCATTTTTTTTTTTTGAAATTTGTTCATGGAGATTTTTCATTTTCATGAAGATGTTTTCATGGAGATTTGTCATTTGAAGATTTGTTCAGGAGATTTTTCCCTTTTTCATGAAGATGTGTTCGTGAAGATTTTTCCCTTTTGAAGATTTTTTCATGGATATTTTTCCCTTTTTCATGAAGATGTTTTCATGGAGATTTGTCCTTTGAAGATTTATTCAGGAGATTTTTCCTTTTGAAGATTTGTTCATGGAGATTGTTCCCTTTGTGAGGATGTGTTCATGGAGATTTTTCCATTGAAGATTGAAGTGTAGGAGATTTATCCCTTTTTGAAAATTTGTTCATGAAGATTTGTCATTTGAAAATTTGAATAGGACATTTATCCTTTGAATGTTTGTTCATGGAGATTTGTCCTTTGAAAATTTGAATAGGAGATTTATCCTTGAAGATTTAATCATGGAGATTTGTTCTTTGAAGATTTGTTCAGGGGATTTTTCATTTTGAAATTTTGTTTTGGAGATTTATCCTTTTAAAAATTTAGGAGATTTATCCTTTGAAATTTTCTTAGGAGATTTGTCCTTTTGAAAATTTGATTTTAGGAGATTTTTCCTTTTTGAAAAATGTTTTAGTAGATTTATCCTTTTGAAATTTTGTTAGGAGATTTATCATTTGAAAATTGAAGTTCAGGAGATTTTTTCTCTTTTAATTTCCGGCAAGAAAAACAAGAGTTGATTTCTAGTTAGTTAATTTGTATAACTCATGAACTACCACTCTTTGATCTTTGTATTTGATGACTTTGATATGTATGGACTTATTCTTGTAAGAGCTTGATTCAGAAAAGTTTAGAGTTTACCTGATAAAGCTTTGTGGTGCAAAGGTTTGAATTTACCTGACAAGTTTTGAAAAGGGTGATCTTGCCTGAATGAGGCATAGCTGAATGCCCCTAGTCTACAAATTGAAGCATGATTTTAAAAACCTTGACTTTTGAGGAAAAGATGATTTTTTTTTTTTCAAAATGGATGAGGCATGGCCGAATGCCCCTAGTTTAGAAATGGATTCATGATTTTTGGAAATCTTGATTTTTTTTTTTTTTCTGAAAAGATGATGATGGTGAATTCTCTCTCTCTCTCTCTCTCTTTGAAAATGAATGAGGCATGGCCGAATGCCCCTAGTTTGCAAATTGATGCATGACTTTTGAAAATCTTGATATTTGAGGAAAAAATGATTTCCTTTTTTTTTTTTTTTTTTTTTTGTCAAAATGGATGAGGTATGGCCGAATGCTCCTAGTTTAGAAATGGATACATGATTTTTGGAAATCTTGATTTTTTTTTTAAAAGACGATGATGATGATCTTGATGGGCCAATGGGCTTTGTTGGAGTGCCGATTGGCACATCTTAAGCCCTCTCCAGTTGTCGCATTTTCAGCCCTTTTTCTAGGACATATGGTAGTATCGAAATTGAAGATTGATGGTGAACGTTGAGTATTTGAAAGATCCATGTCCACCTCCTACAAAAGTTTCTTTCCATGAGCTTGTTAGTAATCAATTATTAAAAAAATGTTTTGGGCCAATGCCCCTATTTTAGACATGCTTGCACAGAAAAGTGATGATATGCTTAATGCAAAATAGATGCTCCTAGCCTAAATTCACACAAAGAAATGTCTTGATATCGAGTCATTCAAAAAATGTTTTTTGAGTGATTGTGATCGGGCCTTTGGAAAGGTTGCCTACGTACCTCTCTCTTAGAGGATCAGGTCTGAATGTAGTTTGAAAAAAGTTTTGAAAAATAAAGTTTTGAAAAATCTTTTTTTTTTTTTAAATGAAGTTTATGTTTAGGTGATTGTGACAGGGCCTTTAAAAAGGTTGCCTATGTACCTCTCTCATAGAAGATCATGTCCAAATGTAGTTCGAAAGCAAGTTTTGAAAAAATGATTTTTTATTTTATTTTTTAAATGAAGTTTCTTTTTGGGTGATTGTGACCAAGCCTTTGAAAAGACTGCCTACATGCCTCTCTCATAGAGGATCAGGTCCAGACGTAGTTCGAAAGAAAGTTTTGAAAAGTGATTTTTTTTTTAAATGAAGTTTCTTTTTGGGTGATTGTGACTGGGCCTTTGAAAAGGCTGCCTATGTACCTCTCTCATAGAGGATTAGGTCCAGATGTAGTTCGAAATTTTTTTTTTGAAAAATAAATTTTTTTGAATTTTTTTTTTGAAAAATGATTTTTTTTTTTTTTTTTGGAAAAAATTTCACTTAGAATGAGACTTTTTGAAATTTTATATATTTGAAATGAACAAAAGGTGATCCTTTGAATAGCCTCTTTGACCAATCATAATGCTCAATTGCTAACTCGATCTCATTGGCTAGGAAGGATTTGAAATTATTAAAAACATTTAATTAGATTTGCTTCTTCATTTTGAACATTTTCAAATTAAGTCTTCAAAGATAATCAAAGAAATGAAATGCTTGGGAATCACATATGTTGGGAACAAGCAAGAAAGGGAAAAGTCCCAAGTTTGAAGAGTTGAAACTTTTTGAAAATTTGGAAATTTTGTTCTCTTGAGAGTCATTTTTTTGCTGGAAGCAAACAAAGGGAGTATTTCAAACTTAAAGATTTTTTTTTAAGTCACTTGAGAATTTGTGAAATTTTGTCTTTGGAAGATATCAGCCAGTGGGGCTTGATAATTTTGAGTAATTTTCCTTTATAATCCAAGAGAAAATATTATCAGAGCTAAAGGTGCACCTACAATCAACATGACTTCAAGGAGGACTTTATTCAAAGGTTGTAATGTAGGCCAAGTTCAGGTTATGGAATGAAAGATATAAAAGGCTCAAAACCCTTATGACATTTCCCCAAGTATGCAATACTTTATATTCAAGCTTTGGAAGGGTTTTTCACATATTCCATTATTGACTCTTTTGCTAAAATCCTTGTCATGTTTATCATCTTCTCATTGGTCTTCATTGATTCCTTTTATTTGGTATTGATTTTTTTAGATTGACAACTTCCTCTTTTTGGTCTTCTTAGCATTCTATCTTGTGGTCAAATCACTCACTCTTATTTTTGTTTTTCTCTTCTTCTTTTTTTTTAGATTTGTTTTTTGCTTTTTTTTTTTTGCTCTAATTTTTGCCTAGACCGCCTTTTCGGGTTTTCAGCCTAGCGAGTTTTTTTTTTTTTTTTTGCTCTAATTTTTTTCC
This sequence comes from Quercus robur, assembly GCF_932294415.1. Classification (NCBI taxonomy): domain Eukaryota; kingdom Viridiplantae; phylum Streptophyta; class Magnoliopsida; order Fagales; family Fagaceae; genus Quercus; species Quercus robur. The sequence goes on along the minus strand of NC_065545.1, from coordinate 20,466,058 downwards.
TAGACCGCCCTTTTGGGTTTTCAACCTAGTGAGTTTTTTTTTTTAATTTTTTTTCTTTTGGAATTTTATTGGCTTTCACTTAATTGCATTTTTTGTTTCTTTCAATTTGACAGACCTCCATCTTTCCTAGATGAATTTACATTTCTCCTTGATACCCTCTTATCCTTTCTAATACACTTTCATTTTTCTTGACTTGATTGAACACACTTTTTTTTTGTTGATGAAATGTATGTTGCTTTTTCCTTTCCTCATCTTCCTCAATTTGATTGAATTTTTCTTTTGATGAATCTTCATTTTTGCTCATCCTTCTCAACTTGAATTATCTTTCATGGAATCTCATGTCTTTTGTGTCTATTGATGAATCAGTATTCTCTCATGTCTTTTGTGTCTTTTCCTCTCCTTTTTTCTTCCCTTTTTTGTTGTTGTTGTTGTTGTTGAAGTCTTTTCTAGCTTGATGACCTTTTTTTTCTCACAGTTTGATACTTTCTCAAAATTTTATCTCTCCTTGATGGGTTTTCTTCCTTTCTAGCTTGATGGAGTGAACTATCCCTTTCTTTGATGAACTCTCTTTTCTGAACTTGATGAACTCTTCATCGATCTCATTTTCTTCATTGAAGACCTTACCAAGTGGTGCTGAATCCATAAGGCCAACACTTCCTCATCTTGAGATTTAAGCATGCATACTTAATTTTGCCACCCAAGGTTTAAGTTTTTAGTGGGTTCATTGAAAAACAGGCTAATTGTTTAAAGGCTCAAGTTGGTTAGCAATGGATAACTATTGTAATAGGTGTCAAGGAATAATGTGGGTTACCGAAGGCCGTCTCCTATCCCTAGTGATGCTTTCTTTTAATCACAGTGAATTAAACTCCTTTAATAAATTGTTCTTGGAATAGAAGTATAAATGCTCTAATGATGTGAAAATTATGTAGAGATTGAGATTGAGTGTATGTGTTTTGTGGTTTGAGGAATTGGGATGAATGGATGAATTTCTTTGATTGCCTTTTAGGACCTTTTCTTATCATATTTTGAATGTTTAGCAAAAGTCCTTACATGGATTGAATGAAATCAAATCCCTTTTTGGAACAAATTGATTGGTAGAGCAATTCATCATCATGATTTGGAAAAAGTTTTGTCAAATGGATCATCTTGTACTCTCTTGAAAAGAAGGCTTTTGAAAAAAATTTGGAGTCTTTGAAAGGGAGGCTTTGGAAAAATCTTGGAGTCTTTGAAAGAACAAAAAGGATTTTTTTTTTTGATTTTTTTTTTTGGGATTTTTTTTATAAACAAAATGGATGAAACATAAAAATCAACAAAAATACATTAAACCTCAACAAATATTCTCATTAGAAATATGTAGTAAACAACAAACTTTAAGATAAAACAATGATCCTGATAACCCAAATATGGCTTATGGCTTGACTGCTTATGAAATGAGGCAAAGTCGGGCTGCTTGTTTCTTCTTGGTCCATTGTGGATGTTTGAGTTGAAATTCTGAAAATTGGACCTTGGTAGGCCTAAACCTCGAGGAAGATGAGTTGATCTTGATGGAATTGGGCTTGAATGAGCTTGAGTTTGATGAGCTTGATGGACTTTGGGCTTAGCTAGATTGGGCTTGAACTGCATATACACATGACATACCTTTCTTTCTAGGAAAACAAAATCAGGTTTATAAAACATATAACATTCAAACAATTATGATAGGCCCAAGTGTTGAACTTGGGCTCACCATTGCTCAAACAATGGTCAAACACACACAATATGCAATGCAATTTTAACATGGAAGGGCCTAAGGACAGGTTCTAAGTCATTACATTGTAGGGTGGGTTTGTTGTTTCATTGTTTCCCATAGCTGGGACGTTACACCTCCCAACTTGTAATGTGATGAACATTATGTTTGTCCAAACGGCATGGTCTATCCTTTGTAGTCAACAATAAATGATCCAGTGACTTTGGTTTATGAGTTGGTGAGTTCACCATTGGGTACTTGAATCAAATGAATACCGGTGATCCATGATTACTACCACCATATGTTGAGATGGGTACATGCAATGTTTGTTGTTTTGATGGCACATACTATGATAGTTAGAAAAAGCTCTTAACAATCAAGATGGCAACATAAACAAAAAATATTATACAAACATCTCAAGACATAGACAACCAAACAAACAAAAACATCATACAAAAAACAAGGGTATATAATTGGTCACTAAAAGTCTAACACGAAGCTTAGTCCTTGACATCCCTAGCAGAGTTGCCACTGCAAGAGACCGCGCTCCTTGAGGGGTGCTCTCAAAAAGAGATTCAGGTGCTTAGGGCACCTCTCTTTTGGGGTAATTGTGTCAAGTCACTACTTATTTTTTTATACAAAAAAAAACAAGAAAAAATAAAATACAATTACATGTCCAAAAATTCCTCGAATGTTATTAATTGATTATGGAAATACAATTACATCATGGTAGAATAACTTTACAAGGCTTTGGTCCTAATACAATCTATGTAAAAATTACAAAATTTTGACCCTAGTTACAATCTACCAAAAACAAAAGATAAAACACTAGTCTACTATCCAAAAACCTAAGTTCAGGGGCTAGGTTATGGAATGGAAAGGTATTAGGCACCCATTCCTCCCAGACAAAGTCTAGTCTTCTAGACTCTAATGACCATTATATACCCTTTTGTATGACATTGAATGATATGTTGTAATACATGTAACAAAAACTTTACTTGACAAAATTAATTTAAACAAATTCGTCTTATGAATATGCCCTCTTCTCAAAGAAAAATCAGATTTGTTTTGTAAGGTTGAGAAAAATGAAATTTGATTAACAAAAATTAGATCTGTTTTGTAAAGGATAAAAAATAAAAAATGGGATTTGGTTAATAAAAATCAGGTCTGTTTTGTAAAGGATAAAAAATAAAAAATGGGATTTGGTTAATAAAAATCAGATCTGTTTTGTAAAGGATAAAAAATAATGAGATTTTAGAAGAGGATTCATATTCATAATTCAAATCTATTATGCATGCATCACATATTTATGGAATGACATATAAAACAAACTTTAATCTAGCTATTAATTCACTCTTTAAAATTCAAAATTTGCAGTTTTTATTTAAGAAGAAAACTATTTCAGGAAAATTTTCAGATCTGTATTTAATGAAAATATAGATTTGTTTTTGACCAGATAAATTTTCAAATCTGTATTTAATGAAAATACATATCTATTTTTGACTTGAAAAAATTTTCAGATTTGTATTTAGTGAAAATAGAAATCTGTTTTTTACTCGAAAAAATTTTCAGATCTGTATTTAGTGAAAATACAAATCTGTTAATATTTTTTTAAAAAGAGTTTTGGTGATTAATTGTAGATTTTGAAATCAAAGAAGGATTAAAACATGTTAAACAATTAAAGAACATTCTAACTAAGCATGCGAACATGGCATATATAGATTGAGAACAAGATCATTATAAAATCAAACACATATTAACAAAAATTCATGCAATGAACAACTCAACATGTCAATTAAAAGAAAAGATCCATAAGAATGAAAATACCTACTTGCATGAGCATACCCTTCAATGGAAGAATATTTTAGAAATCAAAGAAATTTTCACTTCTTTGAGTTCTAAAATACTATACTTACAAAAAAGAAGTTCTTAAAGCCAAGGTTTCCATAACGTATTTAACGTAAGGGGAGCAGAGAAGTCAGAAAGGAAGGCTAGAAAGAGGGGTAAAAAAAAGGTCAAAAAAGGGTGCTAAATATTGGGAGGCCTCCCCTATTTATAGAGGTTGGGATGCTTGAAAAATAAGCTTAATAAGATCAGATATGAATTGGAACGCATCCTTATCTCTAAAATTTTGAAAAATATAGGTTTTATCTTAATCAAGAGGTTCCTGAGCTGGGTTGAGCATTTGGGCCAATCGACACTCCAAGAGTGCCGACGGCCTTCTTGGGTGCTGAGCCCCCTTTTCAATTTTGGTTCGATTTGGACTCCTTTTTTTGAGGATTTTTTTTAGTTGGGAATTGCACCTAGACGCATTTTTAATTCATATTCTAAAAATTAGTCAATTTTTCTTAATATTTAGGTCTTTAAAAGTAATAATTATTTGATAGATAAATATTCTAAAAGACTTAATTATCCATAATTTCTTTGTTATCTGATTATCCACTTTATTCCCATGCAAGCAGGCTTATTTTTTACACTAACCAACAACCAATCACAGAATTATTTAATTAATTTTAATTGTTTAACCAATCAGAATTAATTTAAATTAATCATGCATGGTCAGTTCCACCCAAACAAAATGCATGCAGACCGTGAAAACTTAATCATGTGATTTCTTTCAATCTGACGGTCCGACTTAGGAATCAAAATTGTCATTAAAATATCTAAATTTTATTACAACAAAATTTGTTTTTGCACAAACCTATCTTAAATTTTATTGCAACACCTTGCATCAACTATTGCAATGATTGTTTTCCTTATAATAAACATTTTTTCTTGTAGTTGAGGAGGTCTTTTCTTTTTTGCATTTTTTGGAGTTTTGCAATTGATAATGACAACATCGGATTTGAATGTCTATTTTACCATCGGAGTTGTCCATTGATACGATGAAGAGAAAGAGGTAATCTCTTAATCTTCAGATAGTCTAAGATCACAATATATTAGAGAGAATCACAAATTATAACACAACTGCTACTACAAATGGTTGTCAACTTTGGTGAAAACCATAATTTCAATTTCCTCAATCAGGGAAATATTTCTACAAATTTTTTTTTTTTATCAACTTCATCAGATGCTTCAGGCCCAGCTATTATTTCATCTAACTGAAGACACTACCAAATAGTAATTTGTTTCAGGTTGGCAAAGTTGAGGAGCAACCCAAGAGCAAAGAGCTTCCTTATATTCAGACACTCATATATTGAAAATCTTCAAGATAGGAAAAGGTGCCAGGTGGGATCATTAGTGCTGGTGTGACTTTCTCTTCGCTAAACAGTATCTGTAACTTGTCCAATTTCTTGAGATGTATAATCACAAGTCCTTGATGAGGAAAGGTGTAAGAATAAGAAAGAACGTTGTCTATTTCTTCACACTCAGTGATCCAAATAGACTCTGTGCATTTTAAACACGCCTATATGCCTAACTCAACATGCCTGATGCAATAAATATATCATTGCATCAAAATTTTCATTAAAATATCTAAAGTTTATTACAACAATTTTTTTTTTTTGCACAAACCTATTACCTTAAATTTTATTGTAACACATTGCATCAACTATGCAATAACTTTGATGTTATTGCAATGATTGTTTTCATTGTAATTGATAATGACAACATTGGAGTTGAATGTCTATTTTACCATTGTTTTGGACTTTTGCAATTGATAATGACAATATTGGAGTTGAATGTCTATTTTACCATTTTTTATTTTTACTAGTCGTAGACCCACGAAAGAGCCATGTGTAAAGCACATGTCTGGAAGATGAAGAGACATGCCAGCTTGGAGGTTTTTGCGAGTGTCTCATGGGAAAGGCCACCATGCGAAGTACTTGCAAAACTTTTTGTTTGGCAAAAATTTATGTTTGCTTTACCAAATCTTTACCCACACTATATATACCCTCATTATCCACAAACTGTTAGGAGTGCTTTTCAAAGAGAAAACCCTAGAAGCTACACTTGAGTATTAGAGATTGTTATACCCACAATCATTTACACATTTCCTTGTGGTTTTCCTTAACTCCTACCTCTCCATCTTCATATCCTTGAGAGGTTGGTAGGCCAAACACTTACCACACCCATCTTGAGTGTAAAGTGAGAATTTGGTGCCATTGGGAAGCATTGGAAAAAGCCATTCATTGGCAAATGCAATTCATTGGCAAATGCAATTGGGCTGAATTGCGAGATCTAGAAAGCTAGAGAAGACAAGGTTCTGAGAAGCCAGTTGGTAGTAGGAGCTTGAAGGGCTTAAGTGCATGGGGTAGATTAGGCTTGGAGGGTCTTTTGTTATTCATGTATTCCAACTTTACTCTCTAGTGGATCGATTTCGACTTGGAGGGTCGCAGAGAGGTTTTTCGCTGAGTTCTTTAGTTTCCTCTTTGATAACTCGTCTTGGTGTTATCTTGTGTTTGCATCTCTCTTCCCTACTCTTAACCTTTCCTTTTATTGTTGATAATGAATGAATATGGCTTAAGGTAGTGATAACGGTTGTTTGCGCTTCTTTACTCTTATTCCACACTTAGTATAAGTTAGAGTAAAAGTTATCTAGCCGTAATTTTAATTTGGGGGTCTAAACAAGCTCTTGTGTTTTTACATAAATCCGAGCTTTCAATTGGTATTAGAGCAGGTACACTTATCAGATTTCATTATCCTAGTGTGATCCTAGACCCTAAGTGAGATGGATAGATCTCAATCTCTCAATGCTCCTCCCTATTTTGATGGGAGTAATTATGCTTTTGGAAAGTACGAATGCGTGCTTTTCTATGTGCGATTGATGAAACGGTGTGGGATTCCATCGAAAATGGTTGGGAAAGACCCACTACAGCCAAATCCGAATGGGATAAGGCTGCTTTTGCTTTGGCAAACGCCAATAGCAAAGCGATTAAGGCTATTTTCTGTGGTGTTTCTACTAATGAGTTTCATAGGATTTCACATGTGAAGACCATGAAAGAGGCGAGGACCATTCTTGAGACAACCTATGAAGGTACCAAGAAGGTTAAGGACACCAAGCTTCAAATGCTCACTACACAGTTTGAAGAAGCAAAGATGAGAAACGATGAGTCGTTTGATTCCTTCTATAGGAGACTCAATGAGATAGTGATTTCCAAGCTCAATCTTGGGGAGAAGATTAAAGATGCTAAGGTGGTGAGGAAGATTTTGAGATCCTTACCTGAAAGCTTCTGGGCTAAGGTCATAGCCATAGAGGAGAGTAAAGATTTGGATAAGATCAAGATTCAAGAACTCATTGGATCTCTTCAAACATATGAGCTCGGACTACCTTCTCACAAATCTAGCAAATCCCTTGCTCTCAAAACTATAAATGAGCGATTGGGTGATTCCTCCAATAAAGATGACATAGAGAAGGATGTGGTATTTCTTGCGAAGAACTTTCGAAAATTTCTCAAGATGAAGAACAATGGGAAGTCGTCTGGCAAAGGAAAGTTCTCATCCTCCAAAAATGAAAAGGAGTTCAAGAAGAAAGATGGGAAGGATTATCTATCCACTCAAGGAATCGTGTGCTATGAATGCAACAGCCATGGAGATTTCAAGAAAGAATGTCCAAACTATTTGAGAGGATGCCACTACCCTTAGTGATTCAGAAAGCTCAAATTCTGATGCAAAATGAGAGTGTGATAGTGAGGGAAACTATTTAGCCTTCATGGCAATTACCACAGTTGACTTTAGAGATAAGCTGAATGAATTGGTTGAGGAGCTTGATGTACATTCCAAAGGTGAAGAAGTTGATGATTTAGAAGATAAAGATGTGTGCCTCAACGAAGGTGAGAAGAACCTTCAAGAAGTCTATGATGCGTTGCTTGAAGATTGTGGCAAATATGCCAAGGTTGCTAAGAGCGCAGTCAAGAAAATGAAGAAAATTGAAGAAGAGCATAAGTTCACACTTGTGCAACTTAAGGACGCAATATGTGAAGCTGAAGGGTTGAAGGAAGAATTGTTGAATGCCTACTTGAAAACCAAGTTCCTTGAGCTTGAAATCATTCAAGCATATGTCAAAGTGGAGCGCATTTCCACCAAGAAACTTGACAGCTCGATTTTTTTCTCAAAAACCTTCAAATGACAAGACTGGTCTAGGCTATACCAGTGAAGGAAGCTTAAGTAGCGAACCCAAGAAAGAGGTGCGGTTTGTATTAGCCAAAAATGTAGAGAAATCTAAAATGGAGAAGTCCAAGATTGAGACCCCTATTGTTGCCAAGAGAACCATTGGTACAAAACCAAAGGAAAAAGGGAAGTCATTACCCAAAAGTCAAAGGGACCTCAAGTGAAGCATTTATGTCATCATTGTGGCGTGCGAGGGCACACAAGACCAAATTGTTTCAAGCTTCAGGCACTTAAGAGGGCTGATTCTTTGCATTGGCAAAGACAAATCAAGAAGAATGCCAAAGGGAGTTAAAGCTAAAGGAGAAAATGAGGGACACCTCATTGGAGATGTTATGGAAATGTTGAAGAACATTTCATCATGCCTTGCAAGCTTCACCCTGTGGTTTGAAAGTTATGTCAGTCGTACCCCTCCATCTAAGGATCTCACCCAAAACACTCGTACAGTGTGGGTGAAGAAGGGTACTCATGCATGATCACTCACTATGCCCATGCATTAATACTTCTAACAAATTAGGGTTATAGTTTCATGCATCATGATATATGCTATCTTCTTGTGTCATTGCTTTTGTTTTAAGCATGTTTCTTTTAAAATGTTTTTTTGTTTACCTTGTTTTTGTAGATCTTACTTTGTTTGTTCTGTTTTTGAGTGTGTTGAAAAATTCAAAAATCCATAAAAAATTATAAATCTCAAAAAGTTTGATCGCTTGTGTTGTGTATATCATACGTGAGTTTGGCCTAGTACCTCCGTACTAATGGCGTAGTACATTTACGAGCTTAACTTGTTATGTATACACTTTTTCTAAGTGTGAGTGACATCTAGAAATCTACGTTTCTTTGTTGTAAATAGATCTTTAAGCTTGTCATGAATGATTGGTCAATAGTCTTGCTTGATCTTGATACATGCGTAGACTTGTGCACATATATCTCTTTACATTTTTTTTTTCAAAAAGAGCTCTTCAAATGTCAATCTCTAAAAAGAGAAAGAGCTAAAAAAGCCTTGTTTCAAAAACTAGTTTGACTAGGAAAAGGTGGAGCAAATATGTATTAAATTGTATGCTGCCAAAGCCAAAGGCTTATTCGTCAAAACAATCAAAAAGTTTATGGCATCGCTTCTCAAATTTTGAGTTGTATCTTATCAAAAGTATGAAAAATGGAAGCCAAATGAAAAGCTTTCAATCAAATGTAATCACATTGGTGAGGGGTCATATATATTCATTTATACAAGTGAGATAGGTCATTTGACTTCATACTAGTTGTGTATGACTTTATTAAATTGATTATTGAAGCTTCATACTAGACTTTAGAGTAGTTCATACTTGATCCACACACACAACACACAAATTTAATACTCAATGAATGCTTATTCTATTTGTGTGATTGTATGTGTTCAAATGTGATGTGTATACTCAAGTGCTTGCTGATCAAACCTAAAAATATTTTTGAGTATTTTTATATGTTTTTGAAAGTGTTTTTATGATTTTGTGTGTTTAGAGGTTTTTTTTCCAAACAGTTCATTTCATTTTAGTTGAAAACTCTTTTAGAGGCATTTTCATGAGTAAGTCTTGAGTAAGATCCTACCTGCGAAAATGAGGATGGAAAATTTTAGAAAACACTGAAATTCAAATAGAGAGTTTCGCGACTGGCTCACGAGAAAGAGCTTCCTGTGAAAATGGTCTATATGCTTTAGTGGCCATTTCGTGAGTAACTTTGTAAAAAGCTTACCCGTGGAATGAGCGATTCTGAAATTTTTAAAGCCAAGTAGTGATAGTTTTTCAAACATACTCATTTTGCCTCCTCTGTGCCTCTCTCAACCCAAAATAGATTTTCTCTCAAAAACTCAACCAAAACTCGAGATCAATCCCTCCTAAGATTCATCTAAGGTATGTTTCAACATCTTTTTACTTTTGAATCCTTAGATTAAGCCTTAGATTCTAGGATTTCTAGGGTTGGGTTATTTTTGATAGGGTTGGGAAAAACTTAATTTTTTACAATTTTTTTTTTCTTGATTTGGTTGTGTCCTATTTTGCTTGTGTATGTGTTGGCTATATGTGGAATTTTGACATGTATTTAGGCAAGATTTCAACATGTTCATGCATTGTTTTACATGTTAGTGGTTTGTATGCACACTATATGTTTGATGAAATGCCCAAATGGCATTTTGTTGTTGTTTTGGACTCGATGAGTACCAAATTTTAGGGATTACTATGATTTTACATTCTTAACACGTTTTAAACATTGGTTGTGTGTTTTATACACTTTTCCCCATGTGTGTCTTGTCATGCTTTGTTCATGCATCTCTCATGCACACCACATGCACACACTTGATCACTTGACATGTTTTTCACTTCACTCATGCTAGATAAGTGTTGTTACATGTTTAGCACTTAAAACATGGTCTTGTGACTTTTGGTTTTTTGTTTTCATATTCTTTTAAGGGCTTATGGTTTGGTTTATGGACTAACTTGTATCTAATCAAGTTTGGTTCCTCATTTGTTTTTGTCTTTGTTTCTTTGTGTTTGTGTTATCTTTGTAGATGTCTCCTCCTAAGAAATCAGCCTTAAAGAAGTCCTCAAAGTGTCCCCGCACCCCCTCGAATGCACTCCAAAACGATGATGCAGATATGGCCTATAATGATCACTACAAAAGGGCCCCAATCATCTTGGAAAGGACTGTGGAGTTAGAGTCCTTAGAGGGCACTTTCATTCACGACGTGTTCAAAGAGAGGACATGGACAAAACTGTTGAACCTGATGGGCAATGTCTATGAATAACTCATTCGGGAATTCTATGCTAATGCCATTGTGGAAGGGGATCGCATAAATTGTTGGCTAAAAGGGAGAGAGTTCTATATCACAAGGGAGTCCATTCAAGAGATCTTGGAGGTTCGTCCAATGACTCCACACACATCCGTACAATATGATAAGAGAATGGAGAATCTAGGACCTATTGTGGAAGTCCTTGGTGGACAAATCAACAAGAAGGTTTTGCACACCATTCCTTTCACTTTGGAGATGCGAACCTTGGCCTACATCATGATCTTCAACCTCTACCCGATGAGGAACTTGACGAACCTGTCAGCACCAAGGGCCATATTTCTGTTTGATCTCTTCACACACAAGGAGATCGACATCTGAAGCCACATCTACCACCTCTTCACCAAATGCATCACAAAGAGAAATACAAGGATAATTCTACCATTTCCTAGCCTTATCATGTCTCTTATCACAAAGGCAAGAGTGAAGATTTTGAGTGGACTTCAAGTGATGCAAAGAGATTATCCAATCAATGCACAAATCAATAAGAAGGCTTTGCACACCATTCCAGTCACTTCGGAGATGCGAACCTTGGCCTACATTATGATCTTCAACCTCTACCCGGTAAGGAACTTGATAAACCTGTCAGCACCAAGGGCCATATTTCTGTTTGATCTCTTCACACACAAGGAGATCGACATCTGTAGTCACATCCACCATCTCTTCACCAAATGCATCACAAAGAGAAATACAAGGATAATTCTACCATTTCCTTGCCTTATCATGTCTCTTATCACAAAGGCAAGGGTGAAGATTCCGAGTGGACTTCAAGTGATGCAAAGAGATTATCCAATCAGTACACAAACCATGACTCGAAGCAAAGCTCATATCCCCGAACCATCAGTTGGTGTCTCCCAAATTCCAAGAGATGAAGAAGGAGCAGACACTGAAGAAGAAATTGAGCATTTCACATCTGTTTTGGAGGACACTGCACAACCTTCTCCCCAAGAGCGTGCACGAGCACTCGATCTTCTTGATCATCTAATCAGACGGGTTGAAGGGTTGCACGGAATGATAGCTTCCCAAATCAGCCACTCCACATCTCAATTCACCTACCTTGAAGGACAAATCACTGCTCTCTTGTCTTAGATTGATGACATGATGAGGGACTAGCAGCAGCAAACATCAGACTCAGAGTCTGATGCATTCTAGTCTCTTTGGCCATTTCGATCAAAAAGGAGGAGTAGTTTAAGGGGGAGTACAGCTTGAGGGGGAGCATAGTTTAGCACATTTTAGTTACATTGGTTTATTTTGGTGGTCTCTAGTTTACTTTAAGTTTTTATAGCTTTTGGATATTTACAATGCTTTCGTTTAAACCTTTTAAGTACTTTAGTTTAAAACTTATTTATCTTTAGTACTCATTTGTATCTTGGTTTTTATAACCTTTTGATACTTATTGCTTTCTAATACTTTTAGCTTTAGTTTCTTTAATGCATCATGCTTGTTGGCCATGCAATTGATTTTAGCATTGCTCTTAATTGCATTGCATGTCCTATGATCATTTACTAGATAAATATTCATTGTGATTATTTCTTGATGACTGTTCATGTTTGATCAAGTTATTCTTCATAGCTTACATTTATGTTCGTATCTTGATCGCATTTTACTTGTTCCTATATGTATCTTGAGTTTTACTTGTCATGAGCTTAACAAAAGTTTGTTGTATGCGCAAGTGTTTTAGGATACAGGTGTATATGGTGCAAGTGCTTCACAGCTTCTAGAATTAGGTGTGAGTGAGTTTTGCCTATGTTCTCAAACTCACATTTAAGTCTAGAGTCTATTTAGGGGTTTTGTCATCGAATAGCTAAAGGGGGAGATTGTAAAGTTGTAATTTATAACTATTTTATGTTGGCTTTAATTCCGTGCCAAATTTGATTGTAATTTCTTCAATCATATTTCCCTATATGTAAGTGGGTTTCTAATTGTGAAAGATGAGTATGAGAGAGTGTGAAGACTCAAGCTTAAAAGGATGAACAAGTGGATTTTGCGAGTGTCTTGCGAGAAGCCTACCCGCGAAAGAGCCATGTGTAGAGCATATGACTGGAAGATGAGAGTCATGCCAGCCTAGAGGTTTTCGCGAGTGTCTCGCAGGAAAGGCCATCCCGCAAAGTACTCGCGAAACTTTCTGTTTGGCAAAAAGCTATGTTTGCTTTACCAAGTTTTTACCTACACTATATATACCCTCATTACCCATAAATTGTTAGGAGTACTGTTCAGAGAGAAAACCCTAAAAAATACACTTAAGAGTTAAAGATTGTTATACCCATAATCATCTACACATCTCCTTGTGGTTTTCCTCAACTCCTACCTCTTTTTCTCCATATCCTTGAAAGGTTGATAGCCTAAACACTTACCACACCTATCCTGAGTATAAAGTGAGAATTTGGTGCTATTGGGAAGCATTGGAATGAGCCATTCATTAGCAGATGCAATCGGGCTAAATTGCGGGATCCAAAAAGCTAGAGAAGACAAGGTCCCAAGAAGCCAATTAGTAGTAGGAGTATGGAGGGCTCAAGTACATGTGGTAGATTAGGCTTGGGGGGTCTTTTGTTATTCGTGTACTCCAACTTTATTCTCTAGTGGATCAATTTCGACTTGGAGGGTCGCGGAGAGGTTTTTCGCTGAGTTCTTCGGTTTCCTTTTTGATAACACATGTCTTGGTGTTATCTTGTATTTGCATTTCTCTTCCCTACACTTAAGCTTTCCTTTTATTGTTGATAATGAATGAATATGGCTTTGGGTAGTGATAACGGTTGTTTGCGCTTCTTTACTCTTGTTCTGCACTTAGTATAAGTTAGAGTAAAAGCTATCTAGCCGTAATTTTAATTTGGGGGTATAAACAAGCTCTTGTGTTTTTACACAAATACAAGCTTTCAGGATTGAATGGAATAAATGAGATCAAATTTATACAAAATAAGATAGGGAGAAGATGAGTCAAAATATAAGAAAGAGGAATTGATGAAGGAAATTTAACGGTAAAGTAAAAAGTAGTAGGGAGATAAAGTGACAAAGAGGGAGGGGAAATGTTAGAGGAAGAGAAGAAGATTTGTTTTTCTTAGAATTGGAAGATGAAATGTTTAAATATTCAATTTTAACAATTACTTGAAATTAGAAAGAAAAAAAAAAAGAAAAAAGAAAAGTTGAAATCAATTTAGATAGTTGAATATTGTCAAACATTTGCATCTAATGAATAGTCAAACATGTGAATATATCCACTAAAAAGATAATGAATTATTCAATTTGAACAATTAATTGAAATTAGAAAGAAGAAAATGAAAACTTGAAATCAATTTGGGAAGTTGAATAGTTAAATATTTACATATAAAACAGATTAATAGTAACATGTTGAATAGTAATGGAGTGCGTTAAGGTTTTTTCATGAACTATATTTAATTATTTTATATAAAATAAAATAGAAAAATCATAAAGTATTTATTTTTTTTAGTATGAGATAGCTCAAACAGGAGTATAGCAACATTAAATTCTATGTCTTACCTTTTAGATATATAGATTATACTAGTATATGGTAAAGTCTTCAAATAGAAGGTTTATCCTCCATCGTACCACTTCTTCGCACTCATCACTCCACCTACTGACCCTAACCCCAACCCCAACGCCACTGCTGCTCCACTGCACCTCTCCTCTTCTCTCATCACTCCTCCCACAAAGCCTAAACCCAACACCTCTCCTCCACCATACCACTCCTCCTCACTGAGCAAAATTTTCTCTCTTCCTCCTCCTCCATTACCCACAAACCCCTTCCCTTAATCATCTTACAGTCCGTACTTTTTATTCCTAGGGTCAACTCAAGCAGATGGCTAAGGACCTGATTATGATGCCAAAAGTAATGTCTAGCCTAGGCATGGTCTTTTAAGGCATGCTCTCAGCTGTGGGTGCGACCATCATTGCTGGAGTAGTGAAGCTTCTTACACTTTGCCTTAAGGCAGGGCTGCAAATCTGCATCTAGGCTTTGAAGTTTGTCCTCAAACTTCTAAAGCGCTAGTTGCAGATATATTTAAGGCTCTATGAATAGTTGAGGAAGAAAAAACTGCTAGAGAAGAAGTGAAGAAGAAGAAATGGCTAGAGAAGTGAAGAAGATGGTTTTTGGGTTTTCTAAAGAGGGTTTTTTTTTTTTTTTTTTTTAATAGGAAACTGTTTTGGGAACTTAGGCCCTGTTTGGAATGAAGGGAGAGGGAGGAAGAGTGAAGGAGAGTAGAGTAGAGTAGAATTAACGGAAAATAGGTTAATTTTGGATCAATTTTACTCTATTTTCCCTCCTTTCCCCTTAATCTAAACGAACCATTAGGTTTAGTTAATTTGAAAAAAAAAAAAAAAAAAAAAAAAAAAAGAAGAAGAAGAAGAAGCAGAAGAAGAAGAAGAAGAAGTTGCAAATGCTTTATTTTCATTGGCATATTTTGTTTAAAGGTATGTTTGGATACCACTTATTTTGCTGAAAATTAAAAATTGAAAACTAAAAACACTATAGCTAAATAAATTTTAAATGTATGAATAATGCCGTGAGACCTTTTTTTAATGAAAATTTTGATGAAAAAGTAGGTTTGTAGGTCCCGTGAACAGTGTATGGAACTCACTGAAAAAGACAAAAACGCGCTTAAAAAAAAAAAAAATGCAGATGCAGACCCTATAATCAGTGTCCAAACTATCACTAAGTGAATAAAAATTAGTATTAGTTAGAAATATTCTCCGGTATAAAAGCAATATATTCTTTCGAGGAAAAAAAAAGGAGAAAAAAAATGTAATTTATTAAACAGCCAACTTTCACAACAGATGAATGTCAACCATGCATCTTTTTGACCAAGATAGATCAAGTCTTAGATTTTGATTTTTTTCTTTTCTTTTCTATGTGCTTCTCTGGAGATTTATTAATTCCTCCTGCTATAGAAAAGTAAACATAACAAAGGAAAAAAGTATATGAAGAAACCAAGTATTCTGCAAAACAATTCAAAGAAAATTAAGACGGCAAAACAAACAATGAAAATAAACTATAGTTTGTATATTGAATCAAGGACCCCATATAATCACCTACCTCTAGTCATTCTACCAGGCTACCAGCCCATGACATAGAATAGATATATGGCAAAAAAAAAAAAAAAAAAAAAAAAAAAAAAAAAAAAAAAAACAGAAATAAACTGACTGGTTTATTCTTTTCATCTTTTGAATGATGAAGCATTTGTGTAAAAACATAATCTCGAGAGAGAGAAGGGAGCTTGACATAAAGCAGAAACCTCCAGCTTCTTTATTCGCTTACATTTGTTGGATAGAAGAAATGAATTAACTTAGGAAGGATAACAACATAAGCAACCATAACAACTAGCCCAAAAAGAAGTTGAAAGAAAATAAAGTATTTCCCAAACCAAGAGTATTTACGCACTCTTTTGGCGTAGACTTTTGTTCCTTCAATTGTAACTAGGCTCTCAATGTGATTAACCACCTCAACCCAAGGTACAAAATTATTTCCAATAATATCAGCCTCTAAAATATCATCATGAGGAGGTTTTATCCGTTGTAGATCATAAAGGTACATGGTTGAGTGAGTCGCAAAGAGGAGCTCTTCATTCATGCCACATTCCACCAATTTAAGGACAAATAGAGGTCCAACGGTTAATTGTTTGGTCCAAGACTTCTTGACCCCATATTCATTCATTACCCATATGTTAAATATATAATGATGCTCTTCATGAGTTTTTGATCTAATAACCATAGCAAGCGATCCATTCCTAACAAAAGGCCACCATTCTTCTTTAGCCAAGTCAATTTTATATGGTAACTTTATGTAACGAGTCACTTCACTTCCTACATCGAATGATATTATATGACAACGAACGTCCCCTCTTTTCAATGTTACACCCCTCCAATGTAGAGCACCGTTAATAAACGCTTTGGAAAACGAATTCACCAGAACAGTTCCAAGCACAAGCCTATTCTTTCTTCTCCAAGAATTAGTACTCAATGAGTACACATCAACTCCAGAATAAAATTGATTTTCCAACCTTTTAGAATAAGAAATTCTAACTAATTTGTAGTCATTACTTTCTGGTTCATAACCAAATCCAAGACCAATGAAGTCAGAAATTGTATCTTCTTTAAGTTCATGTATTGGATAATTGGGTTTTGGGAGCTCCTTGAATTCACTAGTGGCAGGATTAAATAAAAAATTTGTGTCTCCAATTTCTGAAACATTTAGGCACAAAATGCCATTGCATGAACCTACAATTCTGAAAGGTGCCTTACCATATTCCTTAGATGGAATAGTTATCCTAATGACTTCACGAAAAGTTTCATAAGAGATCAAGGATATTGAACAATTACCACCAAAAGTACTGCCTTGGCGCGTGACAGCAAGATAGCCATTGTTGCTAAGAGCAGATTGGTTAACATGCTTGGTGATGAAGATGGGTTCTTTGATAAGATTACACCATGATTTGCAAACGCACTTGAATTGCAAGAGTGACTTGACGGGTAATCTGGCAAATATGTCCATTAATACATCTTCAGGAAGATTGTTCAACATTGAACTGGACATCTTTATTTGATTGCTTAGCTTTAAACTTTATAAGGAAAAGTGAATAAAGAGAATGCATGGCTTTATAGGCTTAGGTGTTGGGAGTATGTTAGTTTTTGTTGCATGGCCGTAGATTGTAGAAGTCTACAAACTATAAATTTGGATCCGGTTTAATTGGTCTTTTACTATCTTATTGTATTAATTTTCCTTCAAAAATTTCCATTAGTTCCGTCCACTCAATGGATTAGTTAGATGACTTGTTGTTATCATCAGGGTAGCTAAAAAAAGGAAAAGTTTGTTGATTTTCTATTCATAACTACGATGAGTTGATCTTCTATTCAAAGGGATACTACATTACCACATCATTACAAATTACATGTTCAATAAATTCCGGAATTTCCTCCAATCATGTGCAAGACCCTAGTACTTTTCGTTTTTTAAATAGTTACAAAATTACAATATGATGTTGATCTCACAACTTGAACTTTTTTTCTCTTAGATCCCAAACACTTTGTGCATGAGAATGTACCAAAAGTTACAAGATTTCTTGGCTAGAAGCTGACAAGACCTTTGATTCTACAGCTGTCTTTGAAATTTTAAATTTTGGATGCATGATTTCGTCCCAGATTGAGCTCCATCAGGACAAGGTTGCTGGTTTATTGCCCAATGAATTCCAAGATTTTGCCCAAAAAAAAAAAAAAAAACGAAAAAGAACACAGAAAAATTAACAAGGAAAATACTCTAAAGTTTGTATAGTGAATCAAGCATTCCATGTCACATACTATATTGATCATTCTGCCTGCCCATGAAATGAAAAAGAAAAATACAAATATAGCTAAAAAGTCATTCTTTTAAATGACAAAGCATTCGTGTAAATTCATATAATGTGAGAGTGAGAGAGGCAACTACCAGCTTCTTTATTCACTTGTACTTCTTGATAACTCTATGACTTAGCAAAGATAACAAGAAGAAATAAATTTCTCCCCAAACCAAGAGTTTTTATGCTCTCTTTTGACACAGACTTTTGTTCCTTCGATTGTAACTAGGCTCTCAATGTGATTAACCGCCTCTACACCGCAGGGGCAGAACTACCCTTGGACTAGGGGGGGAGGGGGGGGGGGGGGGGGAATGGCCCCCCCTAAATTTTTTTTAAAATTTATTATATATATGTGTATTAATTTTAGCAATTTTGTTCTATAAAATTACATTTTATTTCCCTTTAACAATATCATTTGTAGGTACTCAAGAATTCTTTGCCTTTGGCTTTGGTTTTTTTGGCTTGATTGCCTTGCCTTGCCTTTGGCTTGAATTCTTTTGTCCCACATTGGAAAGATCTCTTTCCTCTTTCTACCTTATAAGGGATGAACCAATGGAGTTAGAGTACCATTAGTTTGGAACTCCATAGGTTCATCCCTTATAAGGTAGAAAGAGGAAAGAGATCTTTCCAATGTGGGACAAAAGAATTCAAGCCAAAGCCAAAAGCAAAGAATTCTTGAGTATCTACAATAAAAGGATCCTTTTATTGTAGGTACTCAAGAATAACCAAACTAATGGTCCTCTAACTCCATTGGTTCATCCCTTATAAGGTAGAAAGAGGAAAGAGATCTTTCCAATGTCGGACAAAAGAATTCAAGCCAAAGGCAAGGCAAGGCAATCAAGCCAAAAAGGCCAAAGCCAAAAGGCAAAGAATTCTTGAGTACCTACATCATTGATTCTTTTAAGAGTAATGTTATATTCACAAACTTTTTTATAACATTTTTACAAACTTTTCTGGTAGCAAATTTTTATTGGTTCGCATATGGGCACACCACTCACATCATTTTTTTACTTACCAGTAACCATGTATTACATAAGTAATTTATTAAAAAAAAAAACTTGCAGCTCTAGCATTTTCCTCATTTTAGTGACCATAAAAAAATTTATAGATCTAATATCTAAAACAAAATAAAAAAGAAAAAAGCACAACAATAAAAATTACTAGTAAAACTTAAAACAAAATTAAGCTCAATTAACTAATTTTATCCAAAATAAATAACCCTGCCTTTTAGAAAATTCTAAACAAAAATAATTTTTTTCTTACTTACAAAAGTAGAAGAATCAAATGTTAAAATCACTACAAACAACCAACAGTAAAACCGCCCCCCCTAACTCAAAGTTCTGGCTCCGTTCCTGATGTACAAAATTATGACCAAAATCATCAGCCTTTGAAATATGATCACGAGGAGGTTTAACTCATTGTAAATCATATAGGTACATCGATGAGTGGTATGCAGGGGCGGCTTGATGCATTTGGGGGCCTAAGGCGAAAATTGATCATCTTATTTAGATGCAAAATTACTACTAATTAACATGAACTACATAGAATTTTTTTTTTTTTTTTTTTTGAATTTTTAAGACAAAAAAAAAAATTGACTTAATTTTTCATACTTGTTGATGTGGTAGATTGATAGTGGTAAGTAAAACAGTGGTGTTAGTGGTAGATTTAGATGAAAACTAGTAAAAGTTTGCTAATTAAACTCTTATTATTATTCTTTTTTTTTTAGAAGTGCAACATTCACAATATTTTTTACAATAAATCCTAGATTTTAAACTGTTTTTTATTTTTTATTTGAAAATATCACTATAATTATTTTTTTGCCATCAACAATAGGCTGTAATAACTTGCTACTTAGCATTAGTTGTACAAGTGTTGTGAAAAATATTGTGGACGACGTTGCATTTTTCTCTATTTTTTTATTTTTTTTCATCTAATAAAAAAAATTATTTTATTTATTGATTATAAATAATCCTATTGGTTAAAATTTAGGGGCCTTTTTTTTACTTGGGGCCTTAGGCGGTTGCATTTTTTGCTCCACCATAGACCGGCCCTAGTGGTATGAAAAGAGGAGTTTTTCATTTTTGCCATATCTCACAAATCTATTGGCAAATCGACGTCCAACAGTTAATTTTTTGGTCCAATACTCCTTAACTCTATATTCATTCATCACCCATATATTAAATGTACTACCCATGCCTTGATAATTTCTTGAACTAACAAGAATAGCAAGTGATCCATTCCTAGCTATCAAAAGGACACCCTTCTTTTCTAGCCAAGTCAATCTCAGGTAACTTGATGTACCAATTAACTCACCTCATTTCTTATACCTAATGATATGATAAGATAAAGAAGGACCTCTTCTTCATTGTTACACCCCTCCAACGTTGAGCACCGTTCGGAAAAGCCTTGGAAATAGAATTAAGAGAAACAGTTCCAAGCACAAGCCTATCCTTTGTTCTACAAGAATTAGTGCTCAATGAGTACACATCAATACTAGAGTGTTAGGACATATGTGGAACCTGTTAGAGACATATGTTATATAAATTGGCTAATCCTTTGACAAAATGCACTTTATTTGTAATTGGTTAAATCTAAGATGGGTTTAGTACTTCAAGAAACAAGAGTTCAAGTTTAGTATTGAAGCTATGAAAATTTGTCCAAGAAACAAGTGAAGAAGTGTTGTTCATTAAAACTTGACAGATATCTCGACAAATCATATCTATCAAAGTTTAATGCTGATGCTTGATAGCAACTCGACAGAAGTTATATCTATCAAGAATTACGAAATTCAGATTTCTAGATCTGATTTTATGCATATCCATGTGTATTTGTGTAGAGTTTCTTTTCTCACAACCCTAAACATATATAAGGATTATTTTAAGGGTCGTCAAAGGGATGTAAGGTGATGAAGGTGATGCAATTTGATGAAAAGTCATTGTGCATGCAAATTGTGACCAGAGACAGAATTTGCTCTAGTTCATCATATTCTCTTTAGAAGCTACTGCGTCTTTGTGCCAAGAGTTTTATGACCAAGGAGCTTCCTGATCTTTATTGTTAGATGAACTGAAAAACTTTGCAGCCAACATCTTCCTCAATTTGGTGTGTTAGTCACATACTGGGATTCGTGCATTGAAAAGAGAAATTTCTGCTACATCACAAGTCCAATTGGGTATTGGGGTAAGGGTTCAACTATAGGTTGGTATTAAGTACAAGGATTCCTTTTACTTGTAACCGCTTGTTTTTTATAATAGTGGATTCTAGGGAATGGTGACCTTAAATTCACCCGATGAAACTTTGCCTTGGTGGTTTTCCCCATTCGTAAACAAATCACCTGTGTCAAATTTATTTTCTGCTACATTTAACTTAGTTGGTGATTTGTTTATGCTACCACGCTTATTGCATGTAATTGAATCTAATTAATTTCACTTGGTTAATTAATTTGATTAAGTTACCAAATGGGTCAATACATTCTTGGCCTATCAAGTGGTATCAAAGCAGGTACACTCTGATTAGTTTTAATCTTGGTTGTATGATCCATTGACCCCTGTTTGTCATGGATAGAGGATAGTTAGTTATTATACCTCCTTTATTTGGTTGCATTAATTATGCATACAGGAAAATACGCATGAAAGCTTTCTTGCAATGTTTAGATGAGAATGTGTGGCAAGCTGTGGAGATTGGCTGGACTAAGTCAAATGAAGAGCCGGCTGATTGGGATGATGCCAAGATCAAAGCAGAAAACTTCAACAGCAAAGCATTGAATACTCTATTCAGTGCGCTCACCAATGAGGAGTTCAAGAAGATATTCCCTACTAAAACTGCTAAGGAAGCATGGACTATCCTCCAGACAACCTATAAAGGAACTAAGGCTGTCAAGGATTCAAAACTCCAAAGGCTCATTACTAGCTTTGAGGAGATAAAAATGGAGGAGGATGAGTCTTTTGATGAGTTCTATGCCAAGTTGAAGGACATAGTCAACTTAGCCTTTAATCTTAGGGAAACCATTCCCAAACCCAAGGTTGTAAGAAATGTGCTAAGGTCTCTGCTTGAGAGATTTCATACCAAGATCATTGCCATTGAAGAATCAAAGGATATTGACTCTATTCCTTTGACGGAGCTGGTTGGTAACTTACAAACCTATGAATTGGGTTTGACTAGAATCGGGAAAGGAAGCAAGAGCATGGCATTGAAGGCCAAAAGCAATGAGACCAATGAGTCTTCTGATCATGAAGATTCTAAGATGAAATCCTACATCATTAAGTAGTTTAAGAAATTCATGAAGAATGCCAATGCGAAATAATTTGATAAGGATCGTAAGCAATCCAGTTTAAGAGCCAAGACAAAGGAAAGAAGGATGCTAAAGATGGCGGTCAGTATACTATACCCTCCAAACCAAAGTGCTTCAGATGTCAAGGTTTTGGACACATGAAACAAGAATGTCCAATATATCTCAAGTCAGTTGAGAAAAGTAAGGCTCTTGTTGCTATCTTGAGTAACACTATGCCTGAGATTGAGTCAAATGACAGTGATGACGAGGGAATTTTAAATGCCTTCACTGCTACAATTGATCCTATTGAAGGGGTCACAAAAATAGAAGATGAAGAAGAGGGCTTGGTGGCATCTAAGTTTGAGAAAATGGATGAACAAGATGACATTCATACAGCCTATGCAAAATTGTACAAGGTCTCTGAGAAGCATGAGAAACTGTATAGGCTGGCCACCAAGAAGCTAAGTGATGTAGAGCTAAACCGAGAGGAGCTCTCTACCAAGGTTGATGAAGCAAATCAAACCATTGGAGCACTGCGGTTTGAAAACAACTTCCTTGCTGAAAGGACAAAGAAGCTTGAAGCAGAACTATTCCAAGTTAGAACTCAATTGGAGAGGACTTCCAGTGTAAAGCTCAATGAGATGCTAAGCCTTCAGAAAGCTGCTTCTGATAAAACTGGTTTAGGGTATGATTTCTCTTCTCCTAGTATTGCCTCTTCTAGTGCTACTATGTTTGTCTCACTTGCTAATGATATTAATTCTGAATGTAAAACTGATATAGCTAGTAAGAACATAGACAAGGACAAATCTATTTTAGGAGCACCCTCTAAGTTTGAAAAGAAAGAGACTAGAAACCTTAGGACTAAGAAGGTTAATAACAAAAAGTCTCAACCGAAGAAGCCGCATCTCTGTCATCACTATGGAGTTTCAGGGCATACTTGTCCAAATTGCTACAAGTGGTTAGCCACTCAACAAAGTAATAATATGATCTCATCTGGAAACTAGAATTAGTTTCCATCCTTTTTTTTCTCCTCTTGGAGATCTTCTTAAGGCTCTCATGTTCCTTTCGAACTTGAATGATTTCAATTCTTCCCCCTCACCACCGGATCAAAGGTTTGCTCAAAGGAAAGGTTCTTCCAAGGTGTGGAAGGAAAAAAGCTCAAAGTGATTCAGTCATTTTTTTTCCTCTCTCTCCCCTTATGGTTATGCATTACTTGTATGTTTTTCTTTTTTGTTCTTGAGTCAGTCTAGTTTTATGTTTTGCTTTGTTTAACATGTTTTTGTTTGCTTGTTTTCAGTTTTACTTTATTTTTTTTAATAAAAAAAATTGAAAAATCAGAAAAATACAAAAACAATGTGTGTTTGTGTACATTGGTACTTATGTACCTTGGATGGCCATTGAAACGAAATTTTCTAAACTTTATATTTTTTGTAACTTAGATAAGCATTTAATGCACAACTAAGTAAGTGAGTTTTGTGGCTCGTGTTAGTAATAAGTACGATTAAGTGATCTCTTATACTTAACACTCATATCACTCTTTTTTACGGGAAGGACTAAAAAATCTTAAGAGAAATGCATAGATAATCATCTCACCACTAAAACCCACCAATCATGTATAGCATCTATGTGCTTTGACATAGCAAAATTGATGTTTAAGCTTACATAATTAGGTATTTCTTCTCTCTCTCTCTCTCTCTCTCTCTCTCTCTCTCTCTCTCTCTCTCTCTCTCTCTCTCTCTCTCTCTCTCTCTCTCTCTCTCTCTCTCTCTTATATACCCATGCATAATATGCTCAAAAAGAAAAATATGCAAAGAAAAAAAAAAGTAAAAATAATTAAAATGCTTTTAAATATGGTTGCAAGCGTGTTTCTAGGAAATGTGGGAGTTATAGGATGTACCTCAAAGGTGATAGTCCCTATCAAGCAGTTATGATTGTGTGTGAGTGTGTTTGATTTTCTCATATCTCAAATCGTCATAATATGAGACACTTATGTAATCTTGCTATGTTTTCACACATAACACGCAAATTCTTTGCTACTTTTCATACATGTGCAGGTATAATATGATTTGGCCATCACAAGGAATATATGTGTTAATGTATACTCACTAAACTGTTTTAACTTGTTTTTGAAATATAAAATTAGTTAGACTCGTTTAGTGTGTGTGTGTGTGAGTATTGGATCTTTGAATTCTTTGCATTTTCTTGTTGAGAGATGTTTTTGAGAGCTTAACATGTTGATTGGATCTATGGTTGAGTAGCATGCTTGTTGCATTCATCTCTATGTGTTTTTCCTCTCTTTGAAAAAACTTCTTTTTCTTCAAGCTCAACAATTTCTCGATAGATCCTCGACAGATTCTTATCTACCGAGCCCCTTGGACTACTTTTCTCGACAGAAATTAGCGCAATCTCGATCCATCGAGCTTTCTAGAATTTGTCTCAATAGCTTCTCAATAGCTTCTCGACAGCTTCTCAATCCATCTAGAAACTTTTTGTTTAACCGATAGATTCTCGACAGAATCTCGATCCATCGAGGTACTTTTGCCATCGACAGATTCTCAACAACACCTCGACAAATTCATATCTGTTGAGATTTAGTGCTCGACAGATCTCGATAGCTCCTCGATCCATTAAGCTGCATTTTTCTATATATACCTGAGGCGCAATCTAGTTTTCATTTTCTCACTTCTCTCTTGACAGAAAATCTTTTTCTCTCCCTCCAAACACTCTCTTCTCACTCAAATCTCTTCACCCATTGCATTTTCGGCCTAGATCAAGCCCTAATCCTCTGGTAAGTGTTCTTAAACCCTTATTTTCATGCATTCATGCATTTTTTTACTTAGGTTTTTAGGGGGGGTTTTGCAATTTTTTGGGGTTTTTGAGGTTTTTGTGAAATTTTTGGGTTGGGTGTTGTTTTATTGATGCTATATGATCATGCATTGCATTCCATTAGCATTTTCACAATGTTTCATGCATTTAGATGTGTGCTTGATTGTTGAAAATTGTGTGCTGATAGGTTTGGATTAGGTTTCAACCCATAATGCAATTATTTTTAGCACGTCACATGCTCATGCATATTTCATGCATACGTATCCTTTCTTTTCTTTCTTTGTACTCTATTGTGACTGTGTTCTCTCTCTCTCTCTCTCTCTCTCTCTCTCTCTCTCTCTCTCTCGGATAGACTACGCATGGCACCCAAGCACAAATCTAATCCGACTCAGAACCTTTTTCATTCCGAGTCTTCATCGTCTTCTGATCTTCCCGTTCCCCCTCTTCACATTCGATTCCAGGATGAGAAGGCCATCAGGATTTCTTTGAGAACTTTTCTAAACATGGCGTTCATTCGGAGTGCCATGTGATTCTATCAAACTTTTCTGACACTCCTTTACCCAATGTCATTCACACTCGGGGATGGGAATCTCTTTGTGAGATACCCTTGAGGTGTCCCATTGTGTTTATATAGGAGTTTTACTCCAATATGCACAGTATCGATACCTTTGTACCGCAATTTACTACGGAACTCCGAGGTACACGTATCACTCCGAATCTTGTATCTGAGATACTACACATCCCATGGGTAGCGCATCCTGACTACCCTGCTAGTTAGCATCTAAGGACTATGTCCAAAGATGAGCTTCTGTCTCACTTCTGTGAGATGTACATCATATATATATATATATATATATATATGATGTATGTCTTCTGTCTTCTTTCACAACACATGTAAAGATAGGTGAAGAAGACATACATCATATATATATATATCTCAAAGATAAGCACAATGTATGTAAAAATAGTCAAAAGACCAGTGTATAAGAAGCTAAAAGAAGCTCCTAAAACAGCAAGAAGGTAAACACTCCCCCTAATAAGATGAAACACAACTCCCCCTTACAAAGGCATGTATTTCTCCCGCTAACAATCTTAAAAAGAAACCACATTTCTCCCCCCTTTTTGTCATGATTGACAAAGGGTACGAGAAGTTATAAAGCTTCACCCAAGAAACATAAAGATGATCTAAGATGATCAAGGGGGCACAAGGAATCCATATAAATACATGAATGTAATGAAACAAGATACTATGGATAACAAGATAAAAGAAAGATGCAAAACAAAGAAAAATGAAATGCATGCAAGGCTATCTCGATCGATCGAGGAGGTGTCGAGAATTTATTGAGAATAAGCCAACCTTGATGGACTGAGAATCTGTTGAGGATGTGTCAAGCAGACAAAGAGCACAAGATTTTGGCTCGATGGATCGACCTATTTGTTGAGAAGCTATTGAGGTCAAACCCAGAAATCTCGATAAAAGAGGTATCTGTCGAGACTTTGTCAAAAAGCTATTGAGGATGCAGAAAAGAGGTTTTTCAAGGGAGGAAAAACATACAAGATGAAAGCAACAAGATAGCTACTCAAACAAGCATCCAAGTAACATGTTAAGCACTCAAACCACACCTCAACTCTAGATGCAAAGTATTCCTAGATCCACAAACACACTAAACAAGTCTAACCAATTTTATATTTCAAAAACAAGTTAAGACAGTTTAGCAAATATATTAACACATGTTTCCCTTATGATGACCAAAACACATTGTACCTGCACATGTATCAAAAGTAGCAAAGAGTATGCGTTTTGTGTGTGAAAACATAACAAGTGTGCACAAGTTTCTCATATTCTGAAGATTTGAGATATGAGAACATTTAATACACTCACACACAATCATAACTGTATATTCACCTTTGAGGTACATCATATAACTCCCACATCTCCTAGAAACACACTTATAATCATTTTAAAAGCATTTTGATTCTTTTTGGTTTTATATTTCTTTGCATATTTTTAAGCATAGCATGCATGGGCATATAAGAGAGAAAAGAAATACCCAATTATGTAAGTTAAAACATCACAATTTTGCTATGCCGAAGCACACAGATGTTATATATGATTGACGGGTTTTAGTGGTGAGATGGTTATTTATGCATTTCTCTTAGGATTTTCAAATCCTTCCCATCAAAAAGAGTGATATGAGTATTAAGTATAAAATATTACTTAATCGTACTCATCACTAACATGAGTCACAAAGCTCACTTGCTTAGTTGTGCATTAAAATGCTCATCTAAGCTTCAAGATATACAAAGTTTAGAAACTTTATTTCAATGGCCATCCAAGGTATACAGGTACCAACATACACAAACACACACTGTTTTTGTATTTTTTTTTTTCTAATTTTTCTCTTTTTATTTTGAAAAATAAACAAAATAAAGACTAAACAACTAAACAAAAACAGACAAACAACATGAAAGTATGAAGATAGATGCAGATGCATGAAAGCATGATTCCAAAAACAGATAAAAAATCAAGCAAGAAAGTCTTACTTTAGATAGAAAGAATTAAAGCAGAGGATAAATAGAAAAGACAATTAAGTCTTAGGTTCTTTTCTTATCCACATGACATGAGTCTTTAGCAGTGAAGATGAAAAGACACATGTCTTAGTATGTCTACTAAAGGACATAGAAGAATTAGAATTCTCCTAAAATTGAGTTAAAAAGCTCAAAGATTTTAATAACTCTCCAAACAGAGGTGTTGAACCTTGAGAGGGAACCTGTAACCGTTTGGACACTTGCTTATGAGGATACAACTTGAAGCAATTAGAACAAATGTGTCCGGAAACACCACAATGGTGACAAACATGAGTAGTTTTTGAACTACTAGACTTCCTAGAGTGAGGTCTAACAAAGGATTTAAAATTAACCAAATCAGTTTTGGATTTCATACCTTTATCACCTTTCTCAGAATAGGGCACAAAGACAGTCTTTGATCTAATAGCTGTGGAAGAGGAGGGGCCAGAGGAAATAGCATATCCTAAGCCAATCTTATCAGAACTAAGCTTTTGAGCACTCAATACCTCATCAAGTTTTGCACTAAACATTCTCTCTATTTGAGTTCTAGCTTGATTAAGCTCAACCTCGAGATTCTTGACCTTCTCTTCTAATGAGGTGCTCCCCACAACAAGAGTCTCAACTAACCTTGTAGTCTTATCTAATTTGATTAACAATTTAGCTTTTTTAGTTTTTACCTCATTAAGCTCTTTTCTACAAAGATGAGAAGTCTTTTCAGATTTTATAAATTCAGTGCATAGCTTATCATAGGCTTCTTGAAGGGTCAACTTCATGGGTACTTCATCATCAGAAGAAGAATCCCCACTGTCACTAGAACTCTCCACAATCACCTTATCGATTGTGGCAGCAAAAGCCATATAATGACCATATTCATCCTCATACTCATCAGAAAGATCACTCTCAGAATCACTCAAGGTAGCAACCAACACTTTAACTTTTGAATTCTTGGTCTTTTCCTTCATAAGATAGTTTAGGCACTTTATCCTCATATGACCAAAATCTTTGCACTCATGGCATTGGATGAGGGGTTTCTCATTCTTGCCCTTCCTAAAGGATTCAAATTTCCTAAGGGCTTTGTTCTTATCCTTTTTCCTATATTGGAGAAGCTTGATAATCTCATTGGCTATGAAGGTTAAGTCCTCATCCTCATTCTCATATTCATCTTCATCTTTAGAGTCCTCATTCTCTTCCTCTATACCCTTTAAGAGCCTTGTTCCTACTCTTTCCACCTTTTCCCATTTTACCTAATCCCATCTCATAGGTTTGAAGGTTCCCTACAAGCTTAGTTAAAGGAATTTGATCAATGTCTTTCACATCTTCAATGGCAGTGATCTTGGTATGGAATCTTTCAGGTAGGGACCTAAGGATTTTCCTAACAATTTTGGGTTCCACAATAGATTCTCCAAAATTGAAAGCAGAATTCACAATATCCTTGAGTTTAGCATAGAACTCATCAAAGGTCTTATCCTCCTCCAACCTTATTTCTTCAAAACTATTGGTAAGTCTTTGAAGCTTAACGGTCTTCACTGCCTTGGTACCTTCGTAGGTGATCTCAAGAATAGTCCATGCTTCCTTAGCAATTTCTATGGATGATATTTTCTTGAATTCCTCATTGATCACACCACTAAACAGAGCATCCAAAGCCTTATTGTTGAAATCTGCCACTTTGATCTTTGCTTCATCCCAATCCACCGACGCTTCCTTTGGCTTAACCCAGCCGACTTCAACAACTTGCCATGCTTTTTCATCAAGAGCCTTCAAAAAAACTTTCATACAAACTTTCTAGTACGCATAGTTAGTACCATTAAACAAAGGAGGAATCAAAAGAGATTGTCCACAATCCATAACAACGGAGGTCAAGAATCACACTCAGCAAATTAATCTAATCAGAGTGTACCCACTCTAATACCACTTGTTGGAAAATCTAGACCCTGATTAATAGAATTAATAAATTTTAAACCCAAGTTGTTAATTATATTTATTATGATTAAACTTTATTAAAACAAACAAACATCAATATCATGCACAGCGGAATAGTAATTAAGATAAAATATGATAACCCAAGAAAACTAATGAAACAAACTAATTTCACAGTAAAAAACCTGGGGGGAAACCTTCTCGAAAAACAATTCACTATAGTAAAGAGAAATTTCAAATCTAGTACAAAACATTTGTCCCTAGACTCTACAATCCCTATAGATGAACTTATAGCAGAAACCTTCTACCACTTCAGAACCTCTAAACTCTTCGATATATGAACACCACCCTTTTGCACAGATCCCAGTACATGACTAACTCCAGTAAGTTGACGATATTGTTGGCTGTAAAGTTTTTCACTTCATCAACAATGAAGATCAAGAAGTACTTGGTTACAAAACTCTAAGGCGCAAAAGATGCAGTAACTTCTTGTAGAGAGAATAAGGCACTAGGTCACTTTCTGCATGTGTTCTCCTTGTATAACGGCCTTTAAAATAAGCCTTATATATGTTTAGGATTGTGAGAAAAGAAACCCTGCACATACATGTCAGCTAAGGCCAAAAATCAAATCTGGAAATTCTAATTTCGTAGATCTCGACAAATTCAGCTTCTGTCGAGCTTCGTTCTTAAATCTCGATTGATACTATTTTTGTCGACGTATCTGTCGAGCTTTAATGAATAGTTTTTCTTCACTAGATCTACCCAATTACAAGTAAAATGCATTTTGTTAAAGGATTAGCCAATTACATAAAATATGTCCTTAACACATTCCGATCAAAAAGACACCATTCTTTTTCAGCCAAGTGAATTTCAGGTGACTCTATATATCTAGTCACTTCATTTCTTATATCAAAAGATATGACAAAATAATGAATAACCCTACTTTTCATTGTTACACCCCTCCAATGTAAGCACCATTAATGAATGCCTTGGAAATAGAATTCAACGCAATAGTTCCTATTAAAAGACTATCCTTTCTTCTCCAAGAATTAGTACTTGATGATACACAAAATCATTAGTGAGTTGATCGTCCATACACGTGCCAATGGGTGTACCTGAAGAACAAAAGAGAAGAACCAAACAGAGAGCACCGGTGGGGTGCCGACCAAAGACCCTCCGAAGGTTAAGTCAGTGATGGAATAATCTCCTAAGAACTCAAGAGCACAAGAGCTAGGGAGAATTTGCATACCTTGAGAAGTTTAAGGTTTGGTGCTTATATAGTAGTGGAGAGCTGACCTGAATCCCTTGATGTGAGGGGTTTTCATATGGAGAGGATACGGAGTTAAAGGCCATGAGATCTTAGGGCTTCTCTTCCCATATATGGAATATTTGATTGCATAATAGGGTCTTTGGGCATGGTGTGCAAGTTATTTCTATGTAGAGGCATATGAATGGGGAGCACGCAAATCCTACATGGAGTTTAGAGTAATCTATCGTCGGGGGGGGGGGGGGGGGGGAGGTTCTAGCCCGTCGGTCTTCCAAACCGATGGGTCAGGAGGATGAGTGACATCCCTCGACGGATCCCTAATGACGGAGTCGATTAGCATGGGAATTATTCGAAGGGTAAGGAGGATGCATGACGGATCCCTGATGATGGAGCAGATCAGCATGGTTATGATCCAATGGGTCAAGAGGATCTGTGATGGATCTCTGATGACAGAGTCAATCGGCATGGTCACAACCCAGTAGGTTAAAAGGATGCATGATGAATCCCTGATGACACAGTCAATCGGCATGGACAGGATCTGATGGGTCAAGAGGATGTGTGATGGATCCCTAATGACGAAGTTGATTGTCATGGTCACGATCTGATGGGTTAAGAGGATGCGTGACGGATCCTTAATGATGAAGTTAATCGGCATGGTCATAATCTGATGGGTCAGATATGCTGACGACCCCTTGATATGTGACGACCGTCAAAACGGAGTGTGTCGCATGGTGTCAGGGAAGGTACGTGACGATGCTTTTCGTTTTCAAAGACTCTTTTGGTGAGCTCATGATAATTTTGGTAACCGAAGACTCTAGGGTGTTAAAAACTTTCTGGATGGTGAAAATATTCCCTATTAGTTGCCTCCCATTCCGAGCTCGTCATGCAAGTGGATGAATGCAGAATATGAAGGTTTTCGTTGTAATCGTAGAGTGTTAGGGGTTCATTTATTTGCCCCCCATTCCATGAGTGTTTAGTGTAACTTGATTGGGTGACCACCACTTACGCATATCGATTATTGACCAGTTTTTTGGGTCATCTTAGCCACTTAATTGAAGGATCATTACTTAAGTTGATTGTCATGGAAGGATCACTACTTGACTCAATCATCATTGGAAGGTTACTTGGATCGTTTGTCTCCTTGGTTACTTGATTCGACAATTTCTACTTAAGTCAATCATCTTTGGAGGATCACTTGGATTGTTCATAACCTTGATGACTTGGTTCGACGATCTCTATTTGAGTCGATCATATTTGGAGGATCTCTTGGATCATTCGTCACTTTGGTGACTTGGTTAGACGATCTCTACTTGAGTTAATGATCTTTGGAGGATATTTTGGATCGTTTGTCACCTTGGTGACTTGGTTCATTTGTCACCCTGTAGGTAGGAAGACTCAGATCTTTTACCAAGGCACTTGTAGGTGGCTTGGTTCGTCCCTCCTCCAATAGGTAGGAAGACTTAGATCTTACACCAAGGCACTCATGGGTGGCTTAGTCATTCCTCCACCCGTCGGTGTGATGACTTAGATTTTTTACCGAGGCACTCATGGGTGGCTTGGTTCGTCCCTCCACCCGTCAATAGGAAGACTTAGATTTTTTACCAAGGCACTCATAGGTGGCTTGTTTCGTCCCTCCACCCGTCAATAGGAAGACTTAGATTTTTTACCAAGGCACTCGTAAGTGGCTTGGTTCGTCCCTCCACTCGTAGGCAGGAAGACTAAAGACTTAGATTTTTTTACCAAGGCACTCGTGGGTGGCTTGGTTTGTCCCTCCATCCGTCGATAGGAAGACTTAGATTTTTTACCAAGGCATTCATGGATGGCTTGGTTCGTCCCTCTACCCGTCGATAGGAAGACTTAGATTTTTCACCAAGTTACTTGTGGGTGGCTTGGTTCGTCCCTCCACCCGTCGGTAGGAAGACTTAGATTTTTTAGGCACTTGTAGGTGGCTTGGTTCGTCCCTCCACTCGTAGGCAGGAAGACTAAAGACTTAGATTTTTTACCAAGGCACTTGTGGGTGGCTTAGTTCGTCCCTCCATCCGTTGGTAGAAAGACTTAGATTTTTTTACCAACGTACTCGTAGATGGCTTGGTTCGTCCTTTCACCCATCGGTAGGAAGATTTAGATTTTTTACCAACACTCTCGTTGGTGGCTTGGTTTATCCCTCCACCTGTCGATAGGAACACTTAGATTTTTTACCAGGGCACTCGTGAGTGGCTTAATTCGTCCCTCCACCTGTCAGTAGGAAGACTTAGATTTTTTTACCAACACATTCGTGGGTGGATTGGTTCATTTATTCACCCATAGATGACTTTAGTCGTCGTCCTTCCCTCTTGGGGATGACTTTACTTTGGTCGTCGTCCTTCCTTCTTAGGTAGGACTTTACTTTGGACCGTCCACTCAGAGGTGACTTTGGTCGTTGTTCTTCCCTTTTGGGTAAGATTTTACTTTGGACTGTCCACCCGTAAGCGATTTTTGTCGTTATCCTTCCCTCTTGGGGATGACTTTACATTGGACCGTCCACCCATAGGAGACTTTGGTCGTTCTCCTTCTCTCTTGGAGATGACTTTACATTGGACTATCCTCCCATAGGCAACTTTGGTCATTGTCCTTCCCTCTTAGGGATGACTTTACATTGGACTATCCACCAATAGGTGACTTTGGTCGTCTGTCCTCCCATAAGCAACTTGGGTCGTTGTCCTTCCCTGTTGGGGATGACTTTACATTCGATTGTCCACCCGTAGGTGACTTTTGGTTGTTCATCCATCCCTAAGCGACTTTGGTCAATGTCTTTCCCTCTTAGGGATGACTTTATGTTGGACTATCCTCCCATAAGCAACTTTGGTCATTGTACTTCCCTTTTGGAGATGACTTTATGTTGGACCGTCCACCTATAAGCGGCTTTGGTCGTCTGTCCACCCGTAGGCGACTTAGGTCATTGTCCTTCCCTCTTAGGGATGACTTTATGTTGGACTTTCCACCCATAGGCAACTTTTTTTCGTCCACCCGTAGGCAACTTTGGTCGTCCTCCCCTCTTAGGGATGACTTTACATTGGACTGTCCTTCTATAGACAACCTTGATCGTCTATCCACCCGTAGATAGGACTTAGCTTGCTTTATGGATCTAGTGCCCGTCGGCATTTTTTAACGTCAATCTTGTAAGGATGAGGATTAGGTGCTTGTTATCATCTTTGATCGTCGGTCCATCCCATTGGTAGGACTTAGTTTTAGATGAGGATCAAGTGCCCGCAAGCATCCTTGATCATTGGTCCATCCTGTTGGTAGGACTTAGTTTTAGATAAGGGTAAGGTGCCCGTAGGCATCCTTGATCGTCGGTCCATGCTGTAGGTAGGACTTAGTTTTGGATGAGGATCAAGTGCCGTTAACATCCTTGATCGTCGGTCCATCCCATAGGTATGACTTAGTTTTGGATGAGCCTTAGGTGCCGTTGGCATCCTTGATCGTTGGTATCCTTGATTGTTGATCCATCCCGTAAGGATGAGGATTAGGTGCCTATTGGCAGCTTTCATCATCGGTCCATCCCATAGGTAGGACTTAGTTTTGGATGAGGATCAAGTGACCGTAGGCATCCTTGATCATCGGTCCATCCCGTAGATAGGACTTAGTTTTAGATGAGGATCAGGTGCCATTGGCATCCTTGATCATCGATCCATCTCGTAGGTAGGACTTTGTTTTGTATGAGGATCAAGTGTTGTTGGCATCCTTGATTGTCGATATCCTTGGTTGTTAATCCATCCCATATGGATGAGAATTAGGTACCTTTTCTGTTGCAATCAATGATTCTGTATGGTCCTTCCCAGATAAGTCCTAAATTTCCTTGTGTTGGATCCTTTGCGACCGTGGTCACTTTCCTCAAAACAAGGTCCCCAATGCTGAAGTGTCGAGGTTTGACCTTGGCATTATAATGTTTACCCATGAGGTCTTGGCAACGGGCCATTCGTTGTTCAACAGTCGCCCTAACCTTATCCAGCAAATCCAAGTGTAGAGGGATCCCTTCTTCGTTCTTCCTTTTTTCATTCTTCCCTTCATCGTTCTTCCCTTCGTAGTGTTTAGCCATGAGGTCTTGCTGAAGCGTTGGCACTTGTCACATGCTTTTACATAGGATTGGGCATTCTTCTGAATGGTAAGCCAATAGTACCTTGCTCGTACGAGCTTGTGGACCAACAATCGCACCCTCAAGTGGTTTCTACACACCCCTTCATGGACTTCCCTCATGACGTAGTTTGCTTCATCGGAAATCAAACACCTTAGGTATGGTCGGGAGAAACCTCTCCCATTAGCACAAAGCGCAATGCCCAAACTTTCAACCTTCGAGATGCATTGTGGTCCTCCAAAAGTGTCCTATTCTTAAAGTAAGAGGTGATTGGAATTGTCCAATCAATACCTACTGGTATCACTTGTATTTCCAATTCCTCAATTTCAAAGGAGTGTTAGGTGAAGGATAGTACCTGACGATCAATAGTCATGTGTTCAGCAGATGCGGCATTCACCAATCAATTAGCATGTTCATTTTCTTCCCTTGGAACTTGTACAAATTCTGCTGTAAAATTTTGATATGTCTGTCTCTTAACAAAGCTAAGGTACTTCTTTAGCCGCTCTCCTTTGGCTTCGTAGTCTCCGTTGATATGCCCGATGACAACTTGGGAGTCGCTATGGATGACGACTGAGAGGCCCTAGCTGCTTTGGCTAAGTCAAGTCCCATTAGTACAACTTCGTACTTAGCTTCATTATTGGTAGTCAGGAACTGGAGTCAGACGACGCACTCTATGACGTCCCTTTCAAGAGATTGTAGGATTACTCAGATCCCTCTAGCATGTCTGTTGGATGATCCGTCTATTCAGACCTTCCATGGGGCTGCCCCCAGCCTTCCACCTTGTTCGTCGTAAATTCAGCGACGAAATCAGCTAATTCTTGGGCTGAGGGGTTTGTTCATCTAGACTTCTATGGTGTGTGCTTCAAAGTATGGCCTAAGCTTGTGGACCGCTGTGATTAAAGTGAAGGCCAACTTCTCCATGGGAGGATATCTTTCTTCTGCTCCTCTAAGCACTCGGCTGGTGTAGCATACAGGTAATTGCACATGATCCTCCTTTCGAATGAGAGCTGAACTGACAGCCATGGGGGATACTGCCAAGTAAAGGGAAAGCTCTTCATCGGGTTTGGATTGCCTAAGGAGTGGTGGAGATGCAAGGTACGCCTCCAGCTCCTCAAAGGCTCTTTGGCATTCATCGGTCCACTTAAATGCTTTCATCTTGGTCATCCTTTTCCTGGTGATCGTTCATCAGGGGACGGTCATTGTTGCATTCGTTGCCGCCTATTTGTCATTTTGATCGTCTGGATGTTGTTCGCTCCGTTGGCCCAACTTTCATTCCAGCTCATGTTTTTGTTAGGTGAGTCATTCAACTGTCGTGGCGAGGGTTTGCACTTGCCTCTCCAAGGCGTTGGAAGAGTTTCCGATCTATTGGTTAATGGTAGCCATTGATCATCTAGACCATGCAACTCTTTGTCTTAGGAGAGGTGATATGGCTGATCACTCGTTCCCCACAAATAGCGCCAATTGATAATGCACAAAAAGAGAGCACCAATGGGGTGCTAGCCAATGACCCTCCGAAGGTTAAGTTTGGGTATCAGATAATCAAGTTTTGGGAGCTCCTTGAATTCACTAGTAGTACGATTAAATAAAAAGATTGTGTCTCCAACTTCAGAAGCATTTAGACACAAGACACCATTACATGAACCTACAATTCTAAATGGTGCATAACCATGTCCTTAGATGGAATAGTTATATTAATGACTTCGCGATATGTTTCATAAGAGATCAAGGATATCAAACTCTTACCAATAAAAGTACCACCTTGGCGTGTGATAGCAAGATAGCCATTGTTGCTGAGAACAAATTGGTTCACATGCTTGGTGATGAAGATGGGGTCTTTGATAAGATTACACTATGATTTGCAAACGCACTTAAATTGCAAGAGTGATTTGATGGGCAATCTTTCAAATTGATGATGCACAAAAATTGTAAATGAGCTGATTGTGCTCGAATGCTCCAATGGGTACCTGAAGAGCAAGAAACTGAGAATAGAACAGAAAGCTAGGGATTTTTTGCGTACCTAGAAGAAGAGGAAGTCTGATGCTAATATAGTGGTGAACAGCTTATATAGTGGTGAATAGCGAACCAAGATCCCTTGAATGTAGGGATCTTTCCTTATAGAGAAGATCTGAAATTAGGGCTCCAAGATTTTACGGTATCTTTCCATATGGGTAAAATATGGGCATGTAGTAGGGTCTTTGGACATTGGCGCAAGATATTTCCATGTGAGGATATATGTGTGGGGACTATGTAAAGGGTTGTGGGGCCTATCATTTATACCCGTCGATGTGGCCATCTGTTCGTTAGTATGCAAGTGAAGAGATGCAGGCCATCTGTTTGTCGGTATCCGCTCGTCGCATGTTCATCCATCTAAACCTTACCACGATGTACCCAAGGAGCACTTATCTTGACAAACCCAAAGCCTTTATCATGACAGGCTCTTGGCCGGTAGGCCTTATGGCTCGTTCATCGGGATGGTGTGGATGGGATCATCGGCCCCTGTGAGTAACTTGCCAGACGGAGAAAAGGGGGGCCTTGTGTCCAACAGAGTTATTGGGATGGTTCACTAACGAAATTTCCTGCGGGACAAAAATACCCTTATCACAAATATTTCCATTAATAGACCTTTAGGAAGATCATTCAACATTGCACTCCACATCTCCATCTATTTGTATAGCTTTAAACTATGAAAGAGAAAATGAATACACGGGGGAATGCTTCGTTTAATATATATAGGCTTAAGGTAGGGTTGGAGTATGTTCGTTTTTGCATGGCTGTAGAGGTCTACTAACTACAAAAGTTTGGATCTAGTTTAATTGTTTTTCCCTTATCTCTCTCTATCTAATATTATTTGTTACAAATTCTCCTCTGAAAATCTCCATCAGTTCTATCCACTCAAAGGATAATTTAGATGGCTTGTTGTAATCATCAAGGAAGCTTAAACTAATAAAATAAGAAAAGCTTTTTTATTTATTGGCATATTCCGAATTTTTGTTTAAATTGGATAGAAAATAAGTTATAATTTTTTATGTATTGAAGTACACTTTTGCCTTTAAAATTTGAACTTGTTTTCACTTTTAGTTTAGCCTTTCATATTTGATTCTATCTATTCTCACGTTGGCATTAACATCCATTTTCATTAGTTATATAACCATGAAATACCTGATTCTATCTACTCTCACGTTGACATCAACATCCATTTTCATTAGTTATATAACCATGAATTACCAAATAAGTGACGTCCATTAAACCACGTTACCTTCATATAATGTCAAGTGTCATAAGATTGCTAACATAAATGAACAATAAGGTCAATATGAAAAAAAAAAAAATATATATATATATATATATATATATATATATGAATGCCCAAAATAAAAATTTGGCGAAAAGCACATTTTGGTCCCTACATTTTTAGCCGATTCCCGTTTTAGTCCCTAAGTTTTATTTTTACCGTTTTTAGTCCCTCTCCTGAAAAACGATTCCATTTTGGTCCCTGCCATTACATCATAAACAGATATTGCTGACGTGGCAAACGGCATTGATAATCAATAATAAAATAATGTCTACAGTAACCTGACTTGCCACTGTTAGTTACTCCCTGCCCTTAGTAGTCATGTGCCACTCACGTGACGGTCCCTAACCCAAACAAAACCCCAAATCACCCAAATAGAAATCCCTAACCCCCAAATTTCCTCAGCTCCTCGCTCATCAGTCACCACACGGATTGAAGTCCCTCACCAGTCACGAACTCAAAAACACCTTCAAATCAATTGCTCCTCTCTCACCACACAGCCGAAAACCATCTTCAAATCAACTGCTTTCCATGGATTCAAGCTCGATGTCATCGAGTGGAAGCTTGAGGAAAAGGGGCCCAACCCGATGCTTCTGCTCGAAGAAACTTGTTTTGGTCATTTCGTGGACACCTGACAACCCTGGAAGAAGGTTCTACGGGTGTCCAAATTACTGGGTAAGGTAGTATCTCTCTTTGTAATGTTTTTAAATTTCTGGGTTTTTAACTTTGGAAGCACTTCAGGTTCCCTTTAGCCTTTCTGTTTTCCTTCTTCATTTTCGTTTCAATTTTGCAATCCCCTTTAGTCTAAGTCTAACCCCTCTCTCTTTCATTTACAGACCTTTTATTTCTCTTAGTTTTCATTATTGTCTCGCTAAGACCGTCATTTTGATCTTAAACCAACACAGCTTCATAATATTTGACAACCAAATTTTTTTTGCTAATTCGTAGAGAAAACCCAAGTTGGTTTTCTTGTCTTGGGAACCCAGAATTTCTTTTCTTAAATAAATAAAAAAAATTAAAAAATTAAAAAAAAAAAAAAACTCAACTTGTTGCTGACAATATAAATTGTGCTAATACAAGAACATTGTGCTAATACTATTTTTGTTTCTGATAAGGTAGTATTTGCTAATACTATTTGTTATTGTTTTTCATGATTTTGGTTGATCATTTAACATCATTTATCTGGCCCTTGGGTGTCAGGTTGGACGTAAGTGTAAATTTTTTCAGTGGCTTGATGATGAAATCTGCGAGCGTGGCAAGGTGCTGATTCCAGAGCAGAGGCAACAGATTTTGACTCTTAAAGCTGCCATTGTAGGCTACAGGAAGAGAGAGAAGAGGCTGCTCATTTGCCTGGGGCTGTCTCTGGTGATAAGTGGGATGCTACTTTGTTTTATGCTTCTTCTGGTTGGCTAAATAGGTGGGGGGGAGGGGGGAAATGGGTCATTAGGTGGGTAGGTATTAGTGGAAAAATGCCTGAATTTTGGTGTATGTATTAGTGGCAAAAGGCCTGAATTTTGGTGTATGTATTAGTGGAAAAAAGCCATAATTTGTGTTGGAATGTATTGGTATGTAGTAGTGGGAAAAGGCCTGATTTTTTGGTGTAATTCTCTTTGCAATCCAAGACTTTAGCAATGGAATATGGTCTTTTTAATTAATCTATGATTTGTGTACCAATTTATTACATTGTTGTTAAGTGTTTGTGCCAAAGCAGTTTGTGATATTAACTGTGCATCAACTGTCAATTTTGATATTAACTGTGCAATTTGGGAAAACATCCTGTTTTAGACAGCAATTTGACACAACAATTTGACACTGCAATTTTGAATGGAAACAGCAATTTGACACTGCAATTTGATACTGCAATTTGACAGCAATTTAGAGAGCAACTGGCTGCAAAATAAAAAAGGCAGCTCCTGATTTGATGCTCTTAATATTGTATCTGAGATAACATCATGTGATCAAGTGGCACCAAAATACTATTCTAGTAAATAAAAGAATTTATTTCCTAAGAAAGCATTGGAACAACCACCACTGCACCTCATATATCTTTGCTGCTTCAAATAATGGTCAGGTGATGAAGTACCTTCCATACTCCACCCTCCCCCAAGAAATATAAAATTGGAAGAGGTTCTACCTTCCATGAACCGATTGATATTTCTACAGTAGTCCTGGCAGATATGTCATTTGAGTTGAATTATTTTTTAGTACTTAACATCAGAACATCATTAGAGAGCAACTGGCTGCAAAATAAAAGAGGCAGCTCTTTATGTATTAAAGGAGCTGGCTGTAAAATATTTAGCATCACTCAAAATGAAGGGGTTGACTGTAACATATTTAGCACACCAGCAGCCTGCATAATTTATCAAACCTGCATAAATTCTGCATAACTTACCAAACCTGCATAATATACATTTATTCATACATCATTACATCATTACACATTAATTCATACATCATACATCATTACACATTAAACTGGCTACTGCCCAGCACATTAAACTCCAATGCTCGCCAAACCTGCATAATCACCAAACTGCCCAGCAAAGCTAAAAACCAGCAAATTTGAGTTTAAGCCTTTTAAAAACCAAAGCTAAAAACCAGCAAATCTGAATAATGGAAGCTGAATCATCATAATAATGGGAGAATAATTACAAAATATTTAACACCAATGATAGTTTTTGGTGTACCACAATAATTACAAAATATGGGACAAAGTCTACCAAGCACATTCATACAAAAAAGGACTTGGTCAGCCCATAAACATATGCCAATTGTTCTAGCAAGTACATAAACATCTGAAGAGTGCTTCAACATATAGCACAACAACAACAAAAAGATCCTACTTCAGTTTGCTATCTTTTAGCAGATCTCATTGCTGCCATATATCTTGCTGCATTCCCAGTTGCATTCAAGGTCTCAGTAGTGACTGCACTTCTCTTCCGCTGTCTTTTTGGTCTTGGATTGGACTGGTTATCAGTAGGGGGTAGAGGTGCACTTGTGGTCACATCATCATTAGAGCTTGGTTGTGCCCTATGTACTGTTGGCTAAGCATCCTTGGCTGCCTACAAGCACAAGCACAATAACAATTAATAGTTTGCCAACCGAAAAACAAAACAATGAGGATATCTAAGTCAAAGTGTATATTTACCCTCCTAGTGGTCCTACTGGCTTGGGATGCACTCCCAAGCAAGGAGGAGTTCCCTCCTACTTCTCCCTTGCAGCTCCTCTTGTTGTGTCCTAATTTCCCACATAACTTGCATTATTTTGAGATGCCTAGGCCTCTATTTTTTCTGTGACTTCTAGGTTCATCAGGCTCCAGTGCCCTCTTCTTCTTAAGCCTGCTAGGAGGTTTCTTCTTGATAGGGGGTTGCACAAGTGGCAGTCCACTAGGTCCCCACATATTCTGGCCATTGATGAGCTCTATAATGGGTTCATAGCAATCAATGTAGGTAGTCCTTTTGTAGCAAGCATTGACATACTTTTCAGCATCTTCTCTGTTGAAAAATATACAAGAAATGGCATGGCAACATGGTATGCCAACTATGTCCCACTTCCTACAGCTACATTTCTTCTCTTCCAAGTCCACAATGAAACTCTCCGACCCATTCTTCACTTCAAACTTCATACGACCAGCTCAACATGCTATCCACTTGCTACATGCCAACTTCTCCTTGTACAACCTCTTCCTTATCTTAGGACACAACTCAGTTTCCACCTTCATAATCATTTCTCTATTTTCTTGAAATCAATTCATCAGATATAGCCTAATACACTCAAGCTGCAAGCACATAGAGAGAAAGGGAGAATTAATCATTCATGAATTACACAGGTCTATAGATCATAATGCACATGAAAGGGAGAATTATGCATACCATGGTGATTATAGGTTTGCTCCTAAACTTAACTATCGTGCTGTTGAAGCTTTCACACATGTTGTTCAGGACTGTGTCACTCTAGTCATCACTCTTGAACATGTGCCTAGCCCAAATAGTTGTTGAGTGAGATTGCAGCCATTTGAATGCATCTTCATCCACCTCCTTTAGCTCATTCATTGCCCTCTCAAATGCTTGCCGATAGGTAGCCTTGGCTGCTTTCCAAAAAAGGTCTCTAATAAGGATACTAGGATGATTTTTCCTCAAATTTTGGTATAAATGTCTGCAGCAGATCCTATGCTCATACTGTGACCAATTGTCAACAAAGGTGTTCACCAACCCCTACAAAACACAATCATTTAATTCAGCAAGCAATGAAGCTATCATCAACTACAATTAATTCAACCAGCAATAAAGCTACCATCATACCTTCTGCTGTTTAGATATGAACATCTAGTTGTTGTCATCTTCTATGTCATCAAGCAATAAATTAAGAAACCAGGTCCAAGTGTCCTTTGTTTCAGCCTCGACTACTGCATATGCGAATGGGAAGTATTCATCATTGGGATCTCTGCCAACAGCACACATCAGCTGACCACCTGTCTTGGTCTTCAGATGGCATGCATCTAGACCAATGATTGGCCTGCACCCTGCCAAGAAGCCCTTCTTGCAACCTTCAAGGCAGATGTAGATTCTTTCAAAATATGGCAGCCCAGTTGCCAATCCATGCTCAGCTACCAAATCACCATCATTATAAGTATGCACCTTCATCAATATTGTGCTCCCAGGACTGCACCTTCTCAACTCATCACAGTACTCCCATAGTTGGTTGAACTGTGCAGTGTGGGTCCCATCAACAGCATCTTGAGCTTTCCCTCTAGCCTTACTTGCCTTGCCTGCACTTATGTTAACCACATACTTCTCATGCACAACATCCTGAATATCCTTAAGCTTTATGCCAGGCTGTCTCCTAACCCTCTTCACTAACTTCTTCCCAATGTATGATACTGTGCACCTTGGATTTCTATAACTTCTGCTGCATGTGTGTTCCATGTTCAGTGTTTTCAATCTAAAACTCTTCTCCCTTGGCACCTTTGCAAGGTAGGCAACAAACTTGCACCCTGGCTGGCATCGGGCACTCACTCTCACCAAGTCATTTTTCACAAATTTTATACCCCACCCACTATGGACTGCATAATCAGTTATAGCATCTTTAAATTGTTTAGCTGAGATGAACAACATATCATTTTCAAACCTAAGGTTCTCAGTATTGGCTACTGGCCTAAAGATTGGGTATTTGCTCCTCCTAATAGAATTGTCAACCTCAGCAACAGGGATGTCATCATCACTTGAATCATCACCATCCTCACTGCTTGATGATGATTCGTCAAGGCTAAGCAACTCCTCACTCTCATAGTCAGAATTCATGACACCACCACCCATTTGTCCTGGTTCAACCTCATCATCTTTAGCTTGATTGTCCCTACTATCAGGACTATCTTCACCAATATTCATTGGTTGCACTTCTGGCTCTTCTTTTAAGTCACTCCTCTCATCCTCACTACCCTCACTACTCTCCTCAACTTGGTCATCAACAACTGGTGCTTTGCCAGCCCTCCTAGCACAAACTTGCTCAGCATCTACCTCATGTGGCTCACCATGGTCAACATTAACAAATTCAGCATTATCATGGCCTCCAAATTGTGAAAATCAAATCTGTACTTTTCATTATCATACTCATAATAGTGATCATTTTGAAGCACACTGTCACTAACAAAAACCTCTAAGGTCTTAGCATTTACACCTACACCTTCTACTTCACTACCACGTACTCTAGCAGCTAAGGGATCAAAATCCTCCACTGGTAACTCAAGTGGTTCATGCACTGGATGCTTCACAAAGACATGAACCTCCCCATATCCCTTCACCAAGTCAGTCATGAACATAGCAGCATCATCATCAACCACTTGACGGAAATTTGACCGCTCTGGGTTCACACCAGGCATTTTATACCATAGCTTATCTACTTCAGAGTAGCCAACCTCCCTACATATACTCTCAATCTCTACTTTTGACCACCTATCTGGGTCACAATTATCCACTATATCAACTGTCCCTCCCACATACACTTGAGGGTCCCACATGAAATGCCCACCATGGTGGACATGCAGAGTAAAAAGCTCATCCATCCTACATGCAAGTCACAGGAAGAAAACATAATGAAAATGAAAACAAATA
Organism: Quercus robur; assembly: GCF_932294415.1. Lineage (NCBI taxonomy): Eukaryota > Viridiplantae > Streptophyta > Magnoliopsida > Fagales > Fagaceae > Quercus > Quercus robur. The sequence goes on along the minus strand of NC_065545.1, from coordinate 20,421,711 downwards.
TTAATAATACTTTGTTAGGCTAATAAACAAATAAAAAAGCATATAATACCGACAAAGGGATCACATAGACCCAGCCACTTCTTGAAAAGCAAGACACAATACAGACAATCAATGCAAATACCAACACAAAGATTCCATGGTTTATCAAAGGTCAATATAGTGGTCCCTGATAAACAATAGTGACACATAATACAGACAAACAATGTAATTGCCAACAAAAATACAGTCAGTATTGTGGTCCCTGATAAACAAAAGTAAAACAAACAGAGCCGCAAATAACAAAAGCAACACACAACAGCCAAACAATGCAAATCCCAACAATATTCCACTATCACGGTCAGTATTATGTCCACTACAAAAGCTATAAAGGGAGAGAGGAAGAGAGAGAGTGAGAGTGAGACACAACAAGAGAGAAACAGAGATAGATTGAAATTCTAGAGCAATAACAAAACACAACATCTCAAAATTCCCAAATTCTCAAAACCCAACAACTGAGATTCAGACCCAGAACGATTACCCAGCACTTAAAATGGCATTCATAACATAACGAGAGAGAGAGAGAGAGAGAGAGAGAGAGAGAGAGAGAGTTGGAGAGAAATACAACCTTCGCAATCTGCTCAGCACAAACACACTGAAGCTTGCCAATTTGTGGGTTTTTTGATCTATGCTCTTGTGATGAGCAATGGGTAAGGTAAGAGATTAGGGATTTTCAGCAAGTTCGCCGTTAGGTCTATTTGGGTGATTTGGGGTTTTGTTTGGGTTAGGGACCGTCACGTGACTGGCACGTGACTACTAAGGGCGGGGAGTAACTAACAGTGGCAAGTCAGGTTACTGTAGACATTATTTTATTATTGATTATCAATGCCGTTTACCACGTCAACAATATCCGTTTATGATGTAACGGCAGTAACCAAAATAGAACCGTTTTTCAAGAGAGGGACTAAAAACGGTAAAAATAAAATTTAGGGACTAAAACGGGAATCAACTGAAAATGTAGGGACTAAAATGTGATTTTCGCCTAAAAATTTTGAATCGTAAATTATCAAGAATACCTAATAAATAAAGGGTTGTGTAGGATTGTGTTAACGGGTATTGTAAGATGACTATTAACACACCATTTTATGTCAAAAATTTTGTCAACCACTCAACTTTATATCAATATTTTGTCAGTTTTATAGGTTTTAAAGTTAACTTTATACAATTTCTCTTATTTATATAATTTTTTTATTAAGTGGGACTCACGTTAGATTAAGAAAATTGACCAAGGCCCAACCAAAAATACACAAGCCCATTAATATCAACATGACCAGGATCCAAGAACGTAAATAAAACGAAAAGTAAGGGAAATTTCCGTCATTTTAGAAAGCGGAAAACCTACGCTTTCACATTCTCTCTCCCAATAATTTTTTAAAAGTAAGATTTAGATTTTCATCATTTCCCTCCAATTCCAATTCCCACTCGCACTTTTGAGTTTTCATTTTTAAAAAAAAAAAAAAGATATTTTTCCCTTATCCTTAAGTCGATAATTATTGTTTTGAAAAAGAAAAAAAAATCATAGAAATAAGAAATTTTCCTTAGAAGCAAACAAGATATTTATAAATCTATTACTCTCTCGTTTCTAGGGTTCTTCATAGCCTCTGTTTGTTTCCCGAGAAAGTTTCTAGTTTCTCGTTTCAGGTATCGAATCTGCTTCTCTCTGTTTTAATTTTCTGGATATTATTAATGTGATTCTTACTGTTACTTGCATACTTCAGATTTCTTTTTGATTGATTGTAGAGAAAGTTTATCTAATTGAAATTAGAATCGAGATTTCAAATTTTTTTTTTTTTTTTGGTTAATTCTGTTTTAGATCTACGTGGTTTCCTCTACCATTAGCGAGGGTTTCTTTCTCATTAGCTAGATCTGTTAATTGAATATACAGAAAGCGAACTTAAATTGTTAATTTTGTTGGAAATCAAAACTGTAAAAGTACATTTTTCTTCAATTGTTCTGAATTCTGATGCAGCCAAAGAAGGTTATAGTTACAGTTTCACTCTCTGCTTTTTTTTTTTTTTTTTGGTTTCTTGTATCAATTTTCTTTGTTTTATGCAAAATATATACACTTTCAAAGACTCTTGTATGTGAATTATAAGGTTTTGGGCTACCCGAGTCCTTTAAGAACTGCTTTCATTTGAATTATCTGTTGTTTTTCTCTCCATATGGTTTGAATGTGCCTTCAAATCCCGCACTCCCAGCTATCAAATCATCAACAACAACAAAAAATGGGTTTGGGAACGTCTTCTTTTTGGGTATATCTAGATTGGTTTGGTTGTGGGGATATAATTGATTTGATAACCTTCTAATGTGTATATAAAGTAGGACTTGTTAATTTGAATCTCTCTCTTTCACGGGCCTATTGTTAACTGTCCTAGTAGATAGGTTCAATAGCGCTAACAATCTGTAATATGTGGCCTTCCATGTCCAAAATTTACATTGGGAGTAATCTTCTGTATGACCATTATGAACCTTTATAGTTTTATATATAAATGTTTGGGCAGGGAAGTATTAGCACATTTAGTGTAGTTTTCCTCCTTTTATACCCAAAAACAAATAAATGAAATTCATGTGTTTTGGTATTTAATATGGGAAATGATTTTGTTAATCAGCAAGCTAAAACAAGTTCTCGCCCCCACTGCACATTTGGTATAAATTAGAAGAACCATACATGACATTTTCTGTACTGATACAAACCATCTTATTGTTATATCATTGGCATTTTCTTATTTGCATCACATCTACCATCATCAGTGTTGCTGTTATTGTGAACACCATGGCCAATTCATGACAGGCAATCCACCATAACTGCCATCACTGCAGCTAACCACCAACACCACTTTAACCATCACTATTGTCACAAAACTAACAGTACCCTTCATGTGAAGTACACATACTAAATTTATTGAGTCAAAGCTTTAACTTTATTTCTGAAACTAGCAGAGAAATTTTGTTATCTATAAAAACAAACAAACAAAACTAATAGTGTAATTCTATCAAAGCTTAAACTTGATTGCTGAAAGTAGTAGAGTAATTCTGTTATCTATAAAAACAAAACCAAAAAACAAAAAACAAGTAGAGTAATTTTGTCACTGATTAAAAAAATAAATTATTTTTGATTATTTTAAGCAATCTGTTTTGCTTATAAATTAACATGCTTGAATAAATGTTCTCCCCTCCTTAGGTATGTTACTATATCTTATTTTTGTTACACTTTAATGAATTAATTATATACATGGTTCTAGGCTACTTTGGCATGGATTCGGCAACACAAACTTTCCAACACCGCTCATTGCCAATCAAATTATGGCCCCCTAGCCAGAGTTCAAGGTTGATGCTTGTAGAACGAATGACCAAGAATCTTACAACTCCATCCATTTTCTCGAGAAAGTATGGCCTGTTGAGTAAAGAAGAGGCAGAGGAGGATGCCAAACACATAGAAGATATTGCTTTTGCAACTGCAAGCCAAAACTTTGAGAAGGAGCCAGATGGTGATGGGAGTTCTGCAGTGCAAATTTACGCCAAGGAATCAAGTAAACTTATGTTGGAAGTCCTTAAAAGAGGCCCCAGAATAAAGGAGGATAGAGAGGTTATGATAGCTAATGAAACAATCTTTGATATATCTGGAGGTCGCAGGGCTTTTATTGAAGCAGACGAGGCTGAGGAGCTTCTACAGCCATTGAGGGGACCAAACTCATATACTAAGATTTGCTTCAGCAATAGAAGTTTTGGCTTGGATGCTGCTCATATTGCTGAGCCCATTTTGTTATCCATTAAGGATCAATTGACCGAAGTAGACCTATCAGATTTTATTGCTGGAAGACCTGAGGCAGAAGCTCTTGAGGTCATGAATATATTTTCTTCAGCATTGGAAGGTTCTGTTTTGAGATATTTGAACCTTTCAAACAATGCCATGGGCGAAAAAGGTGTTAGGGCATTTGAGTCACTTCTAAGGTCACAGAGAGATTTGGAAGAGCTTTATTTGATGAATGATGGTATCTCAGAGGAAGCTGCAAGAGCAGTTTGTGAACTAATTCCCTCCACTGAGAAGCTTAGGGTTCTTCATTTTCACAACAACATGACTGGAGATGAAGGGGCAATTGCTATATCTGAGATGGTGAGAAGTTCTCCAGCATTGGAGGATTTCCGGTGTTCTTCTACAAGGGTAGGCTCTGAAGGGGGAGTTGCCTTATCTGAAGCACTAGGGACTTGTACTCATTTAAAGAAGCTTGATTTGCGTGACAACATGTTTGGTGTAGAAGCTGGACTTGCTTTAAGTAAAGCTATATCTGTCTTTGCAGATCTTACTGAGGTTTATTTAAGTTACCTCAACTTGGAGGATGACGGGGCAGAATCCCTTGCCAATTCTCTCAAGGATTCTGCGCCATCACTTGAAGTTCTGGATATGGCTGGAAATGACATTACTGCCAAAGCTGCTGCTTCTTTAGCAGCCTGTATAGCAGCAAAACAATTTCTCGCCAAGTTGAACTTATCTGAGAATGAACTGAAGGATGAGGGTGCAATTCTGATCAGCCAGGCATTGGAAGTGGGCCATGTCCAACTAAATGAAGTTGATCTCAGTGCAAATTCAATTAGAAGGGCTGGGGCAAGGCTCTTGGCACAGGCTGTTGTGCACAAACCTGGATTTAAGTTACTAAATATCAACTCTAATTTCATATCTGATGAAGGGATTGATGATGTTAAGGATATATTTAAGAATTCCCCTAATATGCTTGGGCCCTTGGATGAGAATGACCCTGAAGGAGAAGATCTTGATGAGGAGGCTGAAGAGGATGGTGCTGATAATGAGGATGAATTGGAATCAAAACTCAAGAACCTTGAAATCAAGCGAAATGAATAGAGTTTCTTGCTCTATCACAGTAGCCTTGGGTGGATTTGCTTATCGAAACCTGATTTTCAGCTATATGTTTCTGTATTAGCTAGTCCAGCTGCATCTAGTTGAGTGTAATAGGTCTATCTGTGTTAGGTTAGGTTGGAGACCTCCATACTTTAAGAAACCCCCCTAGCTTAGAGTTAGTTTTCAATATTGCTGATTGAAATTGGATCTTTGTGGGCAGTATGTTATGTTTAGTAGGAGGTATACAGTAATTTTCTTTTCGGGATGTTTATGTTCAGTGTTAATGCAATTTGTCTTTACAAATCTGTTCAAGACTAAATATGTTCTTTGCATGGATATTACTGTGTAGTAATTATCAAGAAAAGGCTGGTAATGGGACTGAAACTTCAGTATGTGAATGGGTCAGGTAATATCAGTCCTATTGTTAACTCAACTAGCAGGCTAACTTCAGATTAAAGAGACCTCTTATCCATCTGTGCTCGTGATTATTACATTGTTTTTAGCTCTTATGAATTGGTTGTGCGGTCCTATTGTTGTATACAGTTTGTTAGCTTGTTACTTTGCTTATTGGGATATTTTGCCAAACGGGGTGCTCATAGTGATTAGGTTTTTTGGCCTTTTCCTAATAAAGTACAAACTCAATCAATGTAACATATGACGTCTGATTGTTTTTAAGAATCTTCACAATTAAAATTTTATACTTGGTCTGGTGTTATAATCCGATTCAAAAATTTCAAGCTCCATTTCCTTTTCTTTCAGAATACAGAATCAATCTTTTTACTCAACAAAAGTAACAATAGTCATATCATTTTATTTACTTTTATATGATAATTGAATACATTGATTCTTGACAAACTATAGGAATACGCAGAGATAGAAAAAAGGGCATCCCATATAGCCTTGTAAGTGGGTAGATATAGGTGCAGTTTGATTGATCATACAGCCACGGGTACTTTGAGCGATTCTAATATCTTATCGTCTATCTCAAATGTTATGGGCTTCTTGTCTCTTCCAATCTTTACATACTCATCAAACTGCTCCTTCAAATCTTCAGGAAGATTTGTGGTGCCCTGCCAACCCAAAATGTCCTTAGCAGCTCTTGGTTCTGCATAAAAGTGCTGCACAGTACATGAATTGTGTAAATTATCTAACAGTTGAAACAGTTTCAGAAGCAGAAGTCAGGACCCAGCATTCAGTGGGTCCATTCAGGGGACCCTCCGCTAAACAATTTATGTATTTGATCTTTCTCTCTATTTTTCAAATTTTCTTTATCATTATGGTTATCTTGACCCTAAATATGGTTGTTAATGGGTGGAATCATTACATACTCTCTCCAAAATAATTTAATGGCGGGTAGAAAAGTCATTACCATGTTCCGGAAAGGAAAAGCTTTCTTTGCATCAATTCCAACAGCTTTGGGATCATAATGAACAATGTTAACCGGACGACCAGCAGCTTGAGCACATAGTTTGGTCATTCCATCCAGAGTCACTGCACGGTCACTTACGCAGTTGAAAATCCTACTATTTGCAGCATCTGGTTTCTCGACAGCTAGAGTAAGCATAGAGGACAAGTCCCTAACATGAGAGATGTTTGTGAGTTGCATTCCAGAGCCAGGGATTGGAACTGGCCTGTCCCGAACAATTCCTGTGTTAAGTAAGTGAGCATATTGAGTTACTGTACTTTCTGTAGAAATAATATCGAGATAATGGAACAACAATAAGTGGAGGATATACTGGCACTGAATATTAAGTTAAAACCATCCAAAGAATCATCCAAATCAGATCAAAACTGCATACATCATCTAGGTAAGAAACAATCAGGCCTCATAAAGGAAGGAAGGACTAATATTCATATATCAGATATCTTACAGGACATCATGAAACATTAATTACTAAAAAAGTGCTTGGGATTATACACTTACTATCAAAGAACCATTCCTCACAATCTTTATTGTTTCCAGATCCAATCATGTATTGTGGACGGAATATTGCCCAAATACCGAAAACCTCTGCAATGTATTTCTCCACTCCAACATGACCAGCATCAGCTTTAACTACATCCTGTTATAGTGAACGTTTTTATTTGGTGGAGGAAATCCAGGATATTTTAAATGCCATTGGGAATTGGGATAATAGATATACAACATACCCCTTCGACATGAGGTAGCTCATCAGTTGGCTTATAGATTCCGGCACTGCTGATGAACAGAAATTGCTTTACACCAGAACTCTTGGCCCAATCTATCACAGGCCTATGCGTGAAGATTGATGTTAGCATAAATGGATCACAGATTACATATAAATTAATTTTTTAAATTATCTTTTGCTCTATATTTAAATAGTACATTTGGTTTCAATTACTTGCACACTCCTAGATACTAAACTACCACATACAAATTTTCCCTTCAGCGTAGGGGGATTGAAAAAGGCATAACAAAAGGACATTGGAGCTTGGCATGCACTACAGTGATGTAGAACATATATGCTGCAAGTGTGATTGATTAAACAATATGCAGTCATTTTTTAATGGAAAAAAAATAGGCTTATGCTTGAGTTCCTCCAACATAATTCAAGGATCAAGGTCCTATTACCAACATAGTAAAACATTGCAAAAAATAATTTGTTTTAACTTCACATCATCCTCTATCATGGGCATACCCTCATTTCAAAAACAGGAACTCAAAATGTGGAAAGTCTAAAAAGTAAAAATACTACATACTAACTTTGAGGCCCCAAACAGAACCATAATCACTATTGCCTTATTAAGGTCCATTAACTTCTAGAAAGCATAATGCCAATACCAATCTTCCAGTTCTATCAAGTAGGATACCTAACAATTTTACAATCAATATAGCATACCAAAACTACATAATTCAAGATTTGAGTTTCAAGAACTAAAGCAACAAACCTCACAGCATCCAAGTCCTTGCCATTGTTGTCCAACACCACATCAAATGCTGCTCCTCCCACAACCTTCCCAACTTCTGCCGGGTCCCCCCACACTGTCTTACCTCCAGCACTCACAATTTCCTGAAATTTTTTCAGATAACACAAAAGTTTCAATTGTAAAATAAAGAAATTCACCATATATACCTATACCCATTACAAATCACTAAACGCCATATTAGTCAACCAACAAAAATTAAGTACAGTTCCTTAAGTGTCGTACCTCAGTTTCCCAAATTAAACTCAAACATATGACTTCATTGATTTTAATTGTCTTAAATGAATATAACACATTTATATGTGGAATTGAATCAATTGATCAATGTAGTCATGGAACCCAATGCACAACACTCTACCTAAAGTGTGATTAATGTAAAGTGTGAATCTTTGTGCCTTAGTCATGGAACCTAATTGTACCTGAATTTTGGCCTTAGACAAATACACACATAAAGTACAAAGACATATTAGTGATGTAATGCAAAGTGTAAATCTTAACTGAGAATCTGTTAAATGGAGGCTTCTTCATCTTGTCAGAGCTCTCTTCACCAACAGTCAGTATTGTGACCTCATGGCCAGAACCGAGAAGCTGTTTTGCAAAATAAAAGCCAATAACCGCATGTCCACCACTATTGGTATTAACTATGAGGACCTTCTTTTTCACCTCAGCACTAGCTCTGACACTCAAGGCAGAGAGAGCAAAGCGTTTGGAAGGTGTGGGGTATGTGAGAGAAGATGGAGTAATGGAGAGGGAGGAAGAGAGAGCAGAGGAGTGAGACAAAGAGAAGCGTGGAAGAAGAGGAGAAAGTGAAGGTGATGAAAATTTGGAAGGTGGAGAGGAGAGGAGGAGAGAGGATGAGAAAGCAAGAGTGGCCATTTTTTGTGTGTACTTTGGTTGTATGAGAACCAGCGGTTTTTTTAACTAGATAAAGGAAACAACAACCGTCAACCGGCCTCTTCAATGACTTCCTTACATGACAGTTAATTTAATTTCCGAATCAAGGACTTCTTTTTTCTAATGTTGTTTTCTAATTTAATTATTATTATACCTAGTAAGGTTCTAAGTTTCTAACTAAGGCTAGTCTATTGCTGGCTGAAAACTATTTCCAAACCCTATTAATTGTCTGTTTGAATACCATTTATTATTGAAAACTAAAAACACTATAACAAAATAATTTTTAAATGTGTGAATAGTGCCGTGGAATCCAATTTTAAAGTTAATTTTCTTGAATTTCATACTTGTAGGTCTTATGAACAGTGCACGGGACCCATAAAAATAAAACCCAAACGCAAACGCCAAGGCTGTTTACACTATCCAAACTCACACTAAGGCCTGGGTTTGGCTAGGCCTTTGAGAATTTCTAGAAGGGCTTCTTCATCCAAGTAATTGATTTTGGTTGATAAATATTGGTAGAACTGGATATTTGAGCAATGGGATTTGTGAGAAAATGGGTTGATTTAGTTTTATACGAAGGACAAAATTTAATTACAAAATTAGTTATAGCCTAAAACTATAACTTTACTCAATAAAATAAACATTACTACATATTTCAAAAATCTAACCGTTAAATTGCATGTTTTTTACACTCTAATACACATATCAAATTTTATGTCAATTGGATATTATTTACTATATAATTTATAAGTTTATATTCTATGCATAATTTTAAACTACAAAATTTGCAATTTCAAAATTTTATTGATGACATAACTATTGATCTTTAATTTTCTAAAAATTTTGCAAGTATGAAAGATATAAGAAGAAGAAGATATAGACTATTGTAGGGACCCAAAAAAACGCCCAAACCCACTTTAGAATAGTGGCTCCCAGTTCTTCAAGCCCAAAACAATAAATTTGTAAAAGAGTGGGTTTTCCGAGTCAATTGAAATGCTAAGTAAATTACAAGCTTGAGGACAACAGGACTAAAGCAATTAACATGAACGAAAAAAAACACAAATTCAGTGTAAATTCTTCCTCGGGCAAGTCTGAGGATGGATGCTCATTAACAGTCAAAACTGATATTTTTACAGTCAGATCTTTATTTCTCTCTCTCTTTTCATTTTTAAATTGTCCATCCCATTTTCTAGAGGGGTTCCTTTCCTTATATAGTCCTTTCCATTGCATTTCAACCCTTCATCTATACGTCTCAAGGAAATAATTTGGATGTTTGTCCCATCAGGACCCTTCTAAAGGTGGTAAAGAGAGTTATGAGCTATGAAGTCACTGTTCAAGTGTCTTTTCCTCATAAATGCGGCCAACTAAGTTGGTGCAGAGTATTGAATGTGGAGGTGATGGCTACCTTCCCAAATATTTCCCATTTTCGTTGCTTGCACGACTCTGGTGTCTTCCATAGTGCTTTACTTTCTGGTGCAAGGAGCTAAATAAGGTACTCCCGAGACGCATTTATTCCTCAAGCCCTTCGAACGACGAGCCTGCTAGCCTCCTTTTTTCAGACCTCTTATTCTAAGTTTTAGTTCAGTTTTAAGTGGTCTTAACGTCTTCCCTCCTCGGTCTTAGCCCACGTGTCAGACTTAGGCTGACACATGTATGGGCCTTTGATCATCCTCGGACAGGGCCCATAGGCTTTTAGAATGTCCTCAGACCACTTGCTCCCATAACTACAATCAATTTTGTAGCTAAATTTTGTCCTTACACAAATCAAGTCAATTCAGTTAATTTCATGGGTGTTTTATAAATGATCTCAGGGCTCAATCATATTTGCATCCAAGGAAACACTGTCCCTTGATATGTGGGCTTGGACCACATAGGAGTAATGTAAAAATAATATTACAAGCTTAAGGCCCATTCAACAGTAAACTCCAATTGGGCTATGTTCCGTGGCTTTGGACTGGGCCAACCGTCCAGTAAAACCCATCTCATTAATGTTAAAGTTTGGGTCATTAATTACATTTGGACCTAAGAAGTGGCGTGGTGTCTCTTGCTAGTTACTAAGTTCATTTGCTTTGGGTTGTTAATAATATTGGCTCTCAACTAAAACAAAACAAGTCATGTAGGTGAAATATTCTCATAAGAATTGAACCTTATAATTATCCCTTGATATGTGGGCTTAGACCACATAGGAGTAATGTAAAAATAATATTACAGGCTTAGGGCCCATTCAACAATAAACTCCAATTGGGCTATGTTCCATGGCTTTGGACTGGGTCAGCCGTCTAGTAAAACCCATCTCATTAATGTTGAAGATTAGGTCATTAATTACATTTGGACCTACGAAGTATTGTGGTGTCTCTTGCTAGTTGCTAAGCTCATATGCTTTGGGTTGTTAATAATATTGGCACTTAACAAAAACAAAATGAGTCATGTAAGTGAAATATTCTCGTAAGAATTGAACCTTATAATTTTGGATATAATGAGGATGCAAAATTTCATCGCCCAAAAATTCACCTCATCAAGCACATTAGCGCCTCTGCCTCAAACTCAGCAACAGAGCACATCGGCAACAACAAGATCGGATCGGAGATAAGAGATTGCCTTGGCCTCGAGCAACAACAACAAAACAACTCAGCAAGACCCCGCCCCTGGTCCCAGAGCACATTGACATCGACGACAACAAGATTGGATTGGAGATTGCCTTGGCCTCAAGTCCTTGACATGCTGCCGCGGCGCCGCCCCTCAAGGTATTTCAATTCTCTCCCTTTTTCTCTATCTTATCTTTGCTGTGCTCTGAGAGTGAGAGCGAAGCTTTCTCTCTCTCTCTCTCTCTCTCTGTTTCTCTTTGAACTAAGTTATTGAAAAGTGAGATTCTCTCTTTGGAATTAAATAGCTTTACCTAATGTCTAATTGCCTTTAGTTGACATTTTGACTTTATTGGTTTGTGAGTTTGTCGTTTTGTGTATTGTGAATGTTTTATATCTTTAATGTTTTGTGTAATGTTGATTGGCTTAGGGGCCGTGGGGTTGGATATTTGAATTGGGGAAGTGGACAGGCAAAGGCAGTAAAGACATAAAAGTAACTAACCAAGACATTATAAAAGACAAACAAATTAAATTATGTTAGGATTTAGGCAGTGGGTGTTGAGCCGGGTGGATAATGCACAATGGGGTGTGTGCTAGACTTCTAGTAGTCTATAAAGAAAAATAATGAAACAACTAAACAACAATAATTAATAATTTTATTAATATTTCAAATGAACTTATAGTTTATTGTTTATTCTTTTGCTAGAATTATGAACAAATATTTGATAAGAAAATCATGTACCCAAGATTCATCTCCTGTGCAAGATTCATCTTTATCTTCTAAGTGAATTTGTGTTGATTTTAACTTAAAAAATCTTCGTTCAGATCTTGGGCTACAAGAAAAGATATCATCTTAACATCCTAATAATCATGATGTAACATCCTAATAATCATGATGAAATAAAAAGATTTTATTTACAAAAAGGCCATTGTCAACCTTTTCTCCATGAATACCTTCTAACAGATTTTTCTGGAAAACCCCGTCGATTTAGATCCAATTGGTATGTAAATAGAAACTGGTTGGAATATAGTATAGACAAGGATGCAGTATTTTGTTTATATTGCTCCCTATTTGGGCAAGATGTTGGTAAGCAAGGAGGAGAAAAGACTTTTGTAACAAAAGGATTCAAACTTTGGAATCAGAAAGAGAAGTTATCATCCTATGTTGGAGGAGTTAATAGTGCTCATAACCAATCTGTCAAGAAGAGTGAAGATCTAATGAAGGAAAAGCAACACATTCAAAGTGTTTTAGTTAAGCAATCAAATCAAGATAAAATTTAATATCGGGTTCAATTAAATGCAATAGTTGATTGCATAAGATTCCTTTTATGCTGGGGGTTAGCTTTTCGTGGTCACAATGAATCTCAAGGTTCAAGTGATAAAGGAAATTTTCTTGAGCTTCCACAATTTTTGGCGGATCACAATGAATCTATCAATGAAGTATTGCAAAAAGCTCTGAAAAATTGCAAGCTTACCCACCATGAAATTCAAAAAGACATTGTGAAGGCCGTTGCACGTGAAACATCCAAAGCCATCATTAAGGATCTTGACAATGGGTTCTTTTTAATACTAGTTGATGAGTCGCATGATATCTCAATGAAAGAGCAAATGGCCCTCGTTCTTTGTATATGAATAAAAAATGAATTATTATAGAGTGGTTCCTTGGTATTGTACATGTAGCAAGTACCACTGCTTTGTCACTCAAATATGTTGTTCAATGTTTACTTTGTGAACATAATTTGAGTCTATCAAAACTATGTGGGCAAGGTTATGACGGGGCTAGTAATATGCAAGGTGATATCAATGGTCTCAAAAATTTAATTTTGAAAGAGAATAAATCAACATTTTATGTCTATTGTTTTGCTCATCAACTTCAATTGACTCTTATTGCCATTGCTAAAAATCACATTAACATTGCTGAATTTTTTTATGCGGTTAGTAATTTAGTCACTATTGTTGAAGGCTCTTGTAAGAGACGAAATGCTCTTTGAGATGAATAATTTGCCAAATTAAAGAAGAATTATAGAAGGGTGTACGGAGAAGTGGGCAAGGCTTGAATCACGAGACAAATTTTAAGCGTCCTGGTGATACACATTGGGGATCATATTATGGGACTATTCTCAACTTAATTTTGATGTTCTCTGTTGTTGTTGATGTACTTGAGATTATTGAAGAAGATGGCCTCTCTGACCAAAAAGTTGAAGCTCGATTTATTATGAAGTCAATTCTATCTTTTGAATTTGTGTTTGCTCTACACTTGATGAAAAACATTTTAGGGATCACAAATGAGTTGTCAATAGCATTGCCCAAAAAAAAAAAAATCAAGATATAGTAAATGATGTGGATCTTGTTAAAATGTCTAAACAACGATTGCAAGTGATGAGAGATGATAAATGGATATCTTTATTGATTGAAATGTCTTCATTTTATACCACATATGATATTCCTATTTTGAACATGGATGAAATATTTGTAGTTAGTGGGAAGCCGCGATGCAACACCCAACAAAATAAAAATTTACATCAATATTGTGTTAAGCTATTATACACAGTCATAGATTTGTAACTTCAAGAGCTTAACAACTGTTTTTTAGAGGTGAATACCAATTTGCTAGTGGGAGGCCTCGACGCAATACCCAACAAAATACAAATTTACATCATTTTCGTGTTAAGCTATTCTACACAGTCATAGATTTGCAACTTCAAGAGTTTAACAACCGTTTTTTAGAGGCGAATACCAATTTACTACTTTGTATGGCTTGCTTGAATCCAAGTAATTCATTTATGGTTTTTGACAAGGAAAAGTTGATACGTCTAGCAAAGTTCTATCCATCTGATTTTTCTGGGATAGATACCTTGGCACTTGGCTCTCAACTTCAAAATTACATATTTGATATGTGCAGTAGTGACTTGTTTTTAGAGATTCAAGGAGTTGGTGAACTTGCTAAAAAGTTAGTGAAGACAGGGAAGTATGACACTTATCCATTAGTCTATTTGCTTGTGAAATTAGTTTTGACTCTTCCTGTTGCTACTGCAACAGTAGAAAAAAGTTTTTCAGCAATGAAATATAAAAAGAATGAACTGTGCAATCAAATAGGAGATCAGTAGATGAATAATTGCTTGGTTATGTACATTGAAAGAGATATAGCTTGTAGCATTGATAATGAAACTATCATGCAACGATTTCAAAATATGAAAACTCGTAGAAGGAAATTGTAAATTTTATGTATTTACGTGTTTTTTGTTTGTTTTTGTTGTCAATATATGAATTTCTCTTTTTATTAGATTGTGTAATTTATACTCCTTAAGGAACACCCTAAGAAAAATTCCTAGAGCCACCACTGCTGATTGTAAATGTTAGAAAAATAAATAATGGGTCTATATGAAAATGACAAACAGTCAGTCATAATTTGTCACATAAGATAGTTGTGGGGAAAAAATTTAGCTAAATTTATGGTTCTAGAATAACTCTATTTGAAACTAGCACCTATTCCAATTCCACCTCACTAATTTATTGCTTGAGATTCACCAATAACTTCAAACCAATTGGCAGACTTTGCTTATGTCACATAAGAGAGAGGCTTACTTTTTTTCTTTTTTCTTTTTTTGATACCAAAAAAGGAAGAAATACAAACAGTTAAGTAACAACAGGGGACATATAAGGCCAACAAACATGAGTTGGCACATTAGTAACCTGACTAGTTACGTGGTATACATTTTCAAGGACAACCTTAGGAACAAAAATCAGCTTAAACACTACACCAGCTTGTTGTATGCAACTAAGATCTGCCATTATTGTTCTTTCTCTCCAATCAGGCTTAGCACACCCATTAAAGGGAAGGACTAACTTTATGCAGTTGCTGAGTACCAAAATTAGCTGAAAACCAAGGGTCCTTGCCTGGATAGAGGCTTCCACCATAGCTTCATGCAAAGCACCAGCAGCTGAGCTTGCTGCACTGCTTCTGACCCCCCCAAAACACCACTTCACCTTGTCTGTTCTTAGCCTTATAAGCAAAAGCACTACCAAAATGACCCCTCCTTTTTGCTCCTGCTAGTTTAAGAACTATTTGCCACTGACTCCTAGCAGGATTGGGATCACTTGACTGTTTGTACTCCTTGAATTGTTGAGACTCTTCCTTGCCAAAAGCTTCCTGGTATCTAGAAGACAGAGTTTGAGCCATTAACAACACACCAAGAGGGTCTGGTCAGATATTGTCTTGTACAACCACATTCCTATGGTTCTAAATTGACCACAGAATTGTAAACAGATTTTGCAGAAAATTCATATCCTCTGGATTCAACTTCTTATGTCTGACCAACAAGGAACAAATCCAATTTTGGACCGAGATGTTAGACAAAGAAGAGGTATGGAAACACAAAGTGGATCCATGCCAGATTGCTCTAGCAAATTGACAAGAGATAAACAGATGCATGGAGCTTTCAACCTCAACATTACAAAAGGGGCAATCTCTATTGACATTAATCTCTCTATTGTTCAGATTCAAAAAAGTGGGGAGACAGTCATGCAGCCGCTTCTAAACGAAAGTCCCAATTTTCATAGGAAGCTTAACTCTCCAAATCAAACTCCAAACTACCTTAGGAATTGAGACACTAGGCCTAGAGTTAGAACAGGAGGCTTGAAAGTCTTCCAAAAGTAAGGAATAAGCCTTATGAACTTGGAAGTCATCAGAAGATGAGTGCTTCCAAAGCAGTTTATCATTGAAGTATCCTGTTTTGGAAATAGGCATACTGAAAATCTCATTGCAGACCTGGTGAGGATATAAACTCCTGATCGAGTCAGGTTTCCACTCACCTTTGGACTGATTGATAAGATCAACTACAGTCCTAAGATCTGCTTGAGAACAGCTAGGAACTCCAAGGTTGGTTGCTAGAGAAAACCAATCTTTGTGAGCTAAGGGAATATCAGAACCCCTCCCTATCCACCATTTACCTTCCTTAAGCTTAATATTTTCTGATTTAATGATGTTCCTCCAAATCCATGAATTATGAGGTTTGGGAGAACAATCATGAATATAGCCTCTAGGATAATATTTACCCTTTAAAGTCATGGCCAAGAGTGATTGAGGGTTGTGGGCAATCCTCCAAAATTGCTTAGCTAGCATGGCCTGGTTCATCAACTTAAACTTTTTCAAACCTAGTCCTCCATCTCTCCTAGGCTTGCAAACCTCATTCCAATTGATAAGGTGCAATTTACGAGTTCCTGGATCATGACCCCACCAAAATGCTCTAGTGGTAGCATCGTTTATCACAGACTGTGTCAAGTATCCTAAAACAAGAGAAATTGTACAAAGGCATAGACTGCAAGACAGAGGAGATTAGGGTAGTCCTACCAGCTTGAGAGAGCAACTTAGCCTTCCACCCTTGAAGTTTTGACTAAAGCTTCTCCACCAAATAGTGGAAATCAGCAACCCTTCCTCCCCTAAGCTTAAAGTTGACTCCTAAATACTTACTAGGATTAACCACAAGATTGACCTGAAGTTGTGAAGCTAAACCTTCCTGGTCCTCCCTAGACATGTTTGGAGAACAGAACAAGTCAGACTTATCCAAGTTAATTTTTTGTCCTGAAATGATACAATACCACTCCAGAGTTGTTCTTAATGTGGCAAGAGACTTAGCATCATTTCTAAAATATAGAAGGGAGTCATCAGCAAAAAATAAATGGGTAAAGGATAACCCATTCCTTCCCAGCTTCACATCAATAATATCATGGTTTTGTTCAGTTTTAAGCAAAGCAAGTGAGAAAGTGTTGACACACATAAGAAAAAGGTATGGAGACAAAGGGTCTCCTTGCCTCAATCCTCTTGAGGGTTTAAAACTCTATGAGATACTCCCATTGATCAATAAAGTGTAATTAACAGATGAAACACACTCCATGATCCACTTAACCAATTTGAGCTAAAATTCATAGATATAAGCAGTGCTTTAAGAAAGGACCAGTCTACTCTATTATAAGCCTTACTCATGTCTATTTTCAAAGCACCAAAGCTAGTCTTCCTACCCCTTTTCTTTTTCAGAAACTCAAAAACTTCATGAGCAATGATCCACTTAATCAACTTGAGCTAAAATTCATAGATATAAGCAGTGCTTTAAGAAAGGACCAGTCTACTCTATTATAAGCCTTACTCATGTCTATTTTCAAAGCACCAAAGCTAGTCTTCCTACCCCTTTTCTTTTTCAAAAACTCAAAAACTTCATGAGCAATGATGATATCATTTATAATGCTTCTCCCACTAATGAATGCATTTTGAAAGGGAGTGATAAGAGTGTCCATGAAAGGTTTAAGCCTATTAACCATAAGTTTGGAAATAATTTTGTAAATTACATTGCAAAGGCTAATAGGCCTAAATTGAGACAGAACTTCAGGAAAATTAACTTTAGGAATGAGAGTAAGGTGAGTTTGATTGAGAGATTTGAGCAAGGAACCTGAATGGAAGAAAGTCTGCACAATGTTGCAAATATCATGTTTTACAATTTGCCAAAATCCTTGGAAGAAAAAAGCTGGAACGCCATCAGGTCCTAATTGGAAGACAGTGTTCTCAATCTCCTTGATTGTTACTGGTTTGTTCAGTAGGCAGCATTGCTAAGTAGACAATTAAGGAATGGCCAAATTGTGCAATTGTTCCATAACGCTCTCTACATTATAAGTGTTGGTAGACTTATAAGTAGATTTAAAATGATCCACAAAAATTTTTTCAATGCCCTCAGTATCCTCAATAAAAAACCCCTCAGCATTCTTAATGCAATAGATTCTACTCCTGGCCCTCCTTTGTTTAACCATAGCTTGAAAGTACCTGTCTCCTTTCAAAATCCATTCACTGCTAGCCTTCTGTGCCTACATAAGTTCTTCTCTCTTCAACAAGCACTCCAACTCTTCTCTAAGCTCTCTCTCTCTCTTGTCCCACATCCTCCATAAAGATCACATTGTTCTGTAGATCCTGTAACAGCCTCTTTTTCTGGTTAATCTCTTGTTCTATTCTGCCAAAAACCTTCCTATTCTAGTGCACAAACTCCTTCCTAACACTATAGACTTTATGCATTAGTTGGGAAGCTCTTAAACCATGTGTACTACTACCCTAAGCTCTTTGCACCACTTCCTTACATGATGGATGAGTTATCCAGATACATTCAAACCTAAAGGGTCTTCTTTGAAAGGGAATCTTGAGCTCAAAGTCTAGAGTGATTGGACCATGATTTGATCTGATAATTGGGTGATTTGTTAAAGCATAATTTGGATAGGTTTCAATCCACTCCACACTTGCAAAAGCTCTGTCCAACCTCTCCATGACAAAATTTTCCTCATACCTCTTGTTCATCCAAGTAAATTGTTGACCTTGAGCTACTAAATCACATAATTGTAAGTCTAACACTAAGAGCTGAAAGTTCTCTGCACCAAGGATTGGACCATCACCAAAGGAAAAATTTTTCCTTCACAAAGAGAATTTGGTTAAAATCTCCAATGCATAACCTTCTTTGATGAGCTAACAATTTTAATTCCTTAAGTTTACACCAAACTTCTTCCCTCTTAAAAACTTCAAGTTGTCCATACACAAAAGTAATAGATAGGGGGTTACCTCTATTGTTTAACAAATCCGTATGCACCAAATGTTTGGACTCATACACAATATGAAGCTTCTGTCTATCCATCCAAGCTAATAGAAGACCACCACCCATCCCCTCCCTTGGTAATTCCCAACCAACCTCAATCTTTAGGTAAACGAGTCTCCATCAGAAACATTAGATCTGGTTTTGACTCGTTTGCCTTTTTTTCACATTGAAGAACTGCAGAGGATTTGCCCAAGCCCCTACAGTTCCAACTCAATATCCTCATGGCACCTAGGGAAGCTGTTGAAGGCCAGCTTCCCTTTGCCCATTTGGATTATATTGGGTAGAAGGATTACCCCTTTGAACATCTCCTTGATCCTCCCTCTCTGAATCTCCCTATTGTGCTCCACACCTTGATCATCCCTACCTTCTTCTCTTTGGAAGAAACCACAAAATATCCTTTGCCTAATATTTCTACCCATCCTGCCAAATTCCCTCCTAATTCTCGTCTTGGAAGTACTCCCTTGGACCATTGACCCTACTGAAGCATTCCACGCTACATCTCTCTGGTTGGAATTAAGAGGAAAATGGTTAGAGTGTAATTCAAAGTGAGTTGAAGACACTGATTCCGGGCTAACCACACTCCTAGTACTATAAGAGCTCATACCAGCCCATTGATTTGTAAAGAAAGTGGGTACTTGGGCTGCAGACACATCACCTTATGACTGGGCCCGTAGGCCCAATTGTGAATTATCCCTTATTCTGTTGACTTCATAGCATTGGGCTTGACCTCTAGTTAAATGAGGTCCATCACTTGCACCCCCCCAATTCAAAATTAAAACGGTCTCTGTTTACTCTTCCAACCAAATCTTCTACCAATGAATCAAGGGATATCGGAATCTGCCCGAGAAAGGCTTACTTTTAATGCTTGGAACAAAGTTTGGTTTATAACATTGACTATGGTCAAGTCAATGTGCTAACATGACATGTTTTGCCCAAAACCAAAGCAGGATATGCCATATTTGGACTATGTTAAGTTCAATTAGACAATATACATGGTTAGCAAAAAATTAGACAATATACATAAAAATTTACCCATGTGGCGGCTATTGTGATTTTCAAATTTCAAGTTCATGCATGTCTCGTGGTATTTGAATATTACAACAAAGAGTACCATAACGGAAGAATCCTTTGACCTTAGCTCCTAGTGGTCATGGACTGATGGTTTTCAGAATTAAACAAACTGAGTGGTTAAACTCAGTTTCAAATCGGAAGTTGTAAACTTCGGACTATCCGAATTCCCAAGCCTCACAAAAGTTTGAGAGATAAGACTACGTTGGATTGTACCAATAATATTTCACCCTCAATTATCGGAAAAAATGCGTCATGTATAGGATACATGAACCCCATAAGTATGAGGTTTACTTTCATGTGAGAATGGGAGATTTTTGTATCTATGCATGATATATATCCTCCAATCATTGGGTGAAAATTCAAAGACAAACAAATCTTTGTTAATAAAGCATGTTTGCCAAAAAATTGAAGTCAAAAATATTATATCTTGAGCTCTTATTGGAGAATAATATTCAAATTTCTAGGTGAAAAATTAAAGACAACCAAAGCTTATTTAACATGGCATGTGAAAGCTAATATCTGGATCTCTATTATTAAAGAAAATTATTCAATACTAAAAATTAATGTTCATTTCAAATTAATGCTCATTACTTTTTTTTTAAATGAATTAATGTTCATTTCACTCACATAAATAATTAGTTTCATCATCAATTTAATTAGTAAAACACATTAATACATTACTATATGGGAGAAGAAAATAATGCTGAATAATTACTCATTAATAGACAATTCACAAAGCCATTAGCCCATTTACCCAAAGTGTCACAAATATCAAATATGGGTGACAAATACATTACTGATTAGACTACAATTAAACCAGTTTTACTGGTTTAACCTGAGCTGTAATCAATGTTGACTAAAACCTGGTAAATAAATTCATAAAAAATTACGGCCGTTGGATCTAAATTTTGTTCCCCCTTGGCGCGTTGAAAAGCACTTTTTTGTTTTTTTTTTTAATCATAAATGTAGTGGATCCCAGCCACTAAAGTCCCAGTTTCTCAGAGGTTCTAACAATAACAATATTTTAAAGATTAGATTTTTATAACGTTAGCCAGTCCCACTCATCTATTTAAATTCCCTCATCCCCTAAAGCAAAGCTCCTTTAAAACTAGCCGTTACTCACAAATCTCTCTCTCTCTCTCTCTCTCTCTCTCTCTCTCTCTCTCATGGCAGCCTCAGTGGACACACCATCACCTGGCCACCTCAACCAGGTCTCTTTCTTCTCCTTCTCCTTCTTTTCTCTATGTTTCTTCATCTTTCTGTGATGGGTTTTTCTTTTGGATTTTGGATTTTTTGTGAATTTTTTTATTTTGCTGTCTCTTTTGTACTAATTGATGAAACTTGCTGAATTTGATTATAGGAGGGAAAAAGCTACATGGGTTCGTCTCCTATGTACAGTCCCTCCTCAGATAAGCGCTTGTGGAGCACATTACGCAGCCGGATCGACACGCTTCTTGAGAGTCATCCTCAATCGGTGAGTGCTTTTATTTATGTTCAGCGATTTGATTGAATTCTATGCAGCTAGTTTATGCTATGTGAGAATTGGATTGATGGGTTTGTGGGATTTTGAATAGAATGGTGGAAAATCAGACCGAGCTAAGCGATTGAAGGAAGACTCATTGCTTCTGATGAGAGGGTTTGACTCAGTTTCCCACACACTTTCACAGCTATCCAACAATCTGGACAATGCTCTCCAGGTACATCAAGCTCTTCAATTCTTTTAGGACTTGGAAAATTTTTATTGGATTCTATCGAATTACATAAAAATCAATAACCAAACTACAAAGTTTAGAAACAGATTCAATTATGAGATTCAAACTAAAGAGAATAATGCTTTTGTCAAGCCCCAAAAAGTTTGACTTTTTCGAAATTTGATGGACCCCACGCCAAAAAAAAAAAAAAACTTATATTTTACCGTACATTCAAGAAATAAGCCATTAGTAAAGTGCATCCAAACATGCTCACTGGTTGTAGTAGGCTTAACTATCTTTTAGTGGAATGAGTTTTGATTTGTCTAAACTACACACTAAAATTAAAACAAAATACCCTCTATGCTTGCAGGGAGCTAGAGATCTAGCTAAACCACCCACATTGACTGAAATATTCCAAAGCAATCTGAAGAACTCAGATAGTAAAGAGGAGGATTCAGAAGAGCATCAAAATGAAGCAGAGATGAAGAGTGGATTGAAAAGAAAGTATGATCATAGTCATTGCTCAGAGGACAAAGAAGAAGATGATTCACAGAAAGCAAATGAGGAAAGCCTCAAAGATGGGAAGCTGAAGAAAGCCAAAAACGTAGGGTTCACATTATCTCTTCATTTTCATGACACTTAAAAAGTAGTAAGAAGCTCATTTGTTTGTCTTTAACAGATTGCAATTTCCATGGCAACAAAAGCGGCTTCGTTTGCAAGAGAATTGAAGTCAATTAAGTCGGATTTAGGTTTTATGCAAGAGAGATGTGAATTGCTTGAGGAAGAGAATAGGAGGCTCCGTGATGGATTTGCTAAAGGAATAAGACCTGAGGAAGACGATCTGGTAGGTGTTTTATACTTGGTTCCTCTTAACTCTTCTTTTGTAAGGGCAAAACTTTCTTTAGTCCCCAATTAAACGTACTACTTGTAGTCTTGACAATTGTATAAATACAAGAAAGTGCATTGACCAATTAAACGTACCACATGGTTATGTGGCATTGGCTAATAAGTCTATGATTGAATTTAGTTGGAGAATTAGAGGAATACACCTAAGTTTTACACTTCTTGTAAAGCTATATAAGCACATTAATCTTGTGAAATTGTGGCCTCGGCAGGTGAGGCTTCAATTGGAGGCATTGCTTGCGGAAAAATCCAGATTAGCTTATGAAAATGCAACTCTAGTAAGGGAAAACCAGTGCCTTCACCAACTTGTAGAGTACCATCAACATACCTCCCAAGATCTCTCTGCATCATATGAACAATTCATACAGGGAATGTGCTTAGACTTCTCGTCTCCACCGCCGCCCAAAAGAGATGCTGATGACAAAGTCCCTCAAACACCTCAAGCCGATCTTTTCAGCTTCTCCACTACTCTCGAAGAGTGCGATCATCAAAGGCAGTAGTAGTAGGCAGATGACGAGTGTCATTAATTGCAAATTTCTTTAGGCCTCTGGCGACATCATTGTATTAAAAGTAAAGAATAAATATTTAATTTTTTGATTAAATCCAGTCTTATCTTTTGAAATCCGTAATTCAGTCTTGTAAACCTGAAGCATCACTTGAGAGAACCTTAATTCCAATTTGAACTACTCCAGTAAGGTTGCTAATTTGTAATGTTATCTGTTTAGATGCTGTTGTAGGGTTCGCTAACTACAACCAAAGGATGTCATTACTCATTACCACTTATCACTTGAATCCCATGTTACCTCAAAATCTTGGAAGTAACGAAAACAAAATGTTCTCCAAATTAGTTAACATCATCGGCACACAGTCCCCAAGCTACTTAAAACAAAAGAGAACATAACAGGACAGCCCTAGATTCAAAAAAAAGTATTTATCTCATAAAATTAGCAGGGCACCATGAGTTGGTGTTAGTTTTCATTTCTTTTTCACCTTCTTTTTGCGGTGAGTTTCTTTCTGTTAGCTGCAGGACTTCTGGATCTACGACCAGCATCACCTGAAGACGTGTGCAATGCTTGAGATGACATGTTAACTGCTGTTTCAGTAGCTTTTGTCAGATTTGAGACCAAGATCACATCCTTCAATTTCTCCAACATTTCAGAGAAAACATGATTCCCATTCTCATACTACAGGAAAAAAGGGTCATGGCATTAGTATTCATAACAACGTATCATCCCTGTTATAAATACCATTCACAATGTCAACTATTATTCTCTTTTAAATAAAGACATTGAAAAAACAAGCAAGAGTGCAAGACAATGCATGTATCAAAGCATACAAACATTCAAGTCATATGTATTGTCAACATATGACAATAGAATAGAAGTCTTATTGATTCGCAATGATTACACAGCTACAAGTGTGCAACCACTAGAGTAAAGAGAAATTAGATTATTGTTCATTGGTACCTAATAGAAGAAATGAAAGCACATACAGGTGGAGGTTCTAAGCCAATACGTCCTCTGTTTTCTATGTGCTAAATCCACATACCTCTCCACTCGTTTCTTCGCTTTCTGTTACTTTGAAAGTAGTTGCTTCAGCTTCAATACAAAAGAATTCATAAGCAGAAGTCTAAGGTAGGAACAAAAGAAAAGGAACTTATTTCTTTTATTCTTTGTGTTATTATATTTCAAGGCCATTGGGCATTAAAATCCAATTGTTAATAGACCATAATAGAATGAGCAAAAATACAATGACATGAACCAAAAACTACTATCGCTTATATCTCCATAGATGTCTACGAGCAAGTTTGCATTAGCAACTTATTATGCAGGACCACTCCACTAGTACTTATCATCAGAACAACAATAAAAAAAAAAAGTTTAGTACAAAAAATATATATTTAAACAATTCTTAGTTCTTTTTTAACCTTGTAAAGAACACAAATGATTATTTGGGTTTGAGCTTATATTCATAACAAGATACGCATGTAAACTAGTTTGAAGCCACTTTGCAACAATAAGCCACAAAACAAGTTGTATAAGTCATGAAACAATAAATATGATATTAAGAGGATCATTGAGACATACTGCTTCAAGCTTGCCAAGTGCAGTTTCTAGCTTCATAGAAAGTTGTTCATTTTCTCCTGTCAATACTTCAATCTGCATATGGGCAAAACAAAAACGAAAGGCATGAAATCAAATGCATAGAAGGGTATAAAAACAAAGAATAGATGCTTTCAACAGTCACAAATAAACAAACCTTCTTTTGGGAATCTATATACAAGCTTTTGTATCTGACATATGCTCCAGATGGGCTTCCACTCGAGACAGACTTCTTGGACACCTGGTTTAAAATCATTGATAATTTCATTTACAAGTCATATAATCGCAAAGATAAGCATAATGACAATTTACAATCTCCAAAGTTGTATTATTAGAGAACCTCAGATTTCAATTCTTCTATGGTCTTTGCTTGTATTTCTAATCGTTCAACAATGTTGTCAATTTGTTTTTCAAAGTTCTTTTCACCCAATGATGTTGGCTCAGTCGACTCAGGCATATTTTGCTCTTTCTGAGGAGGTGGGTCATATTCTTCATCAGTTTCAGTTAGACTTATCTCTTCAACTACAGGCACAATGTCCGGGTTTAGAGCAGAGGTTATTGCATGTTGAACACGTTTAGATCGCCTAACAATACTGGTGTGCCGTGTCATCCTCTTCTTTGGATTTGATGGTTTGGCAGAATTTGCTTGTTGTTCAGCAGGACTTCCACTTTCAAGCTGCAATTCCACATTGCCCAAGGAAGGATTCAAACTTTCAGGCTGTGATTCCACTGGCCCTAGGGAAGGATTTTTGTTCCCAGGCTGCAATATCACTCTCTCCATGGATTGATTAGTGCTTTCAGGCTTTGAATTGGTAACATAAAAACTAATTAGCAATTAAGTAAAATTCTATAGTCCATGTTCCTGAACTTCAAATTAATACTAGCCAGTTACATGAGAGGTAGCAACATTGGTGGTGGAAGATCACTAGGAAAGTGCAGCAGATAAGACTCGAAACCAAAACTTCTAAAAACATTTTAGTATTTTAGAATGCTCCCTTCAATAATTAATAATAAAATCGGAACTCCCACTTAAAACAAAAATCCAAAAAATAGAAGGGAAAAAACGTGGTTCACCCTAAAAAAAAATATCCTACCGCAGAGACAACTCGAAAATCTTCCCTCCTCTGTTCTGTAGTTCTCAAAAGTCAAAACCCCTTCTCTAGCTATAACATAGAATTCTACTTTCATCACAGTAGAACAAAAATAAAATCTAACATGATCATAAAAATATAAAACACTCAAAATATACAGAGTAAAAAAATGCAAAATAAGAACCATAAAAAGTAAATAAAATAAAATAAAATAACTTAGGAAAAAGAACTAAACCATGGCCCTGTTGATCCAACATATATGTACTGCACCATAAACTGAATTAGCTAGGCCTAACCCATATATAAAAAAAAAAAAAATGACCATGATCGAACCCGATAATTTCCACTAAACAATTTGCATTACAACATGATAAAAAATATAAAGAAAGCAACTTTTTTTGATGCTGAATAATAAAGCGATCAAGGAAAGACATACAAACCCATATGACACCCAACAAACAAAAGATAAAACCAGTGCAGATTAGCTTTCTAAAGCAACACATAAACATAGAGGTAGTACGAGGTAATACAAAGGGTGCGCATACATAAAATAAGATAAAATTACCATGGGAGCTTTTTCTTCATTGTTTTTAGTCTTAGGCTTCCTACCCATTGTCTCTGAGTAACACTTTGAGAATTTTTTTTCCTTCTCTGAGACTGAGAGTTTTTCAACCTTGCATAAAGCCCTAGTATGGTATAGAACTGTAGCAGCGCTTATTACGAGGAAATGGTTGAGTTTTTCATGGGAAGTGGAGTGAGTCAAGGGTAATTTATGTCAATTCCTATGTGGCACACGCACCGGTTTGGTTTCTGCTGTGGATAAAAAAGCTAATCACATCAAATTAAGGCGTTTCTCGCGAGAAGTCACTTTTTCATTAAGCGTAATCGGTGCACTTCGCGTGTGCGTAGGGCAAAAATTATTTTCTACAACTTATTTTATTATTTAATTTTTTTTTAAGAAAATATATAATTTTCACAGTAGATCATGTTATTACTTATTTGTCTACTGTTACACTAAAAAGGTCCTATTTGTTTAAAATTACTAAGTTAGTAATTAATTTTTATTTTAAAAAAAAATTGACTCAACAATTTTAAACATATAAGAGTCTTTAGTGGAATGGTGGATCACGTCACATGTCCACTATAAGGTCTTTATAATTTCTCTTATTTTTGCTACTATTTATGGGTCTTACTACACTTTTTGATACTATTCATGAATCCTGTTGTCAAGGGCAAAAGTATGTATGAGGGTGGGGGGCATGGCCCCCCAAAATTTTGAAAATTTTTAAAATATATATACAATTATTTTAATATTTTCAAAATTTAATCTACAAAAATAAGAGTTGGCTCTCCCAAATATTTGAATTAGTCTAATAATGCTCTTAAAAAAAATAATTGGTCTAATAGTCATAGAAATATAACTTTATTTTTCGCAATTCTATTTTTTATTGTAAAATGTGTTTTTATATCTATTAAATATTTGATAAAGTTTGATATCAAACATGTTTGAATCTATCTTTTTCAACTCGTTAAGTGACGATTAACAAGTTATTGACTCATTAAAAAAAATTGTTATTAAAACTACACATAAAATGTGTCTTTAGTTGCCATATAGTATGGGTTAAAGTAAGGTAGCTTTAAATATTTTTGGAGTCTAACTTATTCTTCCAAGTTTTGGATCATTCATGTTTTTGAAAATTTCATTAGTTCAATTGAAAGATTTTTTACTTACTTTAGTATAAAATTTGATAATTTGTATTTAAAATGAAACTTTTTAAGAATTTGACTATGAAAATGGAAAAAATGAATTTTATTTTATGAAAGATCGCTGTCAAAAATAATTTTGATTGAAAATACTAAACTCTTTTTTTTTTTTTTTGGTGTGTATATATATAACTTATTAAATAAAAAAAGTGTGTATATATATGTGTGTATATATAATAAAAAAGTGCGCATATGTGTATATATATATGTGTGTGTGTGGAGTTGTCTTGATAAATATATTAGCGTCGTAACTTGGCCCCTCCAAACAAAAATTCCTGGCTCCACCCCTGCTTAGTGTCTGTTGTACTATTTCAGCTAACTTTTACTTTTATCTACCGTACTTTCAGCAAAAAAATTTCAATTTTAGCAAAATAAGTGCATCTCAAATAGACCCTTCATCTACTATTAGTTTTGATCCTAGCCTTTCGTGTCTTAGGTCTTCTTTAAGGATTTGGATTAGTGCTTCACTCACAAAATATTTTTATCACTTTTTTTTTCTTTTTTTTTTATTCAAATGGTTAAAATTGAAAGTAATTTTTTTTTCAACTCTCAATCTTAACTGTTAAAAATCATTATATCATGTGCAATAGTTGACCTTAATTGCTTTATTTTTGACAAACATATTTAAACCTCTCTGAATATTTAACTATTACTACATCAAGTGTATACAATCATCCCGTCCAACACACAACAGGTTATTATAAGAAAGAATTCTTTGAAGGTGACTCAAAGATATTGACAAGAGATTTTGAACCCAATATTTCATGGATCTCATGAGACCTTAAGAACCACTTAATCAACCCCTTAAAGTTTAAAACTAATGTTAATACTGTAGTAAAAAAAAAAATCCTAAATACAATAAATCTAGATATAGCATACCACCTAAGTCATTAGTGCTAAAGTCAGGGAAAAAATGTAATGATTATTCAACTCTCTCTCTCTCTCTCTCTCTCTCTCTCTCTCTCTCTCTCTCTCTCTCTCTCTCTCTCTCTCTCTCTCTTAGTATGATCAGCTAGAGAAACCAAAGTAAAATCAAAGAAAATCCAAAATCACCAATTAGAAAAAACACAAATCAAGATTTCTTCATCTCTCTCTCTCTCTCTCTCTTCCTGTTTGTTTGGTTTTTTTTTTTTTTTTGGCAAAGAATTCGTTAGTTTTTTAAGAAAGTAAGGAGAGTGGGTTCTTGGGTTTTTTTTAGCAAACGATTATGGTCTTCTTCTTTTTTTTTCTTAAAGAGGAGGAAGAATGAATTTTTTAGAGAGGAAGAAGAGAGTGGAGAAAGAAGAAGAACCGAAGAAGACCATACGAAAGTAGCATGAGAATTTCTCTTTCCTCCAATAAATATTAATGAAATAATTGTACATGCAAACTATTATTACCAATGTTTGGTGGTGTAATATGTTGGCATCTTTTGAACCTCTAGCGTGTGATAAACTATCAATTAATGTTTGTTCTACAATTTATCAGTCTTTCTTTCTTTCTTTCTATTGTTTGCTTTCTTTTTGGGGGATGATCTTAATTAGTTGTTGTTTTGCATGCTATTCATTCATTCTATTAAACTACCATTTTTAGTTTCATTCAGTTCAATTGCACTAACACTCTCAAAACTAACATTCAGACTTGTTTAGTTTCATTTTTGATAGCGTTTGATCTATTTTTGAGTTTGACTTAATCAAATCTTTAGAATATCTATATAATATAGTTTTTTTTTTGGGTTACATGTAAAATGGTGTAAATCACTGTGTTTTTGTTTACTTTAAGAGCATTCACATAAGTGTTTATAAAATAGAAAAAGTTGTGAAATTTACATAATTTGGTCTTAAAACTAACCACATCAATGGGTATATAAATGTGTAAATATACACATTTACTACAGTAACCGTGTTTATTTACACATTTACTATAGATGCGTATAACATTAGTTTTTTTTTCTTTCCCCATTGCTCTTGTCAGAAACTTTGTCTTCCCCAACTTCCATAGCAACCTAGAAGAAGAAGAAGAGAACCACCAACCAAGCACTGCAGCCCAACACCACTACCCATTTCACGACAACCCACCTTAAGAAGAAGAAGAAAAAGAGAATCACACAACCACCAACAGCACCACCAGAAAACCCATCCCAACACCACCACTGGAAAATCCATCCCAAACCCAACTCAAAATCAAGCCAAGCCAAATCAAACCCATCAAAAAACTCATTTGAAAAACTCAAGGATAAACCACAAAATCTGCCACCGCTACTACTGGATCCACTGTCGGATCTACCATTATTGCCTTTGTGTTTGACTGTTTGGGTTTGGGATATAAGAGAGAGAGAGACGTGGAGATGAGTAAAGTAATAATAAAAATATAATCTAAATAAAATAGAGTGTATAATAGATAAATTTATGTGGGTGTTTTTGAAAAGTTAAAACATATTTTTATGTGAAAATAAATAGAAAATTTTAGACAGATTGATGTGAATGCTCTAACATTGAGGTTTTTTTTTTGTCTCTTCTTAAACCTTTTTTTTGGTGGGGGGGGGGGGGGGGGGGGTTCCAGAAAGAGTGTTTTGTTCTTGTAGTTTAGCTAGCAACTTCCCATAATGAATTTCATAATTTTATTTTATTTTTCCTCAGAATTTGAAGTAATAGATTGTGATTAGTTCAATATCAATTTTACTAGAAACTATTAATAACATCACTTTTACTAGAAACAAGTTATAATCTACCATCCCAATTGTGGTGAACAAGTTCATGAATTTGTTAGGATTTTTTTTTTTGAGAAACCAAACCCTTAGGCCCTGAAAGAGAAATTACAAAGAGTCACAAGTAACAAGAGGAGCTATATCCTCAAGTTTGGTATTTTACCAAACCTGTAGCTCATTACTAGACTTTGAACTTCTAGCTAAAAAGTGGGCAACTAAATTGTCTATACGTTTCACATGGGAAAAACTACAAAATTGGAAATCATTAGTTAAGAACAAAACATCTTAAATCACATGACCATACTCTGGGTGAGATGAGTCCTTCTGCCTAAGTGCTTTTATAATCACCTCAGCATCACCCTCCACTATGCAATGCACAACCCCAAGTTCCTTAGCAAAAAACATTGCCTTACGGCATGCTAGAAGTTCAACTATTGCTGCTGAGGAAGGCATCTTGATTCGCTGGGACAAAGCACCAATAACAGCCCCTGTGGAGTTCTGAACAACAACACCGATTCCTGTATATCCCAATTCCTTTAATGTAGCTCCGTCAAAATTAATTTTGAGGCGGGGTGAGAGTGAAGGAGTCCACTTAGCTGCTCTAGCCCCGACTGTAGAGACCATGGGCTGCGAAAACTAGGCTATACAAAAGTCATGAAGAAGAGTGGCTGCCTTGGCACGAATCCTACATAGAGCAATAGAGGGTTCTCCAAGCCTGTCTAAGTTTCACTTACTCCAAACCAGCCAAAAACAAGTATCTAATAGATTTGGATTAATACGTTCCTTCATCAAAAAAACCATTCCCAATAAATCAGAAAAATCATTATACTTATACCTAAGGAGCTTAGATAACATCTCATCATTCGACCACACAACCAAGAGAAAGGGACAAGTCCAAAGAGCATTGATTGTGTCTTCAGTCCTAGATTTACATCTAGGACAAAGGGCTATATATGGTCACAACATTACGGCGCCATAAATTGTACAAGGATGGGATTGCATTGTGTGCCGCTCTCCACATCATATGTTTCACTTTGTGGGGGTATTTGTAGACTCCAAATTCCATTCCATAGCCTATGGGATTTTTCGGGATTTGAGTAGCTTGGTCTTTTGCTTCAATATACACCTAAGAGCAAATGATAGGCACTCCGAGTTGAGTAATCCCCATTGGGGGTTGGGAACCACACTTGTTATTTGATACACTCTAGCAGCTGAGGGGGATGCCTAAGATCTTGTTTGCTTCATGAGGCAGGAACTCACTCATAATTAAAGCAGACCTCCAGGCATGAGTGTTCTCATTGATGAGCTCACTTACTTTGGCTTCTAGTGGTAACGTGGCACTGGGGGAAACAATCCTTGCAACTGGGATCTTTGGCAACCACCTGTTCTCCCGAATACGAATTGATTGACCATCACCAATTCTCCATCCCGACCCTAAGTCAATTACATGGCGTGCTTGAACGAGGCTCTTCCAGGGGAAAGAACCTTTGTTTGAGCTAACACAGTCCATAACCAAGCACTCAAGGAAAAATTTGGCTTTAAAAACTTTATGCAGCAGAGTGTCCTCACATGTATGTAATCTCCAAATTTGTTTAGCCAAGAGGGAGTCATTGAATTTACTTAGCTCACGGAAGCCCATACCTCCTTCATTCTTTGGGAGACATAACTTCTCCTAGCTCACCTAGTGGATTCTTCTTTGCTCCCCTTTATACCCCCACCAAAATTTTCTAATCAAGGACTCAATTTCAGTTATAAGGCCTTTAGGGAGTTTAAAGCATGACATAGTGTAGGTAGGGATCACTTGGATGACTGCTTTTATAAGAATCTCTCGACCTACCTGCGACAGTAATTCTTCTTTCCACCCTTTCAGCTTCTTCCAAATTCTCTCTTTAATCAAGCTAAAAGATTTCTTTTTGTCCCGACCAATTAAGGAAGGTAGACCCAAATATTGCTCGTATCGCTGAGTTGTCGGAACACCTAGAAAGTTAGAGATAGCTTCACAGGTTCTGTGGGGAGTGTTTAAGCTGAAAAAGATGTTGGTTTTACCTTTGTTTATATTCTGCCCAGATGATTGCTCGTACAGCTGAAGGAGGGATTGGATTTGGACACATTCAGCAATAGTGGCTCTACAAAACACCAAGTTGTCATCTGCGAACAGTAGGTGTGAGATCTTTAGACCAGTGAAAAGGTGAGTGAAAATTGGGAGTTTTCATTTGTTTTGTTCACCAATGATAATATGAAGGAAAATGGCCTTTGAGTGTTTTCCATCCACCCCACCAAAAATTATAATCTTTCCAAACTGGGGATAAAATGGAGAGGAAAATAATTAAATAAGACTTAAACCAAATGGTCGGTTATGCCCTTCCATTGTTACATTCAAATTTTTTTTTTTTCTTTTTTGGGTTAATCATCTAGCAGGAGTAATGCTATGTATATAACAAATTTGACAAAAATTTTCATAAGAATTGACAAATTTTGACTAATTTTCATTTACCATTATTACTAATATTTACTTTTTTTTACCTGTTACTAGATCATTGGTTGTTAAATTTGTTGTGTAGACTCTCCACCAGTCTTAGGCCTCCAACCACTTCCTTGTCATCTAATTCATTGCAGATCAGCCAATCTTTCTCCCCCTTTTATTCATTCCAACGGATAAGAGGTTTGAAGCTAAAACAGTCCAACACCACACACGATATATATACACAGTTACAGAGTCTCACACAAACTCAAAAGATAGATAAGCCTCTTTCTCTAACACACACAGTCGCTCTCTCTCTCTCTATCAATTCTCAAACACATTCATGGTGCCACCCTTGCTTTCCCTCCAAACCCCCAAACCCCTTCTCTTCCCTCTCCTACCAAAATTCCCACTTCGCTTCAAAACCCCACAACCACAACCACGCTTCACTACCCACTTTCCCATATCCTCCTCACTCTCCCAAACTCCTCCTCCGAACCCATCACTACCAAAATCGAAAACCCTTTTCCCAGGTGGGACCAAGCGACCAGAGCTCAATGTCCCAACTCTCATCCTCCACTTGCACCCAAACGACGTTCTTAACTCCCCAAAAGCCATGGACTTGGTTGACAAGGCCATTGCCAAGTGGGTTCGTGTTGTGGTCCTCACTGGTGATGAAAATAGTGGTGGCAAGCTCTACGAGGCCGCGCGTTTGTTGAAATCCGTGGTTGGTGATCGCGCGTATATGCTAATTGCCGAGCGCGTCGATGTCGCTGCGGCTGTCGGTGCTAGTGGGGTTCTGCTCTCTGATCAAGGTTCGCTTTTTTCTTTTTCCTTTTTCCTTTCAATTACATCAGATTGGTTTTACTGTTTAATCATTAATGAATTGAATGGGAAAGCAATTGTTTTGTTTAACATATGTGTGTTTGGATTAGCTTATTTAGTTTATTGTGCAATTAAGCTGAGGCAAGTGGGCTTTGAGCAACGAATCTCATTTATGAAAACAAAAAAGTTAATTAAATAGATAATTCAATAAAGTTTTACCTGTGCTTCTGATTCGTTGAAGGCTGCCTGTCATGTTAATTCCGAGTATTACAGAGCTTAGAAGCTGACAATATAAATGGGTGCAGAATAAGGTGTCATATACTGAAGTTGGCCAATGTGAATGGTCAGAATGCTGTCAATAATGTAGGCTAAGATGCTGTTTGTGAATGATCCCAATTAGTCTGTTGAGGATCCATAGCTAACGCCATAGTTTGGGACTAAAGCTTTTCTGTTGTTGTAATATGCTGTTTATTGCTTGTTTTCGTTCTCTATCTCTTGAAATACATTGTTAATCACTTATGAGTGTAGCCAAAAGGGGTCCATTTCTTATTTGGATCATCTATTGTTATGAGTTTGTACCTTGGTCCTAGGCAAATCCCAAAATTTGGATTATATATTATGCAGTTTAGCCTTGACCACATTTTGATTAATTCTTAAGTTACATATGTCAGTTGTATTCAGTATTTCCATAAAGTTTCATTTAAATTGCATGCTAGGAATAGTCTGATGTGGTAAATTATATGTTTCTTCTTTTCTGCTGTAGGGCTTCCTGCCATTGTGGCGAGAAACACACTAATTGATTCAAAGCCTGAATCAGTAGTCCTTCCTTTGGTAGCTAGGAATGTACAAAATGCAAATGCCGCTTTAAATGCTTCTAATTCTGAAGGTGCTGACTTTCTTATATATGATATTGGTGGAGAGAAACATGTTGATGGGGCAGTGAAGTCTGTATTTGAGAATGTGAAGATACCAATTTTTGTTGTATTTGCCTCATGTGGAGAGGACACATTATTTACTGAGGCATCAAATTTACTCAAATCGGGTGCTAGTGGCTTGGTGATTTCTTTAGAAGTTTTGGAGTTGTTTGGTGATGATATTGTGAGGAGATTGTTTAACACCGGACACATGAACAAAAGAACACAGGACAAAGTTGAAAGCTCTATTAAGCAAAAATTATTGAATGTGGATAATGGCGTTTATGGGAAAAAAGGGGTTGCTGGCTTTATTAAAGTGGAAGATAAAGAAAAACAATTCATAGAAACAGAGAGAACAGTATTGCTTGAGGCAATAAATGTTATCCGGAAAGCTACTCCACTGGTGATCATTTAATTAAAACATTTGGTAGTTGAGTTATCCTTCAGATTATTCAACATTGCATCATTGGTTTATGGTTTACTCTATTTTGAGTCTGGGAGTATTGGTTTAAATTACAGATGGAGGAGGTTTCGCTTCTCATTGACGCAGTCTCACAAATTGATGAGCCATTTTTACTGGTTATAGCGGTAATTGTGTGCTGAACTTCAACAAATTCTGGTTCCAGGGATATACATTGGTATTAGCTCTAAATTTCATATAAATCTTTTCTCTTTCCTTGAAAGAATTTTATAGGCAGACTTTGTTATAGGTACACATGTCTATATAAGAAATAGAAATGCTGTAGTTTGTCAGTCTAGAATTAATATATGTTATTGGCTTATTTTCTTTGTATAGAAGCCATAGATTAACCTTAGGTTCATATTCATTAATTTCATTTTGTATAGAAACTGTAGAAGGAAACTCAGTGCAATGCAGCCTCATCCTTACTAGAAGGGGTCATCTGAAGTTTTTCATAGCATATGACTTTATATAGGATAATTTTATTGGTCAAATCACAGGTCATGTCTTTCTTGCTATTTGCTACATCAATATTCTTTGCTATATCAATAGTTGTTTTATTTTAGCATATCTGCTATCCTTGTTGAGCCTATTGTTTGACCTGGTGCATGCAACATGTGTATCTCTTTTTCTGTTTGAGTGGGTGAAATAATTGTACTGCTATCTTGTTCTTGTAATTATGAGTCTAATTGTCTCCTCATAGTCAACTATTCATAACGTCTCATCAGGAAGGCATTGACATTGAAATGATTTCTTAAATTAAGCTTGGTTTTTGCTGCTCTTTCTTCCTCTTTCAAGTTTTTTTAATAAACTTAAATCATTTAAAAGAAAGTTGCTTTTATGATGAGAGCAAGGTCTGACTAAAGGGCTGTTACAAAAAGATCAGTACTCTACTTTGAAACATTCAAGCCATAGAGTTAATTAGAATATTACTTAAGTTTTCTCTTGACAACTTCATATCTCTTGATATCACTAGGGTGAATTTAACTCTGGTAAGTCAACCTTTATTAATGCGCTTCTTGGAAGAAGGTATCTCAAAGAGGGGGTTGTTCCTACGACTAACGAGATCACTTTCCTACGCTATTCTGAGTTGGATTCTAGTGGGGAACAACGTTGTGAAAGGCATCCAGATGGTCAATATATATGCTACCTCCCTGCTCCAATTCTTAAAGAAGTGAGTGAGTTGATTTTTCCTTGTTCATACTTCAGGGTTTTCTTTGAAATTTTTGGATGGCTTATGTTTTGTTATGATTGATTACTCTGTACCATATTGCAACGATGCTCTCAAGTGTACATGTATGTGGACAAGTCAACACATGCTTGCACATGTTGGTTGGTGCACAACCATAAATTTTATGCTAATGGATGACAACATAGATACTTTTGTGAATAAAGTATCATTTTTTGCTGGCATTCTTTGTTATTGGAAAGAAGCTACTCGTTACTAGTCCTTTATTACTTACCTCACAAAATGTTTGTGCGTGGACCTTTGATATATGTTGAAGTTGAACAATGAAATTACTTGCTTTATATTAATTCCTACTATTATAGAAATTTTGTTAATTTAATTTGATATATCATGTCATTCTTTCTATATATTGAATAAAAGATGAGATGCAAGTTGCTAGTAAACTAACTTGATTATTTATTGATTAGACCACAGGGATTCAGTGAGTTGCATGTAAAACCAATTATAGATTTCATTACAAACCTTCACTTTCCTGCAGATTATGTTGTGTGATCTACTTTGGATGCTTTTACACCAGAAAGAAAATAAGTTAAACAATATTTCAGTTAAAATATGAGTAGTGTCTTGGTACGTGATTTTATACTTCAACCAAACGCAAGACCTGCATGGGCCACAACATTTCAATAATTATTCTGTTTTAAAAGTTGTATTATTTTCTTATAAAAAATACTTACCTGCTTGTTTTCCTATAAAAAAAGTACTTACCAAAAAAAAGGAAAGAAATAAAGAAGTAACATAAAGAGGAGAGGGAAAGATATGAGTAAAGTATTGCACAATGTACTAAAACAAAGGATTCACAACATATGCTTCTTCAACAATTCACCCTGGATGTCTAAATTACTCCAATTACTTCGTCGAAATAGATCTGAATATTAGTTGATTGTAATAATTGTATTATATAATGGAAATAATTTATTTATCCCTTTCTAAAGCAGATGATCATTGTTGACACACCTGGAACTAATGTAATTCTTCAAAGGCAACAACGCCTAACTGAGGAATTTGTGCCCCGTGCAGATTTGCTTCTTTTTGTCATATCTGCCGATCGTCCGTTAACTCAAAGTGAGGTATGTATTTTGACTAGCTGCACTAGTCAATGTGGCATAGCTTGCTACTTAAATGTTGTTCTCATCATGGAAATCAATGAATTCAAAATAGCACAGCTCTGGCTTATGCTCTCTTTGTATACAAGTATGATTAATTTTTGCTGGTCTTGCTATGGAGCATCCATATCACTTGGAGAAGCCTCCGATTTTCTATTAAATATGTCATATCCTTGTTTTTACTGTTATCTTATGTATAAAATCTTTTATCTAAAAAAAGAAAACAGGGACAGGTGTTCTACATGAATTTGTATTATTAATAGCTTCAAGCAAATCTATTATCTGGGTTTGCACTATCACCAAAGCTGAATTCAGTTTCACTACTGGTATTATTTTTCAGGTTGCTTTTCTTCGTTATACTCAGCAGTGGAAGAAGAAAGTTGTGTTTGTCTTGAATAAATCTGACATATTTCAGAATTCCGAAGAGGTTTGATTTTGCAACTTGTTTGTATTGATTTTTGATTTGACCTTAGATGACCTTCTAATAAAACTAGTCGTAAACCTGCGCGTTGTGCGTGATAATTTTTTAAATAAAATACTATTTTAGTCCCTAGACTTTATAAAGAGTTTTTTTTTTTTTTGTATTATTATATTTAATTGTTGATTTGATTGCACTATAAAGTTTTTAATGTCCTATAGTCATCTCTATTTTATTTCTTACTCCTCTTTACCACCATTTTATTTTCCAAATAATAGTTATTAATTGACATTTGATTTCATTTCTTTTTTTCTTCCTTCATTTATTCTTTATTACTTTGTATGTTCCCTTGCTAGTTGTAAATTTTATGGTTATTAATAAGAAATAGATATCATGGATGGCTTAAATAGTTATAGATGTAGTTATGTTATTGGTATGTCAAAGGTTTTTTTTTTTATTTTTTAATTTTTTAATGGGGGATGTGACTGAATTTAAATGTTAAATAAAATGATATGAGAAAAAAATAAAAAATAAAATACACAACAATAAACACTAACTTATTCAAATAATTCTATATAATATAATAATAGTACATTCTTATATACTATTTTTAATTATTTATAATGCAATATGATAATATATAACAATCAAAGTCATAAAATAAAAAAAAATAAATAAAAAAAAAAAAACTTAAAACACACAACTAAATCCCATCAACCAAAATGGAGTTCTAAAGAATACAAAACTTTATCAAGCTAAATAGAGATGCAAGAAAAATTAAAATAAAAATCCACTAAAAAATTGAGGGAGAAAGAGTAGGAAATAAACACCTTTTTGTGAGAGAAAATTATGTAAAGAATGGAAGAGTGAATGACAAATTTATACTAAGAGGATGATAATAAAAAGAAACAAAATAAAGGAAGATAAAAGGAAAAAGAAAGAGTGATATTAAGGTAGAATGTTTGGGGAGATGAAAAGGTAAAGAGAAGGAGAAAGGTTGGAGAAAGTGTAAATGTTAAAAAAAATGAGTACAATTTGATGAACACAATAAAAAATTACATTTTTTATTTTTTAAAACAAAAAGAGAGAGAAAATATAAATAATTTAATGATAAAGAGGATGTGGTTGAATTTCAATATTGAGTAAAATAGAAGAGAAGAAAAAAATAAGAAAAATTAAAAGATATAACAACAAACACTAAATTATCCAAATTATGGTATGTAATGAAATACTATTTTATTTTTATCTAGTATCTTTAATTTTTTATAATGTAATCGGATAAAATTTAACAATCAAATAGCAAAATAATAATAATAATAATAACTTAAAACACGAAACTAAATTGTATCAACCTAAATTAGAATTCTTAAAAACACAAAAATTTATCAATCTAAAGCGGAGATGCAATAAAAAATAAAAATCCACCAAAACATTAAAAGAGAGAGAGAGAGAGAGAACCTTTTTGTGAGAGAAAACTATGTAAAGAATGGAAAATAGTGACAAATTTATAGTAAGAGAGAAGGGATAAGAAGAGACAAATAAAGGAAGATGAAGGGAAAGATGAATAGCAATATTAAAGTAGAGGGTAGTGAGGAGATAAAAAGGTAAAGGAAGAAGAAAGGTTGAAAAAAGTGTAAATATTTAAAAAATAAGTGAATGTAAAAAAAATTATAGGAAAATTGGAAATAAAAAAGAAATATATATGGATGTTAAAACCGACAAAAATGAATATGTAAAGTCAATAATCTATTTATATATATATTTATTTATTTGTAAAAAAATCGGAATAAATAATAAGTAATAATTATGTGGCTAATAACATGGCGATGAGGTGGCACAACAGGAGCTCAGCAGCAATAAATGCCATGTTTCAACTTTTAGTATAATATAGATGATTAAAAAGATCACTTTCATCTACTTGAGCTCCTCAATCACCTTTCTGCTCATCTGGAACTATTTGTGTGATCTGATACAGCTTGAGGAAGCTATATCATTCATCAAGGAAAATACTCGGAAGTTGCTAAATACTGAGCAGGTGATATTATACCCTGTTTCTGCACGATGTGCTCTTGAAGCAAAACTTTCAGCTTCCTTTGACACTGAAAGTGACCATGGAGAATTATCAGTGCTTGATTCCCGATGGAGAACCAGGAGCTTCAATGAGCTTGAAAAGTTCTTGTATAGTTTTTTAGATGGGTCAACAAGTACTGGAATGGAGAGAATGAAGCTTAAACTTGGAACACCCATTGGAATTGCAGAACAACTCCTTTCTGCTTGTGAAGCTCTTGTGCAAGAGGAATGCCAATGTGCCAAGCGGGATTTGGCCACAGCAAATGATATAGTTGCTAGTGTAAAGGACTATGCTGCCAAGATGGAAATGGAGAGCATCTCTTGGAGAAGGAAGACTTTATCTCTGGTATGCTTTTCAGAAATTTAAATTCTTTCATGAGTTAGAAGTGATTTTGGTCGTACTCTGTTCAGATTGTGTTTATGAACTGTACTATATAAATTGCAGATTGATACTACAAAATCACGTGTTCTGGAGCTTATAGAATCTACCCTTCAACTATCCAATCTTGACCTTGCTGCTTCATATGTTTTCAAAGGGGAAAAATCTGGCACAATGCCTGCCACCTCAAGGATTCAAAATGACATAATTGGTCCGGCACTCTCAGACGCACAAGTAAGTTAATGGTTTAAACCTGTTTGGGTTTGTTATTTTGCCCAAAAGTTTAATTTTTCTTTTTGTATTCAGTACTCTCCCATGAACAGGGTTTTACAGTTCTTAAATCATAGTGTTATCATCATGCAAGGATTATTCCCTTGGTACACCATATTTTTGGTATTTGCAGATTTTAAGATTTACTAAAGCTTATATTTCTCTGCCGATGATTTTCCTCAGTACTTTCGGTACTACGTTTTTCCATGAAACTATTCGGCATTGAGTCATGAGTTGATGTTTACTTTTAATATTTTCTTGGCGTGTAGAAACTACTTCGAGAATATGTCATGTGGCTACAATCCAGCAATGCTCAAGAAGGGAGTCTGTACAAGGATTCTTTTGAAAAACGATGGCCTTCATACATCTATCCAAAAACTCATGTGCATTTGGAGACCTATGAGTTGCTGAAAAAGTTGGATAGAATCAGCTTGAGAGTGGTAGAGAACTTGAGTGCCAGCGCTGCTTCCAAATTCTTTGAGAAAGAAATCCGTGAAGTGGTGAGTTCAAAAGTCTTTAGGATTATGATTAGCACTAATTGTTCTTTGAGCAAGAAGATGGAATTACGAACAATTAAGTTGTATGGTAACCATCTCTTTGATGTATGTATGTAAGTGCAACTTGTAATAGAATGCTTATTGGGATGTGTAGAGCATGTTGGTTAATGTACTTGCTGATTTTGTAGTCTTCAAGGAAACTTTGTGAAAGCAAATATTGTCCATGCATTTAAGTCTAAAATTTACAAAAGTCATGCTTTTTAAGTTGATAATGGCTTGTGACATGATGTTCTGTTAAGATCTGGAATTCTATTTAGTGTGAGTGTGAGTGGGGGTGATGTGGGGCTGTTGGTGCATGTTACTCCATTATTCTTTTTAGACTCCAGAATGAACGATTTACTTCTTCCTTAGCAGTGGTTAGCATCTGCTTCTTACTTGGAGTTTTATCCCAACAATGTTGTCAATTTTATCCAATAATTGCTCATTATGATTTTTCTTGCTTATTTTAGTTCTTGGGGACTTTTGGAGGACTTGGAGCAGCTGGTTTGTCTGCATCCCTTCTGACATCTGTATTGCCAACGACTTCGGAAGATCTTCTTGCTCTTGGCCTTTGTTCCGCTGGCGGGTGATATTTCTTTTTCAATCTGACTCTTTCTGCATCTCTGTATTATTCTTTATTATTCCTGAAGCCTTTCAATGCCCAAATTTCTCGATTTATTGGTAGTCCAAGAGACTGAGGTCCTTCAACTTCATAATGTCATTCTGGACCAAAGAAAAAAAAAAAAAAAATCTAATGGCATTGGTAACATATATATCAAAATCGGCCTGTTACTGCAATCGCTAATTGAAACCGAGGTATTTGATATGGTATTCACCAAAAAACAAAAAGGTAGTTGATATAGTTTCTAAGCTAAGCATTCCATTGGCTGAGTTCTAATATGTGTGTTTGCAGAAGGGAAAGGAGAAAAAATGGCGTCTCTGATTCTTTCTCCCTTTCTCGCCTGTACTTTCACCCTTTAAAAATGAAGTTTGCATTCTTAGATTGTTTATTATTTCTGATTGAACCTTTGTTTCTGTGGTAGGTTCTTAGCCATTTCAAATTTCCCAGCTCGTAGGCAAGTTACAATAGATAAGGTGAGAAAGAGTGCAGATGCCTTGGCCACTGAACTTGAAGAGGCCATGCAGAAGGATCTCTTGGAAACTATCGATAATATTGAGAGCTTTGTAAAAATTGTTGCTCAGCCTTACCAAGATGCAGCACAGCAAAGAGTAGACAGACTCTTAGAGATTCAACATGAAATATCTGATGTTGAGGAAGAGATGCAGAAACTAAATGGTGAAATTCAAAATCTCCATGTATTATGACATCTGAAATTTTTGCTGTCATATTAAGTTTTCCTCCTTGGTAATGAATGCAAGGAGGCATATACCTTTCCTTTTTTCACTTCTTTGAATTGTTTTTGTGTGATTGAGTGTTGAATATAACAATGTATCCAAAGAGGACCAGTTTCTCATTTAATTTTGAACTGATCCTTATAGAATTGTATGAATTATCTGCATTTACATCAAGGTGAAATCTTTGTGACAATATATGATGCCTGCTTATAGATGATTTTCTTTTAGTATTCATGTCATAAGTCATAACATGATTATTTTGCAAACTTTGATGTAATTCAGGTAGTGATTACAACTTTTCATGATTGAGGTGTAAGCTGAAAGTGCAAGTATCCTCGTTCCATAGTTTAGGATGGATTTGTGCAATTAACCTTAATTTTTTAGTTGCTAGCCTAAATCCCATATTCCAATCGATTTACTATGTTGTCCACAAGCTAGGAATGATATATATATATATATATATACACACACATAAAAAGCTAGGAATGATACTAAAGTTTATTCTCATTGTCTCGTTTATTTATATAAGTGGACCATAAATAACACCTTTCTTCTTACTCGGTGCTTTTTATTAAATTCCCCAAAAAAAATTTATTTTATCTGAGTTATTAACTTTCAACATCTGTCAGAGAATCAATATTATTTATTTCATGCCATAATTAGGAAACCTAAGCATATATTTACGTCATTGCAAATTAGATAAGGATATGTATGTTGAATAATGGTTTTGATATTAACAATAGTATTAATAGTAATAAACTAGTTACAAGAATAATAAAAAGTGAGTGCGGGGTTGAGATTAGAAGGAAATGTCAAAATTTGTACCATTTAAGCTTCCACAACAATGTCTAATATAGTACCGTCCATAAAGTTTGTCGAGTAATTAATATTTAATTTGTCTTTTGTCTTTGTAATAAACAATTTAGCAGATTCCTCAAAAAATAAAAAAAATAAAAAACCAATTTAGCAACATTAATGGCCCCCCAATACTTTATTATTCACCAACCAAAAAAAAAAAAAAACAGAGAAGAAAAACACCAATGGGCTAGGACAACGCATGGTTTTATTATTCTCATTTTATTAATTTTTAAATTTGAATTGGGTAACAAATGTGATAGAAAAAGAAGGCACTAATAAGCTGGTCAAAAAGGAAGAACTGATTCCATTACCTTTTTTTCTTGGTAAAAGTTTTAAAAGCAGACAATCAAACAAAGACAAACTATTTTTATTATTTTATTTTTGTTAAAGGAAGATAATTAATATGAGGTTTTGGGTTTTAGTTTAGGGCCAAGCGACAACATAATCGAAAGAGGCCCATTTTCTAAGTTGGTAGAGTTTTCACTTTTACGTGATTGCCCAATCTTAAAAAAAAAAACAAATTGAAAAGTGAATTGCAAAAGCAAATTTGGTGGTTGGGGCTTGAGTGTGTACAATAGGAAAATATTCTTTTTAGCTCACTCACTGGTCACTACTACTTGACGTACGTCTATTTTCTTGAATTCAGTGCTATGGAGAAAAAACTAGTAAGTTGGACTTTGAGAATAT
The DNA here is from genome assembly GCF_932294415.1 of Quercus robur. Taxonomy (NCBI): domain Eukaryota; kingdom Viridiplantae; phylum Streptophyta; class Magnoliopsida; order Fagales; family Fagaceae; genus Quercus; species Quercus robur. The sequence continues at coordinate 20,377,879 of NC_065545.1, read as the reverse complement.
AGTTTCAAATAAATAAAAAAGAAAAAGAAAAAAGAAAGTAATATAGTATATCAATGAGCTCTTTCAAGGCTTACAAAAATGTAAACTATGTATATTGTATACTGAGTACAACCATTTTTAAAACACTTCAATATCTTCAAAAATTCATCTTTAGTATGAAGAAACATTACAATAGAATTTATAATTCACCATACGAAATAATAAGTTAATAACACTTTTAAAAATTTTGGAGTATATGTTATTGTGCAGTTGTTAAGAATTCATTGTCAATATTTCAATTTAAAAAAAAAAGAAAAAGAAAACAAGAAGAAGAATTAATTGTAATTATTTTCAAGTTCTTATACTCACTTTTCTAATGTGATACCAGCTTGATCATGCTTTTTAATCATACTTTTCCTAAATATAACTAATGGTATATCATTATAATATGGAGACCACGATCTAACATTTAAGCTGAATTTGGAGATGGATGTGGAGAAAAGAAATGGTTAGATAATATGCATTTCTTCTTTTCATGCAATATTAAGTCTTAAATTAATACCTGCATTAGCCTTTTGGAATAGGACGAATAAGATTGCATAATAGACGTAAAATGTACCTTTCTAAATTTAATGAGCTCAAGGTTTAATGCCTCAAAGGAGTAACTTAAAAGTGATTATATTTGAGTTAAAATAAAAAGTATAATCACTTAATGGACCATCTCTTCTATTTCTCATTTTCCTCAAATTATTAGCACAAAATAAGAGATCTGAGGGTTGAATAAGAAATTTGGGGTTTAATTTTCATCTTCACTAAAAATCAATTAGTGTTTAGGTCTAATAATAATTAAAGATGTATATATCATTAAGAGCAAATGTCATAAAAAAAAAAAGAAAAAAAAAGAAAAGAAAAATGTAAATATTGTTACATAAGAAATCATGAATAACTGAATAACACACATATTAAATTTTTCTATAAGAAAGTCCTTTAAATTTTTTGCTAATTCTAGGGGAGGATGCCATGCACTGGGCCAGAAGTCCATGGACTTAATTTTTATTTGATAGCTTCCTAATTGTAGGCCTTAGCATTGGGTTCCATAGGTTGACAAATGTCATCTTAACAAAGTAAACTGATATTTTTTTTTTCTTATCCAATGTCTTCCATTCTCTCTCTTTGGTGTCTTAGCATCTAATAGGGAATAAATAATCGATTGGCTGGTGTATGTTGCAGCTCAATTGCGTGAAGACTTTATTGTATAATGATAATATGCTAGTACCGGCCTAGAGGGTTTGAATGAACTATATATATATATATATATATATATATATATATAAAAGACCAAACATGATAGATAATTAGATGTCATAAGAGAGTTACGTTCCAATATTAGAAAAACGTGTTTTCACCAAAGTTACTTCTTGTGTTCTTAGAGGGGAAGGATGCAAGATAAGCCATTCATTTTCGATTAGCTTAGGGTCTTTTATATATATATGGGGAATTATACTCCCTCCACTAGTTCAAAATATGGCAGCATATGTCTTATATTGAATGACAATTGGTGCCATAAGATTATGAGCCCTGGCTTCCTTATCTGCTAGCTAGAAGTTCATATTTGATGGTGCAAGAAAGGTCATGACTTTAAATTGTTCTATTATCTATTAAATCCAATACTTGAATCTTTAATTAGTTAACACTGTTCACTTTCACCAATAATGGGTATTCTAGTAAAATCGTCTCAGTCTTATCAAAATAAATAAATAAAATTCAATTTGGCTTATGGGTATTGTTTTTAAGGTTTTCTCATGTCCTATAGTTCCTCGTTCATGGAATTGAATTTGGCATATGGGTATTATATTATATTTAATTTCCTCTAAATGTCCTATAGTTCTATGCTCATGGGGGTATAATATTTTCTTGTGAGATTACAAAAAGGAAAAAGAAAAAGTAGTAGTGAGTAATTAATGAAACTATAAAAGTGGTCTCTAATATATGTCCAATTTTTAGAGTCATTAATTAAATCCCATAATGATTTACTTGTATATAGGGATATGATCCAAGAGGAGCATTACATAATTTCTCAATTTTCAGACCTGAATTTCCAAATGCTTCTTGGTTTCCACGTGATTGATGCCTCAATTGGCAACTATGCCACAAAAATCACGAAATTTACAACAAATGAAACATTATTTGCGTTTTACTTTTACCTTCACAAGGTCACATTATACAATTTCTTTCGGCCATAATTTCAAGAATAGAAAGGTCCTACTCCTTGTAAAGTGAGAGTGCTATTGCCTATACAAACAAACAAACAAAAAGATTTTAGAGTTAGTGGAAGATCATTGCTTTCAATTAATTGGCTGCAATTTAGTTTATAATAGAAAGACAAAACTTGACCATATTGTTTATGTAAACAAAGCTTTCCCTGTGTTCTTCTTGACCCATGACTAGAAAAGATTTGGCCAATAGACAGAAATAGCTGAGGTCAAAAGCAAGGAGACCTAGCTTTTTCTTTCTATCCTAGGTATCAACAGAACAACCAATACAATTTTTTTTGCAATTTTAACTTTTTAAGTGAGTACCTCTACCTTTATGATAATTGAATGAAAAGTTGTGAAACCACTTAGCTTAGAAGACATTAAAGGTAGCTTTGTTTTAAAATTTTTAGTCTTAAACCAATGGTCTCTTCTCATTTGGAAGACTATCTTTTGTAGTTTATAAATGTCAATTAATTGCAGTTAAGAAAATAATTGGTGCTCTCTAGTATTTCCCTTTTCTTAAAAAAATGAAATTAAAATGTTGCAAACATCAGAGCTTTGAAAAAGTAGAAAAAAAAGGAAGAAAGAAAGAAAAAAGAACCGGTTAGTGCAATATGTCTAATGGACTTTTTGGTAGTCTTGAATATATGAAAGCAATATTGCAAAATTATTAGCTACTTTCAGAATACAATTTACGGGATATTTCAAATCAATAAAAACAAATTACTTAATATGAAAGTTGAGATCTTCACATGACTTGTTGAGTTTATGCCATTTTATTTTATTAGGTGGCTTGCTTATGAATAATTATTAATTAATTTTTCAATTCTGCTATAACCACAGACTCCTAGAATTTTTCACAAAAATTCACATCCTACTCACATAACACTTTACCTGGCCGACCATCACGACATCACCCAAAAGGAGAAAGGAGAAAGGTTGTTTGGTGTACAATTTTACGATTCAAGAATTATTGTAACTTTTATTCCCTAGGAAGTAAAAAGTGTAAAATGGTCATCTTAAGTTTTGATCCTAAGGGTCCGTTTGGATACCGCTTATTTTGCTGAAAACTGAAAACACTATAATAAAATAATTTTTAAATATGTGAATAATACTGTTGGACCCATTTTTAATGAAAAAGTTGCTGAAAAAAGAGGTTTATGGGTCTCATGAACAGTGTACGAGATCCACTAGTGTGACACCACAGCCACAAAATGCTAAAAAAAAAAAAAAAAAACAAAAAAAGGAAACGCGCAGCCGTAGACGCAGACGTGTTCCTTTTCATCTATATCCAAACCCAGCTTAAATCTCAAGAAAAAAGGTGAGAGAAATGGGAGGGACCAAACTACTCATAAGGGAATAACCTTATGCGTAATAGAGGCGTGCAACATTTTTTAGTGTATAAACCTTATCAATTGATGTATAATCTTTTAAATACAATAAAAAATATAATTAAGAAATTAATTTGTTATATTATTGATATGATATCAATTATATTTATTGTCATGTCAGTTTATAAGTCTTTTGTTACAAAATTGATAGAAAATTGGATTATAAAATTTCGAAACATAATTTGATTTTGGATTAGATCAATACTTCCAATTGAATGAAAATGAGTAAATAATACATAGATAATAAGAGAATGGAGTATTCCTAATCTTAATTAAAACTTCAATTTATGATTTGTATGAAAGAGAATTCAGCAAAATGACAATTAAACAATGACTTTGGTTAACTAGAGAATCGACATTTTGTTTTAGCTCAATGGAAACAAAGTGCTTTTCCTTAGGATTCTTTTAAATAAAAATGAAGGGAGAACAGAGTAAGTAGAAAGATTATTATAATCCTACTCTTTTATAGGAATTATCTATAAATCTGTTTGTTTTTTGATGCATTCAAACAAAAAGGCTAACATAGATAAATATATCATTTTCCAAAAATAATGAGAGAATGTATAGTTCCACCAGGATTGGCTTATAATTATGCCTAATACAGAGCTGGACAATAGCTTACATACAAAATAAACGTGCCATTTATTCATTTTTATATATGTGATGCCTCCATCTCATAACTCTAGTGCGCAGATTTACTAGGTGTAAGCCAAAGCCTAAGACAAACATGGTAATCTCAACAAAAAAGAACGTGGAAGAGACAATGTTTCATTTTCCAAAAATAATGAGAGCAACCAGAATTGGCTTATGCCTAATACAGAGCTGGACTTGCTAGATAATTTGTTTGGTATTCTTTTGGCTGAAATGAAATTGTTAAGAAAGCTTGGTTTTTCCTATCAAATTGAGTGAGAGTCCCATGCCTGGCAAACCCCATCAATATTTCAGTTCAAACACAAAATTGCTCATATAGAAATAACTCCTCTGTATTAGTTCATTCCCCAAATTTTTTTTTTTTTTAGATTAGTAAAAAAGAATAATGTTAAGGATATAAAATATTTCACAATTATTTACTATGTAAGTTGTAATTAAAGTAAGAAAAAAAAATGTTGCTACTATTTATTTTTTAGTACTACTCTTAATATATTTTCTCAACAATTATAAAAATTTTTAATGTCCTTAAACTTGTTAAATAAGTATAACAAGAGAACTTTTAAGGAGGCTATTCATCCAAATGTTATACTCTCAATTTTTACCCCAATATATATATATATATATATATAATTGCAGATTAAAATTGAACTCTAGTCTAACAGTCATTGTTTTCCACCGACCTTTAGTCTAACTTCTTGTTCCCCTGCCATTTCTTTTTTTCGCTTTTTATAATATGTGTCACTGCGTGGCAGGATAAAAGTTGCTCTACTGGTTCAAAAAGTTGCTCTCTCCCTTAGTGTCTCACTACTACAGTACATGACAAAGAGTTCTATAAATTCATCTCCACCCCTTTCACAACTCTTGCACGTTCACCCCAATTCTTCTCCTTCTCACTCCTCTCTTTCTCTCTCAGCCCACCCCAATCTTCAAATTCAGCCAAACCAAGAGGTGGGCTTCACTCAAAAACCTTCTCTTTTAATCAAATTGCACACCTTTGCCCTCATAAAAACTCCAATTCTACCCCAATACTTAAAAAACTCCTTTGTTTTCATCCCCTGTTTTTCCTTTTCTTTCCCCACATTTTGTTGTGAAAATTTAACCAAATCAAAACATGTCCACAACTGTAGCTGACTTGGGTGGCTGGAACTTCCTCCAAGCTCTAACCAACAATTCTTACACTGCCAATTATGGCACAAAAATTGAGAAACTATATGTTGACCCTCTTGTTAAGCGGTGCTCTTTGAGGCTAAGTGAAAAAAGCCTTGAAATGTGCACTGAAAGCTTAGGTAGTGAGACAGGTAGTAGCGTTATCATCACTGAAACCAACAAAGATCATGAAATTTCTTTGATTTCACTCGTTAGTACTGAAAATAATGGTCCCAAGAAGCAGAAAATTTCGAAATTTAGTGAGCCTAAGAAGCAGAGTAAGCATCATTGTAGGAGTTTCCCACCACCCTTGACATCTATTAGTGGCTCAAGTGGCGTTCATGTTAGGCCTCACAGAGAAGCTGGCCGCCTTGTTCTTGAAGCTGTGCCTGCCCCTTCTTGTAATAGCTTGTTCCATGCTGTGCGTGGTGATGGCAGGCTTAGGCTTCAGTTGGTCCATAATGATCAAGAAACTACTGAGGAAGATGAGGAAGAGTCTGAGCAAGTTCTTGAAGAACAAGAAGAAGAAGAAGAACAAGAAGAAGAAGAAGAAGAAGTGGAGGTTCAAATTCAAGCTGCTGACAAAGAAGTAGTAGAAGAGGACGAAACTGAAGAAGCTGGAGAAGAAGAAGAAGAAGAAGAAGAAGAAGAAGGAAGAATTGGTGAAGAGGGTGACTGGTATACTGAAATTTTGGATGATAAAGATTTTGGGAAGCTTCCACAGCCAAGAAGGTGCAAGGAAAGTGGGCGCGGCGACAGATCGGAAACTTGGCTGCCATTCTGGATTTCTACTTTCTCTGTTTAAGTAATTATTCAATATTTTCGGAAGAAGCATTGGCTCATTGTGGCTCCAGAGTATTGAATAATTTTGTCTAATTAACAAGGAAAAAATCAATTTGATTATCATTGATTTTGTACTTATTTTTCCTTGTTATCTTATCTAATTTTTCTTGGCTACATTTTCCTTTGTAACTTTAACATTTTAGCTGTTATGTATATGGTTATGATTTCTCGTACCTTGGATTTCTTAAAATATGTTTATGGTAGTTTTTATCGTTATTGGACATAGTCAAATGGTCCCCCGTGTACAGCACTTTCTCTCCGCGTGATTCTTGTTTATGATATATGGTATCTCATTGGTTCATTTGGCTTTGGTTGAAAGGTGAAACGTCAAAAGGGTGTGGCATAATTCCCTAGTACCAAAATTTTTATTCATTTATGAGGAATCCTTTTTTTAGGTACCCTATTCCTAAAATCCTAAGGATACCAACTACCAGAATAATATATATATATATATATATCTCAGCGGAGTCAGGAAACATGTACAGCAGCTATTCTAATTGATGACCTTAACAGCTTTCTAATCCATAGTAATAAGAGAGTAACATGAAGTTGGAATTTATGGATCAATTTGTTGTTCTGAGAAGACATGAAAATAAACCATCCTAGGTAGAATGTTTGTTTCAACACTATTTTTAATTTGACTCTTGGAGGTTGCAATTAGTGACCAAACTGATCAGTTTTTGAAGCACGCTCTTTCAGGTCAGTGTCATAGACTCATATGCATTGCTTTACTAAGCTTGAGTGGCATTTACATAAGAAGTATTTTTTGTAAGCCAAGGGCAAACATTTTGCAAGTTGTGGTACTAATAAGGGTACGAATGTCTGGTAACTATCAAATGGGTAGGACCCAAAAGAGAACAACATGCAGTGACCTCATGAAAGAAGTTCATCAGCCATGTGCTCGCCTTTCCACTTCTCATATTCTAAGAAAAGTGACTTTTTTTTTCTCTTTTATTACCAAAGCTCTGCATAAAAATTTACCTAATAACAATCCTAAAGTCTAATGAAAAATTATCCCATGTGTCCAATATATAGACCATATCCTCTCACAATATATGGGTTCTACAAATATGTGGGGTTCGCCGAATATAAAAAAGACATTGTATGCATAATATGATCATCTCATAATCTTTCTTTTTTTTTTTTTTTTTTTTAAAATGATCATCTCACAATCTATTTACTTTAGTATGCATGTGAGATAAGGAATAACAAATTTTGGGGTTGATGCGAAAACTTGGGAATGAATAGGGGTGAATATTGAAATACCCATAAGAAGGAAAATGGTTGGTTACATAGAGCAGGTAACAAAGCCATGAGGGTGGGTAATATTACTTGAAATAGGAGAGCACGGTGTCCAATCGTGGAGTTAGGGCAACCATACGTTAAGGAACTTTTGGGTGAGGTTAGATGAGAATTCAATCGTCAACAAAGGCACATGTATGATTGTGTTTGGAACATCATGTGCTCTGAGAACCTTGTGTTAGTCATGGTCCTTTAAGCACATATTCTCTTTTACCATATCATGTGACAAGGAAGCGAAGTCTTGGCGCCAATCAGCCTGTCTTCCTAATTTTATGGTCACATGGAATTACTATTTCTTTGTTGAAGTAATAAAACTACCTCCATGATTTTCGTTATTGTTGCGGTTGGCTCTATACATGATTGTAGGTGTGGCATAGCCGATCTCTTATTGCCTATTTGGATGGAGGAGGGAAGGAGGGGGAGTGGAGGAGAGTAAAGTAGAGTAGGCTAAAAATAAGCTAATTTTGTGCTAAATCTACTCTACTTTACTCTACTCTACTCTCTCTTAATCCAAACGGACCATTATTGTTGTTATAGTAACTCTAACTTTACTCATTTCAATGAATGAATAGGATTTAAAAACTTTACTATGAATGGTCATGATTCAATTCCCAATTTAAATACTAAAATGATGTTAACAACCGTAATTTTCTCCGCCTCCCTTTTGCAAGGTAAATAAGTGGAGAGGGGAGAGGTGGGGTTCAAACTCTAAATACTGGACATAATAGAGCATGCCAACACCTACCAAATGTTAACAATGGTGCCATGTTACATAGGTAGTACAACTTTTTGTGAATGAGCAGTGACAATGTGACATTGACACCTACATTTTGTCCTCTCGTCTTCTCTTACTTCTTTTTTTGTTTTAAAAATATTTTCAAGCTTCTCAACTTGCATTGCATTTTTCCATACAAAGATAGAATCCAGTTTGGTACCGGCAACTTTATCACCATAGAATCCAGTTTGCATTGCATTGCATTTTTTTTTTTTTTCTCTAGCAAGAGTTACAGAAGCATTTCCCTTATCTAGGTACACGGTCCAATTTTAGCCTGTGCCAACTTTTATACCATCAGTAGATCATTGTGCCATAAAACAAAGAAGGATTGTTATGATTTTTGAATTAAGTATTGCAAAAATTAATAGCTAAGCATGAGGGGAATTATGGTTTCATCCTTTATTATTGTTTAAAATTTGGGTTTCACTTTTATATAAATATTAAGGATACATTAAATAAAATTTTACAACTCATCAGTGCCCTAGTTTAATAATAGTAAAAAACAATCATCATGAAATTCAAATCCTATCGTCCATAATTATCTTTAAGAAAATGGTAAAAATGTACTTAATACACTAATATAGCTCTTTCCACTTATATTTGTCTACATACTCTACACCCATGAGCCATGTGACTCCTAAAGCAAGATACACCCTAGTGCATTCTCATGAATTATTAATATTTAGTTTGGTTTTAATTGGTAAGCTAGCAATATTTAACAAATTACCCCTTAATCAATCATCTCTTAGAAGTAGTTAAAACATGAAAAAAATAATTTTATTTTATGTATCCAAATTATCTACATGGGTATGTTAACATCAACCACTTTACCGCGAAGTACAATATTTACCAAAACACATTTGGAGCTTTTTTTTTTTTTTTCCTCTGATAAATGTGGAGCCCAATTTTACTTTCCATATATACAAGGTGAGATAGGAAAGATCAAAGATATATATATATATATATATATATATGGGACTGGTTTAACCATATGTGACACAAAATTGGGAAACATACATGTACATCTAATGTTACAAATTTAGCTCTCGGTCTGTGTAGTCCATGGTTTCCTAGTTGTTCCCGTTGGCTATGCATGTACCGCAGCAAAAGCAGTCAAGTTATCGTGAACCGGATCTGACACACTTACTGCACTGCATATATAATGGAGGAGTTCCTCTTCGTCCTATAGCCTCCAAAGTTCTGTATGGAAATAATAAGTGCATGTCCTGTAAATTCATCAAAAGAGAGAAAAGAATAATGTAACTTCACAATCAATATTCAAGCGTAGAGTCTTTTTTTTTGGTCCAATGCTTTGCTTTGATAAGCCTTTTGATGGAGAATACATATATAAGAGTATTCAAAAGGTTATTTTATGGATTCTCATAATAAATTTTTTTTTTTTTTAATAAAAAAAATCCTCCATCAATGGAACAATTAATATTAATTGCTCACGACTAAAATCTTAATAGGTTGGATAGTCGTTTTATATATCACCTATAATAAAAGAATAAATACAAAATTGTTAATTATTAAAATAATACCCTATATATGTGGCCTATAGTATAGGAGAGTCTATGCGGATTGAGTGGGGGAGAATTAACGGAACCTACTATATATTGATCTTGAAGAAATGGTAAATCAACAATTCACACGTCCGTGAGTGACAATTGGATATGTGATCAAATCGAAGAAGGAGATCTTAATTTAGATCTTCAAGCGCCTTCACTGAATATATATAATAATAAAACCCCCTTAATTTGACGTTTCTAGTAGACAGGTCATGTGTACGTTGAATTTCCATGCGGAAAACCCGACACTCATCTGGATGTATTTGATCATGTCAAAGAGCTCCACAAATCACAATTGTTGGAGGTTGGAAAAACATACAAATTAATACATACATACATAAATTTTAGTAGTAGAGTTAGCTAGGAATACAATAAAAAAAAAAAAAATTCACAATATTTTGAAATTAGTCTACCATATATGGGCCTATCATAATCTGTATATTCAATGGCTTATGTGCTAAGTGGTAGGCTAATTAATATTTAAAATTACTGTGAATTTTTTTAGTGTCCCTAGAGTGACTCAAATTCTAGTATTCAAGACTTTCGTTAAGTAGTAAGAAAAATATTCCTGCGCGCATGGCATTTGAGTATTCATATAATGAAAGTTAGTTAATCCTGTTGTGGAAAACGTGAAGTTAGGTACTGGTATTAATCAAAAGAACGTGATAAATTGTTATGCAATCAAATAAATGAAGTAATTGCTTTACTTTGACCGAAAACATAAATGAAGTCATTGGTGTGTTTCTTCTGCAAATTAATAAGCACATGATATCAAAGACCTACCTTTTTTTTTTGATGAATTATCAAAGACCTACCTAACACATTATTCACTAGCGCTTTTTTATTTCTTCCATTTGAATTGTAAAATCTGCTTTACATGGCTTTTATTTTAAATTTTTTTAATAGATATAATAAGATTTAAAATTTATCACTTCAACTATATATATAATAATTATTCTTTACCATTATATTATATAATACTTATAACTTTCTTTTTAGTATGAGCTGGATTTAAATTTAGATCTCTTATTCAATTATAAAATCTTTTTACCGAGTGAACTAATTGTTGTAAAGGAAAATACATTGATCATTTCCTGTAAAACTCTAATAGTACTTTCAGTGGCGTGCATGCATAGAGAGGAAATGTTTTGAAAAATGTGAACCGCGTACAAGCTGTAGCTGTGAAAGGTTTTCGAATAGTATTCCATGGTGTCAAATCCATAATAATGAATGCCTGCAGCTAACAAAAGTTGAGGCTCATGCAACTTCGTACGTTGGTTGAAACAAATGGCCCCTTGAATCAACTTGCCTTTATTCAACACGCAATTCATCATTTGAGTTCACATTATTTGTACTTATTAAAATTTTTTTTTTAAATATTGATATAATTGTAACATGCATTGATGCCCTCAATTAGGACGTTTATCTCGTAATTTTTTTTTTTTTTTTTTTTTTTTGAAAAAGGATTTGGACTTGTTTTGTCTCAATGAAGAGGACTTTTACCTTATCAATCTCGATGGTAATTGAATAATTTGAATTTGAACTACATTAAAATTCAAATATCAAAGGAATAATAAGTATCAACCAAATTTGACCGAAAAACTAGCAACTAAAGAAAATTAGACCTTACACTCAAAACTAAAGATTGACAAGTGAAATATGTCTTGGTTGATTATTTGCGTTGACAACAAAGCTTCTATTTATACTTAAGGCTTCAACGGCTATTAGTACTTCTCCATAACTTTCTAGGACATTTGTCACCGATTTAATCATTAGGTGTTATTTTCTAATTTGGACTTCAGTAATTGCAGTGATCTTTACACCTAATTATATATATATATATATATCAAAATCTGATGTTGCTACCATCATGTTCTAAATATACTCTTTGTAAATGTATTTTTCTCCTATCACGGCACTTGTTTTCAGCTGGGGATCGATCTCATTTCAAAATTATTTATAATTCTAACACACTTTTTTTAGCTTTAGAGTTCATATTCTTGTGTCATTACTTATTATGATTATAGTCAGACCTAAGAGTCGTGTAGTCCAATAACATTATCCAATCTTCTTTTTTTTTTCTTTTTTTTTTGTGGTAAAAGAGAATATATATATATATGAGCTCGAATCTCACCCTCCACCACTCTATTGTTAGGGGAGGAAAAAATAGTAATTTATCAATACCTTTATCAAGGGCGGCTTAATACATTTGGGGGCCTAAGACGAAAACTGAAATTGAGTCATTTTATATATTTAAATCTATTTTTTTATTAAAAATTAATATTACTTAAACTCTATTATCTTGTTTTATATGCAAAATTACTACTAATTAACTAGATTTTTTTTTTTTTTTTTTACAAAATCTATGGACAAAATTTGACAACTTTTCACACTGGTTGATGTGACATATTAATAGTGGTAAATAAAAAAAGTACACTTAGATAAAAACTAGTAAAAGTTTACGAACTCAACTTATGAAAAATGTTGTGAATTTTTGTGTATTGTTTTTTTTTTTTTTTTTTTTTGAGAAGTGTTATATATATTCACAATATTTTCACAACAAATCCTAAGTAATAAGTTGTTATTGGTTTTAATTTTAATCCATCAATGAAATTAATTTTTTGTTATCAATAATAACCTGTTACAACCTATCACTTAGAATTTATTGTGAAAGTATTGTAAAAAAATATTATGGACATAACATTTCTCTCTCTCTCTTATTTTTTATTTGATAAAAATTGTTATTTTATTTATTCATTAATAATTGGGCTTAATTAATACTATTATAATGAAAAAGAACAACCCTATTGGTTAAAATTTGGAGATCTTTTTTTTTTTCCTTGGGGCCTTAGGCAACTGTATCATTTGCTTTTACAATTTAGCCGACTCTGACCTTCATGCATGAACTGTTGATTAAATAACAAAGTAATGACCTCATAACAATTAGGTGGAATAAACTGTTAAGTCCTTGCATGAGTGTTACTGTACATTGTTAATTTGTCGACTAGAATATATGCATCAAAAATCTGAGCTGGACTCAACATACCACCTTGTCATGGTGGAAATGATGACCTTTAGTTCTTTCTTCCCACTCCCTCTCATGAAAACGAAAATTTATTTTTCCAAAAATGCAGGAAGAAGACACGTCTCCGATCTCCATCATGTGCATATATATATATATATAGTCAAAGAAGCTACATATATAGGCGGCTAAATGCTCCTATAAAAATGCAATGCACGTATGAAATGTGAAAAATAATTAATGTGTAAATAAGTAAGATATTACCATATATATAATATAAACTAAAAATAAAAAAAGAGCAAATATATATATATCATATTATATATAAAAGAGAAAAATGATGTGGAAAGCTAGTTTTTGTTGGATCTACCGTCTAAACCTTCAAATATGTCATCACCAGCAACAACAAAAAAAAAAAGTCCATTCTTTCTCCCACTCAAAGCAAACCCCACTAGCTAGCCACCGTGTTTACCCAACATTAGACCAAAAAAAAAAACACCACCCCCACAAACTAACAAATAGATATTGACTTATTCAATTCTTCTAATAAGCTATATATGTGTGTGTATGGTGTCGTTGTTGTTATTATTATTATTATTCCATATCTCTCTCTCTCTCTTTCACTCATTCCAAAATGTTGGGTTGTCCTTGTCTATGTGTGGATGATATATATATATATATATATATATATAAATGCACCACGTAAGTGTAACACAAACACACACAGAAATGTTGTATTTTAAGGAGGACCGCGCCTGTGTAAACTCCACAAAGCGAGAGACATATATATATGGCCTGTACCTGGCCTCATCGTCTCATGCCGACGCAAAGATATTGTATCCCCCACCAATTTATGTCGTCTTCTGCACTTGTTATGCCAGCTTCTCCTACGTCTACGTGTTAAAGTTCTTTTCTCTCCACATGTATCAAATCAAATTACACTCTGTCATTATCTCTTTCTAACTTTTACTTTTACTGTTTTATTTTATTATTAATTTATTATTATTATTATTTTTTTTTTAAGATGTTGGATATCCATGTGGACCATGTCATTCACATAATCCAAATTCTCTTTCCTCCATCCACTCCATTGTTTCTAAGTCACTAAATATAGCAAGAATACTAGGTTATTAATTAATTTGTCCCATTTTTCTTTCCTTAACCCTCATATCGCGTCAATATTTACGTGGTAGTCACTTCACAATAATATATTTTTGTGTGGAGAGGAGAGCTTCACACACACATACACTTAGATTAAGTTAACAATAAATACTATATAAGATAATAATAAAAAATTAAAAATTTTGTAATTACCTTAATAAGCTTTGTAAATTACAACCCATAACTTGATTGATGGTTTTTTTTTTTTTTTTTTTTTTTTGAGTAAAAACTTGTTTGATGGTTAAAATTAAATATTATGTGCAAATACAAGACCATAAAAATGGATATGGTTAATAAATAAATAACTCATATATAAAAAGAATTGGAGCTAGCGTTTTGTAAAATTTTGTAGAATGATACAGATCCAAGGATTTAGAATGTTCAGTGTGAGTGCTCTAAATTTGGATTCACGAAAATCAAGAAAGTTCTATAACATAACATGTAAAATTAATTAAAAGTACAGTTAAGATTAATATTCAAATGGATATGCTAATGTCATATACGTTCTGGATAATGTTAGCTAGCACGTGTTTAAATAATTAAAAAAGAGAAGCCATTTTTCGAAATAAAAGCTATAAATGTAATTAGAAATGGGTTAATCACAGGAAGTATATGCCGACCATTAATTAACAAGTCATAAAAAGGGCCCATGGAAATGCCGGCATTCAACCAAAGCCACCAGAGTCCCTGGAGCTTATCTTTCTTTTTCTTTTTTTCTTTTTCTTTTTTTTTTCAGTCTTAATAAAATTTTGGAAGTTTGGTCCCAAAGATTAAGACAGGAGAAAATTCAAATTTTCTGTTGTGTTTTTACTTTGTCGGCGATGCTTATCTTTTCAATATAATTAATTTTGTTGGTTTTTGAGGACAAAACTAAACATTTGTTTCAACACGGAATTCACCATTATCATTTATGATCAAGGACAAGTTAATGCTATACTCCATTAATCGTTAACTAGTATTTTTAGGGTATTGGTTAATAATCTAGTTAAAGAAAATTTTTATAAAAAAAAATAATAATAATTAATGTTTTGACAGTATTTTTTATTTTTTATAAAAGTGATGTCAAAACTTTCCTAAAATGAATTGTTAACTAATACCCTAAAGATACTCATTAGTATTTTCCTTTAAGATATCAGAAACAGGATGCGAAAGGCAAAGAACTATAAAAACCCTAGCAGCGTTAAAAAAGAAAAAGAAAAAAAAAAGGGATAAACCTGAAATTTGCATGCCGGCATGCTCTGAAGGTGTGATAGAACATCTAAAAGAGCTAGAACTTTTAATTGAATGGGGTCTTTCTATTTTTTCTTTTCTTTTCTGTAGCTATATTTGATAGATAATATATATATATATATAGACTGACAATAACCCATATAGCTAGGCTGACCAAGTGGGTTCCTTTTGTAATGGAATGATTATAGGGGATTTAGAGGATCTATAAGGGTATCGAAGATGGACCCACATTCATATAACCATTAGGATTCTGGATATCCAAGTCTTGATGTAGGAAATAATGAGTACGTGTTTGTCTTCTTGCAATTATTTTCTTTTCTTTTTTAAATTTTTGTCCCAAAAAAAGAAAAAAAGAAAAAAAAGAAGATGGGAATATTCTTGAAAGGAACCTATAATAATATGTCTTAAATTTGATCATTTGGGAGATTGATTACACTTTAGACCAGTGATCATTATAGTGGGAAACCCTAGCCGTCCATGTTTCCTACCAGCTAAACAAATTACCTTAGATAGAGGTTATGCATGCCATTATGCGAATGATCTGATTTACCTACCACCTAGTTAGGGCACATACATATATATAGTATTAAAGTAATGAAAGGGTACATAAGCTTTTCATAAACTTTTTCTCAACTTAATAAAATGTATAGGAAGTTGTTGTTTTGAATAACAAACATTGTTATATCAATATGAACTCATCAATGACAATATTTTTATGACGCCTCAATCAAAATTGATCGTATCAACAATTATGGAAACAAAAATGGTTACATGCATCTATCACATACTGATCTTATGCATCAACAAAATATGATCCTAATTATTCCATTCTAGTCGCTTCATTAGAGAGAGCATGATGATCTTGTTCTCTCCTGTATTTCACGTGTTAAAATTGGAATATGAAAATATAATAATATATAGAAAAAAGAAAACAGAAGTAAGGATTAATGTAAGTTAGGATTATATTTTTATTGTGTTGAATTGTGCTACAAAAACCCTAATGGTATAAATAGGATTGCATTAAATCAAATTTACTATGATAACTCTAAAATCATCATCATAAATTATGATATTACAAAAAGAAAATCTATTAAAAAAAATCTTGTGCCACAACTCAAATATGGCAAATTGTGAATAATGAACAAAAAAATAATAAATTCATGTGAAGATTATAAACAATCACTTACAGTCAAGTTAAATTAGAGGTGTAATGTGAAATTTGTTATACAATCAATTACAAAATTCATACAACCCCATTTTAAATTGATTTTATACACGCTTTATATACGTATAAATATATAAATAAAGATTCTTGGAAATAGATTGACACGTGCAGCTAATAATTAATGGGAAATCCAATCTTTCTCTCACTCATGCATGGAGGAAACAAACCACAAGAATGAGATTGAAAGTGACTGATAGTTGTACAAGGACAAGAAAATTCTGCGGGAGCACGAGCGTGGGAGAGAGAGAGAGAGAGACAGACTCTTATATACCTAATGGATTGGAAGGGACGAGGAGGGCAATTCTTGGGAGTACTCTGATGTATATATCTCAATAGTAATGAGATCTTGTTTAACTCTTTCTTCACCCTAGCCTGTTAGGATCTCTCGGAATCCTTAGCTTTCACATCAACCATTTCTCTTTTTCAGGGCAACTTGGAAATTCATTCCGAGCTGCCATTTGACATATAGATCTTCCTTTTTTCCTCTTGTTATCTTTCTTTCATGATTGATTATATAATAATAATAATATAATACTAGGCTAGCTTAATGCATATACTGATATACATACGTCTGTGTCTCCAAAGAGATTTGGTTTAAGTAACGGCTATAACGTAAGTTTTAATGTGTCGTTTAAAACAAACCAAACGATGTAAAGGATATATATACCTTATTTTTAGCTATCCTTGTGCAAAAGTTTTGAGTTAAAAAAAAAAAAGATAGATCAAGAAAAACTGTGATGGACGATTTTAGTATTATGGCAAATTACTCATCCATATTGACCTCATTGGATCAAAATCTAGTGGAATGTCATATGAGATACTACCCAAATATTAACCTTAAGTCTTTGATTTTTACATTTACGCAGTTCACAATGGAAACGATTTTAATTAGTCCTCTCCCTTAATCTTCCTTTCAAATTTCTATTGTAAATGCGATTTGATTTTAGACACTACTTTACCATTTAAAATGGTCTATATATTAAAATTCAAGAGTCAAAGATCCCTTGGAGTCTTTTGGTATTTGAGGAATGCATCAGCTAGGTTTACTTGGGCTTGGTTGGTCCAAAACCAATAATTAGAGACAAAGATAGGATGAAACGGAAGTTAGTCCATATATGGACACAAAAACACTGATGCACACACGAGATAGTATGTCACTCTCATAGAAATTGATCAGGTTTTTTATGATGATAAGTTGGAACATTTTGGTAGACAAGTTCAATCAGGTAAACGAAAATGGGGAACAAGAGGAGGGCTTCAAGGTAGGTCTCTTAACACATTCAGGTGACCTCACAAGTTTATGCTCCCTTGCTCACTCCTTTAATTATCCTATTACTTTATTTACTTATAGTAATCAAAACATATATGCTCATCCATGACATTGACAAATTACAACAAATATGTAGGTGCTACGTATTCTTACTTTCCCAAATTGTTGCTTCAACACTGCTCTCTTTCTTCTTTTTTCCTATTTTTTATTTGCTTCAACATTGCTTTCTCATCATCAGGTGATTTGAGCCGGATGGTACTTTCACATGCTCTAAATGTAAGGGAGAACGCAGGGACCGCCGCGGGGGGTGGGGGGAGAGGTGCGGTATTTATGTAGTATTTCTAACCAGAGAAGAAAAAAAAAAACGATTAATTGCTCTTACACATGAATAAATCGTCTTGTGATTTGTGTAATTCAAAATTTCACTTATGATTTACTTAAAAATATTTTTTTAACCAAACAAACTTCGAGTACAACTTATGTAAATTCTAATATTTTAGTTAATAGAAGCTCATAAAATGAACGAATTATAATATTTTTAAAAATATCATGTAAACATAAATTTTGATATTTTATTTAATATAGCCTCGTAAAATGATAAAATTGTAATATTTTTAAAACTATATTGTAAACATATATGAACATGAAATTTCAAAGTTTATTTTGAAAACAATATTAAACTTGGGAGCTTATCATGTAATTATTCTTATATTTTATTACTTATACACAATTTCATGGAGAAGAATATATAATTACATTAAAATTTTGAAATTCTCTTTTTATATCACTTTAGAAATAATGATAATAATTTCCTCTTTCTTTTTTTCTTTTTATTTTTCTATTAAAATTCTTTCTTATTTATTTATTTTCATTCTTAGTTTTCCTTTTGTAGGTTTTGAACCAAGACATTGATAAAATATGAAAATTTTCCCTTTTCTATTATAAATAAGGTTTGTATATAAAATAAATAATAGTTCATTAGTTATTATTATGGGGCCAGAGAACTTACGACCCGACCCACTTTCCATTAGGACCCAGGGCCCGTGCCGAGGAGAATAGTTTCCGAGGACAAGTAGTGAAAGACCAAATAGCCTATAGATGCAGCCGAGGATGATCCTGTCCTCGGCATCTCAAGACTTCAAAAGGAAGAGCGACATGTCGTCAAAGGCAGCTTCCAAAGCGCCCTCAGAAGAAAAGGCGAGTAGAATGGGACTCACATGGGGATATGGAGTGGGAGTGGTTCAAGGAAAAGACGTCACCTCCGCATTGAATGCGCCCATAAACGTCCTAGTCGTATTAATGGGAAAAGACTCCTGAACAGTGTGGTTTCGGTTATTGCAACTAACAGAAAGTAGGGGGAGGCGGCTGATGGGACAGGTACTTAAGTAGGTACCTGCCTGATCAACAGATGGAGGGTCAGGATCAACTGAGAAGGGCTATATAACGTGAAGGCTTATGCGCCAAAAAGAGGAGGCCGGAAAGGAGGGACCCAAAAATAGGAAAAGGAAGGATAGGAACATTAAGCTTCATGGACAAGATCCATAGACAACCTTAGATTGTCTCTACGTGACCGCTATGAGTACCCCGACTAACCGTGGTCCAATGATCAAGGCCTAACCTTTCAAGCCCACGCTCTACAAATTATATTGTTTGGGCCTTTAACGTACGAACCCAATACCATCTTGAGGTCGTTACAAATTGAGTCCTTACAATTATATAAATGAAAAAAAAAAATAATAAAAAAAAATAAAAAAATAAATAAATAAATAAAGCAAATACATGGGGAAAAAAAAGAGAAAAAAAAAAATTGGAGGGTAGATTAACTTTAATTACGTACCCTGTCCCCTGGCATCAATCAATTAGATGTCACAGAAAGTACTAACAAAACAATTTTGATTAACATGGTATATGCCTTGTCGACCATTATTCACATATTTTACCCACATCAACCTTTTTAGTTTTCAAAATTTTAATAAATACAACAAAATATTTGTTGACATGACACGTTTTCACTTTCTTATGTCAGGTACGAGGGCAAATATTTAAGTTGATTCCTGTTAACCACATCAATTATCGTATGAGAAGTTAACAAGAGAAACCATCAAGTTCCGTTATTTAGATTCATAGGATTTAATTGTGATATTTGGATATTCTTAGAGTTGATTGTAACTTCTTGAACTTTAGGTACCCATTTCAATTTTCATGTCTAATATTTAAGGACTAAAATTATTCCAAAATACACAAAAAACCCTGACCAGTAAGGTGAGATTCCCATCAACATTTCAAGCATGGCACAAACTCACACTAGCATAATATATACACTATATTTGGGAGTTTGGAAGAGATAATTGAGAGCATAAGAGAGACTGGTAGATGAGAGGAAAGAAGTAGAAAAGAAAAGTGGATACCCTCCCCAGAATGTTTTAAAAGTTAAAAGGGAGGAGAGAGTAAATGTTCCATACTTAATTTGGTTGTAAATTTAGGAGAGGAAATGATAATGTATAAAGAAATTAGTAATTATATCCTTCATTTATTAAACTCTATACTTTAGTTTTTTTTTTTTTTTACAAGAAGAATGAGAGATTTTAATCCTGGATGTCTCTATTAAAAACGCCTCGAAGTATCAACTAATTGAGTTACAAAATTCTTAGCTATACTTAGCAAATATTAAGTACATAAAATTTCTTATACTTGAATCCTTTCTCCTCCAATTCCCCCAAATTGGAGTTAAAAAAAGTCCAATCCCCTTCAAATACTCTACTCTGCTCCCCTCTTTCGATCCAAACATAATGGCAATGTGTATAATTGTGAAGAAAGCTACTACTGACAATAGAAGTGAAATTTTGTTCTAGTCAAGCATATCTGTGTGTGACCCCGTATTTTGGGGTAGAATCGTTTATCTCCAGGCTTTCAATTCAAGCAATCCAGACCTAATATTTGCAATCATTCTAATCAAAGACTCACTGGTCAAATTGATTTAAAGGGCCTAATACTGCCAAGGTGTACACGCCGCCAATACAGTTACAGCAAGAACTACAATCAACTCATAAGAAGCATACATTCAGCCAAAAAAAAAACAGAATCATCACATAATTGGATAACTGACTTGTCTATTCATCTAATCTCCACGGCATAAATGAATCCAACCTATTAGTATTACTACCTTAAATAGTACTAGTAAAATTTTCTGAACTCACAATCCTTACACCGCATGAATTACTTGAGGACCATCACTACTATGGACTGTCACGATGTGTAAACAAGTTCGAAAAATTGCACAAACGTGGAAGGGTGAAAATATCGAGTATTTTCTCATTGTGCATTCAACCCCACCAACTGAGCACAGTAAATTGTAGCTAGAGCAGAGATTTTGAAAGCCGATCATAAAAGCCCTGCATGGTTAATTGAGAGTTTTGAATACAAATTACAAAATAATAATAATAGCAACAACAATAGCAATAACTATAAAATGAAACTTGAACTAAAAGGGAAAAGATGTTACAATGGATAGGAAACCTCCGAGAAGAAATTGCTATTATTCTATATACATCTTGTTTAGAGAATGCCCAACAACGATAGCATTAGAATAATTGGACAAAGCAAGAAAAAACCAACCATTATTAAAGTTGAAGTGGCAGCAAGACAGCATCAGTTTATTGATGGACGACTCCTCCTACCTAACTTGAACTGCTTCTTCTAGCAGCATAGGCACGGTAAGCTGCCAGTCCAGCAACAGCAACAGCAGCCCCAACTGTAGTTTGAGACAAAAATCCAGTCAAAAAATGCATAAGAACAATATAAAACTCATAATTGGAAATGTACATGCACATAAGTGGGGGTCAATGGTGAGCTAGAGAAACATACTAGAGACGAAGATGAGAGATTGATTAACAAGATGTCGGTACTGCTTGCGGTTTCTTCCAGTCTCCGTTTCGGGGATGCTCAAATGCGGGTGTTCAGCTGCACTTATAATTCTACTGAATATATTTTTGCTCAAAGGAATAGGATCCTCTATTCCTAATTTCTGACAAACCTAAAACAATGAAAATTAAAAATTGGAATTATTAGTACATCTTCTTCTGTTGAAAACTAAATAAGAACAATTGGAGTTACAGATATGAGGAAACAGTTCACAAATTATGTAGAGACACCATTGAGTATGTGAGAACAAGGTAGTCAATGATAAAAGAAATACCTTTACTGAATCATTTACTGCAACTGGATGTGGATCCAGATCATCTTTAGCAGCAATTAAGAGGCAAGGCACTCCATAACTGCTTTCTTCTCCATGCCTAGCAACCTCCAACAGAAGGTCTTTTGATTTTTTCCATGATTTTTCATCTGAGCTGGAAATAGAAGAACAATGTCAAATTATGACTGATGCAAAATCTTAATTATCTTTATTTTATTCTGGCAAAATTATTTTATTTATTCAATGATGTGATTTTTACTCTCAAGATTATATTTTATGGTGATTCTTTCCCTGAATAGATACTATTAGTATTTTCACTTTTGTGTTCAGGCGGGTCTCATTCTTAAGGTTTGGTAAATAGGACCTGCCCAATTATTCCTCAATCCATTATATTGACAGTCTTTCATTGAGGATAAAGAAAATTACAAAAAATTCTTTAGGAAACCTTAGTTATGTACGTCCTGCGTACATGAGGTCCCTCCTTTTTTTTCAATAACATTCATTGCTACCAAAAATACAAAGAAAAAATCTGCATAAAACAAATCAACAATCATACTTAAAACCAAACCACAACGAATTTGGTTCATTTAGTTAATTGTCTACAGGTTGATATTTTGTGTTAAGGGCCTAAGAACCAGAGCTCCCTTTCAGATTGGTTCACCGTGTAAGGGAACCCAAAATCAACATTGAAATAAGTTACAACTGAGGATTTCTCATATTATGTCATATTGTATGCAGATGATAGTAGTTAATTCTAATAAATACAAATAGCATCATACGTACCTGTCATAGACAAAGATAGCCACATCACAAGCAGCCAAAAATTCCTTATTATTCAAGAATTTTTTGACTCCATCTTCAGGGATCTCTCGCAATATGACAATCTTCTTACTCCCCTGCAAGGGAAGCAATGACAAAAATGACTATATGGTTCACTTCAACTTGTAAAGATGAATGGGCTTATTTATCTTTTTGATTAGCATGCAGATAAACTAACATCAAAATTCTGCAATTTATTTTTCAACTGGACATCATTTGACACATTGTTACTGATGTCAATGATGGTTTAGAATGTCCACACAAGTAGCAGAGGAGTGGGGAGGGGAGAGTTGGGGAATATTCAAGTACCAAGCCCAGTGTTTCTACTGATTATACTAACCCCAAGCTGGTCAACAACATTCACTGCATAACGATCACCAGTTGTTGAATTATTTTTGAAGAAAGGCCTGTGGTTGGAATAGAAAAAAAAAAATTGCTTAGAAGAAAACACAAAAAAAAAAAAAGAAAAAAAAAAAAAGTCATAAGTAGTAGAAACTAAACCAAAGACAAAATACAGTAAACAGGTGAAGGACATTGACTCAAGTAATTGGTTCAGATGCAGCACCTTCCCAATAAAGTATTCAACACAGAAGATTTTTCAGCACTCTTAGGACCAAAAACAAAGCATTGAAAAACATTTCTCTCAGTTCTTTGCTTTTTACGATCTACTGATCTTTTCCTCGTGACCCGAAGTGCTGAATTAGGATCACCACCATATCCAATGTAAACCAAATTAGCCAAACTAAGCTGCGGATCCAATGATGTCATAAGAGCCCACTGCAACCACATTTTTTAAAGTGATATAATTAACATAATAGCTATTTTATAATTAAAATTGCGAAAATAGCTTAAGGAAATCAAAAATATATATTTTCCAAGGTATTATAATTACAAAATGGATGGACTCCAAAAAATGATAAAGAAACTAAATCATGTATAAAACAACACACCCAAATGCTGCCTTTTTGATAATTTGATAGTTACAACAATGGGGCAGGGAAGATTCGAACCCTGGTTCTCCTCATAATGGAGAGGAGGCTATGCCACTAAGCTACAAGGCTCTTGGCAACACACTCAAATGCTGTATGAAAGAAAAATTGCAATATTATAAGGGTGATGTATTTCCTAGGGTTAAGGAGGTCTATGGAGGTAATCTTGTTTTCAGGTATATCACTTCAACAGGAAAGTGGTTAATGAGTTTATTTGTTCAGCAATGTTCACAATTGTAAATGGTGATTGTAGCAATTCCCATTTTAAAAAGATGGCACTGAAGGGATTGATTATACCATGTGATGTAGGATGGCAAGCTAAGAATTAAAATTATTATTATTTATTTATTTTTATGTTCTCTATTACTGTTCACATTAACGTGTTGGGTTACTGTTCAACCCTTAAATTCATTGAATGAAACAATAAACATAGGATTTTACCTAAGTTTATTTCTTTGATATGAAAGGGTAGTTGAGTCTTTGTAAATTTATCTTAATCCTGCATGGCTAGGATTTAGTCTAATCAAGGGTCATGATTAATTATTTCTAAGGTTTTAGGGTTTTATCTTCTCATAAAAGGTTTGGGATCTAACCACAAGAGGTAGCACAATCGGCTGGAACCATGACTCATCAAGTGGAGGTCACCAAAAGTTAGATAAGCTGCATGCTCCAATGGGAAACAGCCAAGGAACTTTAGGATATGATCTTATATTTGTTTAAGGCAGGGACAGACCCAGCCCCCCTGGGTCCAAATTTTTTTTTTAGTTATTATATATTTTATTTTTGTAGTTGGGCCCCTTCCAAAACCTTAGGCACCCATTCTCCTCAATAAGCCTAGCTAGTCTCACCCAAATAGCAACTATCCAACCCAAAAACTTAGCAAAAACAATAAAAACATTCACAATGATAATTGTATTTTAGCAAAAAAAAAAAAACTATTTTACCACCAAAAAATCATTTGTTATTGGAGAAGCTAAAGCTAAATTTTTTGCAATTATAGTAAACTGATATAAATACTAGTTGACTGTGGTTTTTGTCATCTTTCTTGTTCTTCCCTTACTGTTTTATTTGATCATTGTAATTTTGGTTCCTGATTTGTGCCCCCATAGTACATTCCCAATGTACTTGAGTTGGTTATTTTCTTTTATTTAATAAAATTTTACATTACCTATCAAAAAATATATATTTTATTAGGATTATATCTCTTCCTTCAATTAAAAAACTCAAATTCTCTCTCTTCCTTTATTATTTTAATGAGTTGTTTATATTATTTTAAATGAAGTGATAAAAAAATAGAACATTTGACATTAAGTGTATTGTAAAATGAAGTGATAAAATAGATAAAATAGCTTTTTGAAATGCAAAAAGCTAATACCACTGTAAATGCTCTAACTTCAACAACAACAAAAAAAATCCTAACCAGCCTAGTATTAAAAAAAAAAACATTATTTTGTTTTTGTTTTTATCTTTGTTGGTAAATGATTGCATCTTAATGTATTTAGAAATAACGATTTTGTGTATTTATAATTTTTTAATACTATATGGATGCCTATTTGAAGTTTTTTTCTTTTTCTTTTTTTCTTTTTTTCAATACTCCGGCCCCCGCTACGTTAAAATCCTAGGTCCGTCATTGGTTTAAGGTGCAGTGGTCTTGCCTAGATGGGTAGTAGATTTATTCACTTGTTGGAAAAGGAAGGTTTCAAAGACACCAAAATGCAAGAATATGGAGTGTCATTCCTTTATGCATCATGCAGAGTATTTGGAGAGAGCACAATGTGCACAGTTTCGAAGAATGTGAGGAAACAACTTTGGAGTTGAACATACACTGCTAGGGCTATTGAAGATTCTTTATGATAGGACATTTTTCTTTTTCAAAGTTGTTAGTATTTCTTTAACTTTTTTAGTTTCTTTATGCCAATTTCACTCTTATGAATTTGTTTATTTATCCAAAAAATAAAAATAATAAATTTTAACTAAAACTGGTTTTGCCCCATTTTTAGACAAACTAGAAATATAATAAAATCAATTCAATTTAGAACTAGTTTTATAATTTTTTTATAAGTAATTCAGAACTAATTTTATTATTGTTTTAGCTTGGATCATAACTGAACCAGTTCTGTGATTTGCCAAGGGATTCCATCTCGAAATGATCTAGTAAGCTCATCCATCACTAGTGCAAGTGATATGGACTTGATGTTGAACCTTGATGCAAACCCAGTAGTAACAGTAAACTCGCTTGTGATACCTCCACTTGTTTTTCCACTAATTACAGCTCCATCATTAATATCCTTAGTCAACTTAATTTACTTTAGAGGAACTCATTTCTTTTCTCAAACTCACCGCATAACCTCTCTAGGTACCTTATCATACGCTTTCTACAGCTACCCACCACGTGGCATTGACGTCAAATAAGATTTTCAACTTTTTGAAATTGAATTTTCTGAATAATTCTCTATTCCATGTTTGACTAATGAGAAAAGGATATAAAAGGAGAAAATGGGACAATCGTATTTTCCAATTCTGTTGGACCAGGCACCACCCTGCATCTATTACATAACTCCACCCGCTTTTTCCCCAAGCACTCCTAGTTAATACAGCGAAGTCACTCCCAAATCTTTACACTACTCATATTTCACCCATACAGATCTACATGAACCTAGCATACTTATCTCTATGTTAGGCCTATATGTTAACCATATACCACACATATCATCAACCATAGTCAGTTACTTTAGGAGTATAACGTGTGGGGAATTGATAAAAGTACTCACGAACATTGCAAGAATCAAAAACAGTAGGTGCACACACCTGAGATAGAAACCCATTAAGAGATACTTCACCACGGTCTGTTCTCTCTGCAGCATCCTTATAAGGAGCCTCATCCCAAGGACTGAAATCAAAACACGAACAGCACATCTAAGAAGCATATTCTGGCATTATAATGTCATTCGTGATTCAATGACAATTTTAAAAAAGAAGAATAATATTATGTAATTAGTGGGTGAGTCTAATGCGTAGGCAGCAACAAAAGACAACCATCAAAATAATTCATGATAGAAATTACAGCAACACAGAGTACTTATACTCAGTGAGACATGCTGGCTGTGTAGGATAGGAATTACAGATCATGTTCCAAATCCATTTATCGAATTACATCTTTAATCAAGTAGTGAAATTTAATTTAAACAAACATCTCTTTTCTTTCTCCCACAGGTGTAACCCATCGCCTGGCTCAGGCAAGGCTTGAATTTAATGGTGAAAATAATATATAATTATTACCAAAGAACAATCAGGGAAAAAAAGGTTAATTAAGGATTCCCTCACAATTAGAGGTACAGCCTCAGGAGGTCGGTTGGTAAGAACTGGAGACAAACAAATGAAAGAAAGAAGCAAACAACTAGCTCAAGACCAAAGTAGAATACAACATCATATGCTAGTAAGCTTCTATTTTAATGAGTAAACATAAATGAACATAAATAATTAAAACGCATAGTTTCTTGTTGACATCCGAATATCAGTTATTTTTTATATGTGAATTATCTGCAAAGTTAAAATTACAATTGCTTACATTCCCATCCCTGATAGACACTGTGTAGCAAGGACACATCTGAGTTCAGGGTTCACAAATTACAATGTCAAAATTCTTCATAGTAAAATATAAATGATTACTTCAACATTTAAATGATGTGCAAACTTATAGAACTGTACTTGTAATAATGCTGCCAGGAGCCTTGTAGCTCAAGGGTTCAAATCCCCTCTCTCCCAACTATTGGATTATCATAAAAAGTAATAATGTTAATATGCTTCTCCAACACTAAACTATAACAGTGATGTCCTAAGTAACAACATAACAGGCAACCCATACAACAGCATAATGATCTAATATAAATGGAAGCAAACTGTTCGCAAATGAAGTTTACATTTAGATCCAACAGAGACTGATGAAAATTTCAGCAAGCAAGAGTAGCATTACTTGCAGGCAGCCAACTGAAGCCCCTACCAAAAGTAGCATTTAGATGCTGCCTTCAGTGAATAAATGAAGGTAACAAAACCATGCTTATGGTAAAAAGTAAATTAAACAAAATCTAATACCAAATTTACCTTTCTGGAGCAGTGCAAAATAGTTCATCGAGCTCAGAAGGTTGTAGCACTTCATCCTAATAAAATGTCAAAATTAATACATTCAGAGATTCAATTACAGGATATATTTTCACAAGGTAGAAGACTGCCAGCATATTGTAATGGCATACATTGTCAGTGTCAAACAATCGGAAGACTCCAGTCAGAAACTCCACAGCTTCACTTGTCAGTTCCACACTCTACAAAATGACACCTAAGAGTAAGTATTTCATAGCAGAGCATGAGTATAGAAAGGAAGTAATATTGTTGTAACATAAGTATAGAAAAGAAGAAATATTATTTTGAAGGGCAAGAGAAGAACATAAAATCTTCCACAGCTACATATTAGAAGTGGGATAGGAATTATGCAAGGGATTGTCATAATATCATCAGTATACGATGTTAAAAACCAGGTAAACAGTAGCCCTCTTGCATATATAGTGCAAAAATCCAGGTTATATGCTTCCTTGAAATAGAACACATGCTACAGCGCACATTGCTAACTCCCAAATTTATATATGCATTTGCAGCCATTAAGTAGATGGGGCTCACTATTATAAAAAGCACTATGACCAATCACAAGTAGTGATTAATTTTTCAACTATGAAGGATCTTAACCCCTTTAATTACTTAGGATATAAATCTATGAAAACAATGAAATAAGGTTTGCCCTTAGAATTGAAAGCTCAAGAGAATAAAGCACATGAAATGCTGAATGAGGACCAATATTAAAGAATTCATTTATTAGTAGGCCACATCTTGGTTTTTAAGTTTGCTATCATAAGCATACTTCAATAAAGCTTAACCAGTGATAAAGTTCCTGTAGCCAAACACTTGTGCAAGTTATCCTACCTTTTCCCTATACAGCCATAGAATAAGAGTCTAAGTTGCTATGTTTAGAGTGACTTTCAGTTTTGACAACTTAGAACTTTTCATCTGTGTAGCGCCAACATGCGAGGTCCAAATGAAATAAAAGTTGAATGGTTTAAAAGGTGTAGTCATAAGAAATTATGGGTTTTTGTTTGTAGGGACTTTATTTGATTACTCTCGTGCTTGGGGATTCACTTCTAGTAATTCCATTTTGTTTTTTATAGACTCTCTTTCTTTTTGTACATAATTTTTATTTGTTGGATGTACATATGTTTTTTGGCTGCTTCATTCTTCTTGCATGAAGTAGTCTTTTTTTGTTAATAATTTTTTTTTTTTTTAACTTAATATATATATATACACACACGCACATCTAGAGGTTTAAGTTTATTCTTTAATAGGGTTTACGATTTCAAGTAATGCTTAGTTTTGTAAAGAAGGGCTGATCAATAATCTATCACAAATTATGTGAATTTAGGGTATTTATTTCTATAATTGAGTTAAGACTATAATATTCTGGCCTTTCTAGGAAATCCTAAATATCTTGGAATGATTTTTTTTTAAATTCAAATTAGTTTTTATTTGGATTTCTTAGGTCTTTAGTTACTGGTCAAATCAAAAGTCCTAATACTACTGGTTAATAATAACTAAAAACAAATAAATAAATAACAGAGTCCTTACATATTTGTGCCCAATGCACTCAAAGAATTCAAAATTTTTGATTGAAGGAAAAGTGACTAGAGTGTTTTGTTCTTTCTCCCTCTTCACTATCATTGTTCATGTCACTTTCAATAGCCCTTAAACAGCAACAAAGTTCTCTCTTTTCTACCTCTTTTACAACTCCAGATTTAAACTTTTTCCTTACCTATCGAAACCCTGAAACACCATTTTTTTTTCTGCTTCTTAGCCACCAAAATAACCCATCAAATAAACCATAAAGGACCTAATTTTGCTGCTGCCCAAAATTTCTATAACTTATAATCCTCTGTTTCGGCTGCCAAAATTCAAACTTTTCAAACCCTAATTCAATCTACAAACCATAAATCCCTTCCCTCAATTTAACAAACCCCAAGATCATAGATTTTCTTATTCTGAAGCCTAGCACAAGCGTATATAGACACATTTTCCTAATCTGTCATATGTCACTACCAAAGTAGAGCAGACCACAATGTAATTTTATAAGAACAAAAGCAAGATGAGAGTGGGATAAACCTGATCAGAAGCACGCTTAGATGGAACTGGAAGAAAATCGTCTCTGAGTTTTAGATCATCATCATACCCAAATTTCCTCAAGACAGCCCAGGTCGTCTCAATACGGCCTTTTTCAATGAAAAGAGCATGGAGATAAAGGAACCCTGTAAGGGTAAGACCAAGCTGGTTGACTCCGGCCGGTACCTTCTCATGAACAACCCTTTTAACACCCACTATTTCAGCGGGTTGCAGTGGAGCATTAAAACATTTAACCTGTTTAATATAGTAATAAATTGTAACAACTCCAATATAAAGAACAAAAGGCTCCCATAAAACTAGGGGGGAAAAGGATATAAAAAAGGAAATGACAAAGAAGAGGAACCTGGAATTCATTCAGCTCAGCATCATTCAGGGCACCATCCAAGTCATGATCACATAGAATAAATATCCTTCTTAATGCCCTCCTACATCGGTCCCTCAAACATTGGTTTTCTTGATCGAACAATGGGCCTGTTGGATGAAGTACTGCTTTTTGAGCGTAATAGAAAACTTCAGGGACCTACAACCACAGCAGCAACCTTAAACATCTAAACCAGATCATGATGTTTAAAATATTCACAAGCACATGATATTGGTATAAAAACATACTACATTTACTAGAAGATAGCAACTATAGCTGACCAGCACCATTAGACTGCCTTTGCTTTCACAAAAAGGGATTTTATCCTCCCTTGCTTCTCTTAAGGTTTGTGACCTTCTAGCCTCTTTAGTTTATGTCTGTATATCATTATTGAAATAATGGGTAGACATGTAATAGACTATTAATCTATTATGAATTAATGGTGAGTTTTGACGTCCCCTAAAGCCTATACTTGTAAATGACTAGATAATGTTGAAGCTTATGAACTCCAGCAAACAAATAAGAACCACAATTATCAGATTTCTTGGGTTTTGGCTGGGGCAAGACTATCTAATCAGATTTCAATTCCAGTGATCTTAAAACAAAATAATCCAAGCAACAAGAAGTGAAGGCGTCTCAATATACCTGAATCAAGTTAGCTGCAGAACATTCTATACAGGTCTCAATCTCCCTGAACTTTTGCATTATTGGTGACATGACTTGCTCCAGATTCATTGTGTCACGCTCCTCTCGCAAATCTAGTTTGCAACCAACCACAACAACGGGTACCTTTACCTAACCATTTGTTAAATGAGAAAGAGCAGCATTAGTTTACCAGCTATCATGGTAAAAACACAATAAGGATTAATTGTAGATAGATTCACCCTAAACCACGGAGTCAATTATCCCAGACAATGATCTTTTTTAATTAACAACCAAGTTTGACATTAACTTGCAAAGGCCACCCCACCATCCAAAATCAACGTTGAAATTAACAAATTAGTACGCTCCTTGAGGTTGACATCACAAATTACTTATAATATATATATATATATATATATATATTTACACATAAATGCATGCTACCACCCAACCAAGCCGCTAATTTTGTATAATGGGATGGAACATGTCAAATTAATCTTGACCTACAGTTTTAATAGCAAAAAATTGTAGTTCAAGGTGAAAATCTGCAAATAACCTTGTGGATAGTTGCAAAGTAACCAAAATAATAATAAGGTTAAATCGCTTTCTTGGTCCCTCAACTAAGGGGTATGTTCAATTTTGGTCTCTTTTTTTAAATGTAACATTTTAATCTCTCTGCCTATTTTCCATTTATATATACTAACAGAATGCTAAGGCACCCCGTATTTAAATTTGAAACCATCCAAACTGAGCTCATATTTGAGGGAGCAAAATCAAAGTGACCTTTGTGAAATTTAAAGGGACCAAAACCACAGTCCGAGAACAAAAATGCAATTTACCATAAATATAACATGATGATGATGATGATGATTGTTAGAAGTAAACTATGTAATCTGCGAACCTCTAAACGACGAAGTTCATGGAGCCAGTGAGTGTTCAGGCGACTAAGCGTGAGTGGTTGATCACAAGCATATGTCAACACAACGGCATCAGCTCTCTTCAATTCTTCATTAAGCTTAGCTCTGTTCTCCAAGCTAAAACAAAAATTAACATACACAATCAAAAATCAAATATCAAATTCAAATTCAAACTCAAGCTGAATTTTATAACACTATAGATTGTAAATTTTCATATTCAATTTCAATCCTCAACCAGCTCGGCTAACAAAAACCTCTCAGATACACGAAATTCTTCAATATCATTCAATCAAATGTCAAACTCAAAATCTAAAACCGAATTTTCAATATCAGAAACCGAAAACCAATTCACTAACAACAAAACACGTACACTACATTCAATCTTAGTTCTTAGGTGAAAACTCAAAATCTAACTCGAAATTTTCACAATCAAACTCAAAAATCTATATATAGATGCATGTACCTGGAGGAGGTGTCGATGAGAGTGACGGGAATGCGATCGGGGAAGAAATCGGCGGGGAGGCGAGTGGGAGGGAGGACCGGAGGGACGTTTTCCGGGAAGGATTCGGAGGCGGCGGAGGCGATGAGGCTTGATTTACCGGTTCCTCGGTCGCCGGCGACGACGACTCGGACGACGGAACGGCTGCCGGAGCTGCTTGCGTTTCCGACTGAGCCACCCGCCATTTTTTTATTGAAAAGAGAGCGCTTGTGTGTTTGCGTTTGTAAGAGAGAGAGAGAGAGAGAGAGAGAGAGAGGTTTTAAAGTTTTTAATTTTTAAATATAACAATTTTGTATGTATAATTTAGAATTTTTGAAATCAAATGCATGAATGTACTGTATTTGTATGTGTACTGCGCAAGTATATTTGCGTGGAGAGGAAGCTGGGGTTGGGTTTTTGACTTGCGCGTGGGGGAAAGGCAGGCTAAACCTATGGGGTGATAACCAATGTGATTGGTGCAGTTCCAACAAAATAATAGAAAATAAATATTTGAATTATTTTTTTGGTAAATTAATTTGTGTCTTGGTCTGATAATAAAGAGTTATCATCAGGAACGGACGCTATAGATTGAAATTCTCTAAAAAAAAAATTATTTTTTTGGTAATTTTTGAGTTGTGATAAACTAATTATCAATTTGTAGAATTTTTGTAGAAAATTTTATAATATCTTTTTTTTTTTTTTTTTTTTTTTTTTTTTTTTTTGTGATCGATGAAACATAAATTTATAAGATATGTGTGAAAAATATAAGTATAGTTACTTAGGTGATATTCTTCTAAAAAAAAATTTACTAGTTCTTCAGTTAAATTCGATCAAACATATGGCATATTGGCAAATGGACTTGTGCATAAATATAAGTTGTAAGGGTAGATTGCTGAATTTAATTCAAGAACTTAAAAGTTCAAAATTTAAGAAATTGTACATACGTTTTATCCACTTTTAGGGTATGTTTGGTCGGGAAAATGGAAGAGTGAGAGGATATAAAATAGAGAGGGATAGAAAAGTAGGAGGTTAAAAGAGATTTTAGTTTTCCTCATTGGTGTTTGGTTGAGGGTGGAAAAGTGAAGGAATGAAAAGAATGTATTTGTATAAATTTACTTATGTGATTGCAACTATTCCTCTTCCTCTATTTTCTTCCTAGTTTGGGGAGATTGAGTTTTGGTGGGCTTAAAGAGAAAAATCCAAGCCCCAACAATTTTCTCTCCCCACTCCCCTTCCAACCACTTTCTCTCCTATTTTCCCTTCTTTATTTTTTCCCATCCTCCCCAAAATCATCCCAACAAAACATACCATTATGGTTTTGTTATTTTTGATCTCCAATGCTCTGTTTGTTTCAATATTAACATTTCTTTTGAAATGTTATATTTGTTTACTAGATTTAAGGTGAAGGATGAGAAAACTATATAAATATATATATATATATATATATGTACGGCACCGAGCTCCCAAAGCCCATACAAGCCTTGGGCCCAGACCCATCTAGGCCCCGGGCCCAAGCCCATACCAGCCTTGGGCGCAGGCCCAGCAGATAGTTCCCGTTACCTTATGCCTTTCTTAAAACTGCCTTAGGGCCAAAAACAAGTTTTGGTTATTAAGCTCCCGGGGTTGACCGGTTAACATTTCCCGGTAGAGCGCATGAGTCAATACCCGGGAAGGTCATGATATGCACGGGAACGTGAGTCGCCGAATACAATCGGTGAAAATGGAGCCAAGTTCCAAGATCATAAATGCTGCACCGCCCTCTCACCTAAAACAGCCACTTTAACCAGATAATACTGGACCTTCAATAGCACTAACGATGAACATAATCATGGTCTCCCCACTAACCTTGGCTATAAATAGAGGAAAGTTGGGAGAAGAAGGGGTTCAGAAAAATTGAGAGAAAATAGTGCAGGAGAGAGCATTTCAACTGAGTGTTGCTTTGAGTCTCTCTGCCGAGAACGACCCATTGTAGGAAATCCTTTAACCCACTACAAATAAATTGTGAGCCCAAGGGATCTAAGGCCCAGAATTCTTGTACTTGGTTCTTACAATATATATATATATATATATATTTGTTTGGCATGACCTTTGGCATCCCATTGGGGTTTTTTGGTCAAAGATATGGCTTATGTGTCATGTATGATGTTGCAAGTAATTATGAAAGCCAGTAATTATAAAGCAAAAGTGGATTATGTGTTAAAAGATAGGACAAGAAATTGGAGGTCTGCTAGATTTGATGCCCTTGTAACTATTTAGGATTTAGAGTTAACTATTCCTCATTGAGCTTCAAGATGAGGATAAGGCTTTTTGGAAATTTACTAAATCTAGGAAGTTATGTGGTGGAAATTGCATAGGTCGGATTTAACTATTCCAAAGCATTCATTTATTGGCTGGTAAGCTATAAATAACAAGTTGTTCGCACGAGATAGAATGGGTCAAATGGGGGTACCTAGGTAATAACTTATGCATTTTTTGTATAAATTGTCTTGAAAGTAGAGATATCTTTTATTTGAATGTTCTTTCACGAAAAGAGCTTGGGATGATATGAGGAAGTTGTTGGGGGGGGGGGGGGGGGGACCGATTGCTTGGGGGCTTAGCAAGTTAAAAGGGAAGGGCTAAGAGTAATAACCTGTAAACTTACTTGGTGGTTAATGGTCCACCACATTTGGCTGTAAAGGAATGGCATAGTTCATGAAGAAAGAATTTGGAGTAGAAAGTAGCAAAAGAGAAGCATCATTATGGATGTTAAAGTTAAGTTGGGGTTTCAAACCAAGTTCAAGAAGTTAGTTTTGAATGTTACCATATATTGTAATTGGGAGATTGACCCAAGTAGTATTTAAATTTGATTTTGGAACTCCTACTAAAGTGCTATTATGTTGTGCATCAGTGCATATGCAGCTGCACTGACGTGCTGGTTTGGATGCTTTATAGATGTGTTGTTTAGTTGTTAGTATTTTTTGCTTTGCTATTTGCCCTGACTTGTTTTGGTTTTGTAGTTAGATTTTCCCAATGCTGGTTTCTTCCCTTCTCTAGTTCTAAGGTTTTCCCTACGTACTATGCTTTGTTTCAATGAATATAAGCTAAATAAAAAAATATTAATATGTTATGAAAAATTAATCATTTTCCAAAAAACATTTTTCTAAAAAACTATTTTATTTTTCTATGTTTGGTAGCGGCCTTAAAATGAATTGGAAAACTATATTTTGATTTCCTTAATTTAGTTTCACATGAGATAAGTTGTTTTCTATAAAATTTTAGCATAAAACAACCATATCTCATACTAAACTAAATAAAGGAAAGTAAAAGATAGTTTTAATTTGATTAATTTTTATTCGATACTAACAAATACATGAAAATGTGGAAAACTATATTCATATAAGGTTTTCCATTAAAACAATTAGAGCTCAAGTTTTTTTACCAAAGTCATAAACAAAAGGACTTAATGGTTATTGATGAACCTCGCCATCAAATTAACCATTAACCATTAACACCTTTCTCAAAAAAATAAAAATAAAATAAAAAACCATTAACACGTGATTTATATTTTTAATTAAAAATATATATACTATTTTAAAGTAATATTAAGAATATGCATTATTTTTATATAATATTTTTCACAAATTTTAAAGTCATCAATTGATATTGAAGTTAAGTTAAAAAAAAAAACCATAAAAAACCCCTTTTTGAGAAGAAAAAAAAAAATATATTTAAGGGTTTGATAGAAAGAATTTATAATAGAATGGAAATTTTTATTAAATACAAATACTAAAAAAATAATAATAATAATAAGGATCCGGTTAATGTGTGTGCATACATTAAATTATCTATTTTTGAAAATATTTTTTTAAAAATTGAAAAAATTGTCAATATTTTTTTAATTTTCAAAAAATATATTTTTAAAAATGATCAATTATTGTGTGCCTTAGGTCACACGTTAACAAAATCCTAATAATAATAATAATAATAATAATGACACACTTTACAAGTGATAGTACAGAGAGAGACCAAACAGAAGTGACTGTGTCTACTTTGATAAGAAGAACAAAAATGCTTCGTTCCATACGTTTCCGTGCAACCCTGGCTTGCGCCGCCCGCCGCTTCTCGGCGCAAGCTGCAGCAGCAGTAGCAGCGGCGGTGGAGAAAAAAGCCGCCGCCGCCGCCGCCGCCGCCTCAACGAAAAGCTCGGGCGATGGCAGAGACACACTGGGTAGGAGGCTTATGAGTCTGGTGTACGCAAAACGCAGCGCCGTCATCGCCATTCGGAAATGGAAAGAAGAAGGCCACACTGTTCGCAAGTACGATCTCAACCGCATCGTCCGTCAGCTCCGCAAGCTCAGGCGTTACAAACACGCCCTCGAGGTCACTCTCTTTATTTGTGGTTTAGATATTTGAATTCTGTAAAGTGAATTTAGATGTTGTTGTTCATTTTTTTGGTTAGAAATGGAGTTGGGAGGTTTATATAAAGATGGGTTTTTTATTTATTGGGTTGGGGTTATGGGTAAAAATTTTTGATTTTGAAGTTGTGAAATAGTGAGTGTCAGTGTGAATGTGCATGTGTGGGTATTGGTATGTGGTAATGGGGTTGGGTTTTATTTCTTGTGGATTGTTAATGTTTGAGAATTGAATTCCATGTTTGATGGTTGGTAGCATTTGGTTTATGGGTTGAAGGGTTTGATTTAGTGTGGTATTATGAAAAATGAATTCGGGTTAACAGTGAGTATGACTTCGGATAGAATATAATGGTGGAAAGAAAATACATGTGGCCAACCCTGACTAGTCTGGTGTCCAGCTTTTATTGTGTAAAGTTAGGAGTTGTAAAGGAGAGAAGTTGGGGTTTAGTGGTATGAAGAAAAATGAGGTGGTTCTAATGTAGTTGTGTGCAAAAGGGTTTGAGAATTATGTTATAGGTTTTGGTTCCTTTGTTGGTTAGGATTAGTGAAATGAGAAATACGCAAACTAGTTAATGTGTGAGCTGCGATGTGTATGTCATCCCTTAAAGATAAAAGGGCTCGTAGAGAAAGCCAATAGGGTTTGTTAATATTGCACTACAGGTCTGCAGATGCACTCAAGCTAGCTGCATATGCTGGAAGTTTTTGAGAACAACAGCACATTCTTGATTTTGTGCCACCCTCACAGTCATTTGCACATTTGCACTCTCATATGGAGTTGAAATATGGGGAATTAAAATACGCCATTAGCAGTTCCAAGCTTGGAAATTGTTAAGAGTAGGTTTAGCATTGCAAGTCTAGTTATTGGGAAAGAAAATTATAAGGCAAATTTTCAACCACAACCGTATTAGGGATCTCCTAAGTTGGAAGAGAAAAGCACCTCCTTTGTGCGTCTTGGGCAACTAATTGTGGATTTTGATTGGAGCTTTTAGAGCTCAGTGACGAGTACCACTCATGAGGGAGTAGATATATATTTGTGGAGTATTTACACAATATGCAAGTAACTAGGTGATACAGAACAAAGGTCTCTCAAAGGGTAGTGTGTGGGGAAAAGTAAATGATAACCAAAAGATGGAACCTAGGAGTCAACATCAAGCCATTATGAAAAGAAAAAAAAAGGTAGGCTTTTGCGCCTAGGGTTGCTTGGAGTGAGCACCAAGCAGTGAAAAAAAGATAGAAACCTAGGCATCAACATGTTGGTTCCCTAGAGTTAGCAACATGGATTGGAGAAGATTGAAACTTAAGGTTGCCTGGAATCCAATCATTGGGAGAAAATTCCAACATAATTTTATTATTCTATGGTCAAGCATCCACAATTGTGAATTTTACAGCTTTTACATAGGGTTCCTAAATTACATCGACGATGGAAAGAAAATAAATTCATAATGAGATTACATCAGATATGGAAATAAAAATAAATCCAATGAAATCAATCAGCATCAATAGGTCCAATCTGCTGTCTGCACCAACTCTCCTGAGGTGGGAGAAACTCAACTCTATAAGTATGGCTCCTGGAGGCATGCTTGAACACCTAGGCAATATAAACATGGGCCAACACATGTCACAAATGTGCTGAACCACATGTAAACAAATGTGATTACCCGTTGAGGTTTCGATGCGTTAACTGCAGAAATGTTAGATGCTTCTGTTGGTGCCAATAAAACAATGATGATAATTTTTTTTTGGAATTTGATTATTTGGTTACAAAGAAATACAACTTCTTTAGGCCCTATGTTATTATGAGAATTCTTATGTAAATAAAATAAGTTATACCACCTACTCTGAAACTTCCAGTTATTATCAATATTGGAGAAGGCTCATATATTTGCATCTCAAGTCATCTCTACTTGTCATTTAGGCATGATAGCACTTGAGGAAATGTTATGACGCTATAGAGAACATAATGAGGCAATTCCAAGGGCTTTGCCAGATTGCAGTTGCCCTATGTTACCTTGCTAGAGTTAGTTGACTTATTTCTTAATTCTAATCTTGTTAGATGACAATTCATGCAGGTAACTTCTTGTTTAGTAGTTTAGCATTGTAGGATTGGAAGATGTATTACTTTAGTTGATGCTTGTGGTCCAAGTTGCATCTCTAGAACATAAGTCATTGCTTCATGAGTTAATTGCCAAGAAAAGAATAAAAATAATGCGTCTCTATAGAAATATCTTGTTGGAGTTGAAACTGGTAGTGGAAATTCGTACTCTAAGGTTTTGATAGAATACAGAAAACGCAAACCACTGGTTTGGGTCATCTCCCTTCCTTTCATTACTAATCCTTGCTCTTACTCAAAGATTAAACCGTCTTCTCTTTTTGTGGACAGCCAAGGAGATCTCAGCTGGATGCAGCTATCTTTTTAAATATCTATTATATTAATGTCAATTATAATTGACTGCAGTGAGTAGTTGGATATGTGTGTGTTTCACCATTTTTGACTTCCGGGTCATTGTATCCTTTCCAATAGACCATTTAGTTTATCATCTTGATTTGATTGTCTATGCAGATTTGTGAATGGATGACATTACAGCAAGATATCAGGCTGCAAACAGGTGACTATGCAGTCCACTTGGACTTGATTGCAAAAGTCCGTGGTGTAAACAGTGCAGAAAAATTCTTTGAGGATCTTCCTGATAAAATGACAGGCCATCTCACGTGTTCAGCTCTTCTCCATGTCTATGTCCAAAACAAGTTGTCTGCCAAAGCTGAAGCTCTGATGGAGAAAATGTCCGAATGCGGTTTCTTGAAGAATTCCCTTCCTTACAACCACTTGCTTTCTCTGTATATCTCAAATGGGCAGCTAGAGAAGGTCCCAGGAGTGATTCATGAACTAAAGCAGAACACTCTACCTGATGTTATTACCTACAATCTATGGTTAACAGCTTGTGCTTCCCAAAATGATGTTGAAACTGCAGAAAAAGTTTTCCTTGAGCTAAAGAAGCAAAATATAGTTCCAGATTGGGTTACATATAGTGCACTAACCAACTTGTACATAAAAAAAGCACTCCCTGAAAAAGCATCATATACTTTGAAACAGATGGAGAAAAATGCTTTTCGGAAAAATCGAGCTGCCTATTCTTCTCTCTTAAGTTTGCATACAAACATGGGGGATAAGGATGAAGTTCATCGAATATGGAAGAAGATGATATCATTATATCGTAAAATGAGCGATGCTGAGTATACTTGCATGTTATCTTCACTAGTGAAACTTGGGGAGTTTGAAGAAGCTGAGAGTCTCTATCGGGAGTGGGAAACAGTTTCTGGGACTGGTGATGCTAGGGTTTCAAATATACTTCTTGCAGCCTACATCAACCGGAACCAGATGGAAATGGCTGAAAATTTTTACAATCAAATGGTAGAAAAAGGAATCACTCCTTCTTACACTACTTGGGAGCTTCTTACATGGGGTTATTTAAATCAGAAACAGATGGAAAAGGTTTTAGACTATTTTACCAAAGCTGTTGGTAGTGTGAAAAAGTGGAATCCTGATGAAAGGTTGGTTGGAGAAGTGTTTAAGAAATTTGAGGAGCAAGGCAATGTTGAAGGGGCAGAGAAAATATTGGTCATTCTAAGGAAAGCTGGCCATTTGAATACTGAGGTATATAATTCCCTACTACAAACTTATGCTAAAGCTGGCAAAATGCCACTTATAGTAGCAGAACGGATGGAGAAGGATAAGGTTCAGTTGAATGAGGAGACTCATGAGCTCATAAAATTAACCAGTAAAATGTGTGTCAGTGAAGCTTCTATCACTTATTCTTAAGTAGAGTGTCAATGGAGGAAAATTTTTTTGAGATAAGAAGGGTTTCCAAAACTAAGCCTTACAGGCGAGTTGGTGGTTGGTTTAGGATATTCATACACGATGACATCTCCACCCTAGTGTCTATGACTGTCTTACCATTCCAAAGGCATTGGAAAAACATGTTAGAATGTGCTGTAGTATGGCAATGTTATTAATGTATGCTATATCAGCTGCCTTCAATTTCAATGGACCAATTTGTTCAGTTAATTTCTCATGACTAGATAAAATTATATCAAAACAGCAGGTTTTGTAGCATGAGTGAGCTGAAGGTTTTGTATACTTTTGATATTTGCTCATTTAATACAGGGATGCAAGATCTTCCTTGACCCGGAACCCATCTAGAAAGCAAATTTTGTTGGCCTAAATGGTTTGAATATGAAGTTTGGTCAACCAATATGAACTTCGTTTCTATTCAACTTTCCAAAATGATTTACATATTACGTTATCTAAAAGATTGTAAGAATATTTTAGTGTTGGCCTACTACTAATCTGGTTAAATTTTGGCAGGTTATGAAGCCAATCATTACCAAATTTAGTAATATAATTCGATCCAAAGAATTTGATTCATTAGTCATTACCAGCTCCACCCAATACTTGTCAAACGGATTGATGATCAAAAGGGGCTCAGTTAAATATGGTGAGTCACATAATTTTATGTTGATTAGAGTACCAAACAAATTAAACACATTCAATATGGATTAGTTAAAATAAAACAAAAAAGTTCTCAAACCAATCCCCTAATGACATGCCTTCAACTCAAATCATCTCTAATCTCATAAGTCAGAATTTCAGAATGTGAAAATTTTAGATGTAGCAGATAAAGGAACCCACTTTGTTAAACCAAACTTTTCAAAGAATGTATGGAAAGTTGGTGCGGTGGGTAAGAAGAAGCAATACAGTTCTATAGCTTAGAAAAAGTGTTCTCATAAGTGTCATCATTTGTACCAATCCAATTAATTCATTTGATGAAAAACCCAATATAATAAATTTGTGGTATCAATAATGAGTTCGCATGAAAGTGATATTATTCCAATCACAACTTATGATATTAACTAAGTATAAAAAAAATATTGTAAAAAAATCTTACTGCATAGCATATTTAGCATTGTTAAAAATTATATTATGTAAAAAATATATTAAAAAAAGGAAAAGAAAAATTGAGAATAAACAAAAGGTTAATAGAGCTAGAAGCTAGATCCTCATCAAGTGAAAGAATAAACACAACCCTGCAACAACCAAAGAGAGAGGGGTTTACCCAAACCAACCCAACCCAACCCACCCCCACGTATACATCCATGTTTTATTACTATTATTTTCTTATATTACAAAAAACCGAAATGGAAACCAAACATTACGCGTAAAAGAAGCGCGTGGTTATTTTTGTCACACCGAAGCTAAACATATGGATATGATTTTTTTTCTCCACGTAAAGACATTATATAGTGTTATTGTAGTTATGTAACAGGTTAGAAGTTGGAGCTTAAAAGCCTCTCTCTCACTCATTTCCAGAACAAGAAACCAGAAAGGAACTACTACATATACATATACATATACATAATAAGCCCCTCTCTATCTCTTTCACTTTCTATCCCTTTCTTTCTTTCTTTCTTTCTTTATTTCTTTCTCTAATGGCTGCTGAGGATGTTTGTGAGGTTGGTTTTGAAGAAGGAATGTTGTGGTTACCTTCACATGTCCTAGATGAGGCTTGTGACACAAAGGTACGTGTTTTATTATTACATGGTAGTTGCTTTTCTTGGTTTATTGTTTGTGAAGTTGTATGAACGTTGCACTCGTTTTTTAATTTCTTGGTTCTCCACGAGTTTACCTCTACTTTGAATGCAGTTTTGTTTGTTGATTTAAATTCTTCGTGTTTGATTTCTTTTTTTAGGTGAATATGAGGCTGCAACAACAACAGCAACACCACCAACTTCACCACCAACAACAACAACTTCATCATCGTAAATTGCCCAAAGAGTCACTCCCGCAGGTACTTCTTCTATGTTTCTCTCTCTCTCTAGCTAGCGTGAGGGAGAGAAT
Organism: Quercus robur; assembly: GCF_932294415.1. NCBI lineage: Eukaryota > Viridiplantae > Streptophyta > Magnoliopsida > Fagales > Fagaceae > Quercus > Quercus robur. The sequence continues at coordinate 20,335,163 of NC_065545.1, read as the reverse complement.
TTTGTTCTTGTTAGTATTGGTGTTGTTCTTGTTACTTAAGACCAGCAAGGAAATTGGGTTAAGACTTAAGAATATGGTTTGCTAGCTAGGATTTTATTGTTTTGAATTTTGAAGATTTTTGATCTGATTACTGAGGTTATAGATAGGCAATGTAGTAGATGCATACTTGTAACACAGTGATCATCCACATCCACCTAACAGACTTTCATTTGAAGCTCAGCGTTGCATAAATTGATGTAGGAGAGATGTGGCTATTTGAACTGAAGAAAAAGAAAGAAAATTACTAAACACGACTGAAGAATGAAAAACAATTTTATGAATTTCTTCTTTTATTTATTTATTTTTTTCCCACCCTTTTGGAAGCAAAAAAAAAAAAGGGTCTTTTTGAATGATGCAAATTTATGAAGAATATCAATTAATTTATTTTTTTCCAACGAGTCTAATCTAGTGGGAAATAATTATTCCCTTTGACGATATTAAGAGAAATCAGGGAAATTTATGGCCTTAAAGGGAATTTTTGTTGAGATTGTAGGGCTAGAAAAAAATTAATATAAATATCGTATCATTATTATTTTTTTGGAGACAAAAAAAATCTTTCTAACTTTGGCAGCTCATTTGGTGACACTATAACACGTTTTCCTTGGGAGAATTGAGTTGCCTTACTATTTTTGAAATAAACCTTGCAACTGTCAATTTATTTTGGGATTAAATTTATTGTAGGCCACATTATCGGTAATTTAATTGCTGAAACTTGATTCAATTCAAACAGTCAAACTGTAACCCTAATAAGTAATAATATTTTTATTTTTATTTTTATGGGAAGTATTAAGATCATGAGCAATAGTTGACTCCGTTAGCGATAAATTTTCTTCTATCCATGTTACAAAATTATCACTATTGACAATATCATAGGCATGCTTTGCTAGTATATGTGTCGGCCTATTGCCTTACGCCTAACATGAGACACTTGAGCTAGTTGAAAATCTTGAAACTTAAGAGATACCTTAGCTAAGATATTCGAGATAATCATAAGTGGTGTACATAACCCCAAAAGAGCATCAGATACAATCTTGGAGTCACATTCAAAGATCACTTCCCTTATACCCACATCCCAAGTAAACGAAACCCCAACCTCCATAGCTTTTGCTTCAATTTCCAAAGGTCCTAGCGGCTGGTGAATTTGTTTGCTTAAAGCTGCTATTACCTCTCTTTCATGGTCTCGGATCACAACACCCACCCCAGTTTGGCAAGATTGACTAAAAACCGCCCCATCCACATTCACCTTCTTCTTACTCATTTACAAAAACATTTTTTTATCTTAATAAAATAAGATATATATAAATATATACTGCAAATATTATCTATAATTGAGCGGTCATATATATATAGTATAGACTTTTGAAGGTACATATTTTTAGATTTTCTATAGATAGGCACAAAAATATAAGCTTGATAGAAATCAAAAGCTTTGAGCTTTTGACATTGCTATAAGTTTAGAAACCATGAATTTAGTTGTGACGGATTTAAATATTTTTTTGGAAGTTGTTCGTCTTGAGATTGGAGGCTGATATCACGTGAGAGTTTTTCTATTAGCTAAATTTAACAATATTGTTTGCTAAAGAGTTTGCAATTTTTGACTCTTTCTTCTGTCCTATTAGGCCATGAGGTTGTGAAATCAAGATCCAGTAAAAATATATAACTTACAAAAAATAAAATAAAAATAACAATCTAAGCTGTGAAAACTAATTCATTCTCACTTTTTCAATTTGAGAATGAATAAGCTGTGAAAACTAATTCATTCTCACTTTTTCAATTTGAGAATGAATAAGTTTTCACAGCTTAGAGCTTTTAACGTTTCAATTTGAGGCTCACTTTTTCTTTTTTGGGTTAAGTGTTAATAGTCAATTTCATTTTTTTTTTTCCAACTTGTTAAAATGTGAGAATTGATATCTTTAGTAACAGCTAAGAATATGTGTTATCAGAATTATAAATCTAGCTCAAGACCACAACATAGACAGAAAAATGGCCCCAACTGGGCAGCTGGAGGACCTGGAATGCAAGCTATTTTCCTTGAGTCAGGAAGAAGATCATGCGGTACTGGAGTTTTCCTTCCACAAAGGTTAGAGACCAATTTCCAATCAAAAAAGAAGCCAGGTACAATATTGAACCTATATTGAATTTCAAGGTGTATGTTTGTGTTGAATATGAACACCCACCTTGGTGACACTCTTGCATTCATTCTCCAGGGTTTGGGGAGGAATTTTTTTTTTTTTTTTAAACTTTATTTTGATTTTATATATATTTTAAAGATTTTGATAGTTATTATTTATTTTGAAAACTTAAAATATAAATAAATAAAGTATTTCAATTAATATTAATTGATTAATTAATTGTCATATTTCTATCATGTCTTGTCTTAATTTTTAAATAATTATCATATTGTTGAATCTTGTGTCATATTATGTCTGTGTTCATACTTCTCAATGTATATGTGCCTGCAAGCAACAATGTAGCCATGTTTGTTGTCAAATACTACTTTGACTAGAAGATCATTTATCAATAATTGATCATAATTAAATTAAGGATTAAAATTAGTCTTACACTTAATATTTATATTTAGTTCTTGTCAAACACTTGGACTCATGAATCATGATGTGCTTATCTTCTATGAAAAGTATTTTATACAGTAAATATATATTGCACTTCAGTCACATAAACGTGAAACTTGTAGATTCTAAATACATGAGAGCATAATGTTACACTACATAGGATATAATTTAATTATAAGTTCATGTAAGATTTGAGTTACATATATCCATTACATAAAGATATAACCTTGGGCTTATTACTATGCAGCTTGCTCTCCGGTTCTCCTTCCTTCTCGAGTGGTTCAAGCTCTGAACCTCAATGTGCATGCATTAGGCTTGCAAATATCACCTCGACAAGGTTTTGCTTCTAATCATTGGGATCTTTATTTTTAAGCAGCTTTCTTAGTTGTGTTTGATCTATCACTAACAGAGAAGACTGTATTTTTCAGATGCCAAAAGTGGTACCAAAGATAGAGATTGCAATTCAGACATAAATAAGAATGGCAAGGACTTACAAGCACAATGTTGCGTTTTGTCCCAAAATCAAAATTCTTCACCAGAGATATTTCTTCCAAAGGAATGGACATACTAGCTCTGAGTGGACCAACTGGTTATGTTGTACCTAAAAATTCATAAAGCTAAAGCTAGGCAGAAAACTCTTGTTTTACTTATGTGCTGTTCATTGTACGTATCATGTAAGTTGTAACGCAATAAATTAATAATAATAGAAATAATAGCAGCGCAAGATTTCCCTTTCATTTACATTAATGCCTACTGTCCAATTATTATATATATTATAATTATAATTAATTGCAATAACTATAATACTCGGTCACAATAGTGGCTTCAATATGTATTGAAAAATTTGTTATAATAACTTTTTTTTTTATAGAAAGTTGTTATAATAACTTAAAATGAAGAAATTTGCAATACCTTGATATCATTTTTTTTTGGCAATATATTAATTAAATCAAGTTTATACTAAGTTGATTTGGTTGTATAAGAGATTAGGATAAATCTTGATGGTAAATTGATTGATCCTTTTAGATGTATAATACTGATGTGAGCGCTTATTTGAGTCATGAAAAATAATATCAAAGTTAACCTAAAAATTCATGTTGCTTGAGGACACTTTTGTACCATACATGTCATGATGAGAACGTCAAGAATATAATGAAAAAGATTGTGATACCTCAAATAGTGCTAAAATGCTTTGAATCTTGTATTCGGCCTAAATCATCATAAACTTTATAAATGATTACAATAAATCCTAAATAAAACTTGAAAAAAAACTACTTTCAAGTAAATTTTTTACCATTAAAAATGAACACTTCAATTCTTTTATTCTTCTTTTGATAATTTGATAACTCGAAGAGTGAAGATTTAAACCAGGAATATCAAGAGTTGCTAACTAGTTGAATTATAAGGTTTTGATAAACACTTCAAAAGAAATCTTCTTCCATAAACCTAAACCGCGCACCTTACAAAACGACACCCAAACACGCTACATGCCATCTTCACATAGAGCAACCTCTTTTTATTTTCGAACGAAGTAGAGGATTCCTTACTTCTCTCAAACTCAAAAGAGATTAAATTTGGTCCGGTCTTCTCTAATGATAGAATGACACGTAAGCAGTTTCACAGAAAAAAAAAAAAAATACAACCTAGAGGATTCCTAGTGTCACAAAATCAGACTTAAATCTCTTTATAGCTGAAATTTGGTGTGGTAGGTTTTATTATATTTTTGGTAAAATTGCTTACATGGCATTCTCTCATTTGACAGTGTAAACCTTTTGTTTAGGCCAAGACCGACCGGACCAATTAACACTCTACTTCAAAAGAAGATAGTCTAGTTTTTTTCGAACTCGAAGAAGAAGGTGTGTGTTTGTACTTTGTTCCTCATGGAGGCAACTCTTCTCAGCTCGCACCACTTCCATCCTCAACTCTTTCCCATAAAACCCACCAAAATCCCAGGTCAGTTTTTGCTTTTTTATGTTCATTTGCGTTTGTTTCCTGATAAAACCAAAGGAAAAGCAAAGTTAAAGTAAGCGAAAGCAAAGAAAAGAAAGGAAAAGTGAAGAAAAATCTGTAAATTTGTTTCTTTCGTTTTGTTTATTGGACTTGATTATCATTTTTTTTTTCATAAGAAACCAAGTGGGTGTCATTCTTTAGATGCAATTTCTTGAATTTTATTTGGCTTAGTGCTTTTTTTTCTTTGGCGTGACATGTGGGAATTTTGCTTCTTTGTGTTTTGTGTGTGCGATGATTTTGGTCTAAGAAAAAGTTTTTCTTTTGGATAGTTATTGTTGGGGTTTGCTAAATTTTCAGTTTATAGTTACTTGCATTGGTTTAGCCAAGGTTGATAATATATTGTGGTGTGTGTTTGTGTTGTAGTTTTGAAGAATTTTTTTTTTTTGATAAGTAACGTAAGAAATTTGGGAGAATTATTAGGATTGTGGATTTGGTTAGTATGAGAATTGTTTCTGTGTATTATCTATTAGAATAATGTGATTAAGCTGTATGTGGCCTAAAAGATTGTTACTTTAATTACAATTGTTATTTTCTTTTTGTATATTTGAAGATGTAACTTTTATTGACATGGAGGAGAGACCTTAAGTACAGAGAGTGTGTATGCAAAGCTCTCCTAAAGAATTACATTGTATAAGGTTACTGTGAGAAAAATTGTTGCTGTGTTGAATTTTGATTGTGTTCAGAATTGCATGCTGGAATTGATTTCTGTGCCAAATAGTGTTTCATCTTTGTGAACATTGGATGGATATGGGGCAAAATCCCAGCATGGGACTTTTCACACTAGAACCATTCGTTTTTATATTTTTCATAATATGAATGACAGTGTTTATTGATAATCGTTCATTGTGGGTTGTGTGAATGCACTAGAAGAGTTATACTTAGTCTAGCTCCAGATTATCATTTCTGTCTCTTTTAATTGGCCTTCCTCTTCAAATTGTAAAATTATAAGGAATCAAAAAGGCACATTTAGACATTGGAGTCATCGATTGAAGTTGTGTTACTTTTGGAAGCTTGGGGTCAGCAATCTTTTGTCATCCTCATCTGTTGGGTTGGAAAACTTTTTCTGGAGGTCTCTCTCTTGGAGTGTTTTGCTTCATATAATTAACATGCTCTATCATTTGCTATATCACCAATTGGCTTCACAGTGAATAATAGTATAGCTTCCTGGATGACTTTGGTATACTGAATACAGATATATTTGTATCTGGACTTATTGTGCAACTATTACATCTTAATTACAGGTGGACATGCGGAACGTGGTCTGCAATTTTGTAATCCACTGTTTGCCAAAACCCAAGTTACCTTTAAGAGAAATCCTTTGGAATCCCATAGGAGGCATTTCCTGTTCCAAAACAAGCCTTTCTTCTCCAAAGTGAACAAAAAATTCTGTGTTAATTTCTCAGATCAGCTCCGAAGTGACTATGTGAATGTTGATGCTACATCTACAGCATCTCAAAATTTTAATGTTGTACCTCTGAAGCCTGATGATGGGGCAGATACTCTTAGTTTGCTTGAGATTAATAACACTAAGACTGTACAGCACATACCCAAAATGTTTAAAAATAGGTTTCTAGATTTTGTACGGCTGAGTTCTGTCCTGAATAATGCTGCTGAATCATTTTTCAAGAGCGAGATACGTCGTAGGTTATTTGTGACAGCTGTACTAATTATAATTAGTCGTGTTGGATATTTCATTCCTTTACCTGGATTTGATAGAAGATTGGTACCTCAAGATTACCTCAGCTTTGTCTCAGGCTCTGTTGGTAAGTTACAAAAAAGAAAAAGAAAAATGTGTAAATATATGTATTTATATATTTTTATGATGTCCATATGACTATTCCTATACTGTTTAACACCTATATGATTTGTCTGCCATGAATGAACAAAAACTTGTTTTTGCAACTGTGGAAATTCAATGCCTTCATTTATTATAACTTCAATTTATACATGTGTATAATCATTAATGTTGCTTCTGGCAGATGAACTTGGTGATTTCACAGGAGAGCTTAAGCTGTCGCTTTTTCAGCTTGGGATCAGTCCTCAGATAATAGCATCAATTATCATGCAGGTTGCTGCATTTCTTCTGCCATGATACACAAATGTGCTGAATTCTTACTTTATAGGCCCTCTATTAGATATATACTATTCAATATCTGTGCTGAATTTTATGAACTCGATGTACAGGTACTCTGTCATGTAGTTCCCTCCTTAGTAAAGCTACGGAAGGAAGGCTTAGATGGCCATGAGAAGATTAAGAGTTATATGTGTGTCTAGTTATTCATCTCAAGCAGTGAGCGAGTCTTTGCTACGCAATTTTGTAGTGTTTGTTTCGTAAATGTATTTTGAAGATTCTCAACCCTATGAATGTCTCTTCCATTTCAGATGGTGGATGTCTCTTGGCTTCGCAATATTGGAGGCTGTGATAGTTGCTTGCTACTCACTTCAATATTCAATTTACGCAGCTAGTCATAGGTAATTTGCTGGGAAGAAATCATTTTCAAAAATGTTCTAAGATTTCAATTTCCTTTCACAAGTTGGAAGTAAAATGCTCTAAAGATGATTTGACAATACATTTTCTTTCTGATATCAAAGATGTTGGGTTGCCTTATCCACTACTGCACCTAGCATGTCTTAATCTTTGTTTTTTACCATATAATATTCTTCTTTCTAATTGATGGTTGGTATCTATGCTATATTCAATGCACGCAATCCTCAAACTATAGTATGTGTACTAATTTTGGTTACAGTTAGGTGATCATGATACCATAGTAACAAGATGATTATATTTTTATTTTTATTTTTGCTTACAAGTGGGGGTGGGGGGGGGGGGGGGATTTTAACCCAATTTCTCCACCATAAAAAAAATGGGCTGTGCCACTGAGCCAAAAGGTTCTGGGCCAAGATTATCATTTATTTCTTTGTTCTTTGAAAGAGATTTTCTTTTAGGGCTTACAATTTTATGGATTTGGCAGGGTCAAGCATGTGATGGTAACGGCTCTTTTATTGGTCTGTGGTGCAATGACTACGACATGGATCTGTGATACCATATCAGAATCTGGATTTGGTAGTATTCTTGACATATTAGTTTGCATTTTTATTGTATTTCTTATACTTCTCTTGTTGTTATTTATTCACACTATATTTGTGGATAAATCTTAATTTTCCTGTAAAGAAAACAACCAATGAAATTTTTTTGTTCTTCTAGATTACAGGACATTATGTCGAGTATGATATTTATCAAATAAATAAATAATGGGAAACATTTTAGATGCTTTATTTTGTTTAGGTTATTTTTGAACCTGTGATTGGCTTTCTTAAGAGTATATGTTCAGTCAATGCTTATGCTAAGAAGAAAGGTTCAGTACTAAAGTTCAGAACAAAAGATTTTCATTTGAAAAACATATATGACCAGAAATTTTCATATAGCACATATAATTATTCTGATGCATGTATTGAACGTGTTCTTATCTAGAAATCTTTTGTATTGCTTAGGATCAAAGAAGTTAGTTTGCAATTATTTTAGGAATAGCATGAGAGATTTTTTGCCTGGGAGGGCTATATAATATAAGAACTCAAATGCTGAACTATGAGAGAATGTATCAAAACATGAAATGTAATGCTACTGTAGAATATGTGATCATTCTTTTCTTTGATAGGGTTTGTGCTACTGTGTGCTTCATTCTCTTCAATATTTGATTTCATTACAGAATCAACTGCTTAATGATTCCTTCAAACTCCTTGCTTCTTTCTTTTTAGTTTTTCCCTTCTGACGTGGTTGTCAGTATTTTCATAGCGGCACCTTTTGTCTTAGAAGGGCGTACTGCTGTACTCCAACCAGAAATGCTGGTATTGCCAATTCTAGTTGATCTGGTACATTGGACCTCTGGTTGATTCTATGCCTTTTAAAGATGAAAGAGATAGCCTATTTTCTTGTTTTGTTCTCTTCCATTCCAAAAAAAGAAAGAAAAAGTAGACATGATGGTAACGTACTATCAAGTTTTAGGTCATTAGGAACATTGTCTGATCTTGTATGATGTAATCTTCTCTTCTAGTCTGACCTGTTATGCATATTTCAGGTCAAGGTTCATCTCTAATTATATGTGTGGGAATATTGACGGGCTATACGGAAACATTATACAAAATGCTGTCTCAGCTCTCAGGTTTGTGATAAGAGATGAACTTAAATCTATAAATATTTTGATCTCTGCCTCCCTTTTTCTAGGTGTAAAATAATTTTTGATATTATTCAATCTACTCTTATATTTTATAGTTTAATGAGAGAAGGTCAAGTCTGTCTTTGTTGCTCATGACTTAATTTCTGTTGCATCTTCTTAAGTTCGATGTTTAACATCACAATCAGAGCATGATGTAGCCCTAATTTCAGAACCTCTAATGGAATATTATGTTAAATCCTAACTGTGTAAAATCATTTGTGTAAACTAGTAGTATGCAGTTCAAAATTCAATTACTTAAAAACAAATTCTGTACCCATACATAGAGAGACAACCAAATTACATGTGATACTTTTAAGATTTTAAATTGACATCTATGAAGCACGGGTGTGTTTCAGGACTCGGGTACGGGTGTGGGACTCGACAATTTTTTAAAAAGAAGGATGCGGGACTCGGCGATTAAAAAATTATTAAAAATATTTTTATTTATATTTTCTATATATTTTTACTATTAAAATATTCTTAAAAAACACATTACTATGCCTTGATTCACAAAACAAAGAAAGAAGGCAAGAAACACATTACTATGCCTCTGAGGTGGGAATTTCTGCTGTTCCGGCTAGATTCAAGGCCGATTTCGGCTTGTTTCGGCCGTTTCAGTCACCGGCTGATACGATCTGATATGGCCGATACGGCCCGATTCGCGCCGAACCGGGCTGATTTGGCCAAAATCGAAGCCGAGTTGGTGCGAATCAAGCCAAGTCGGTGCGAATCCGAGAAAAAAAAAAAAAAAAAAAAAGCTCAAACGCCAGCACTGACGCGCAGGCAACCGCGTCGGACGCTGCGTCCTGTGTCGGGCCGTGTCGGACTTGGGTGCAACACCCTCCCAACCGCATCCGTGCTTTCTAGATTGACATACATAAATTTATTTTGAAACAATTGGCAAAGTAGAACTTTATAAACATTAATTTACACAAACTCAATCAAATCTATATGACATTTATCGCATTTATTGAGATCTTTATTTTATAGTGTGTTTGGATACCGCTTATTTTGCTAAAATTGAAAAATTATTGTTGATAGTACTGTAGATAAAGGCAAAAACTTGTTGAAATAGTACAGTGGGGCCTATAAATAGTGTCAAAAAGTGCAGTAGGGCTCATAAATAGTAGCAAAAATAAGCTAAATAGTAAAATAATTTTAATTTTTAATCCTAACCCAAACGCACACTTAGTCATATGGTTGAACCTAGTTTGCCATTTGACTATCATGTTCTTGTAACTGGTATATTCATAAGTATTTCATATAATTCTTGTCATTGTAGAACAGTAATTTAGATACTGCACAATCACCCATTCCTCAATCACCACAAATAAACACAAACTCACAAACAATTACCATTCCAAAGCCATGAAAAACACCCTAGAAAAAAACTCAGATAGAATAACTTCACAAAATTAACAGAAAAGTGAATGACATTGATTCACTATTTTTTTTTTTTGTTGTGTTTGGGCACAGAATTGAAAACCTTAGGGACAGACAAGAAATCCCAAGCCAAAAAAAAAAAAAAAAAAAAAAAAAAATCCAACAAAGAGCATTATTTTAGAGAGGAAGTTCTCACACACAGAGGCTTAGTGTGGAGATGAAAGCTTTATATGGTCTGTTCCGTGGAGAAGGGAAGCCATGGAAGCATAAAACATTTTTTGCCTCTGTGGACAGAAGAAATCCAAAGAAAAAGAAATCCAACATAGAGAGAGAGCAATGTTTAGAGAGGCAGTTCACATGCACACAGAGGCTTAATGTTGAGATGAAAGCTTTTTGTGGTATTTTTTGTGGAGAAGGGAAGCCATGGAAATGTTTTTATGCTTCTAAGAAGCATGAAACCTTTTATGCCTCTTTTGGCTTATTTTCCATTGATTGTGGAAAATTTTTTCTGTTGGTTGAGATTTTCAGCTCTACCAAATGGCAGAAAATGTGGTAAGTGTTTTATGCTGAAACATATAGAGCATTGCAGGAAAATATACCTTCAATTTAATTTCAGTAGGTGACAATCAATTTATATTGCAGGAAGTGCTGTCAGTTGGTGGCCCTATGTACTTGCAGTGTTGGGTATTTTCACTGTGGTCACTATGTGGGCAGTTGTGGTAACTGAAGGTTGTAGGAAAATTAAGCTGCAGTATTATGGTTTCAAACTTGCTTCTGCTGCAAGGTAATACCATTGTTTGTCCAAAACTTACTGTCTCTTTCTTCTTAAACAAATATACATTACACAAGTTTACTTTATCCTAGTTTTTTTTTTTCCCACAATATTGCCTGATGAGATTATTTTGGCAAGAGTTACTCTATAGTTCTGCCTTTTGTTACCACTATCATATGTTGTATGTTTGATTGCTTGAATATTGACTAATAATATGCAATAGGTAACAAACTAGTGGAAGTTGTCCTAACCATATACCTAAGCATTGTCAGAGCACTAAATTATGGTATCTGGTAATATAATTGGTTCATTGACACTTTTGTATTTTGGACAGAGAGGACTCCCCAGTCACTGAAGTGGAGCCCTATATCCCTTTCAATATTAATCCATCAGGAATGCAGCCCGTCCTTACTGCCACTTACCTCTTGGGATTTCCCAGCATTCTTGCAAGGTTATTTCACTCACGATTGATTTAGATGATTATATGTGCATTTTGCATCTTGAGCTTGAGAACCCATTGTATATGTACACCCTGAAAACAGTTGAAGTGTCCTTTTCTCGTTCATTTTTTATGCATGCGTGTTATTAGCTGCCTTGCTCACTGCTTATTATTCAGGCCAGGGGGAAAAAAAAAAAAAAAAAAAAAAAAAAAAAAAGAAAAAGAAAAGGAAAAAGTTCTCTTACTTGTCAGCTGTATTTGTTTTGTAAAGAATTTACTACTAACACAGCTGTTCATTTGGCAGTCTCCTTGGATCACCTTTCTGGGAGCATGTGAAGGAGATATTGAACCCCGAAACTTCTCTTGGTGCAAAGCCTTGGGTTTACTATACAATATATGCGTTTTTTGTCTTCTTATTTAATATATTTGACATTGTAAGTTTCTTCTTAACTTTATGTTCTACACTTCTACTATCCTAGAAATTTATGTGCTGCTAGACAATCTTTCTACAATATATTGTTTTCATGATTTTCCTCTCCTCCAGGATTTTAATCTTCTTTGGAAATCACTACTTAGTTACATGACACAAAAATATAAAGCCAAGTGGTCCATTTTTATTTTGTGCTAAAATTTGTGATGGACTCCCTCTCGAAGCATGGCCTCTATGGCTCAAAATATTCTGGACCTTTATACTGTTTGATGTTTGGCAGAACTAAGTGACGATTGGAAGGATTGAAATCAGTACAGCACCTAAGTCAAGCTGTGGTAGTTCATGAATTAAATATAATTTCACACTGGTGCATGCACCTTCTATGTTGGCACAATGTAAATGTGATTGAGGAATGCAGATGAATAAACAAGCTTTTTAAATTTTGATTTATTTAATTACTATATGAATGTTTAGAAATAAAAAGCCATTTCAAACATCATTATCATTATTTGAAACAGAAGTATAGAACCATTAATAATACCATTTTATATCGTTTAGGGTAGTTCTTAGAATGTGAAATGAGGCTATATCTCTAACCTTGATTTACTATGACATGTGTTTTCACTTAATTGATTATCTCTTTATACTAGTTAAAACAAACAATGAAATTTACTATATTTTGCTAAGCAGCCCCTTGATTTGAAGTCTTATAATCCTTCAGTTTTCATCTTTGTAAAAAGGTCTCTCTTAAATGGTAATTCTGTCCAGGCCAACTTGCCAAAGGAAATTGCTGATTACTTAAATAAGATGGGTGCAAGGATACCAAACATAAAACCTGGGAAGGCTACCATAGAATACCTCACAAAGATTCAGGCATCGACACGCTTTTGGGGTCTGTATTTAAATCAAAGTAGCATAATGTGCAATTTCAACTTTATTCCACTATAAATAGTGGTTGTTGACTTAAATTTTGTTTGTTTGCTTGCTGCTTTCTGGCCATTCTTTTGTGGACATTGCACAGGAGGCCTGTTGTTAAGTTTGTTGGCAACTACATCAACCATACTAGATCATTACTTGCGCCGTATAAATGCAGGATTTGCAATTGGGTTCACATCTGTCTTGATCATTGTAAGTATAGTACTAACTTTAGGCCCTGTAAATATGCATGTGCTCATTTTGCCACACTATCTAGAATTCTAGAGATAGCTTCCTCTGAAAGTTGACTAATGCTGATTTAAATATGTGCCACTTAATGCATTTTGCGAGCATGTTGAAGCTCACAATGCTTATTAAATTACCACAAATATTAAAACTCTAAATTGACTCTAGACTATTGTCAGTTAACCTAGCTATATATGTATATGTTTTCACTGCTGGAGTTGTAATTTTGACTTGAATGCATCCATAGTCTTGGCACATTAGTTAGTTGCTTTGATTTTTTTATATGATTGTTGGTGGAGGGGGGGGGGGGGGGGGGGAAGATTTCAATCTTGAACGTCTCCATTGGAAATACTATTTAAGATAAATTACCGAATTATGCCTTCTATCGACTCCTTCAACAGTGCTCTTATCTAAATGGTTTGTACAGTTGTCTTATGTATGCAATTTGTCTAATGAGCCTTGATATTTGTTTGTCAGGTGGGTTCCATTATTGAACTTAGAAGATCGTACCAAGCATATAATGTAATGCCAACTTTAAGCAAAGCTCTAAGACGGTATGGTGTATAACTTCCATACCTTCCAACAAGGCCACGCTTCTTCATCATTGGGTGGTGGTGCCCTTTTTACTCATAAACTTCAAAGGAAATCCTGCCCAGTTGATACTGCCAGATGGTATACAAAAACCCCTTTTGTTAGTTCCAGAGATTCTCCAAATGGTTATGGTTGAGGGAAGCTGATGCTCCTAGCTTCATGGGTGTTTCTAGTTTAGAGGAACAGCTGATGTTACAAGAAGTCGTGAGTTCAAACCCTATTACATGTGTAACTTATCAATAAAAAGGAAGAGAGAAGAAGCTGATGTTGCAATAGGGAAGAGCAGGTTATGAAGCCTCGTTTTTGCTACATGGTTTATGCATCTTTTAGACAATGTTAAAGTCGGAATGAGTTTTAATTAGCCAATAGTTTTATCTAAGCGCTGGATACTTGGGCCGGCATATTCAGATTTTACACACATAGAATCTGTATTGTAACGAATTAGTTATATGTAAATTATTTTTAGTCTTCTTGGTGAGCATCATATAATGTTATGTCAGAAGTGAAGTTCATTTTCTTCAATGGATTGAAGTTGTAATGCAAAAATCTGTTTGGATTTTTTAGAAAATTTCCCAAAAAAGAAGTTGCTCCTTTGGAGTTTTGAGAGCGGTGTTTGGTGAACGTTTGCAAGCAGAGGATATGGGGGACAAAAGTTGATGCATGCAATATCCTCTGCTTGCAAACCTTCACCACCTACGTTTGCCAAAAGGTCATTTTAAACTATTGTGCATCTACCTACGTTTTTGTTCCTTTTTTAAAGACTATGTTTCTATTTTTTTTTGCATTTTTGGATAAACATGAATCCTACACCATCTTTTTCCTAATAATAAAGTAACAAAAGATAATATTTAATTTTCACCTATAACTCATTTTTTTTTGTTCATATCAGCTTCTTTCACAACTTAAAATTCTCTCTCTCTCTCTCTCTATATATATGCACACACACACACACACAATTGTAAGCACCTTATGCATAAAAAAAGAAAAAAGAAAGAAAGAAAACATATGTATAATTGTGTATTATCAACAAATCTAAAATCAATGGGATAGAATTTTTTAAAAAACATAGAAGCAAATAGGATAGAATTTTTTTTAAAAAAAAGAAAAGAAAAGGCAAATAAGATAGAATTAAATAGTAAATACTATTGTGCATCAACCTAAGTTTTTTATCTTTTTTTTTTTTAAGACTATGTTTTGTTTTTGTGATAATAAAATAATAAAAGATAGTATTTGATTTTCACCTAAACTCCTTTTTTTTATTGGTTCATATCAACTCCTTCACAACTTAAAATTCTCTCTATATATACACGGTTTTTTGGAGTATTCTTCTTTCTACTACTCTTTTTTTTTTTTTTGGTGCTGTATTCTTTCCTTCTCCTTTCCACTCTGCCTACAACTTTGCAGGTATTTTTTTTTGGTTGTTGTTGTATTCATTACCTTTTTATTGTATACTATAGCTGAGTTTGGATCCACGTTGCGTTTTAAGTTTCCTGCGTTTTCTCTTTCTTTTTTTCTTTTTTTTCACGCCTTTTCCCCCAACAAGCGGTACTGTTTATGTACGGTACATAAACAGTAGCCGCAACTTTTGACCGGTCTTCCGTGAACAGTGTATTTGTGCACTATTCACGAACCCACAAATTTCATTTTTTATCAATTTTTTCATTAAAAATGGGTCCCACAGCACTATTCACACATTTAAAAATTATTTTGCTATAGTGTTTTCAGTTTTCAGTTTAAGCAAAATAAGTTCTATCCAAACAGACCCTATATGACTTTTATCAACAAGTTTTATAGATAGGTTGAAATTCCATGTTTGTGTTGATAGATTATGCTTATATGAAATTAACGGTGAACTTACACAGCCACTGAAAATATGAATCCATTCCCAAAGGAATTATAACAACTGTCCATGGCCTAATTCGTTTTTCTCTAAACTTCTGTCTCTCTTAATCTCAGAGTCATTGCACCTTTTAGATTTAGGTTTTTGTTTTTATTTTTTTTTATTGTTGTTGTAGCCTGTTGCACATTTTTAATGATAGCTTATAAAGTTTGAATTTGAGAGCTGTGATGTAATGATATGGAATGTTTTCTCTGAGTAGATTATATAGAAAGCGAAATATTTGTATCATTTATTTTCTCATCACATGATTATTTGTTGTTGACATCAATATTTTCTTGTATATTATATGTTCTATAAGTTTATGACCAAAACTCTGCAACACAGGCTCCATTAGTGTCAGTTGTGTTCATTACTTGCACTCAATCACTTTCATATTTGTGAAATTCTTTGTGAGAAAAGTTGTGCCCCTAACATTATTGAGTCAATATTCTTCCTTTTCTTGCTAGGATGTTCGTTAGAATAGCTCAAATATTTTCGGAGACCAAGTCAAAACCTTGAATATTCAAATCGTAAAAAACTAAATCTTGTAGTAACTTGGCTCTGCCGCTGCTTTGTAGTTTATATATTGCCATGCAAAAACTAACATGCCCCAAACAAGTAGGCCTATGTATATACAACCATGCAATAATATTCCCTGAATTCTTTTTTTACTTATCAGATTAAAGGCCTAACATTCAAATACTGTATATGATCGTTTCATAGAGAGATGTCGTGTCGAGTGCAATGTTGAATGATCTTCCTGAAGATGTATTAATGGACATATATTCAAGATTACCCATCAAGACTATCTTACAATTCAAGTCTGTTTGCAAATCATGGTATGATATTATCAAAGATCCTATCTTCATCACCAAGCATGTTAACTTATCTAATCGTAGCAACAATGGCTATCTTGCTGTCACACGCCGTGTTGGTACTTTTGGTGGTAAATGTTTAATATCTTTGTTCTCTTATGAAACATTTCGAGAGGTTTTTAACATAACTATTCCATCTAAAAAGGAACATGGCAGGGCACCTTTTAGAATCGTAGGTTCATGTAATGGTATCTTGTGTCTAAATATTTCTAAAATTGGAGACACAAATTTTTTGTTTAATCCTGTCACTAGTGAATTCAAAGAGCTCCCAAAACCTGATTATCCAGTACACAAGCTTAGTGAAATTGAAATTCTTTTACAAATTGGTCTAGGATTTGATTATGATCAGGAAACCAATGACTATAAATTGGTCAGAGTTTCTTATTCTAAGAAGATGAAAGAGTCATTTTATTCAGGAGTTAATGTGTATTCATTGAGGACAAATTATTGGAGAAGAAAGGATACGCTTGTGCATGGAAGTATTGTGGAGAATTCTTTTTCCAATGGGGACTTAAATGGTGCTTTACATTGGAGGGGTGCAATTAGGAAAAAAGAAATAATTCATAACATTATCATATCGTTTAATATTAGAGATGAAGTGTAAAGTTGCCCAATGAATTGAAATTTGATAAAAATGATTGGTACCCTTTTGTAAGGAATGGATTACTTTGTATTGTTGTTATTAGTTCAAGACAACAATATGAACCTAGATTTGATATATGGGTGATGAATGAATATGGGGTGAAAGAAACTTGGACAAAACAATTCAGTATTGGACCTCTCCTAGCATGGAGCTTTGTTGGATGTGGCAGGAATGAAGAACTTCTCTTTGCAACTTCCTCAACAATGTACCTTTATGATCTACAACTACAACAGATAAAACCTCCTCATGATAATACTTATGCAGATGTTATGGGTTCAAATTTAAATTTTGTAGCCGAGATAGAGGTAGTCAATCACATTGAGAGCCTAGTCACAATTGAAGGAACAAAAGTTTGTGTCAAAAGAGAGCGTAAAAAGTCTCGGTTTAGGGAGAATTTTATTTCCATTATCTCTGTTGTTTTTATTTATTTTGTAGCTATCCTTGCGGTTTACATTAAAACGAATTGAAATTTGGTATCCAAATCTAATAAATAAATTTTTGTGTGCTATTTATCATTCTGTTATATTTAGTATTCCCCTTTGAAATTGTGTTTTTACATGGATGTTTTGTCTGTCAAAAGAATGAATTAGTTTGTTTATTTATGTTTATTTTTATTTATTTATTTTTTTGCCATGGCAAAAATATCATTTTAGTAATTATATTTTGATAACAGTCAATTTGATCATCAATGTTAACTCACGAAAGAAAAATGCATACGCGGCACACACGACGTGCATAATTGGTATATGTGACATTGATATGACGAATAAAATAATGATATGAATATTTAATAAATATTAAAAAAGTGTCATATTAGCATTTAAATTGAAAAAAAAAATTATTTTTTCAAATTTTAAAGATAGAAAAAAAATTGTAAGAACATTCCCAAGTGTTCTTGAATTTTTTTATACTTTCTTGGCAATCAGACACAAATCATAATTTCTTTTTCTAAGAACGTGAGAGACTCATTTCATTCTCGAATTGATGTGTACTCATCGAGTACAAATTCTTGGAGAAGAAAGGATAAGCTCGTGCATGTAATTATTGTGGATAATTCTTTTTCCAAGGGGGACTTAAATGGTGCTTTACATTGGTGGGGTGCATTTAGGAAAAATAAAGTGAACCTAAAAATTATCATATCGTTTAATGTTAGAGATGAAGTGCGTAGGCACATAAAGTTGCCTGTTAGAATTGAACTTAAAAGGCTAGGATTGGTACCCTTTTGTAAGAAATGTGTGGGAGGATGAGAAGCCGGGGACAGGAATGAGTGAGAAGAGATCAACACCAAAGGAGCACATCTCGGGAAGTACTGTCAAAGACTTCTCATAAAAAATATGACAACACAACCACAAACCCAAGAAGATTAGAATGCCTGAGGACCTCGAGAATCTTGATACGTCCTTGGAAGGACCGAAGTCTAGTTCTGAAGACCATCGAGCACGCACCGAGGAAAAGATGGAAAGTTTGTTGTCAAGTAAGAGAAGGAAGAGTACAGATAAAGCATCCATCACCTCTACATTCAATGCTCTACACCCATTTAGCTGGCCGCATTAATGGTAGAATGACCTCTGAACAGTGTCATCACAACTCATGGCCTAATAGGGAAACCTTTTAATAAGGTCTTGATGGGACAAGTATCAGGAAAAACAGGCCCTAGCCCTCCAAGTGGAAAGCCATGATACAACCTGGATGACTATATAAGAGAGAGAGATCCCTATGAAGTGGGGGATGAAACATTTGGAGGGAGAAAAAGAGAGTGATAGCATTGTAACCCAAGAACTATTGTAAACCTACACCTCGGACTAAACCTGAGGAGCATAACTCAATCAATCCAAGACCAGTATTATTTAGTTTCCTTGACTTACATATATTCCAAGCACATATTCCAATATCACTAGATTAATTTACTCTAACAATGGTAACTAAGGTTGATTGGCATCCCATTTCTATAAATAAATTGTGAGGTTAAAATTGAACTTACCCAATTTTGGCCTGCCACAGAATGAATTACTTTGTGTCGTTGTTAGTTCAAGACATCAATATGAACCTAGATTTGAAATATGGGTAAAGAATGAATATGGGATTAAGGAGACTTGGACAAAAAAATTGAGAATTGGACCTATCCTAGCATGGAGCTTGGTTGGATGTGGCAGAAACGAAGAACTTCTCTTTGTAAAATCTAGAATGATGTACCTTTATGATCTACAATGAAAAAAACCTCCTCATGATATTAATTTTTTTTTGACAGAGTTTCAACTTATGATGAATGTACTCTTTATCATTGGACTAAGGCATCAATAAGTTTTTTGTGTAGACGAGAATTAAACTCCAAATTTTTTATTCAACCGTAAAAATTTTTATTATTTGAGCTAATTGGAACCCATACCTCATGATATTAATTGGGCCGATGTTAAGGGTTCAAAGTCTATACCAGCAGTAGAGGTGGTCATTTTCAATCACATTGAGAGCCTAGTCACAATTGAAAGAACAAAATTCTGTATCAAAAGAGAGTGTAAGAAGTCTTGGTTTTGGGGGAATTTTATTTCCATCTTTGCTCCTTTTTATTTATTGTATATTTGTTTGTTATGTTTTTCTTATGTTGGATTGAAATTTGGCTTTTGAATCCAAGAAATAATTCTTTTTTTGTTATTTATCATTTTGTTCTATTTGGTATTCCCCTTTAAAATTGTGTTTTTGCATGAACTGTTTTGACTGTCAAAAGAATGAATTCGTTTGTTGATTTATGCATTTTTTTTTGGGGGCCTATTTGTCCCAACCTATTCAAGGAAGAAAATCTCTTCCATTTCATGGGCTGGCAGAATGAAAAATTTAAGGGGTTTGATAACATGGAGTTCTTGACTCACTATACAAACTTTAGTTTAATTTCATTGTTAATTTTGTTGTGTTCTTAATCTCTCTCTCTCTCTCTCTCTCTCTCTCTCTCTCTCTCTCTCTCTCTCTCTCTCTCTCTCTCTATATATATATATATATATCTCTCTCTCTCTCTCTCTCTCTCTCTCTCTATATATATATATATATATACACACACACACTAAACCCAAAAAAAAAAAGAAAAAGCCTTGCACGTGAAAATCACGTGTGATGAGGCTAGTATATATATATAAAGTAAATGTCTCTGAATTATAAAGACGTCAGTGGACAACATTGTTTTGGGACTATCATTGGTATCCTTAGTGCAATTTGAATGTGCAGTCAAAATTGTGGTTCAATTAATCAATTACCAGCAACAAGGACAACTAAGACTTTCTTTTCTTTTTGTGTTAAATATGATTACCATGGCTAATGATGGTTTGGTCAATTCCTGGTTTCTTGTAATGGGTAGAAACTTTAGTTGCCAGTGCATGTATAAAACAAGTAGGCAAATCCTCCTGCCAAACTAATTCAACAACAGACACAGCCTTATCTGCTAATTGATAAGCCACAGTGCCACACTATTAAAAGAAGATTCACAAACAAATGCATGTTCATAGAACCGCATGGCTTGTAACCGGTCATAAATAGCATCGAATAAATGGCCATTAAAGTTATGCTCAGACTTAAATCACTTTGATAGAGAGGCAATATCATGATCATCCCACTCAAAAAGCACCTTCAAAAGAGTCCAATATCTAGGCAGCAAAACCGAACCACATCCTCATGCCTTGTAACTGGTCATTGCTTTGGCTTTGATTTTGATTTAACGGATTACAAACTCACTAAGATTAAGCATTTGTACTCTAGTTGCAAAACTAACATTGAACCAGCCATTATAAACCTGTAAGTGTAATTGAATAATTTCGAGATAGAAAATTTTACATTTTTTTTTTCACAACTAGTTGAGGTAATAAATAGTGATTAGTATAACATTCCTTTTACATGGATCTATTATTGATATTACTTTTATTATACACCAATCACAACATGTCATTTAAACAATTAATTACGAAGAAAATGAAAAAAAAACTCATTATTTTTTGGCTTCCTTAACCTCACAAAAACTCACTAGTATAGTAGTATTGAACAGATGGAGTATATGGAAATCCGAAGATCACCTAGACTTTATTTTATTTTATTTTAATAATAGCAAGTATATGGTGATCTAAATTTAGAGATTCCATGTTTAATTCATGGAACTTTTAATGTATCTCATAAACAAGAGTCTGATCAAATACTGAAACACCACTTTCTCATTTATTAAAAAAAAATAATAATAATAAATTTAATGTTACAATTTTTCACTTTACCAAGTTGTAAAAAAAAAAAAAAAAAAAAAAAAACCAAACAATTGTGTCTTGTTAAAAAATCCGGGCTCAATTAGTTGGGCCGAATGGGCCTTTCTGGTTTGTTTGTTTGTTTTTCCAGATAAACTCATGTAATTTGCAAATCAGGGCAACTCCCGCTAAAACATCATTTTTCAAGTTTTATCACAGAACCTAAAACGTAGTTTCAGATCTCTCTCTCTCTCTCTCTCTCAGTGGCGATGATGGAGGAGCAGACGGAGATCGAGACGGCGGCAGAGTCAATAGACGGCTCCGTTATCTTCCACGTCATCAACGACGTCGTTGGCTTCGTCCTTTATATGCACCAACAAATCCCCTCGTAAGTCCTCCCTCCCTATTTTTTCTGTTTGTTTGCTCGGAAAGTGCAGGAAAATCAGACGGAAAATTAATTAATTATTTATTTTTTGTTCAATATGAGTTTGTGGTCTTACGTGGCATATCATATCATATCAGGTTTCCAATAAATTTCACAATTATTATTATTATTTTTTTTAATACTTTTTTTGTAATCTGAATCCCTACCTAATTAACAAAAGAAATATTCAATGTGAATCTCTACCAAAAACAATTTTGAGGCTTTGTTAGCATTTGTTCTATAAGTTTTTTTAGCTGATAAGAAAAATTGAAATAGTTAATTTAATTATTTAACCAACATGTGAATTTTTTTAACTTTAAATGAAATGAATAGTTAGTTCAAATTGAGGTTCGTTAGAACTTTGAACCGATAGGAAATAGTGAATTTAATAATCATTTATTCAAGGATTGGAAACATGGACTCATGCCGATCAATCAAACACTCTTTTAATAGGAAACATCTTAGGTTTAGTAGTCTTGTCTTGTGTACTAGACCTGTTGGGATGCGCACATGTGTCAAACACTTGTCACCTGTCCACATCCGATCCAACAGGTTAAATTTTAATTTCACCACTCTTGAGTCTTGGTAAAACTTTTTTTCATGGGTTTACTTTGCTTGAAAAATAGGTTGGGCAAAAGTACAGTTGTATCTTGAAAAACTTCAAAGATGGAGACTTTGAAAAGCTATTATATGTTCTTATACAAATAGTTGAGCTGATATTCAATCTTTTAATTATTGTTGTGACAGTTAGGATGGTAGTTATGATATCTGATATTTAGATAGGAAATGGTATCTAATATCGGTCACTTGTAAACAGCATATTGCAGGATATCAGTCTTGAATTTGATACACTGCATACTGAGTTTACAGAATTGGTAATGTTAGTTGAGCACAGGCTAGTTTGCATTTTATCATTTTGGATTGAATTCTGTGCTCTAAAGAGTTGTAAGCTTTTAGGAGACGGATCTTACACAATCTGATATAAAGGCGCGGAGAAAGCTAATTGGCAGAATGAGGGAGGTCAAGCATGGAATAAAAAGACTGGAGAAACTGATGAACATGGTTTCAAATCTTCAAAATGCGCTTAAATTGATGATGAGTGAGATTCCTAACGTACAGGGTGTCATTTTGGTTCTTGGGGCTACTCCTATTCGACCTCAGCATGTTTATGAGTTGTGCTTTTCACATGGAAAGGTTGTTGGTAGTGGTGAGACTGATTTCACCAAAAGCAAAGTGGCACAAGGACTTTCAAGAAAGGTATTTTAGTGCTAATTCCACTTCCAAGTTCCACATTAAATTGAAATTTTTATTAATTTTGTATTTCATGTTTCTTTGACAGGCTATTCGGACGCTGATCTCAAAGGGTGCTGGATCTGGTTCCTATCCAGGTAGTTAATTGAGTGAGTTTTGTCTTGCTAATCCTCATTTCTTTTTTACTTAGCAAAAATAAAAGATCTATATTTTTTCTTGTCTTTTATTAGGCCCCAATAAGTTGTTTCTATTGGTTAAGGCTCCCTGTTCTTTCAACCTGCCTCTGCATTTTCTTCCCAAACGTGATTTTAAATACAGCAAAAAGGTAACAATTCTCCTTTATTTATTTATTTTGGTTTAAGTAAAAAGTGCAACAGCAAAGCTATATAAATAGCATGCCTTTTTATCATTTTTTTTTTCTTTTGTATGGTGAGTCTGCTTGCTTTTATGTGCACAAGACAGTTGTATTCCTGACATGATAGTGGATAGTCTTTATAAACTATTGTTCTCACTTTTCATTAATTGTAAATTTAATAGAGATATTGCTATGTGCCATTACTATGGGTGCTTCTAGCCAAATCCACTTATAGATTGCAGTAGTGTCCTATTTGAAGTAGGAAATAGGACACAGTTATTATCTCATATAAAATACTGTTTCTTTTACCCTCCTGAGTTATGATTGTGCTGTGGAATGGACTGAATAAGTCTACAGAGTGGGTTAGACAGCAGATCGTCTTTCCATTTAATATTATGGATGCTTATCACTCTTTTAATAATAGTTGGGTGAATTCATTCTGTGTTACCTTTTCTTACTGAAAGCATCAGATTGTTTTGCTTTTCATGATTATTGCCTAAGAGGATCATGTAGAATTTTTTATATTTTTTTATAAGTTTATGAGAATGATAAAAATCTTTTATATGGACTCATCTCACATGCATGTCCATCTGAGCTTGAAAGCATCAAAGCATTGGTTTCATAGGCTACTGATATGTTTCTTCTCTAAAAGGAAAAAAAAGAAAAAGAAAAAAAAAAGTAGCATTCAATCTTCCTTGCATTATCAATTATTCGGTCACATTCATACTGACAATCTCTGATTCTGGTCTTAGTGCAAGTATCAGAGAACATGAGATGAGTTCGCCAAACTGAACTTATAGCTGCTAGCATTTTTCAAGTATTTTGTGGCTTCCTTACATGAAGACCTTCATGCATTATATGCATGTTTATCATTTTAGTATTACTTGATATTTGATAACTAATAAGGTAGCATTTTTACAAAAGAATTTTCGTTACAGATTGTGCCTTTCAGACTACGGTTCAAGTGCAGAACCCAAGATCAGGAAATGGATGCTTTGGATCATGCTTCTCAAACTGGGAGCTCCACCAGTTTGTCAGATTCTACTTCCGATGATTTAATCTGGTATGATAGGGTTAGATTTTGAAGCAATTAGATTTTATATAAATCCTTCTTCTATACTTAGAAGTTGCTACTGAGGGCTGCTCTGAGACTACAATGCTTTATTATCTTTCATTCAACTTTAGTACTGTGAACTGAACTTGTTGAGATCAGTCTAACAAGTAATGCCATTTTGACAAATCCTATTTTTCCTTCTATCACTTGACAATATTTTGTACATTAGCCAATCAATTTAATATGTACCTTATGTCACCTGTTCTTTTACACTGTTACTTATTTCTAAAAGTTTATCATAATGATGTAAACGTAAGGTTGCTGTTAGGAAAATCTCATAAAATCTTTACTATTTTTTTTTCCACCTTTGTTCTAGGATTTAGTGACTTCCAATGGAAACAGCTTTACAGTTGATCAATCGCCAATGCACCAAACTTGCCTGGTTTTGGGTGCTTGTATCGATTTCTGTTTGTTAGCATGATAAAACCACGAAGTCCATAATTTCTGAAGTTATTTATCTGATGTTGTTTGACAGGTTTCAATGTCGGCATGTGATCAAGGGCCTGGTATCCAACACATCAACAGAAGAATGAAGAAATTAGCCATATGTCCATTGTATATAAGAGTTTTTCCCTCATTTATTTGATTGTCATTAAGACATTAACAGGCATTTTGTTACAATTTAAAACCAAAACTGCAAGTACACTTCAGTTATCTGTGTGTAGAAGTAACTGGCCATAGTTATGTCACTTTTTACTAGCAGAATGGGAGGGGGAGATGGGAGAGGCTTTCACAATGCATTCATTGTTTCCTAGTCAATAGTCTAAACAAAGGCCTAAAAAGTGACGAGTTAGGGTTCTACTACTCCCACAATGTCGGGATACTCTACATAAAGGGTATTGGACGACAGCTACCCTTTGAGAGGGTAACCAGACTGGTGCCGCACTGCAATATGAATAATTGGGAAACATGTACAATGGTTAGGGATGTGTCTTTCTATTTTTTTTAAAGGGTCATGTTAATTGATGTTCTTAGAACAATTGTTAATAAACCATATTAGGAAAGTTTTAGTATCATTATCATGAGAAATATAAAAAGCTGTTAGAAAAATTAATTGTTTTATCGTTTTCTCATTAAAATTTTCTAACAAAAATTCATAAATCAAAACCTTTAGGACATTTATTAACATTTTTCTTTTTTAAAAAGTAAAGGTAAGAAGTTGTTTATAAAGATGGAGAAATTGATGAGGATGTGAATTATGCAATAAGAGCAGAATGGATAAAGTGGAGAAACACACCAAAAATATAGAATGACTCTAAAATACTTATTAAGTAAATGGAAAGTCTTACATAAGTAAATGGAAAAATTCTATAAAACGATGCTTATTGAATTCAATCCTAGGCTCTTATCATAACAAATAGTTGTAAATCTTATAAGACTACTGTAAGATTCAATTGGGGAGCTTTCTTTTAAGTTTATTTGACTTATTTGGTTATGTGTAACTTTCTATTTTCTGTAACTCAAATTTTTTAGAGGCATGACTGTACTTATATCTTTTAACTCATTTTGTAAGCAAAATAAGCAAAAAAAAAAAAAAAAAAAGAAAAAAAAAAATCAACTTTTAAACAATTTTATATATATATTTTAAATATTTTTCACTATCACGTATTTCCATATATATTTTAAATCAACAAAACATATCTTTTTAATTGCATAAACCACCGCCCGAGTTAACCCAAAACTCAAACTCACATAGTACGAGACTCGAATAGAAATAGCTCAGACAGTGTACGAGAACTAGAAGAATAACTAGAAACGACAACAGCAACGACAACAACAACAACGGGTCTGCTGAATTCAAAACCCTAAAACTCCTTCTCTCTCTTTCTTTCTCTAAACCCTCCCAAAAACCCAGAAAACACAATGAAGTTTCAAATAGAAGACGTAACGGTGTACTTTCCGTACGATCACATATACCCAGAACAATATGCGTACATGGTTGAACTGAAGCGAGCTCTAGATGCCAGAGGGCACTGCCTCCTCGAGATGCCCACTGGCACAGGCAAAACCATCGCTCTTCTTTCTCTCATCACCAGCTACACTCTCTCTAAACCCAACAACCCTGTCAAGCTCATCTACTGTACCCGCACTGTCCATGAGATGGAGAAGACCCTTGCAGGTACACAATTTGAATTGGCTTTGGTTCTGTTTTTTTATTTTGGAGTAATGGGTCTTGGGTGATTTCAAGTGTTGTATGTGTTTTTGATTGATTTTTCAGTTGTTTTTGGTATATGGGGTTTAAAGTTTGTATCTTGTGGGTGGAGTGAATTGGGGTTTTTTTTTTTTGGGTGCGGATTGTATGTGTTTTGGTTAATTTGTGAGTTGGTTTTGGTAAATGGGGTTTAGATTTTGTATCTTGTGGGTGGAATGAATTGAAGTTTGGTTTGCTTTTGTGATTTTGAAGCAATAGGTTTTAGGTGATTTAAATTTTGGATTTTTATTTTTGGTATTGTATGTGCATTGGTTGATTTTTGAGTTGTTTTTAGCTGATCAGGAAAGAACAAAGTTTGTTGGGCAAATGGGGTTTATACCTTACAGGTGGGAATGAATTGGGATTGGTTTGGTTTTGTGATTTTAAGTTATAGGTTTTTGTTGATTTGATATAATATGTATTTTTAGTGTTGCATGTGTTTTGGTTGATTTGTGAGTTGTTTTGAGATGCAGAGCTCAAGCTCCTTCATGCTTACCAGACTACTCACATCGGGGACCGTGCTAGAATCCTTGCTGTTGGGCTCTCTTCCCGCAAGAACCTGTGTGTTAATTCGCGTGTTTTGGCTGCGGAGAATCGGGACTCAGTTGATGCTAGTTGCCGGAGACTGACGGCCAGTTGGGTCAGGGCGGCAGCAGCGGCAAACCCCAATTTGCCCACATGTGAGTTTTTTGAAGAGTATGAGAAGGCAGGGTCTAATGCAGTGTTGCCTCCCGGGGTTTATACCTTGCAGGTTGAATTGAACTAAGATTTTTGTGTTTTAATTGATATCTGTGTTATTTTGGCAAATGGGGTTTATACCTTGTGGGTAGAAATGAATTGTGATTGATTTGTTTTGGTGATTTCAAGCAATGGGTGATCTTTAATTTGAATTGGGATTTTTGTGATGTATATGTTTAGGTTGATTTGTAAGTTGTTTTGGGTGATTTCAAAAGAACATGTATTTCCAAATGGGTTTTTACCTTGTGGGTAGGAATGAATTATAATCAGGTTATTTTTTGTGCATTGAGGCAATGGGTTTTGGTTGATTTGAATTAGAAAGTTTTGAGTTATATGTGTTTTTGGTTGATTTGTGAGGTGTTATGGGTGATTTAGGAAAGAGCAAGTATTTTGGATTTATGTTAATTGTTAATCATCATACTCAAGAAGCTGGATCTTATCTTGCAGCTTGGCTTATGAAATATTCGTTTAATTCCTGGATTCTGTTTGGTTATGAAGAAACAACATGTTTAGCTATCTGTGTAATTCCTAGATTCTGATTAGTTATGAAGAAGAAACAAGTTTTGCCATCCTTGGAATCCATGTTGGCAGTATATTAACAATGTTGTTACATGAAGTCTGATTAATGCCCCTTGTTTTTTTTTTTAATAATTAAAGGATTATTATGAATAATATTGAGCTGTCCACCATAATATGAAATATTAATATGGCTAAGATTATTTCTTACATTCCAGTGATGTGTTGCAATCTGATAACATTTTACCAAATATTTCTGAGTTCCAAAATCATTTCTATGTTGAAAAATTCTTGCAGGATCTGAGGGCATACGGGAAGGAGAAAGGGTGGTGTCCATACTTCTTGGCACGACATATGGTGCAATTTGCAAATGTGGTGGTTTATAGTTATCAATATTTGCTTGATCCCAAGGTGGCTGGGTATATATCCAAGGAAATGCAGAAGGAGTCTGTTGTGGTGTTTGATGAGGCACATAATATTGATAATGTGTGTATTGAAGCTCTTAGTGTTAGTGTGAGAAGGCAGACACTTGAAGGAGCCAGAAGGAATCTCAGTAAAATGCGTCAGGAGATTGAGAAGTATGTGTTTTTCTTAAATTTTTTATTTCTTCCCATTTTGCTGTTACATGACGTATTAGGTTCATAATTGATTGGCTTCATGGACTTTAAATATTCTCTTGTAATTTTATGGAAATATGGAGCCATTATTGTATAGTTTGGTTAGACCAGTACCTGGAAAAGTCTTTCTATTTAATTTGTAGGCCTTCTGTGTTTGCCTGTCAATATTCTGATGTGATTCTTAAGAAGTAATGGCTGGATTTCTCCTGCTTAGATTCATTTTTAATTTCTTTGAAGCATAAACTAAAATTTGATGCAGCTTTTATGAAATTGTTTGACATGGTAGGAAGGTTTAAGGCCACAGATGCTGGTAGATTGCGCGCAGAGTACAATCGGCTTGTTGAGGGTTTGGCACAAAGAGGAAACTTACCTTGTATGTGGATTGCACTGACGTTAATATTCATTCTCAAGACCCAAGAGTTTATTTATTTATTTTTTGGACAATGTCCTTAGTTATCTTGAGCTGGACTTCTTTCTCTATGCAGTCACGGACAACTGGCTCTCCAATCCTGCCTTACCTGATGATATTCTGAAGGAGGCTGTGCCTGGAAATATCCGCCGAGCAGAACATTTTCTGCATGTCTTACGTAGATTGGTCCAATATCTGGAGGGGCGGCTGGAAACTGATAACGTTGAGAAGGAGGGGCCTGTTGGCTTTGTTGCATCTATTAATACTCATGCTGGAATTGACCAAAAAACACTGAAGTTTTGTTATGATCGCCTACATTCACTGATGTTAACACTAGAAATCACTGACACTGATGAATTCTTACACATCCAAACAATATGTGACTTCGCAACACTTGTAGGGACATACACTCGTGGTTTTTCAATTATAATTGAACCTTTTGATGAGAGAATGCCCCATATTCCTGACCCTGTGCTGCAGGTTGGTTTCCCTTCTTCATCTTCACCCTGCTTTGTTTTTGTCCTTTTTCCTCTTATTTCTTTTCCGTATTATTTTACCTTTAGGGAACACTTTATATGTTGGCAAACTTTCAGTATTCTGCAAATGGAATGGATGTTTGACTCCAATGTTAATATGTACCTTATGAAGTCCTATTCAACAATCTGTTGTATGTAATTTTGAACTTACAACATCTATGTTTAAGGCCACTTTTTCTTTTTCTTTTTATTTTCCCAGCATCTTAAGTAATGAATCTAATGGGTTGATGTTTCTGATCCTTCAATTTTATATATTTAAACCTATAGATGCTCTCCCATCAGCCATCTACCTGCTTATGCAGATGTGTCTGTTTGCTGTTACTAGGTCTAATTTTATATTTTTGACAGTGGATGCAATTAAGATTTCCATCCTGTTTGGCATATCAGCTTTTTGAATTTATTATTGATTGGTTTTTCCCTCTAATGTTTGGTATTTCAGCTTAGTTGCCACGATGCTTCTCTTGCCATAAAGCCCGTATTTGATCGATTCCAGTCAGTTGTCATTACATCTGGAACTCTGAGTCCAATTGATCTCTACCCCCGTCTACTTAATTTCCATCCAGTTGTTAGTCGAAGTTTTACTATGTCCTTAACAAGAGATTGCATATGCCCAATGGTTCTCACTCGTGGAAGGTATAAAGTTCAGCTAAAATCCATTAGCATTTTACAGGCAAATAATGATTTTTAGTCTTTTCAGTTTGGTTCTCACCTTTTAATTCGTAATACAACTAGACCCCTTTATTAATACTTTAGTTTGTCGCTTAGTATCTGGTAAATTGGTTCTTATTTCAGTGATCAGCTTCCTGTCAGTACCAAATTTGACATGAGAAGTGATCTTGGTGTTGTACGAAATTATGGGAGGCTTTTACTGGAGATGGCATCTGTTGTTCCAGATGGGATTGTATGTTTCTTTGTTAGTTACTCATATATGGATGGCATAGTGAACAGTTGGAATGAAAATGGAATTTTAAAGGTAGCAGTTCTATCTATATTCTTTTAGTTTCAAGTATTTTCCTTGAATTTCACCTCACCGTCCTTCATTAGTTTGTTAGGTATCTGCTTATGCTGAAAGGTGCTTGATGCTCTCATTTTCACAGGAAATAATGCAGCATAAGCTTGTCTTCATCGAGACTCAGGATGTTGTAGAAACTACTTTGGCTCTTGACAACTATCGCAAGGCTTGTGATTGTGGGAGGGGTGCCATCTTTTTCTCTGTTGCCAGGTACCGTATTAGTCCTACTAAAATGCTTTTTTTCCCCTTTAAATTCTTTTCAGGGGTAAAAAGCTGCCTTTACATGTTGAAATCTATAATACTTGAATTCTTGACTGTTTTCAACCTATGTAGCCTGCAAAGGTGGAGATTTTAGTTTAACTCATTCTCAATGCTTGGAAGTGTTTGAGTTATAGCCTATTGGTTTCTCTAATATTTTACTGGAAAAAAAAAACTTTTGAATACCATTTGCAATCAAATGAAAAAGGATGTCGTACCCAATGCATAAAGCTCCCACTTTTGTGGGGTTTGGGAGAGGTTACAGTAGGCAGCCTTACTCCCAATATTTTTGGAGAGACTAATTCTCGAACTTGAACCTACGACCTGTCGCTGTTGGTGGAAGGCACTTGCCATCACAATGGTGTAAATTTTGAAGTATAATCTTTATGTTAATACCATAAGTGACTAAAAGAACACCGTGCCATGTCTCATTTGGTCTGAGGCAACCTTCTCTTGATCTGGTGCCTTTAGCACTGCTGATGTTAGCATATAAAATATTTCCAAAAGATTTTTGTGATTTTTAAGCCTAAAGTTTTACATTTTTTTATTATCTCTAGTCTCTACTGTATCTTTTTATGAGTGTTGTGTCCTTTTCTGGTTCTTAAAAGGAAGCTTGTGGAAGGGGAAATCTTTTATTGATCTAGGTTCATTTAAAATTGAAAATATATCTGTACTTTTGCAGGGGAAAAGTTGCTGAGGGTATAGACTTTGATCGACATTATGGTAGACTGGTCATTATGTTTGGTGTTCCTTTTCAGTACACATTGAGCAAGTGAGTTTTTAATCCACAGTTCTATGTTATTGTTGCTTATGAAATTGATTGTATATGATGTGACAGATGAAAATATGGTTTGCAGGATTTTGCTTGCCCGGTTGGAATATCTACGGGATACCTTTCAGATTAAGGAAGGAGATTTTCTGACTTTTGATGCCTTGGTATTGTTCCCTTGCCCTTGTATTCTTTTGGCTGTCTTGTTTCAAAATTCATTTTTTGTGTAATAGATTAATATTTTTACCATTGGATTTTACTGGAGCAGAGACAGGCTGCTCAATGTGTGGGCCGAGTGATCCGGTCAAAGGCTGATTATGGGATGATGATCTTTGCTGACAAAAGGTCTGTGTATATATATATACACTAAAATACCACCTGTTTATCAAATAATTTTTCTAAATTTTTATATAAATTGATCAAACGTTTGTGCTTTTGTTAAACTTCAGCCACTCCATAAGTATTAGTTTTTGTAATTTAAGAACTTCATATGGATATTTCAAGTATCATTATGCTGATTTTACGTAGTGTTGGGACTTGGGACTCTTGAAGTTTGGGCTAAAATCATACTCATATTTGTCGAGAAACTTAGGTGAAGACAAGGGGATTGAACCTTGGACCTTGGCCACCACATGGGGTGGGAGTGCCACTTGGCCCAAAGGCCAATGGTGATAATTGAGTAAAATTTAGTACAGAATCATCATAACTTAGATATTTGCAGTACTTTACCACGTATCCTCTTCTTTCATTGTTAAAGCAAATAAGATAACTGACAATATTTGATTCCAAAATGAATAGAAGTAGGAAGGAATTAGTTGAGTTTACCTGCGGCTTTTACACTTAAATTGCTATACTTTTATTGGGAAAACATCTTTGATGAGTGCTCTGTTTTATTTATTGTTGCAGTCCCCAGAAGCACTAACCACTCACTAATTTAGATTAAACATATTTATCTTGAGATAATTTTCTCTGTTGGATTGTTGACCTAAATTTTGTGCAGGTATAGCCGTCATGACAAGCGCTCTAAATTGCCTGGGTGGATACTGTCACATTTACGTGATGCACACCTGAATTTGAGCACAGACATGGCTCTGCATATAGCACGGGAGGTAGGTCCCTGTTACTACCACATGTTTGTACAATCTTCTCCCATTTTTTACAGTTTGAAATCGACAAATCTGTTATGACTATTGAGGATGGGCAAAAGGCCAAATTTGAAAGCACATCAGAGTCATGTGTTATCGGTTTCACCAAATAGCAATCAAAGGACATTCTAGATTATCCAATTGTTTGAAATTGCTTTCTTTTACTTTTTTCCCTTTTGTATGTGTTTTTTGGGGAAAGACCATGGGTTTTGGGTGTGGGAGCAGTTAGCCTCAGTCACACATTACCCTGTGCACATATGCCTTCGCCACAGTGCTTTCTGGCTTTGGTTGTCTTAAACCAGATAAAGATATTTGTACCAAGAAAAAAAAAAAAAAAGATGATCTCTCTGGTTGATCACTCATTAACTTTTTAATGGAAACAAAATTACCGAAAGAAAATTCTACAACTATGGATCAGAAAAATGTTAAACGGTGTGTTATTCAAGCAAGATGACAAAATTCAATGTTCATATCCTGTGTGCAAGTCAGTTTGATACAATAAAATAAATTGCGAGTTTGTGATATAGAATATGGTTGTAAATCTGATAATGTGTTCTCTCTGGTTTCAGTTCCTTAGGAAGATGGCTCAACCATATGATAAGGCTGGTGGCAGCGGTAGGAAAACCCTTTTGTCCCAAGAAGATGTGGAGAAGATGAGCGATGGCATCTTGAACGAAATGCAGTATTGAGGATTTATCTGCCTGCTAGCAAGTTTTCAGTCTGAGGGTGGTTTGTTGGTCGATCATTCATTCCTTGGGATCCATGCTTACATAGAGTAGTTGGCTAAGTTGTGGAACAATTATGTGAGAAATAGCTTCCTCTTACAGCAGAAAATACCATTCTTATAGCACTGAATTTTCCCTGATCCTTGAATTCAAAGAGGTGTTAGAATGTTCTGCGTGGTCTCACAAAAATCAAATTTTGTTTTGTTTTTATTTTTTTCGTTTCTTTCTTGGGGGGACAAATTCCTGGTGCAGGTGTATATTTTTAGTTATACTGCCATTCCCTTTTCTCTATTGTGAGTTGTGGTATTTGTGGCTTATTTTCGTACTGTCAAATCATAAAGCATTCATGAATTTTCCTCAGTAATGTATCACTCTCTTTTGTTGCCCCACAGATGAATAGACTATAATAAGTGAAAACTATTGAGGACAACAAAACAGAGATTATGATTATGATGAATGTTATTATAAGCAAATTATAAGTAACAAAACAGGGCTCCGGTATAAGCCTATCTGCCCTGAAGCTTTGAATTTGCCTGGTTAAAGCTTAAGTTAGGGCTGGTCTTTAATAGTGAATGAATATATATATATATATATTAAATAATTAAAAATATTCATTCAAAAAAAAAAAAAAAAAAAAAGAGGTACATATTACAATCATATCCTACAATGAAGCTCACTTTTATTTTTTTAATTGTTTAACTTTCCTTATTTACTTATATGCAACTTTTTTAAACCTCATTTTTTGAAGTTTACCAATTTTTATTGTTTGATGATACTGTCTGGACTTATGAAACTGTCAAATTCTCTAGCTTTTGTGACGATCATATATCTCTTACTAACAGCTTAGCATTTGAATCATAGTATAATCCATGATTTTTAACTCTCTCTCTCTCTCTCTCTCTCTCTCTTCCTTATTTATTTAGTATATATATATTTAATGAAGTGAAAAGAGATGCATTTATACGTGTCGATTGGTTTGCATGAAGGCTAAAAGTTCATAACTATTGAACAGCTAAAAGGTTATATACAATGCTAATTATCATGCTGCTTAATTACAAATATTACTTTTGGTCATCTCCTCTTGGCCATAACGATGATTAGCTATATAGTCAAATATTATCTTCAAGATATAGTATCAACAGGCGTTACTAGACCAATTTTATATTGCATTTCTTGAACCTTTATGCTAACATACACTTTGTTAGGTTACGCTTGGGAAACGAATACTAAATCTCACAAGTACTAAAAGATTGTACATTGCTACTTCAATAAGTCAGTAATTTACGGATTCCCCCCCAACTCATATCCTTCAATTATCTAAGAGTCAGTATGGGGTATGATTTGATTTATTGCCCTCTTCACTTCCACAATGCTTGTTTTCTTCCCATTAACATTCTCTTTCACCTGAAGATACACACAAAAAAGAAGAATTAGTATCATGATATACATTACAAATGAGTTTAATGAAACAAATTAGTAAAATATTAATCAAAACTTTAAAACAATGTTAATGAGAGGATATCTTGTACATTCAATATATATATATATATATATCATCTTTCTCACAGTATATAGGTCACATGTAGATGTAATATCAATAAATTATGAGAGAAAAGATACATATATCAGATGTATGTGATATCTATTGATTAATTATATGTTCAGCATTGTACCTTGGCTCTCAATTCAGCTACAAAGAACCCACTGTTCAATGAAGATTGCACTGTTGTGGTCTCAATTCGGAGCTCTCGGAGCTTTTGCATGATATCAAGTAACAACCCTTCTCTGTAAGGACATTGGAGCTCCAACAACCCTTGACTCTCTATAATTGACACTTCTACCGAGGTTCCTGTTGGCGTCGCTGGTGGTGATGAAGGTGGCGGTGGTGGAGGTGGTGGAGGTGGCGGCGGCGGCGGTGGTGGTGACTCGACAACCATCTTGGACTTTGCAACACCACCACTCCCTTCCACAATTCTCAACTTTCTCTTATCTATGCCGGATAGGCTGGCCCGAGTCCGGTCCGAAGTTACCCCACTAGTAGTGGCCCGCAGATCTTTTAAACTACTAGACCTTTGCAAGTCTCCAGTTGATCTTGACCGTTGATCAGCCTCCATTTGTCTATTACGTGCCTCAAGATCCTGAATCTTTTTACGCAATTGTTTCACATACTCAATTGTGTCACCTAATATTGAGGCCTTGTCCATTTTGGTCACGAATGGCACTAGTGACCTTAGTATAATGAACCTCTCATTAAGCTTCTCACGGCGGCGCCGCTCAGCTAAGACATGGTTAGCACTAAGCTCATCTTGTGGGGTACCCTTTTTGAACCGAGTGGCAACATCACCATCCCTTAATTTTGGTGAATTTTCATCACGGTACTTAGTGTGAAGAAGTGGTACACTAAATAAAATGTACTTTAGGAGCCATTGTGATGTGCCCTCAAGTGGGACCTGAAGGTGGTGGTCCACACGGATTGTCCACTTGGCAAAAGCTGATTGGTTGGAATAGGGGATGTAGGTGGATGAGTCAGTAGCCCATCGGGGCTGTGTTTGGAGGATGGTGGAGACTGTTTGAGAGTAATGGGTATCCTCTTGTGTCAAGTCGTCTAATGGAGGAGTTCCTCCTGCACATATACACAAACACCAACACATTGACAAATGAGAATGATTATAAAATAATAATGGGGTTCATTGATTTTGTGGATTAACTTCTATTTTCTTATTATAACAATGATTATCCCAATAAAAGGAATTAGTAACTTTATTAGAAATATACCATGTTTTTCACAATTGTTTATGATTATTGTGATTATAATAATATATAGTATATTTTTTTTGAAAATATAGCTTTGACCTAATTTTATACACAAGAAGCCATAGTAACAATATTAAACTAATTTATGCGAAATATTATTTCTTTATAATATTTATTAAAAAAATTAAGATTCATCACCAAGTGGGTTGAATCAGATATAAGGTAAACAATTTATGCAATAATTTTATGAAAAAGTATTGGGAGCCTCGGTAAAAGAAGAAAGGTAAACCATTTATGTAATAATTTTTCTAACCCAAGTTAAAAAAAAAAAAAAAAAAAAAAGGATCCAAAATGGTTATTGGGGACAGAGTATATATATTATTTACTTAAAATATTTATTAAAAAAAGAAAGATCCGAAAGGGTTATAGGGGACAAAGTGTCAACCATAATATTGAATTTTGCATGGGTTAGTTGAACATTTCACTCCCCAAAAGCCAATAACTGTGGAGATTTATTGCATCGTTGCACGCAAGTCGCGACAACTAACCACATAAATGAGGTTTGTCCCTTTTCAGCCAAAACAAAGTACGAAAATTACAATTTGCCGCCCAGCACAGCACCACTTCCACGGAAAAAAAAAAAAAAGGGGGCGCGTGGACTTGTTTTCATGGGCTACCAGTGGCCAGTGGCAGTGGGATCCATTGGTAGAATCTAGAACTTGTCAGTAAAAGCCAAAAAATATATATATACATATACATATACTGCACATTACTCTATTTTTTTTATTTCCCATGTGCATGGACTATCATGTCACTCTGCTGAACATCATCATCATACAGTGATTAGGGGACTTAATGCAGTGACCCCCACAGGGCCCACCATTAATTGTGACCCTATTCCTTTTTGGAAAGCAAATTTATTAGTATCATACATTTCAATGATACGTGTGCTAAAGCTAGTAAGTAGGAGTCCGAGTAAGATCTGGTATCATATATTAAAGTCAATTATATACTATTAACTCATGTCACGTGCTCCCTGTTGTATTGAATCACTGCTATGTGCAGTGCAGTGCTGAATAGTGAATACACCACTATTGTATTTGTATGTGCAGTATTAATTGAATCACTATTTTAGTTGGAGGCCTTTATTTATGAAGTCAATTATTACTACTGTGGTATTTATTTAGTTGGAAACCCTAACTAACTAACTAACTACCGGTTTTTTTGATGTACCTGAAGATGGTGGTTGAATTTGAATTCCACTGCTTGTTGGTTCTTGTAACATTGGCCATCTTGGGGCTGACTCGCCTCGGTACGAGTCGGCTCGACGTTGGTGGTGGTGGTGGTGATCAGCAATTGGGTTTCCAACAGCGAGCATGTGAAAATCAGAGTCCAAATTGTTTGACGCGTCATCTGGTGAGCCTAGTCGGATGTCCTCTGACATCTCCAGCTGCATAAGCTCGCTGGGTTGATCAGTTGTGGCCACGGCCACTATGGCATGTGGGTTTTGGACTGCCATGGCCCTACGACCATTACGGCCCGTTTCGGCTTCTGAGTCTGATTCTCCACCTTCATCCTCCTCTTCTTCGTCCTCTTCCTCTTCCTCTTCCTCTTCCTCCTCCTCGGCATTGATAGGTGGGTCTGCTGAGGTGTAAACAGGCGGGACTGGTGGTGAGTGGAAGCGCGTGTGGCCCGATGATGAGGCAGGATTGGAAGTGGAGTGCTCCGAAAGAGCTGGTTTTGGTGGCTGAGGGTTGTGGTGGTGATGGTCACTGAAGAAACTCTGGATGTGTTGAACAAATGCAAGATCCTCTTGCACCTACAATAAATCATCATCATCATCATATATATATATACACGCGCATGTAATTGTAAGTGAAATTTTTAGTACAATATATATATTTTTTTTTTCTTTTTAAGCAGAAGAGTACTAATAGTAGTAATGACAGAAAATTGTTCATACGTACCTTATCAGTTGTGCCAAGTTCCACAACACCGTCAAGTAGAGGAATGCATACTACAGTCTGAAAGAGAAATTAATGTGGTTTTTAATTCTTAGTTCATAATGCAAATTAATCAGAGAGCAAGACAAATTAAATTACCTGAACACGAGCACTCTGGTCCAATGCCAAAGTGGTAAGTTCATGTTGAAAAAACAAGGAGAATGTAGTTAGTTATTGAACTGGATATTGGGATAATATATAAAATATGCTACTCACTACTAAAAACAAAGCATTAGCTTCCAAAATAATTTTAAGTTATCAATTTTTGTTTTTTCTTTGTTTTGTATATAACTTAATTTCCATTAGGAAATTATTCAAGTTGTTATAATATTTTTCTGTACTTAATTCCTGATCTATATATCAAGTATGTGTATTTGTCTTGAAAAATTTACATAAACGGTGATTTAGCCAAATGAAACCTCTATTGTATGAAACATTTTACATTTGTGAGTGTGAAACAATAATTACTATTGGGTCCGTACAATTTTTTTATTTTTAAAAAAAGAAAGAAAGAAAGGTAAAATAGTAATAGTAATTGTAAAATGCTCACAGTTGAAGTACGAACTTCACTAATAAGACAAAAAGTGCTTAGTGCAAATCCAAATCTTTAGCTTTCTTTACCATCAAATTTTCAAAGAGGAAGACAGGTAGAGATACCTTGGCAAGAATGGCTCTAGAAAAAGTCTTGCTATCGACATCATTAGCACCGGTGAGCCATACATGCTGCCGCCTTGAATATGCTTTTCCAGGTAACCTACAATAATTCCTCCCCTCGTAAATTACATGTCTATAATGAACCTTTAAACGCGTATTATGCAGAAATACACACATATATAGAATCAGAAA
The DNA here is from genome assembly GCF_932294415.1 of Quercus robur. Taxonomy (NCBI): domain Eukaryota; kingdom Viridiplantae; phylum Streptophyta; class Magnoliopsida; order Fagales; family Fagaceae; genus Quercus; species Quercus robur. The sequence goes on along the minus strand of NC_065545.1, from coordinate 20,296,283 downwards.
ATATGTGTTTTTTGGGGTGAAAGTGAGAGAGTTGCAAATGTCATATAACCTTTATACATTTTCTTTGATATAGGTATAGTAAGAGTGTCCTAGCTAGGTTTTTTTTTGGTCATGTTGTTATAGAAATGCATGATTTACAGCTAAATGTGTTTAAACGTGTGGTCCAAATCTTCTAGAAAAATAGTACTAGATGAGGATTTTACATGTTAAAAAGAGCCAGCATGGTTAAATTCTGATCAGTGCTCCATCCCTTTCCGTTATTAAAAAAGGGTACAACACAGCCCTCTATGAGAGCAGTGAGTACTCAGAGCCTTGAAAGCTTAGTTTCGAGGTCTTAGCGAGAGAGAGAGATTTATGAAATCTTAGTAGGACGTCCTTTAGTTGCATAAATAAAACGGGGATTTGGGTTTTGCTTGTTTTTTCAAAAGAGATAGGAAGTTCATTGATCCAGTGTGATCAACCTCTATTTATTTATTTGACTCTCTCTCTCTCTCTCTCTCTCTCATGCACCTTGACTTTTTGATACAGCACTCTCAGAATATAGTCCCAGTAACCACCAAAGTAGTTTTCAGTCTTACAATTGTAAAAAAGACAAATCAGTGTAAGCCTAGTAACCCTGAAAACATGAAGTAAAAAGTAAAAACCAAAAAAGTGGTGCAAAAGGCTCTCACTTGACGTGTTGTAAGGGCAATTTATACGATGTCAATACCATGTTTCAAAAACAAGCAAGTAATTCAACAAAAAAACAAAAAGAGCAGGTTTTGTGTTTGAAGAACTTTGGTGCACTGTCTAGTTAGCTTCTATTTTGGACAAGCTCAATTACTAGCTCTTTGTTGTGCCTATTTTCTGGCCTTGGACTAGACTTTACAGTAGTAACTGTCACCTAATGATTTCGTCCACAATTACATAAGAGAAAGACAGATAGAAAGACGGTCGTCATTATTTTCTTGGCTCACTTCTTATAAGAAAGAAATTGAAATGAATGTCCTACTATCTGGGAAAGGAAAATTTTGAAATTCCTTCGGTAACTTTTGAAAGAGAGACAATAGATAAATTGGAAGAGAGAGCATTGCATGTGTTGCTTGCCTATGTGACAAAGTGTATGAAACAAAAGGAAATCATTCACAGCCCATGATTTTATTTTATTTTTTCTGCTGTTTTTACTTGCAATTTGGTACACACTCATGAGATTCACTTCAAGAAATTAAGATTGATGTAAACACAAAACAGTTCACAAGTTAAAAAAAAAAAAAAAATAGTAAATGGTTTTCAAGTCAAATGACATTTTCCATTGCTTCCAACTGATGTTTTCAGAATTCAAATCCTTTTTTTCCTACTTAAAATGTACCAAGAAAAGGAAATTAATTAAGACAGAAACCCTTACATTAAATTTTTTATCTAAAGAAAGGAAGCTAATCTAGCAGAAAGTGTGAAGTAATTAATTCAACTTACCCCGCCCCGGGAGGAAAAGAGAAAGAGACACACATCAAATAGAACCACTCCGACTCCGTCAAGTCCTCTGGCGACAAAGCAGCACAAGGCCTTCGTGCCGGCTGGTTAGTCTCTCCGGCGGACAATGAATCATAGAGCTCTCTAAGCTGCTGGCTTCTCTGAAGGGATGCTTCCTCAGCACTAACCTCCATAGGTTGCACTGTTTTCCTAGTCTTAATTGCTCCATTGTAATACCCATCTGCCCAAACTAAGATCCTGGACCATCATAAACATCAAGAAATGAGTAACAAAAAATCTCACAACCCCAAATTACGCAACCATAATCATACATAATTGATAATGAGAAATGGGTTTTGATCAAAAAGTTTTCTTGTTGCTCGAAATTAATTAATTAGTTATAATTACCCTTGTTGTGGACAGAGTTGCCAGAAGAGACTATAAGTCCATTGAACCGATTGCACCGCCGCCTGCAACATATTTTGAAGCCGGCTACTTGGCGGTGCAGCCATGCTTGCAGCTGAGTTTCAAGCACCAAACCTACTCTATCTCCTTTTCTATCAAATATCAACTCAAAAAAAGAAAATAAAAGGAAAGAAATACAAAAAAAATGAAAGAAAGAAAATCACTTTTGGATTCCAAAGATAGTAAATAGACAGAAAGGAGAATTAGCCATTTGAGCTAAAAAAATCAAAACCCCTTTAATCCCAAAAAAATAAAATAAAAAAAGATGAAGGAAAAGAAAGTGAGAGAAGAAGTTTAGGAAAGAAGAGAAGGTAATATGGCAGACCTGCAGGTGAGGAAGAAAGAGAGAAAGAGAGAGGAAAAAAGTTAGATGACTTTGAGGAAGATCTGTGAGTTGCCCAAGAAGTGCTACAACTTTGTAAAGGTCGATGATCCAAACAAAAAAAAAATACACAAACACACACCCAAATGATAGTATTGAAGGGTCGTTAGACTATGTTGATGGCTAAAAATATTCAATAGAGAGAGAGTGTGTGGTTAGGGTTTGTGTGTGTTTGGCATAGGAGAGAGAGAGAGAGATATGTAGGTTTTGACCGGTCGGTCTACCAGACAGTTCTGATACATGTCATTTTGTGTGTGTGGGTTTTTGTTAGTTGTGTGCGCGCGTTTGTGTGTTGTGTTGGCAAGTGAGAGTGATATTTGAAGAGCGAAGACTGAGCGTTGGAGCTGAAGAAAACGAGTTTGCATTGGGTAGAGAGGTACTACACACCAATACTTCCACACCCACCTGTCAGATTTATAGTAGCTCTAGTTTCTCTCTAATTTCTCAAGACTAATGTTTATTAGAACATAAATATCATATATATATATATAATCTGAATTCATATTTGATACAACTTTTAGTATGTTTCAATCATTTTAGATTGTGAAAATTTTATAAAAATGATTGTGTTTTTAGGCAAAATTCACATGATATATATATGGGTCTAATGACTAGTGAAAAAGCCATTAATTTTCAACTATGAATTTCGGCTAATTAGGTGAGCACATTGAAAGTATGTCTGTGATTCTTTTGTGCAACTAGTGTTTTGTTTTAAAAAAATGTGACAAGAAGAAATTATTATTGCCACGGTCAAGGGGAAAGGGTGGTGTACTATATTAAAGATAACCCCAAGAAAATGGTTAAATAATTGGGTCACTGCTGGTTTGGTACCCTCACCCTAATGATAAGGGTGTACTTATCTTTTGCTTTTTGTTAGTTAATTTAAAGTATGTGAAGGGTAGATGAGGTACTAAAAAAACTCAAAATCTACTCTAAAATAAATACTTGATTGATTAAGACTGTGCTTGATTGTTGAAAAGAGTGACTTCTTAATAAAGTCAATTTAGGCAATGGAGAAGGAAGTGGAAAAAAGGGGCCATTGTTTAATTGGATCCTTAGTTGAAATTTGAAACCTACTTTCTTGAAATGAGAAGTACGGAGGAGAACCAAAAACTAAAACACATAAGCAATCAATTTAGGATAGAGTTTTTCTCTAAACCTTCAAACTATTCCTATATCTTTTTATTGAAAGTGAATTTTGAAAATCTAATAATTAGATTGTATTTTTTTTGTGTTCTTAACACACATGTTTCTTTCAAATCATGTATTATTTATTGCTCGATCAATAAACTTATTTTTTATGCATAATTTTTTACCATAAAAATTTGAAATTTAAACATGTTATTGTTGATATAGCTATTAATCTTTGATATTCTTAAAATTTTGCAAGAATGGCAGATATAAAAAGAATATGTAAACAAATAGTTAGAGTTTCAAAATACACATCTAATAAAAAGATATATGAAGAGTTTGAAGGGTTTCTCTTTAAACTAGTTTGAAGAGAATCATTTTCCACCAACTTATACTTGAGACAATTCTTTTTTATTTTTATATTGTTTAATAACTATCAATTCATGATTATGATCAACCCTATTATTGGACTACATTACAAATTTTCTTAACAAAGATGTCAAATTTCATATTTAATCAAATAGCATTTATTATATATCCAACTTATACACTTATGTTTTTGGCTAATTAATTACACTTTTGCTCCTTTTATGGTTTGAGTTGTTTCTATTTGATTCTTTTTTTTTTTTTTGTTTTTTTTGTTTTTGTTTTTGAGAAACCTTCTATTTGATTCTTTATGTTAAAAAAAAAAGTTTTATTTTCGTCTCTTACATTTGGTATTGTTTCCAATATCGTCCTCCTATCCAAATTCATTATTTTAAAATGACGTTTTAAGCCCATTAAATTCATGTAAGAAAGAATGACTTTAAAAAGAATCTCTCTCTCTCTCTCAACCTTGCACCATTACATGCTCACTGTGACCACACTCCCACCGCACTCCAAATCTTCCAAAAAATACCACTCAAATCCTCCTTTAAATCTCATAACTTGCTAGGAAAATACCAAATCTCTCAAGATCCTCCCAAAATTTAATTTCCCCAAACCCTCTCTAAATTATCAAAATTTGTTGATTTTTATTATTATTAAGTTTTGAGGAGTCCTCTCCTCTCCTCTCTTCTCATTGATTTATACCATGACTAAACTCTCTTTCTCTCTCTTATCTCATGTTGTCTTTGTCATCCCCAAGCCTTTCACTCGTTGAAGCAAAGCCAAAAATCCCTAAGAAAAGGGAAAAAAATATAATTTTATTTCATTAATGTTTTCTATATTTTTGAAAGAGTTGGGTTCAAGTTACACCTGGTGTAATAATAAATAATGTTCCACTACTCAATAACTTATTATTGAATTTATATTTTAAAAATCCAACCGTTGAATTACATATTCTATATGTTCTTAATATACATGCCAAATTTCATTCCAATAAGTTGTAATTTACTGTTTGATCCATAAACTAATCTTTTATGCATTATTTCAAACTATAAAAACTTAAATTTAAACAATTGATTGATGATATGGCTATTGATATTTGATTATCTTGAAATTTTGCAAGTACATAGAATATATGAAGATAATTTAATCTAATGGTGAATTTGTCAAAATTTACATCTAATTAAAAACTATTGGTTAGTGTAACATTACTTAAAATTACACTAGATTAAACTTGAACCCAACCCTTTTTAAAATATAAAAGTTGATTTAGGTTAATTAATGCGTAAAATGTCGACTACATAAGAGAGATCATACAATATTATTGAATTACAAGATTCTTTAATAAAAAATGAAAATTTTAAAATATAAGGGATTGAAAAGAAAACAAACCCAAAAGTAAAGGGGCTAAAATTGTAATTTAGTCTATATATATGTGTATTTTTTTTATATTACTAAAATTTAAAAATACTAAAATTTTATCATTTTATAGAAATGATAGTCATTATTATATGATTATGATATCTTACAACCTTGAAGGTTATGAGAACATTATATAATATAATGTTACATTTGTTAAAATATTCATCTAATAAATTGAACCATATAAGTTATAACATCAAAAGAATATACACCCAAAAAAAAAAAAAATCTAAATAATTTGAAGAAATTAGTTTTACCTTGTTAGAGCTTATCATACGCATTAGTCACACAATGATCATTAATTAATTATGCATCGCAGATTGTCTTTTTGGTATCATTGAGATTTGAGCTTGACGAAAAGTTTGAACAATAGCCCAGCTGAAAAGTTAGTTCAGCTTTGACTTTGAGATAAAATTCTAGCCGGAATCATCCTACGACCCGCTAGTTAATGATCAAGCCCATATAAAAGTTGGGCTACCAAGTCACTTTTAATTGCCTCACGTAGGTATATAAATTTTATAACATTTTGTTTATCAATATTTAACACATACCATTAGAGACTTGAGGCCTTTCGAAAGTTTAGTATGTTTCTGTTTCAGCCAAAAGTGAATGTTTAATATTATTTACTGTTTGTTTATTGTCAGTGCACACATGCACTGGTAAAGTTGAGACAAATTAGTTCACTTATTTTGAGTTTGAAAGGCATGATTTTGTAAACACATACCATTACAGATTTGGGATACCAAGTCACTTTTAATTAGTTCATGTCTTTTGTGTTTGGAAGGTATAAATTTCACATGCTGATAAAGGCATACCATATTAGAGATTTGAGATCTGCTGATGGTTAAGTATGTTTCTATTTCAACAAAAAGGGAAAGTTCAATATGTTTATTTTCAGTGCCCTCATGTGCACTAGTAAAGTAGAGACTGATGCTAGAATATGTAGGAACATATGCAAACAGCGATAGATGGAGTCAAATTACTAGCCTCTTCATTTTTCCATTTACAGTAAATATAATGCAATCACAGCCCAATAGCACTAAGGATTACGTTAACAATAACTTCAACACAAAAAAAATTCACAATTGTTCAAATAACATATTGTGATTAGTGCAGAATAAGAGTGATGTCCGTGTAATAGACTTATGTAGAAGTGATATTACATTAATTACAACTTAATATATAGTTTGAAGATCTCATTTTCTATGCATTAATTATTACTTATAAATAAAATAAGTGGTTGGTTATATATAGAGCTGCCCATATGGCTAAAGAGGTCATGAAGTGGGAAAGAGAGACAGTAAGCCACCCAAATATATATATATATATATATATATATATATTAGGTCCACACTGACTCTGCTGTTTCTCCACACTTTGGCAAACTATTACGTACAATTAATATAGAGATAAAGATAATTGAGGTATAGCTTTGATTATATGATCGGTTCATGAACTGAACACAACCAACAAATTAATTTCATTCTATGGCTTAGCCCTAGCATTGTTAATTGAAGGTGATAGCATAGCATTTTTTACGCCTTAGTTACTAGTGTGAGGTTCTTAGAGCACTTGACTTTCGCATTACGCCTTATTAATATGAGGTGATGATTCATTAGTGTAGTTCTTCCATCTCATGCACGTTGGAATATTTATTTATAGGTAGGATTTCCTTATACGTGGTCTCAACGTGTTGGTTAGAAAACGAACCCATGATCTCATGGAATCACTAGACTAATCTCTTAGGATCTATAGATTTAAAATTTGGTTCTTCTAACAAAAGAGATTAAAAAGTGTCACTAAATTACATGACTCTTGGCAATTGGTACATATTACTTCTTCTTTTTTAAGAAGACTTGACATATATTACTTAGTTGATTATGTATTGTGATGAACAAGACATGACTCAATTACCATTTATTATTGACATAGAACTAAGACACAGTTACAAGTCAGATTCATTGAAATAAATGTGATAATTTTGGTTTTTAAGGTAATACTTTGTGCACATAATTCTTAGGTTTCTTGTAACTTAGTAATACTAAGATACTACATGACCCTTGTAACTTAGTGTTATGGACTGGTCTCTTTCCTAAAAGAGAATTGATTCAAATTCCCTCTCTTGACTTACAACAATTTAATTATTAAACAAAAAAGTCCTTATTCTTGTTGACATTTACCTTTGTAAATTTTGAAATGGGATATATGACTGGCATTTGCAAAAGAAAATGAGCCATTTATCAGAAATGCAAAACATTGAAGCACTATAGTCTATTATGCTTTCTTTCACCCCCTCAGAATTTCAAAAGCAGAACCCTTGTAGGGTTGGCTAGTGCTCTATAATCTATATGTAATAGTTCTTACTATGCACTTTAAAATGACCGGTTTCATCTAACTTTCTAATCTGGACAACATACTTTAAGAAAAGAGAACAAAAGGATGGTTTGTTGAGGGTCATTTGTGAGAATCCAAGTAGAAATAAAAAAAGTCCAACGACAAGGGTAGCAAAGAATTGGAAAGAAGATGCCAAAACCATTAGGCCCAAGTGACAGGAATAATGGATTACAGGTTCATGAAATAAACAAATGAGCCTTGAAGAGGCAAGTGGGCTTAAAGAAGCCCAGAAAGAGAGAAATAGCATACCCATGGGCAGTATATGATGTAGAAAAGTGAGAAAGGGCCGCAGTAGGTCCAAAGTAATGCAAACAAAAAAAGTAAGGGGTTAATGGCAAGCCTATGAACCACAAGGATGAGAATAAGGTAATTGGGCCAAGGAAACCCAATGAAGTTAGTAAAAGCCTATGGGAATGCAGGGTTAGTAAAAGAGTCAAGGAAACCCAAAGAAAGCAAGTGGGCCAAGGATGCCCAAGAAAAAGACAAAAGGGACACAGGAGCCCATAAGTAGAAAAACCAATGGCCATACCAAGCCACTGGGGGAAAGAGTAAATAGTTGGCCTAAAGAGGCCCAGCAGGATTGAGTCATTACAGCAGGAATAACAGAATAATATGGCAGGAAATGAGGACAATCAAGAAGTGGGCCAAAGAAATATAAGGCCTATTATCAAATAAGGCCCAGCTCCTAAGAGGAGCGGGAAATTGAAAAGCAGCCCACGTAAAAGGTCAAATAAAATGGACGGCAAGCTATGTAGGCAAGCCTCCAGACCACGGTAGACAAATGAGCAGCAGACAGATTTTGGACACATATGGAAGGAAGGCACGCGCAAGGCTCAGGCACCACCAGCCTGTACCCAGTCAATACAGGGCATGGTGAGGTCGGGGGTCAGAGATTCAGAGGGCATGGTTTGGTGGTGGGGAGAGAGGAAAAATCTATTTTTGAGGTTCCGGCTCAGGTTCTTTCGAGGAAGTGTCCTGCTAGGATGACTTACAACCCAAAAGAAGTAAGTTGAGTTGGAACCACTAGGTACATGCTATGAGGGATAGAGAGAGAGAAAGAACCCAGACAGTAGCAGGAATGGGTGCCACGGTAGACAAACAAACAAAATACCCTTCTTTGTTTGGTGAAGGGGGGGGGGTGGCACATAGACGAACTAGTGGTGGTCGGCTAGTACACCCAGACCAAACAAAGGAGGTTAAGGACTAAAACAGTAAAATCCGATCACGTCAAGCATTATAAAAAGAGGATCTTGCCGTGAACAAAAAACAGAGCAACAACGGGAACTATAACTAAAAAATAGGAATTCGAAAAGAGATACCAAGAAATAGAAAAAAAACGAGTGGGAGGGAAAGAAAGAAAGCAACCAGAAAGAAAACAAAAGTGAGAATTAGAACGGCAAGCATGCATCGGTAGATTGATTACCTCTCTCTCTCTCATGAAATCCTACTCTCTGTTAAAACCAAAAGGGGCCTCTATGCATTAACCATTCAGGTCCGTTTCTCTTAGGACAGTTAATCTCCACTGTTGGACTTTTCCTGAGAAATTAATTGCGTTGAGAAGGAATGTTCTTTCCTCTCTGGTTTTGCTCCTGCGGACCAGATTTTAGTTGATTTCTTCATCTTCTGATTAACCCATACATATTACTATTTGCTCCCTTTCGTTCTATTCTTTTCTTTCTATAAAAGTGATTATTATTACTATGATTGTGTTTGGGGATCATTTGGTCATTTCCTACTAAGTAGCTAGATATTTTATTTGATCATTTGGCCATACATATTATGTCTGTCTGCCACAACTTGTCTGAAATAGCTCTGCCTGCCGCAAGCACGTTTCTGGCAAACCAGGCATAGTTTGCGCACAAGCCGGACCAAATTGAGTTGCAGCTGGACCGGTCCCAACTCTCTTATCCAGAAAACTTGGGCCTAGTACAGTAAGAAGCAGCCTAACACTACTAGCACAGCCCACTACTTTACATGGTTCAACTCTAAAATTTTCAAACAAACCATGTACTACTCCAATAATAATAATAATAATAGGTGAAGTTGAGAGAAACTTAAATTAGAATTCCAAATTAGAGTTCCAATTTTACGCTATGTGTTCTAATTATTTATTCTTAAAGAGTTTTATTTTTTAATTTTAGAATTAAATGTGGGGATCACATCATAAATATTCATCTAAGTGAGTTATTAAATACAAAAACCAAAGAGTCTAGAATAAATGAATTTAAAAAAAAAAGTGTTTCATAAAATTTTTTTTTTTTTAAAAAACATAGATAATTTACATTTTATACCTAATGATATCCTTAAAATTTTTTTGAAAAAGTTAATAAAATATAAAAATGACTATCAATAGTATTTTAATTATATATATAGGAATTATATTACACATCTTATTGTATATCTATGTATATGCATGAAATTACAAACTAGTTTAAAGATAGTAGGCATGTCTCAAAAAGCTTTTAAAAAATTTGGATGGATGCATGCAATTATGGTTTTTTCAGGGTTCATATAAAGTTTACATGCTGAATATGATAGGGGCATGGTATGATTAGAAGGAACAACCCAATTTTTTGGAATCAAGACTTGCAACTAGTCCTATGTCTTTAAAATATAGATTCACTTAATAACTTTATAGCATATGTGGTGAATCTATACCTTGGGTTTTCCTAGAAATGCTTTTACTAGCCTTCATGGGTCCAAACTGCTTCAACTACCCTTCTTTGCTATATCATTTACTACGCTTAATAGTTTTATACTACAACATAATTATTACTTAGCAAAAGTTTCATACAATATAATTATACATTTGAGACATCTTTTAGCTTGAACCATGTGCTGGGTTTAGGCCTAGCCATCCATCCCTAAAGGCTTATACAACCCATGCCAAGTGCTAATTTTTTTCCCCTTCGACATATGGAAGTTCCTCTCCTTCTTTCAAATCTTTTTTTTTTTTTTTTTAATGGGAAAAGGAAGTATTTCTAAACTTAAAATAATAATAATTAATTTTTGTAATTCAGGTGCGTTGCGTGGTTCTTTTATTTGAAAGACATCGATTTGAATCTCTCTTTCCCAATTTCTTGTAAGGAAAAAAAAAAAAAATCAATAATTTTGGTTTATGATTTTATTTTTTGTCGACATAGGATCAATTGCTTGAGTGGTTCAAATCTCTCTGTCTTTTTTTTTTCCAAAAATGTCATCCCCAAATTGGTAGCCATGTACTTTGAGCCCAATAAGAGTTCTAGCTATTTAGTACCACAAACAAAAGAATTTCTACATGTTTTCTGTCAGCCAAGTAGCCAACGACAGGTCAGATTGTCCTGATAAATTCACTGTCATAGGCCACATGGTAATTTGATGTATAATATAAAGTAAACAATCATAAATATTTCATTTATGATGTACCACACATTGGTTCAAGAATAACAGAGTGGTCCATTGATTCAAGAGGTACAATAAAATTGACGGTCCCAAATTGTTTCTTAATTGTATTCCCTTCTAACCTTCTCACCAGCCATTCTCATGTACCTGCCTTTTGACTTGATTTTCTGGTGAGACTATTCAAGAGGGTTGTTAGAGTGGTCCATGTACCAGCCCGAACTCCTTGGCCCATTGGGTCTAACAAGGCAGACTCAGGCCTAGTCCTCTATTGAAATAGTGCTACATTTGGGCTTGACCAGGGCCCATTTCCAGTTTCCAATCTTTTGTGGGCTTAATTCTAAGCCCCAAATGTGGCCCATCCTAAGATATATATTATTTATTTGAATTTTTGGGAAGGGAGGGGGAGGTGGGTCGAATCCATGACACCGGAGACAAGGGAAGAGATAGTGCCTACGAGTCCATAGATTCATTTTCAAAGGGGGAAAACACACACACACACACATTATTAGTTAATAGGTATAAATTTATATTTGCTCAAAAAAAAAAAGAAAAAAAAAAAAAAGAAGAAGAGGGGAGGGGATATTTGCAAAAATTGTAGTCTTTGTCAAGATGAGGGATGCAAGAAGTTTCCTTATCTTATGGTTGTGCGCATGCACTATTGTATGATGTTTTTCTTAAATAGCGCAATACACGTTCTTCTTTCAAACTTGCAATAGCTTCCTATTAATTTGAGCAACAAAAGTAAGTGCTGGACAAATACCTAACTTAAGCTAAAATAATAATAATAGCATTGCGTATCAGTGGCAATATGCCTCGGGGCCGAGCATTCCATTTTCTATATTAGCGGAAGCAGAAATTTCATGACTTTTCAGTGGACTCTCCACTTGTCATTTGTCCTATCTTTTTGCATTTTTTAAACTTTGTTAGTGTCTTATCTCACAAACAAAAGAGATCACAGGCTAACTCATTTGGTGCTGCCATGGTTAAGGCTCCATTTGCTGAACACAAAGTCATTTCCTTCTAGATTATCGATGTTTTTGTGATCAAATATCTTAGCTCTTCCTGTTGTTTGGCATCAAGAAAAACAACTAGAAACCAGTTCTTAAAGAGAATCCCGAGAAAATAATGTGCATAAAAAAGGAAAGATTCAGTTTAGGGAAAAGAAATTTGTGAAGTAAAATCCATTAATCAAGTGCCCCTCATATTAATCTTATACTGTGGGGGAGAAAAGGAAGATGATAGAAAATAGAGGAAGAAAAAATTAGAGGAATGTGTGATTTTTCAATTTTTAATTCTAGTGAAAAGGGATAGGAAAGAAAAATGGGTAGTTAGAGTTTTCTGCTTGAGCTTACTATTTTTTTTCCCATCCAAATTGGGAAGTAAATAGGAGGGAATTAAGAAGAAAACCGCAAAATTACCCACTCACTTTTCAATCCTTTAAGTTTTATAATAAGGGTATAATAGTATTTAAAATTTCATCATTCCATTTTTCCGTCCTTTATACTAAACACACAGAGAAAAACATATATCTATTCTATCATGGTATGACTCATTATTAAATACACCTTCAATTGTAATTGTACTTTAGTTATATAACGTATTATAAACTCAGTTTAAAATACTATTATTACTATTTTTGTGTGTGTTCTAATAAATATCATTGTTTACTTAAAAAAAATAAAATTTAAACCCTTGTGGTATTTTTTTTTTTTTTGAGGTATGGTATTTTTTTTTTTTTTTGAGGTACAAACCCTTGTGTTATTTAAGATAATGCAATTGACCATTTTGCTAAATTTACTTGGACAAAAAATGACCAAGTGGATATATAAGTTACGTGAAAGTAAGTTATAACGTGTTGCCCACGTAATTATTTTCTCTCCAATAGAAATGAGGATAACAGAAAGGTTAATTGAATTATTTTAAATACCACAAGAATTTGAAAAGTCAATTTTGCAATGAGAGGGTATTTTAATAATATCTCGTATCATAAAAGGTATCCTTGTAGTTGAATTGACACTTTCAATTACACAAAGTGTTTGAGAGTTTAGGAGGAGAAAATATTCAAGTTGTGGGGCATATTATAACTATCTCTAAAAAAAAAAAAAAAACTTTTAATCTTATTTAACAACTCATTTGATTCAACATTTCAAAACCAAAAGAATGCATATACTATTTTTTTTTATATGTTTCAATCTCAGGTATTTTCCTCTTTCACTCTAATTAGTGATATTATATGTAAATAAATAAATAAATAAATAAATATATATATATATATATATATTTATATATATATTTATTTGATGATGTGATGGTATGTTATTAGTGTCTAGTTACACGAACAGAATTATGCTAGAGATGTTGGTTTACAAAGTAAATGGAGAACTCATTTAGCACTTACTCAAGAAGATAGGAGACAGAAAGCAAGTAATGAGATGTTTAGCACTCCTAATGATAATGCCATTAATCTTATAGTTGAATTTTATTGTTACCCTATCATTCTTTCTTGCAGTTAATAATTGTTATACTGAACTTTATTCTTGTTAGATATACACTTTTGTTCCTTTAATCAAATACTGGCTGCTGAAAACAATTGCGCATGTTTAGGGTAATTTCTTGCCTACCTGACGGCTCTAGGATTATTTTTTAGAGGGTCAATAAGTAGCATAAATTATACAAAATTTAAAACAAAATAGAACTTGAATATATTGACATCACCAAAACACACACACACACACACACAAGCCCAAATACATGAAGTTTTACAACTGTTTCTACAAGATTTCATATTTTAAAATTATTGCATGATATTTTCATTATAAATACTGTGATTTACATCTTTTTCAATATACATAGCTAAGCAATCATTCATCTATTGATCTCTTATTTGATTGATTTATTTCAAATTTTTTAAGATCTAAAAGAGCTTTTTCTAAACTTTAAGTTTAAAAATTTCTAATTTTGTTGTTGATTTTTTCTAGATTTTAGATCAAATTGGTTTGTTATTGGGTTTTTATGTGTGTGTGTATGTGTGTTTAGAAAGACTAAGATATTATTAAAAAGATCATATTCAAGTTTGTTTCAGCTGGACTTAAAAATAAAAAAATTAGAATCAATATTCAAAATTATATTTTAGGGGGTTAAAACAATTTTTTTAAAAAAAAATTATATATAGTACATATTATTTTTGTCAGTTCAAGGGGTTCATTTGAACCCCTAGGCTTCAAGTGGAGCCGCCCATGCCATTATCACACTTATGCGTTCAAATAATAATTCTACAATTTGTTTTACGAGGTTTAAAGTTTTTAACCAGACTCTAAAGTAATAGTAAAACTTATTTTAACTTAAATTATTATTCTTTTCTTAAAGAATCGATAGTTTGTATTATGTATTCTACAAATTTAACTTATTCTTTGCTTTTTGCATAAGAGATCTGACATTAAACTCGACCTTGACACTAATTTGTATGAAGGGAGAATAATACATCTTCTTATATATCCTATAAATTTCATGAACATCAATGACAACAAACAAAAAAGATTCTAACTTTTATTAATTATTATTAATATAGTTCATGATCGTAGAGTACAAGTAACATATATAGGTGATTTACAAGTAAATGACAATAGGCCTGAGTCTATATATATACCTTTAGAGACCTTGCAATCATATGTGCTCTAACAATAAACATGCATTCTTACTCATTTCTTAGCAGTGTGGAACTTAGCCCCTTCGTTCTTCTATTAAGATAATTGATTTCATCCATGTTTAACTCTTTATAATTATTTCTCATTAAAAAAAAAAAAAACTCTTTATAATTATTATTATTTTGAATAATTGTTTAACTTTTTACTGCTTATTATTATCTCATATTTTGACACTAGCATTATAACCACAGATTTCTCCAAATACGGGAAATTAGTAGAATTACTCAACGGCAAGATTAATTAAGATTAGGATTTAGCAGAGATATTTAGAATTCAAAATTTTCTCTCTCAAGTCTCAACTATCGAATAATAATAATAATAATAATAATAAATATTATTATTATTATTATTATTGCTCCACTTTAACCAGCATCTTCTACGTGTATTTCATCAATTTGAAAAATATTAACACATATTACATGCTACTTTGTCACATCAATTGATGGAATTTCAGTCATATATGATATTATCTCAATTGCCTGGTTGAATCTTAAATCGTACAAAGTGCCCCTTTTCTCGCAGTCCAATTTGGCCCCCCCATCTTTGCAAGTTGTTAGGAAAAAAAATCAATTACATTAGGGACAAGGACATGAAATGGTGCAATAAGTCATTATCCTCGTCTATATGTTGGTTGAATTTTATTTCCATTCCTCTTTATACGTTAATTCTTTAATCAAACTTTATATCATTGTCTAACAATCTCTTCATTCAATCTAATTATATTCATGATGATTTTGTTTTAGACTCGAATTGATTAGGAAGTGTGTAAATCTAATGTGATAATAATTTTTATTCTAAAATGTATATATATATAGTTGATTTATTAATAGCATATCATGCATATATCAATTTTGATTGATGTGTATGATCAAACTAATGAACTTTAAAAACTATCATTGAGAAGTTCATATGGGAGGATTTTAATATCATGTTTTGTGTAATGATCACTTGTTACATGAAGCAGGATTTACAATAGTTTTTTCTTGGATCTAAATACAGGATGTTATGCACCTAAAGCTAGTAATCATTAAAAAAAAAAAAAATCCACACCCAATTTTGTTAATTTCACTGTTAAAAAATTTGCAAAAGTTACATTGCTCAATATTAATTGTTACAAAGGAGTGTAGCTCTCTCTCTCTCAGCGGCGGTGATATGGGTAAGCGACTTTGCAACGACAGTATGGTCAAATAAGATAAGAATGTCTTTTTCTAGATCAACGTTTTTGTTTGCAGCTCCAACAAGGTCTCCTTTGTTCATGCCTTCCTCTCACTCTCTCCTATTTTTGTCCAATTATTCAGTTTTCTGGTTTCTTCAACTTTCAAGATTTGTGTAGATGGATACGAGGGATTTGTCTGTTATAATCTACACTTTATGGCCTTGGTATAATGGTTTTGGATTGATGTGCGTAACAAGTTTTAACATCCTTTCTTATTCTTTTCAAGAAAAAAAAAAAAAAAAATCGTGGAGGCTGTTTGTTGATACGTACTAATTTTACTTGATTTAAATGTTGAAAATTAATAAATATTTAAATGTTGATGCTAATTTTACTTGATTTAAAGAGAAGGTAAAACTAATAAATATTTATAAAGAAAGAATATTTTTACGGGGTTACAAAGGGATAGCGAGTGGGAGTAAGTAGTTAATTAAAGTAGAAAAAGTGGCATTGTAGCTGAATTGACACATTCCCATACACAAAGTGTTTGGGGATTTAGGGGGGAAATGATTCGAGCTGCAGGGTTAGCAGCATGTTGTAATTATTTCTCCAAAAAAAAAAAAAGTGGCCTTTTAAAGAGATAACTTCCCGAAAGATGCAAAATCAGATGTGAGTACTCTTAAGAATATATTAATGTCTAAGCAGGCTTAAGTACGTACTGTACCATTTGTAATCCTGACCATATTACTTGTATAGTGACCCTAGGATTAATCTGAGGTAGTCTAGGGTTATTATAGCATAAGATTAGTATCCTATAAATACTAAGCATATTATATATATATATATATATATATAGTTGTTTACACATTCAATATAATGTCATAAGTCTTATAACGTGTTAACATGCTTTGGTCTTTCTATAGAGAGAATCTAGATTCGAATCCCACGTCTAATTGTTGTAAGACACATCAAACAATAATATTTCTGTTACCACTTTTTTTAAATTTTATTATTGTTATTAAAGGTTAGACATGGCTTTTATTACTAAAAAGTTACCAAACATAGTGGTTTTTTTTTTTTAATTAATTATTTTTTTGATAATTCGATAGTTGAAAGTGAAGGATATATATAAACCTTAGATATCTCTATCGAAAACACTAGGAGATAACAACCGATTGAATTACAAAATTCTTGACCCAAACATAATGGTTTTGAACAAATTATTTGTGACTAATGCGTAAAATATGAGGCTAGAGGAAGCTTGCAATTATAATGAAACCAAAATAACCTCTACAACCCATGACCTTCAAATTTGAGACGTACGCTTTAAAGTTTTTAGGTTAACTCCAAAATAAAATTATGAAAATTTCAATTGTTAAATATTCCAAGAATGATTTGAATATTATCACATCATCAACATTTAAATGAACTTTGATTAATGTTATTTTAACATTTATTTAATAATTGAAAATATTATGGAAAAAATTTAATGCTCATTCATATTTAGCAGTGAACATGTAAGATTTTAAAATTTTTTATATATATATATATATATATAAATTTAAATTATTTATATACTTTATTTTAACACTTACTGTGGGGACCGGCCCAGAATAATAGGTTGACTGGGCCCTGGGCCCGTTTGAGGATCAGTCCGTCCGAGGAGACATTGTGACCCAGAATCTTTATTTAGGCCCATTAGGGTAAAGAGAACATGTCCAAGGAGTAATTCCTTCTCAGACATTGCAAAATCCGGATCAAAGGTGCGTCCCAACTACTGTAGTCCACCCTCCGAATACGTAAAAAGAAAGGAAACCCAAAATATCTCAGCAAAGGCTGCCACCACCACATTAAATGCATCACAACTACTCTCCTAGCCACATTAATGAAGAGGATACCCTTGAACAGTGCTACTTTAGCCACTGCAACTCACAAAAAATTGATAAGGATGTCTGATGGGACAGGTGCTCAAGTAGGGGTTTGGATGATCAATAAGTATAAAGCCCACATGGTAGGAGAGTGCCTATATAATATGTAAAAGTCCCCCAAGAGAAGGGGACGGAAGAGAGTGGAGAGGAGGAATACAGAAGAGAAATTTTACTGTATTAATATATGCCTATGAATGAAGTTTCGAGCCTGATCACTTAAGGGGGATCTTTCTTCATGTCCATCTTTTTCGTTCTTCTTTCTGTATTTTCTTAACCCATGCAACAAACCGTTTAAGCTAACTGAAACCAAGTTCTTTAGCTCATACTCTACAAAAATTCATTGTGTGGGGTTTCTTGGGCCAAGACTTAACCGACAAGGATTGGGCCATTGAAATTGTGCCCCTACACATACCTTGGCATCATCCCCGAAATACTCATAATTTGATATTGTCCAAGTCCATAGTTATCTCTAAATCCTATCTATTTTAAAAACGTTTTTTTTTTTTTTTCTCTTAAAAATAATAATAATAAAAGTGCGATGACATGCCAATCTTTTTTCTTTGTTTCATTTTATTTTGGAGAACAATGGAGTAACATGCCTAAACATGCTTTGAAGAGCGTAGTGCTTTGGGAAGCAACTGGATTTTTTGGTGCACAAATGGGAGATCGAGGTGGGGATTGGACTCCGAGACTGTAGGTACCGACTACCGAGTGGAATGACGGTGCAGCAACTATAATGACATAGCAGGATATTGATCCAATTAGATAGCACAAAAAGATAGATAGAGGTAAAGGTAATCAAACAATATAAATTTTATCATTCAATTCAAGTCAGCAAAGTACGGATGTTTTCCGTGCCACGGACTTGACTTCAAAAACTATTTTACTGGTACAACTTACAACTTATTAGAAGAAGAGTGTAGTCGATGGAAGAAGAAAATGAATGGAACGAAACAACGTAATAAACTTCCCTTTTTCTTCCTTTTTGGATAAAAAGGTTCATTTCTTTTCTAACTTTTGTCCATTTTTTCAATTTTGAGGATCATGATCCATTATTTTTAATTAGGGTCTAAATGGAATCGAGCCGAATTGAATATTAAAAATTAAAAAATTGTTTTTTTTTTTTAAAAATTTTATTTCGAATACAAGTTGAGTTTGAATTCTCCTTGAATAAGTTCAAACTTTTTTTATGAGAAAAATGATTAACATATTCTTTCCCTGTATAAAGTAATCATCATGGTTTTTTTTTACAAAATAATAAATTCATAATAATAATTAATAATTAAACAATAGTTGAAATTATATGTTTGAGTTAATTAGGAAAAATAATTTTCGTTCTTGAACTTATAATATTTAGGTATTGTTCAAAGTTATGTATGAATTTTACTATGAAATGTACTATTTATATTAATAATAAATTACAAATAATAGTTTAGCATCTTATAATATATATATATATATATATATATACTTATTCACAAACTTCCACAATCTAACTAAACTCTATACAAGTATATTTTTATACATGTATACATATAAATATATAATATTAGAAATAGTTACACCGAGTCTTATACTCACGAATTTGTTTATGAATACATTTTTATGTTTGAGCTTGACACGTATATTATTAAAACCTAAACCTAGACTTGAACCCGGTTTGTTTGTTAAAGATAAACAAATTTTTCCTTGAGCTGAATTTGAATTGTTCATAAACTACTCCATTAATTTATAGTCTTATTTTTTTTTCCTCTTGTTTTATGTCTAATAAAATAAAAGCACAATAACAAAGTTAATAGATTTTTATTTTTATTTTTACTTTTTATATCTCAATAATTCTTTGTATTTTAAAATTTTTTTTCTATATCATTCATTTATTTTACAAAATCCTAAATACACTGTGAATCAAGTTTATTAACCTTAATTTAAAAATGCCAAAGAGTCTTGTAGTTCAATTAGTTGATACTTTTTTATATTTCCAATGGAAATATTTAGAATTCAAATTTTCTGTCTTTATTATAAGTATTGAATTATTTAAAAAAAAAAAAAAACTTAAGTCAAAAACCAAAAAAGAATAAGGAAAGATTTTAATATGGGTTTTGCTAACATATGCCTTAGTAAACCATTTTAGGAAAATTTTTATTGAAAATTGAAAAAACTGTCAAAAAGTGACAACTTTTCCAATTTCTAATAAATTTTTTTTAAAAATAGATTATTAATGTATGCCCTTAACCAGACCCTTTTAATATTGGGCTTTATTAGTTTTTTTTACCTAAAATTGTAGGTACACTACGAAAATGTGCATGCTTAAATATGCCTTACGTCAGGAGCATTGAAAGAGCATGTGTGATTGATATACTCAAAGTGCGCAACTCTGTTCTTGAAAATATAAGTAAAAGACAAAAATAAACAAGGAAAGTAGCATATATATATATATATATATATATATACAACCCTCGGCAGCCAGATAATGAGCATTGAGAATCTATAGTTAAAGTTCAAGAAAGGTGTCGAAGAACCCAAGAGATGGAAGAACGTATATCTCCTCTACGGGGTCAATAATTAAAATTAAAAAAAGAAAAAGAATCAATAATTAAAAAGTTAACTATTATTTCTGCACATTATTGGCACGATGGTCACTCTATAAGTACACAGTTTTTGTAGAGTATGAAGAGTAAGGGTCATTTGTAATAAGGTATGAATGTACATTTGTAACTTGAAATGTTTGATACCTTAAAAAGTAACACATTTTCTTTTTAAATGAAAATAAGGTATGAATTAATAATAGATGGCTTTGAGTTATAGAACTTGACCTATAAATTAACTGAACCAAAGAAATGACCTATTCCTTGTTTCTTTCGAAGTTGTTGGAAACTTGGCGTCTATATTATACAACAACAAAAATTAAGTCTTTAGTTCCAAAATTTTAAGTTTAGATGTAAATTCTTAACAAACTAGTCAAGATCTACTACATGCATTCTTTTTTGCCATTCAATTCTATCATAAGTCATATTTTTTGTTACATTCTTGATTGAGATATAAATTTTTACTATCTTTATTAATGTTATTTTTTGTCTTTCTTTACTATTATTATTATTATTATTATTATTTTTTTTTCGTTTTCTCAATTAGCTTGAATCAACTTGTGGTGGGCCTTTTTGTGTTGTTGGGCTTTGATCTCTCCTGCCATATTGCGGCCCGTGGATTTGAGGTAAGAGAGTTGGGGCTGGCCTAAATGAAATACACTTTAGGCCAGTTTGCGCACAAGTCAAGCCGTCCCAATATAGACACGTTCTGGCAGAAGCATTGAGTGTGCAACGTCCTCACAGCAAGAGCAACTATTACAGATGTTATAACAGGAATACAGTATGACAGAACAATTATAATACTAAAGAAATAACATTAACACCGAAATAAAGGAAAGTAGCTAAATAAGGTTATGGTAGAATAATATAACAAATAGAAATAATGCTACAGCGGACAGTTCATTAACTGAATGGTAAACCAATCACCTAACAAGCATAAAAGAAAAACGTGTCTGCCCGAAGAGTAGGTTTAATTTCTCAGCAAATGCAAGTAAAAAAAGGGAACTAATCCCCAATGTGAGTAACCTTGAGGAAGGCTTATGCCATAGAAGTTACGCACTTTGGACAAAGGGCCTAAATGGTTTAAGCTTCAATCTTCAATCTCTCAGAGAGTGGGTCTGTCAAGAGGGAGAGAAAAAGGTAGTCTATTGATGCATGCCTTTATTCCTACCACTTATGCCTCTCTGATTTTTGTATATTCTTTTCTTTTCTCTCTTTCCTTTCTTGTTCTACCTCTTTTTCTTTATGTTCCCTCCGTCCTCCTTTACTATTCACAGTTACCATTTTTTATACTATCTGCCATGGTGGGATTTACCATTTTTACCTCTCAACTACTTTTGGCTTCTTATGAGTGTCCTTTTAAGATTGTCCACTAGCCTGCCAGCTGCTAAGCCACTACTATTGCTCTGAATATGTTGGTTGCACCACTCCCCATTCCTAGACAAAATTGCTTGTCTTGTTTCTTACTTCTTTCTATTTTCTCACCACCCTCATCTGGATAAGGATCAAGTCTCTCCATCACCTACCTCTATAGCATGCATCAAATGGTCCCAGCTCACACTTACTTCTTTTGGGTGAGATGTCATCCCAGTAGGACATTTCTCCTCAAAGAAGTTTGAGCAGGAACCCCAAAATAGACTCCCTCTTTCTTCCCATCGCCAGACTGCACCCTCTGAATGCCTTGACCTGTGGCCCACCTCCAATGTATTGGTTGGGTACAAGTAGGTAGTGCACTGGCCCTTTGTGCATGCTCCATTACATTTGAATTTGTTTCTTTCTGACCTTCACACCATTTTTGCTGCCTCTGTATTTGTTTGATTCTGATGTACGTTTTGGTTGGTGTTTATCTTTTGTGGCGTGAAGGATGTGTGGACTTTTGAGTTCATTTTTCCCGCTTTTTATCCCTTCTTGGACTGGGCGTTGCTTGGGCAAAGGTCTTCATCTTCCTGCCAAACCCATGTTTTCTTTCTTGTGTCTGTGGCCTCTTGGCTATTGATCCTACCATACCACTTTATCGTGCCTACTATAACTTTACCTTCTCTTTTTCTTCGTGTTACCCTATGAACTTGTGGGCTGATGTTCCTACTATGCTAGCCCACTTCTTCATCAATCTTTTGCTCAGGGCTTCTTAGGCCCACTTTTCATATTTTTACCTCTTTTAGGCTTTGTTGGCCAACATTCTGCTGTGCCAACCCATTTCATTCCTCGGGCTTCCTTAACCCATTTACTTCCTCTTTATCTCTTTTTCTCTCATGGGCTTTTTGCTAGATCCTTTGGGCTTCCTCGGCCCAATTACCACATCTTTACCTCTTATTACTTTTTCGGCTTATTAGCCTTTAGGCTGACCCATTGAGTTTACTAATTCATTTCCCGGGCTTCTCTGGCCCATTTACCTCTTTTTATTCTCATGGGCTTACTACTTCATTCTTTGGGTTTCCTCGGCCTATTTACTTTTTTTTTTTGGTTGCGGGCTTGCCAGCCATCAATCCTGTCATTTTAGCCTACTGGGCTTGTTTCCTTATTTCCTTACTATTTTTCCTTTCTCACATTCTCTATATTGTTGGGTATTTTTTTTTGCTGGTGTGCCCTTTGTCAAAAATGGGCATCAACACAACTCACTCTTTTTTATTGGTGTATTAATCACTATTTTCTAAACATAACCAAACATCGTACTAGACTAACCCTGAAATTTCCAATGTGTATGAAACAGCAAAATTAAAGTAACAATCATTTTCTGATTGAAACTATGCATGACAATGAAATGCTTCTTTACATGCCGAAATCAACTTATCTTAGGCTCTTATCATTTCTAATGATCAGAAGCATACTAAAATGTGATCCCAAATGACTCTCCCTCAAAAAGGATATTCCACTGTAGACACATTATGGTATTAGGTTAACCATATCGAAGATCAGTAGCTTTCAACGGGAAGGTTTTTGTCAATATCATAGCTGACTCTGGTTATGGTTGAGTTGTATGGTAATTATGGCAAGCACTCAAAATTTTTTAAAAAGCAATCACTAAGGGTAGCTCCATTTTTTATAATTAATATAATTTGACTGTTTGATCTTGTGAATTGTGATAGTCAGAGTTCATTATATACATATTCAAAATGGTTTTCTCCTCTGCTTTTTTTTATTTATTTAAAGGGAATTAATGCTTCTAGACATCATGATTCTCATTAGGGTCTCAAGGTCCCATGGAAGGTACAATTTTCGTACAAGAAAAAAAAAATAGTGCAAGCTTTTCTTAAATTCATTAATAAACAATGCGCATTCCAGGTGCCTTTTCAGCAATTGATGAAGTTCCTTCTAGTCAGCATGCATCAAGAGTTTAGACCCATCTCAAATTCAGCAAAAATTACATGTTTATACTTTATACCCTATATGATGCTAGCACACTTGTGTGAGCGGTTATATATATATATATATATATATATGGGCCAGGCCTCACTTGGACTCACAATCTATTTGTAATATGGGCTTGGATTTCCTACTTTGGGTAATTCCTTATGTAGAGACCCAACATAGCTGCCTCTCCCTCTGAATTATTTTGCTCTCTCTCTCTCTCTCTCTCTCTCTCTCTCTCTCTCTCTCTCTCTCTCTCTCTCTCTACTGTTACTGCTCTAGGCTGATACTTTCTCACTCCTATTCTCAATTTCCTTCAGAACCTTTCAACAACCCCCTTTCTTCCTTAGCTTCTCATATTTATAGCCAAAAATTAGTGAAGAGTTATGATTACTTTTGTGGTTAGTGGAAAGGAGGTCCAATGTCGTTATCCTTGAGTGGGTATTTAGTTGGGAGTGGGCTGTGGTAAGAGTGGCATTGGAACTAGTTCCCACCTCAGGAGGGATGTTCGGCAGCGATACTTCCCCAAGCGATACCGAGTCGCCGGGATACAGCGCTCCCGAGCATTCCTACCCTCGTTTGAGATGTGATTTGCCGAGCAACTCCTGGGCTGTGAACTAAGATGAGCATATATTACAATGGCTCGCTTAACGGGTTTTGGATGGGGCATAGTGACACGAGGCCCGGATCCATGGCCTTAGCAGGCCCCAAGCCCATCTTCTGACAGGGGTGTTAGGACCATGGGCCACACTGTAAAGCTAGGGTTCAAGGTCCACATAGGCTTGGAGGTCCCGTGCCGTACAATATATATATATATATATATATAAAATATAATATAAATTTAACAGTGCTACCAACAGCAACAAATCTTTTTTTGTTCTTCCCCACTTCGAGGCAGTTGCTGCGAAGAAAGCAAAAGGCCAAAAACGCTTTCAAATTAAAGTCAAGAAAGAGATTTCCGCGGTAAATACACGGTGTTTGTTGAGTGATAGATCCATTAACCCTTTTCTCAAAAAGAAAAAATAAAAAAAGATCCATTAGCCCAAGTCAAAAGATTCTTCATTATATATATATAATTCGCCAGAATTATAAATTCTAAGAAAATATCAAATTCTGAAAGATAGAATTATAATTCCCTTAGGTAGAAAATGTCAATTTTCGTATATCCTATATTTTAGAGGATTACCCGTATTTGCTAATTAATTCAAAATTTTACTTCTGTTTTATTTCCTCAAAATTTACTACAAATAGTTTAAATTTAGAAATAAAATATTTATTTCTTCACTAAATAAGATGATTATCAATGTTCAAATTAAAGGTTTTTTTTTATTATTTAAAAAACTATCCATAATTGTCAAATAATTAGTTATTTGCTTTTTTTTTTTATAATTATTTTAATATGAGTTTTTAGAAGATTATTTTAGACAAATAAAATTTATATTTTTAAAAATACAGTGTTAATCAAATTTTAAGTATAGCGGAACAACAAAAATGTTAACTTATGTTAACTTTCAATTATTCTAATCCTTGCGAGTTTAAATTGATAAGAATTAATCTAAAACTCTTCAAGATTTGAAATACTCCAACTAAACCGGTGTTAAGAATAAAATGGAAATGGGAAATCAAACTTTCATGCTATCAAAATGTGCCTGTAATTCTAAAACTAAATTAGGATAAGTTTATTGTTCGTGCCATCCCACTAATATTAAGTTGGCTGCTTGGTTCTAATTAAGTTATAATTACTAATTAGATCTAAGTAGTTTTTGGACTCCTATGGATTTATATCTTAAAGGGTTTTTGGGCTCCCTAATAGTATCTTCAACAGTGAACTGATTAATTTTGAGTTCCCTTCCTCACTTGTTCTATGCAAAACAAAAACAAAAAAAAAAAAAAAAAAAAAAAAAGTAGAAAACAAAACCAAACAAAAACTCATCTTCCTCTGGATTTCCGGTAGTGCTCTAAATCAATTGCTAAAATGACACACTAAATTAATCAATTAGTTTAATATTAATATTTGTACGCAACCTTTTGACCATCATATAATTGAACCAATCTCCAATAATCTGGAATTCATATTATATATGAAATTTCTATGATCAACAAATTTAAAACATAGATGAATAGCAGGAGTACTAATTAATTGAGAAAATACTAGCAAACATGAGCACGTAACAGACAAAAAATAGTGGCACAATGCGTGGTAGCCCACTATATAGTAAAAGGTGGTGTCATTTTCTAATTGTTGGTCACTATTATTAGCAGCAGGCTAAGCCTTTTTATCTTATTATAATGCACCCGACACATTTTTCAACCCCCTCTTTTTAAAATATGTATTTTCAAGTACGGATATAACAATAGTCTAATAGTAAATATAAACATCCGAGGTAAACTCTCAGAATCACAACGTGTACATTTATGCACGCTTTCCTACCGTATATTTTCATTTAACTCCGTACATATATACTGCATGTGAAATGAAACTAGTTTAATACCACTACTACTACTACTACTAGTAGAACCTAGTATCAATTTTATTATAAAAGATACATAAATTGAAATGACAATAAATTTCATTGGTATTACATATATCAATGAAATTAATATATATATATATATATCTTCAAAAATATATATATGTATATATATATATCCTTAATTTTACTTGTATTCTTTATTCCCAATGAAACATACATGCATAAGAAGCAGGCATGAATAAATTAAGGGTCGTATATGAATGATCGCCTATTGAACTTGGCACTTGGTACTTTTGTCAACAAGTTCTGCAGCCACACAAACATTGAAAATAATAATTGATAAGTTTGGTGAAAGACTAATTTTGTCGGGGGTATATATCGTATGGTGTCTCTAGTCTACAAGCAATACAAATGTATTAAAGGTCGTATAGTACGATATATAGTGCGATATAGTACTACTACTACTACTTACTTGGGATATATGAATACCATATATTACTTAGAAGAAAAAAGAAGTGGGTTATATAATTGGAACCCTACCTGAAGAACTAGCATTCATTATAGACTATAGTACACCACCTCTCTGCCCTTGCTGAATATGCATTTCTCTCTACGGTGGGCATGCATTTGGAATTGCATATAGAGGTAGTGTTGTGAAAAGACTAAGCTCCACAAACAAAACAATACATGTATGATAAGGAACCGTCGTGCCGTGCAAGCGTGTTCCACTAGAGTCACTAAGTTCAAACTATTGTGTCCCCATTGAAATAAAATGCAGTCTTACATGTGGTTTTTCATGTCTCATTTCAATAGGCCATGTATTTGGCTTCA
Source organism: Quercus robur (assembly GCF_932294415.1). Classification (NCBI taxonomy): domain Eukaryota; kingdom Viridiplantae; phylum Streptophyta; class Magnoliopsida; order Fagales; family Fagaceae; genus Quercus; species Quercus robur. The sequence continues at coordinate 20,269,270 of NC_065545.1, read as the reverse complement.
AGTGCATAGGCCCTATGTCCACTTTCGGGCTTCAACTGTTGCTAGCTAAAGCTAATCATCTACCCACTAATTTGACATGCATTCTCATGGTTTGCCATGTGTATATATATAGATGGTTTCTCTTTCACTCCAACTCAAACTTCTCAACAAGAAAGTGAAGCTCAATTCAAGTCAAAAGAGGAAAGAACAAAGAGAGTTTACTATTCATCACCAATATGGGCTCAGCTGTGATAGATATTCCAGATGGAGAGGGAGTTGGAGTTACTCTTAAAGAGAAGAAGAAATTTCAATTTTCTCTTCAACCCATTATTTCCTATCTAAGAGAAAACAATAAGAAGATCCAATTTTCTCTTCCTCCCATTGTTTCCTACCTTAGAGAAAAGAAAACTAAGCATGACATGAGAAGAATTATTCACAGTACCAAAGTAGGAGTTGCCCTTGTTTTGGTTTCACTTCTCTTCCTCTTGGATCCTATTTATGTTCAAGTTGGAGATAATGCCATGTGGGCTATAATGACTGTTGTGGTCATCTTTGAGTTCTATGCAGGTTTGTTTGTTTATCATACATATTGTTATGGATTTATAGTCTAATATATATGGTCACTAAAAAAAGTCCCAAGTCTTCAAATTTCATTTTTTTGCTGCCTTTGTATAATATTGCAGGTGCTACACTAAGCAAGGGTTTGAACCGTGGAATGGGAACCATATTAGGAGGTGGGCTAGGGTGTTTAGCAGCAACTTTAGCTCAAGAAGTTGGTGGGAAGATTGGTCACGCAATTGTTGTTGGCATTTTTGTTTTTATTTTTGGTAAGTGATAGCTTATCAATGCGGTTATTATTATTAGTAACACATAGTTTACTTTTTTTTTTTGGCTTATGATACATGGGGAAGGGAATTCGAGTACAAGTTCTTCTTCATGAGGGAATTGTGTCACACAAACGTTCACTTAGTTCTTATAAACAGAAAGATTAAAAAAAAGTCGAAAAAAATGCCATTAATTGATATAGTAATGGAGTATAGCTAGTTTGTCACTTATGTGTCCAAGTTCTCTATCTATGTGTGTTCCATCAAAATTTTTAAGCTCAAAAATTAATTACTATTTTCTTAATAAGTTATCAGTTGTTGATGATGCATGCCTTACCAATGAAAGAGAAAGAAGCTTATTAGTTGGTGGTGGGATACTGAAGTGGCATTCTACAGTGCAGCTTTTTACTATAGAGGTCATCCTGTTTATTAGTTTATAACACAAAGATATTATTATTATTATTATTATTATTATTATTATTATTATTATTATATATGAGAAGGGAACCATGTATACATTGCTTCGTTGGTCATGACAGCAATAATCCTGGGAGAAGTGCATATATTCATTCACTTCATTAGGCAAAAGGCAATGGCTTTCCTTTCACTGAAAGGAAAAAGTTAAATGACTAAATTAACACTTAACCTTTTTAAAGTGTAATGACAGATCAAATATGAGATCATGCAAAATATATCAAAGCTTAAATTAGTTATCAAAGAACATAAACGTCATGCATATATATTGTTACTCTCAACATGACCACTATATATGCATAGTAGCCTAGGTCTTTAATCTTCATAATCAAACCTATTTCTTAATAACTCTATTCTCATTTTTTCAGCTGCAGCAGCAACATATGCACGATTAGTCCCAAGAATTAAGAAGAGATATGACTACGGGGCCTTGATTTTCATCCTCACCTTCAATCTAGTTGTGGTATCGGGTGTACGTGCTGTAAAGGTCTTGCAAATAGCACGCGAACGTCTCTTAACAATCGGGATGGGTTTTGCCATCTGCATTTTCATAAGCTTGCTCATCTTCCCAATATGGGCTAGTGATGAACTTCATGACTCTATAGCATCCAAATTTGAAGACCTTGCGCGATCTATTGAAGGTAAGCTTCTTTATTAAAGCAAAAAAGAACATATACAGTAGATTTTTTAGCTACATATAGTAAACCACGATGTCAGTCTGTCTTATAAAATTTATGTTGTTTCTTGCAGGATGCATGGAAGAATACTTCGGTATTGTGGACGAAAAAGAAAGTCAGCCCAGTGCCAAAAATTCTAGTAGTTGCAAATCTGTCTTATACTCCAAGTCGAAGGATGAGTCATTGGTATAATATTTCTTCTTTTGACTCAAATTATCATATACCAATAAGCTATCAATTAGCTAATCCTCTAAAACACCATAAAAGTTCATTACTATTAAACATGCATGTTTTCTAAGCTACTAGATAATATGATATACATAGTGATTTTGTGAAAGCAATGATGCAAGATATACCTTATCCTTAGAAAGAGAGACATGTTTACTAACTATTAATCGTGGAACTTGAATGACCTAAAGTTAGCTGAATGTTGCTTTAACCTCAGACATACAGAGTCTCTTAATGTTCTTTTAAGTTCTTTCTCTCCTTGAAAATTGATAATTGTCATCTTTGTTTATATAAATCTTATCAAGAAAAGGGAAAAGGATGCTCAGAAAGTTCTACTGTATTTTAATTTTAGGCAAATTTTGCAAAATGGGAGCCATGGCATGGAAAATTTGGGCTTTACTACCCTTGGGGAAGATATCTGCAGATGGGAGAGCATCTTAGAGAGCTGACAGCAACCATCATTTCAATGGAAGGCTGTCTTCAATCTCCTAGACAGGTACATAATTCAATTCATTTGCTCTTATAGTAGTCAATTAACCAATAAAGGTCTAGCAAAATAACTTACAGGAAATTGATAAAATTACTATCAATTAAAGTATAAAAGTTTATAAATTGACATGATAATGAATACAATTTTTATTACTTCAATACCATAATAAATTAATATCATAATTTATTTTTTTTGGTAATTGATGACATATCAATTTATAAGAACTAGTAAGTTATCCATGTGATGCACGAATAATGATGTAATATTTTATGTAAGATGATTTTGAAGAATGTTGTATATGTATTGTAGCATAATTGTTATAGAACTTCATTAGTAATGAGTTTATCATAAAAAGTAACAATTATAAATTGTACACACATATTTATTATAATTATTCAATTGAAGTAATGAGGGAAAAAAAAAAAAAAACTTCGAAGGAATATTATAGAATAAAAGTTGATATACAATGTGTCTTTCTCTTTCTCCTTATTTTAAAACAAAATACACATTTCAAACACCCACAATCAATCACATCTACATCATTTACAAAACTCACAAATCCATAACTTCCGACTTTAACATTAAAATTGTAACTGCTATTATTACTCAATATAAAATGCAAGTCCCCCTTCCTTAGCTGTAGCCAACTCATATGGGTTAGGATTAAATGAAACAATAATGTTAGAGCGGGGTAGATGTCATGGAAATATTGAAGGTAAATGACATCATTTTTTGTTTGTGTGTATTTGACATGATATGACATGAAAAGTTATGGGTAGATATATATAAAAGGGTGGAAGTGTAAGAGGTGAAAATGGTGCATTAAAATGCAGAGTTTTGTGTGTATGTGTAAGAGATAAAAAGTCTTGAAATATTGAACCAAATGATACAATTTTTTTTTTTTTAATTAGAAAAGTCTTGAAACAATAAACCAAAATAAAATAAAAAGTCAATATTTAATTTATTCTTATCTTTGATGCGGCACTTGAGAATACTTCAATTCTCTTTATATAGAATACACTACTTGGCAGAATCTCATACTTTCCCACATGAGGTCTCTGCTTATATATATATATATATATATATTACATAGAAAATTTTGTAATATCCTTAATATCACTATAACTAATATCATTGAAAAATCACTTATTTCTTTTATTTGAATTGTGTTATTAGCCCTCGACAACTCTGAGACACTTGTTCAAAGAACCATGCGAAGCAGTTGTCTCATTACTTGCAAGCACTCTAAGAGAGCTTGGAGAGAGTATCTTGAAAATGAGAGTATGCCATGCAGAGAAAATAGTGCCAAAGTTGAAGTCAAAGAGACTAGAGTTGAGCTTGGTCATTTCTCCCTCAAAGCTAGCAACTATAGAGAATGGTGAAGGATATACAATAGCAACCTTTATGTTCTTATTGATGGAGATGGTGAAAAAGGTGGAAGAACTGGCAAAAGAGGTGGAAGAACTTGGAGAACCTGCTGGTTTTAGTACTTATTAGCTTTAATTTATTGCTCCCTCTAATCTATGAGCAGTTGCTGTACACAACCATTTGCCACTTTTTTTTGGCTTTGGTATATACATATATGTTTTTTGGGAAAGAAGAAAAAGAAATGGGGGTGGTGTTTATAGGAAATGACTATATAATCAGGGTTGTTTGTTGGGGGGGGGGGGGGGGCGGGGAGGGAGGGAGTAGAGGGATATAAACAAGGGAGAAGAGAATATAATCAATATTCACAAGCTTGGGGATGCATGAATAATGATACATCCTATACCCTTGTAAGTCTTATGCTAAATTACAGAGCTAATAATACTACCTTTGCTGACTAAATCAAGAATTGACTCTTTTTAATCTAATAACACCAATATCTAAAATCTAGTTAAGGCCAAAGTGATCAGGACTTTCTAGCTATGGCACCACAAGCACAATGAGGAGAGAAAATTCATCACTACGTAGTGGTACTATCAAATAAGTGAATAACATTTAACTTTCAATGGCAGTAAAATCATATACAACCAAAGCGAAATAGGTAGTTTGAGTGACATTTTTTCAATCTGATCCAAGGTCCAAACTGACTGTGAAAACCCCAAAGCATAACATGTAATTTAACATTTCTGCATTGGTAAATGGATTTTCTATTAAGTGGTTACAAAGAAGGAGGTGTCAGTTGTCGGGGGTGAAAAAGTTTCCTTTCCAACAAATGAGGTTTATGTTGGGTTGGGAAGTCTAAACCGAAACTCGACAATGGGCTTGATGCACAGCCCAAAGGCTATCGGTGAAAATTCAAGAAATCCACTATATTTTATGCCTTGGGCTTAGATTGAGACTGACAAGAGTAAGCCATGAACGATCCCTACAGCGGACATGTCAACATGGTTAAAAAACATACTGTAAGAAATAACCTAGCAGTAAAGTGTTTCTGCAGAAAATAGCTCAGCGGTAAAGTAAGGTAAAACAGGATAAACCTCCAGCTGTTAGCTACTTCACAAACTAAGGAAAACATCTACATTTTCAAACTCATCATCCATTAGCTCTGGAGAGGAGTTTTCTAATACAACAATATGAGGAAAAAATTCTATAGAAACAGTTACATCATAACCATTGATAGTAAAAGAATAAGTAAATATTATGAGTTCCATTATGACAAATAATGAAGAAAACTTAGTGTGAGATGAAGGGAGAGAGAGAGATCCCAGCTAGCTCAGCAAGATCATTATGGTGCCAAGACATGCTCATGAGTATAGTGAGTAATGAGTAGAGAGAGTCATTTGTGAGTAGTATGAGTAATGAATGAGAGTGTATAGTAAGACTGCTGGAGCTTTCTGTTAGGGGTAGATAAGTGTTTATGAGTAGAGCTATGTGAAGTGTTTTGAGCTAGGAGCTGGGGAATTTAGTTTCTAGGCTTGAAACTAAGAACTCAATAACTTTTTCAGAGCTTAGAGGAGGCTTAAACAGAGAGGTTAAGGAAAAATATTTCCTTGTGTATGTCTTAGTGTATCTTAGTTTCCTTAGTGTGTTCCCTTAGTATTAATGCAGAGTTCCATTTATATCTGGGTTTTTAGGGGATGATTAGCAAATAACCTCTGCTAAATCTTTCTCAATCCTTAGAAAATTCTTAGAGAATCGTTCTTGGGATTTTAGTTAATAGTAGTAAGCTCAGCTTTTAGAAGGTTGTTGTTGTTTTGGGTAATAACAGTTAGGATTTTGACTTAGTATTGAATGTTGATTGGCCTTTGCTGATGGGATTAGAGCATGCTTAAGGCTAATGATCTTGGCTATGCTGTAATTAGAATCAGAGCTCCCTAGGGCAGATTAAATCACCCAAGCCAGGTGTCAACTTTGGAGCCCTTGCTGGGAACTCTGCTGGGATCCCCTTGGTGCCCTCCAAACCACATTTCTCTAAGTTTCCCCATTTGGGGTTCATGTACTTGGTTCATGAACCAGAGAATACACATTTTTAGTATGAAAATGAGCTGATTTCATGTTGTTTCAGGAGCTTTAATTGCCAAATCATAGTTGCTCTTGATTTTTGACCGGTTGGGTTGGAGAAGAAAGAAGGGACAACTGGCTAAAGTTTCCCAGCTTTCTGTCACATCCCTCTCAGTTTTATGTCACATGAGAAATGATGGGATTTCAGCTTGTGAAGGAAGGATTCAACCTTTGAGGGACACGTGTCCCCTTTTGATCTGATTGGACAAGTTGGGACCTGATAGGACAGGGCTCCAACTGTTCAATTGTTGTTGAAATTTGGCTGGTCAGCTCACGTGATCTCTAGCTGCTGGGATTTGTGTGTGGGCTGGGCCAGCTTAGCTAGTTTTGTTATCACTACAAAATAAAGAGTTTTGCCATGGGTGATATTCATGAGCCTTTTTAGTTAGTTAATTATGGAAAAATAAGCATAGTTTCCATAAATTTTGTGAAAGAGATATTTTTTGAGAGATGAATAATTATATTTCCCATGAGTGAGAGATTTAGCATATATGAAACAAGTGTCAAAAATAGTATTTCAGCTTTGTAAGTATGTGCCAAAATATCATTTGGGCTTTGTAAAGTAGTGTCAAAATAGCATTCGAGCTTTAAACATAAAGTAATTGTTTTTGCCAAAATAATATTTTGGGCTTTGTGAAATAGTTGCCAAAATAGATTTGGGCTTCGTAAAATAAGTGCCAAATTAATATTTGAGTTTCGTAAAATATGTGCCAAATTAGTATTTGGGCTTTTAGAGATAGTTGCCAAATTAGCATTTGGGCTTTGTAAAATAGTGTCAAATTATTATTTGGTCTTTATGAAAATAGTGCCAAATTATTATTTGGGCTTTTAGAGATAGTTGTCAAATTAGCATTTGGACTTTGTAAAATAGTGCCAAATTATTATTTGGGCTTTATAGGATTTTGCAAATATATTGCCGTGTAGCAATGGACTTAGTAGAAATACCGTATCGTAACGGGTTTTAGAGGTGCTGCATCATAGCGGGCTTTGAAAATGCCGCATCATAGCAGGCTTTGTAAAGGTGTCGTGTAGCAACGAGCTTTGTAAAGATGCCATGTAGCAACGGGTTTTGTAAAGATGTTGTGTAGCAACAGGCTTTGGAGGTGCCACATCGTAGCGGGTTTTGAAGATGCTGCGTCGTAGCGGGCTTTAGAGGTGCTTGTAGTAAAGGGCTTTGTAAAGATGCTGTGTAGCAACGGGCTTTGGAGGTGCCGTGTAGCAACGGGCTTTGTAAAGATGTTGTGTAGCAACGGACTTTGTAAAAATGCCATGTAGCAACGGGCATTGGAGAGGGTTTTGTTGGACTTTTTGGATTTTCCTACAAGATAAGAACTTTTGGGCTTTTTATAGAGATGATATAATTTTTGTAGCTCAATATGGTAGTAATATGGTGAGTAATTTTGTGAAAGCCCAAGTTGGATAACATGTGAGTTATAATGGGTAATATTTGTGAGAGAGCCCAATGTAATTTGTGGGGTTTTATATAGGAAATATTTGTGGAAGCCCAATAACATGGGGAATATTTGAGTAATATGTGGGAGATAAAATAATTTATGGGCTTGTGTGAGTATTTTTGTAAGTGGGCTAATGAAATTAAGATCCGAAAATTTGTACCTCAACATTAGTTAAACTAGAGCTCTCATTAGTGAATAAATAAGCAATTTTAGCTATAATAATATATTCCAATAATTACATTACGTGGATTGAGAAATTTAAGCTTAATTAACGAATTCACATTATGTTTGAGAGTTTTTCTTAGGGAATTTATTAACAAGTCATAAAATAAATACAAATAGAAAGAAATTAGAATTAAAGAGAGATTAGAAAGAAATAGAAAGGATTATGGTGTTTTTTAATATATATATATATATATAAATTTTTGTAGGAAAACGCCGCTATAGGACTTTAAAACGTCACTGTAAGGCTTAAAAACGCCACTATAGATGAAATTTTTTTTTGCAAAAACTCGAGTTTTAAAGACTCGAGATGCTACTTTTCTTTATTGTTTCAAACGTTGCCTAACTAACTATATACAATTCTTTTGGACTGCTATTTTGCACATTACCTCGTTGCCCCCCTCGTGCCGATCCATTTTGTTTTATTTATCCCATTTTTGTCTTTGAGATTGGTGCCGATAAAATTTTGTGTTTGGCCATCGATTTAAGACTCACACTAAAACTATTTGAATGTTGCATATAAAATGAAAGACAAGGTTGGGCTAACAGCACTTACATGGGGTGATATTGTTGTTGTCCGCTATCTCTGGGCTTTCACAGTGTTGAGACTAGAATGATTATCACTGGTTGTTTTCCTTAAACAAAAGAAATTCTTTGACTAATCGTTGTTGCTTAAATTTAGACTACATATTATTTCCAGTAACGAATGGCCATTTGGATTTTGAAAGAACGGCAAATTGTTTGAGGAAAATGGCAAAGGAAAGTTTGGTTTTATGCATATATTATGACCAAGTGGTACAGAATTTTCAAATTGATGGTGCAGGTGTAGCATCACTGAAAGTCGTTACATTGAAACCCTAATGTGTCCATCAATAAGGGTCTAGTGAGAACGTGCCAAGAATATGATTAGCGACCCTTAAATTATGTGATTGACGATGCATTAATTTGTAAGACTTATGTAGTAGTAAAACTCTGTCAAATTATTCCATTTTATGGTTTAATGACACTGTAGAATAGGCTATTTGTATTTGGTGAATTATGCCGTTCATAGTGCCTAACATTCTGTGGTCCAATGCCCTTTTACTGTAAATAAAGGAAGATAACCACCACCGAGAAAGACAAACTAATGACACAAATCAACCAAGACAAAGAACTATTCTAATGACAATGATGGAAAAACCAATGAGACCCACCTATAAAAAAATGTCATAAAGTTTAACGACCCAAGGAAAAGCGCTAGTCACATTTGCGCTATACCTCAAAAGGACTAGTCACAATTGAGGCTCCTTGTAGTTGTTAATAAAGCTCAGATCTACCCAGTAAATACCCGATGTGGGACTCATCACACACCCACACACATCACACAATCAATCAAATTGGGGTATCACAATCTCCCTCACTTAAATCTCTAACGTCCTCGTTAGGGTCCACTTTGTGGGGTAGTGTCTTTGAGCCCACACAGGATTACCGAACCTGGCTCTGATACCATATGTAACGACCTAAGAAAAAGCGCTAGCCACATCTACATTATACCTCAAAAGGACTAGTCACAATTGAAGCTCCTTACAATTGTTAATAAAGCCCAGTTCAACCCAGTAAATACCCGATGCAGGACTCATCACTCACCCACACACATCACACAATCAATCAAATTGGGGTATCACAATCTCCCTCACTTAAATCCCTAACGTCCTCATTAGGGTCCACTTTGTGGGGTAGTGTCTCTGAGCCCACACGAGATTATCGGGCCGGCTCTGATACCATTAAAATTGTCACGTCCCGAACCCAACTATAAAGATAGGCACATGACAACCACCACACGCTTATAAAATAAGCTCCTTACAAGTGTGCAAGGCCTTCTTAGTAACTAAAATTTATCCTCAAAATTAAATCAATCAAATCCAAAATACCTAAACAATTTCCTTATGAATAGATCTCTAATATTTTAATAGGAACAAAAATCCAAACCTTATGTACATAATGCCAATTGGCCAATAAATATAAAACTATTCGAAGACAATTCAATTCCAAAATCACTAAGCTTCTTTTCTTGTTCACAACACAATATCAGAACTTCTAAAACTTATTATTCTTCATAATCTGAAATTGGAGGGGAAAAAGGGATGAGTTGACAACTCAATAAATAACCAAAATCCTAATAAATTTTATCAAGCAATAGATCTATAAAGTAATCAGATGCAATATGAGCCTTCAGAAGTTATAATACGCTATGGGTTTTCAAAAATTACTAAAGAAGTTTCATAGTCTTGAAATAATAAGTTGCAAATAGATCACATACTTTAATCTTACAAATATATCATAGATAGTATAGAAAGTAGTCAGTTTTCCATATATCAAAAGTTATAACTTACAATAGGTTCCAAAAATACATAAACAGTTTAAGTGACTCAAAATAGTTGAATGTTCAAACGTGATTCATATTCTTAACAATCTTGTGACTATGGTCACGTTATATCCTTGTGACTGGGCATTAGAGTATCAATGAATAACCCTCATTGGTTTGGATATCAGAGTACCAATGAATAACCCCAATTGGTTTAGGTATCAAAATACCAATGCATAACCCCCATTGGTTTGGGTATCAGAATACCAATGAATAACCCCCATTGACTGGGTATCAGAGTACCAATGAATGACCCCCATTGGTTTGGGTATCAAAGTACCAATAAATACCCCCCATTGGTTTGGATATTAGAGTACCAATGAATAACCCTCATTGGCTGGGTATCAGAGTAAATTCATAGTTAGATTATCCATAATCATATATAAGAATTCATAGTTTCTACCAAAAATATATCTTATTCAAATACATATATATAATCATATATTCAATATTCAAATCTATTTGTGATATTTCTATAATTCTTTACTTTAAATCAATATAGCTAAAAAAACAATTAAATAAAATAAACCTTATATTCAATGCTCATGTATATTTGTGAAAATTCTTTACTTAAAATCAGTAATACAATAGAAGTAAAATTGTAACAACTATAAACAATTTTCAGTAATTAAAATCAATTAGGATAAGGTTACTTACCTCAATCCAAAGCCTATTCAAAAATCCTTGCAGTTTCCCAAGACCAATCCAATGTAAACCTTTTAGCAAACTAAATAAAGAATTTGCTCCAAACAAATTTGTCACTTAGATCCTTGGACTTCAAATCTCAATGCCATCCAACACCACAGAGACAACAAGGCAAAGATGCTTTACACGTGAAAATACTAAATTCTTGGAAACCTTCAAATAATTGGTATTGGCTTCATCTTTTATCTATCAATAAGGAAACTTAATGACAAGTCAGTACTGCCCAATAGTGGCCAACACACATCTAGTTACATTGCCCTCAATAAGAATCATGGAATAAAAGTGATGTGCTTTTAGTGGTGAAATTTTGCTTAATTGGACATATACTAGTTGGCTTCTTAGATAGGAGAAAAGATGAGGAGGGGGGGTGGGGGGGGGGGGGGGGGGAGGGTGGACGGCAACTCCTCTTAGAAAATCTTTAGGCGTAAAAAGCAAAATACATAGGGTGGCTAGGGTTTACATGATACAATTAGGGTATATATATTGCTAACTTCAATATCAGAAATTACTAAATTACCTCTAAAATAAATCTCCTTTTGTTTATTTATTTATTTTTTGAACCGGGTATTACAATATTATGATGCCCCAATTTGATTGATTTTTTAATGTGTGTGGGTGTGTGATGAGTCCCACATTGGATATTTACTAGGTTGAACTGTACTTTATTAACAACTACAAGGAGTCTCAATTGTGACTAGTCCTTTTGAGGTATAGCGCAGATGTGACTAGCGCTTTTCCTTGGGTCGTTACATATGGTATCAGAGTCGGTCCGATAATCCCGTGTGGGGTCAGAGACATTACCCCACAAAGTGGGCCCTAACGAGGACGTTAGGGATTTAAGTGAGGGAAATTATGATACCCCAATTTGATTGACTTTTTTATGTATGTGGGTGTGTGATGAGTCCCACATCGGGTATTTACTGGATTGAACTGAGCTTTATTAACAACTACAAGAAGCCTCAATTGTGACTAGTCATTTTGAGGTATAGCGCAGATATGACTAGCGTTTTTCCTTAAGTCGTTACATAAAGGCTTTATTTTGACAAGAAAGAATTAAAATTCAAGAAAGGAAGAGACACAGAGAGATGGGTTTTCCTCCAAAATTTATGGTAGCCATAATTGCAATCTTTTGGCTGTGCAGTATTGCAAGATGTGTCCCAGACACTAATGTCACAACCGTTCTCTGCAACAGTGGTGTGTATTCTCAAGGTGATCCTTTTGTTACTAGTCTCAACTACGTTGTTGCAGAACTAGAGTGTTACACCAACATACAAAAACTATGATTACTACAACATATCACCTTATCCTAATGCATTTGCCTATGGTCATGCCGCTTGCAACCTAAATATTACAAGCTCAGATTGCACTACTTGTCTTACGGCTGCAAAGACGGTCATGTTTGGTACGTGTAAAAGCCAGATAGGTGCTCGCGCAGTGCTCCATGATTGTAATATAAGGTATGAGCAATACCCATTTACTGTTTAGAAAGATGGGTAACCAATGGTTTATACTTCTATGTAGCATGTTTCTTATCTGCCACGAAGTGTGTGCAACGTTGTCCTTTTCAATTGTGCTGAATGCTCTACTCATCGTTGGCTAATGGGTTTTCTCACTTCTTTCTTTTCATTTGGTTTGGGATTCTTACAGAATGTGTTGTATTTATCCATATAAGGCTATAATGCATCCAAGTCTTAATGCATTGATTGCTAGTGCCTAGTGATACAAAATAACTAGTCGGATAGCAATCCATAACATTAGATCAAAGTCAACTGTCACTGGCAGAATGATTATAAGTTTTTTTTTTTTTTTTTTTTTTTTATTTTTTTTTTTATATATATATATATAAAGATATTTATATTGAAATTTAAAAAAAATGAACAAAAAGCATGTTATGATTGACTACAGATTAAGCAATAGAGAGAAGAAAAGGATGAGAAGAAATTGTTCCAATGTGAGGCCAATGTAGTGCCCTCTCTTTCCTTTTTCCTACCTGCCAAATTAAAGAAAAAATGTTACACAAGAGTTTGTGAAAGCTGAGAGGATTTAAACTGATCAAACTCAAATCTATGTTATATCCTAAAAGGACTAGTAAATTTATAATTAGGACTCGTAATTACTTATACTAGTCGTATACCTGCACATTGCGCATGATAATTTTTTAGGATGATTTCATTAAATATTTTATTAATACTATAATTTTAGTTATTAACCATTGGTTTTTCATTAATATTTAAGTTAATAAAAACCTTAGATATACCTTTTTTTTACCTTTATACACACACACATATAGTGAATCTTTACACATACCTTTAAGAAAACTCTTTATATTCCACTTTTTTGGATGCATAAAATTATAGACTATTTTTCTCAAAAAAAAAAAAAAAAAGTTATAGACAACTACTCCATAATGATAGTGACTAATTAATTTTATATATATATATATATATATATATTTTTAGTGATCTCCTTTGTAACGCTTCTTACCATTATCATATATTTACTAACTAATGATTTGCATAACAAAGACGATAAATGAGAGGTAGCATTGTTTATTAGATTTTTGAAAGTAATAGTATATGAAAATTATATATATATATATATATATATTATAAATAAGGTTAAATGAAATGTCGAAAAATGGATTTTTAAATTTTCTAACTTTATTTCTTATGCAATTTCTACTACTATCAGAGAACATCTCTTTTTTAGTTATGATTAATATGGTTTCCATAGTTAGAGTTTGATTAATTTTTAATTTAAATTTAGTACTATGATTGTATTTAATTGTTGATTGTTGATTTAATTTTTTAAGTGAATTTAAAGGTTTATGTTATTACACTGTAAAGTTTTTAATGTTCTCCACACGGTAATCTCTATTTTATTTTTTACTTCTCCTTACAACCTCTTTGTTTTCCAATCAACAATTACTAATTGATGTTTGGTTTTTTTTTCTTTATCTACTATTTATTACTTTGTATTGGTTTTTTTTTTCTATACTCTCTCTCTCTCTCTCTCTCTCCATTGGCAACCTATCGTTTTCCAAAATTTGATGAGGATTCTATGACATTAAATAGGCATTATTAGTTTTTCTTTTTTTTAATTTAGTGTTTCTACCTTGATTTTTTTGGAATTTCATTCTTCCTTTGATGCATTGGGTGTGGGAATGAGTGCTTCCCTAACATTACTCCACTTAATGTGGACAATTTCATTTATTTAATTTAGGCAAAATATTATATTTTTAAATTTTTTAAAATAAAAAAAGGAGTGGAAATATAAATAATTTAATGATATATATGGGGGATGTGGCTGAATTTAAATGTTAAAGAAAATGATATGAGAAAAAAAATAAAAATAAAATACATAACAATAAACACTAACTTATCCAAATAATTCTATGTAATATAATTGTGGGGGCCAGTCAATCAACAGACCCATTAAGGTCAAGATAATTGATCTGAGGATGCAAATTCGTCCGAGGAGGCCCAAGTCAGGTCGTAAGGGTAACTACCGAGGGGGGGATAGTCAATATCACGAAAGTAGAGTTCCGTATTCATCCGAGGACATCATACTCCTCGGCAGTATGCGTCTGAGGACGATCAGGACGCAGTCTTGTTACAATCGGACCTCGGAACTATGTCACCACTGAAAATGGGATAACAGACCAAGGGTAAGAAAGAAAAGGCAAACAAATATCTATAACTACAGCTGCCTCCGCATTAATTGCCTTTTAACCAACTCTCTGGCCGCATTAATGTGGAGGTGATACCTGAACAGTAATGAAGCAGTCTTACAGCTACCCATAGGAGGTTCCAGGAGGCGCTAGATGGGACAGAAAGAAATCCTCCAAACCCAACCTACACATGTGCGGTGAAGATGGAACGAAGGGGACAGTATATAACATGAAATAATAACTTACACAAAGAGGTAGAGACAAAAAAGAAAATAGAGAGAAGACAGAACAAAAGAGAAAGAACAACTTAGAACATCACTAGCTCAAAAAGAGACTCATAAGGACCTCAATTTGAATCCATTTATAATTGCGTGGTGAATCGTTTTTCTCTTGAAGAGTTAATCTAGCCCTCGCATACCCACGCTCTACAAATTACATTGTTTGGGCTATTTACGTACGAACCCAATACTATTTCGGGGTCGTCACGAACCGAGTCCTTACAATAATAATAGTACATTCTTATATACTATTTTTAATTATTTATAATACAATATGATAATATTTAACAATCAAAGTCATAAAAAAAAAAAACACTTAAAACACAAAACTAAATCCCATCGACCAAAATAGAGTTCTAAAGAACACAAAACTTTATCAAGCTAAAATAGAGATGCAAGAAAAATAAAAATAAAAATCTACCAAAAAATTGAGGGAGAAAGAGTGGGAAATAACCACTTTTTTGTGTGAGAAAATTATGTAAAGAATCTAAGAGTGAATGGCAAATTTATACTAAGAGGATGATAATAAAAAGAAATAAAATAAAGGAAGATAAAAGGAAAGAGGAAGAGTGATATCAAGGTAGAATGTTTGGGGAGATGAAAAGGTAAAGAGAAGGAGGAAGGTTGGAGAAAGTGTAAATGTTAAAAAAAAAATGAGTACAATTTGATGAGCACAATTTTCTTTTATTTGAATTTACGTAAAATATTACATTTTTTATTTTTTAAAACAAAAGGAGAGAGAAAATATAAATAATTTAATAATAAGGAGGATGTGGTTTAATTTTAATATTGAGTAAAATAGAAGAGAAGAAAAAAGATAAGAAAAATTAAAAGATATAACAATAAATACTAAATTATCCAAATTATGCTATGTAATGGAATACTATTTTATTTTTATCTACTATCTGTAATTTGTTATAATGTAATCGGATAAAATTTAACAATCAAAGAGCAAAATAATAATAATAATAATAACTTAAAACAAAAAAACTAAATTGTATCAACCTAAATTAGAGTTCTTAAAAACACAAAAATTTATCAACCTAAAGCGGAGATGCAATAAAAAATAAAAATCCACCAAAACATTGAGAGAGAGAGAGAGAGAGAGAGAGAGAGAGAGAGAGCCTTTTTGTGAGAGAAAACTATGCAAAGAATGGAAAAAAAGTGACAAATTTATAGTAAGAGGGAAGAGATAAGAAGAGACAAATAAAGGAAGATGAAGGGAAAGATGAATAACAATATTAAAGTAGAGGGTAGTGGGGAGATGAAAAAGTAAAGGAAGAAGAAAGGTTGAAAGAAGTGTAAATATTTAAAAAATAAGTGAATGTAAAAAAAAATTATAGGAAAATTGGAAATAAAAAAGAAATATATATATAGATGTTAAAACCAACAAAGATGAATATGTAAAGTCAATGATATATTTATATATATTTTTTTTGAAAAAAAAATAAATAATAATTATGTGGCGAATGATGTGACGATAAGGTGGCGCAACAGAAACTTAGCAGTAATAAATGTCACGCTTCAGCTTTTAGTAATATATAGATATAGATATAGATAAGTGAATGTAAAAAAAATTATAGGAAAATTGGAAATAAAAAAGAAATATATATAGATGTTAAAACCGACAAAGATGAATATGTAAAGTCAATAATCTATTTATATATATATATATATATATACATATATATTTTTTTTTTGTAAAAAAAAAGGAATAAATAATAATTATGTGGCGAATGATATGACGATAAGGTGACGCAACAGGAGATCAGCAGCAATAAATGCCACGCTTTAGCTTTTAGTAATATATAGAAAAAAATAGGTATAAATAATAAATAATAATTATATGACGAATGACATGGCGATGAGATGGCGCAACAAGAGCTCAGCAGCAATAAATGTCACGCTTCAACTTTTAGTAATATATGGATATAGATAAATGTCACGCTTCAGCTTTTAGTAATATATAGATATAGATATAAATATAGATAAGCGAATGTAAAAAAAAAAATTATAGGAAAATTGGAAATAAAAAAGAAATATATATAGATGTTAAAACCGACAAAGATAAATATGTAAAGTCAATAATCTATTTATGCAGGGCTCAATAATTTGTGACCCTGGCCCATTTTTACATTGGGGCCCAAGGCCCGAGCCGAGGAGGGATATAGCCGAGGACGTGTAATAAAAGTCCAAGTAGTCTTGAGACATAACCGATGATGATTTTGTCCTCGGTATATTCGAGGTCCTCCTGAAAGAAAGGGCAAGAATGGTATAGGAACAGTTTCGGGAAAAACTTAAAATATCTATGTTAATAGAGAAAGGATCGCTGGACAGTGTGACAACCAAGGACAAAGGGAAAGCTGCCATTACTGCCATTGAATACTCTGCACCTGACAGAACCATGCTCTTCAGCTTTTACAACCACCCCCAACCACTTTGGGTATGGGCTGATGGGACAAGTATCAGTCCTAGAAAGTCGAACCTACACGTGAACGTTGAATAAGAGATACAAGCTAATATAAAAGGGGAAGTAAGCGATCTGGGGAAGTGGCTGGGAAAAAAGGCCAAGAACCAGAGCCTCCCAGACCGTATCGAGGAGAAAGACTCCTCGAAGCGAACATGGCTTACTTTTGTGTGAACACCATGGTTAACCACCGACCAGTGACCAAGGCCTAGCCTTTCAAATCCACGCTCTACAAAATGATATTGTTTGGGCCCTCTTTACGTACGAACCCAATATCATCTTGGGGTCGTCACGAATTGAGTCCCTACAATTGGCGCCGTTTGTGGGAAAGGCTTGTGTGTTGGCACAAGCGGTAGGTTGAGAAAGTCCCCCCATCATTTCCAATAGCTGGTTGTAGTGTCCTAGCATAAAATTCCAGTAGGGGCTACGTTTCTTCAATAGGGACTACGCTTCGAAGCGTCAGTAGCGCGGATGGTTCTAGGGGCTTGGCCGAGGAGCTAATCCCCCTAAACTAAGGTCCCACGCCATAGCCGAGGGGTTAATTCCCCAAACTACTTAAAAATCAAGTTTTGGACAGAACCAAGGTATTGCATGGTTCTCGGACTCAAATCTATGGGGAAACCAACTACTTAAAAAAGCTAAGTTTTGGACAGAATCAAGGTATTCCATGGTCCTCGGACTCAAACTTATGGGGAAACCAACTACTTAAAAATCAAGTTTTGGACAGAACCAAGGTATTGCATGGTTCTCGGACTCAAACCTATGGGGAAACCAACTACATAAAAATCAAGTTTTTGACAGAACCATGGTATTGCATGGTCCTCGGACTGGATACCAAAAAAGGACCAAGGTTATGAAAGTCATCAGGAGGGCGGCGAAACACTCTAGTACTTGGCGGCCTGTATGGACGGTCCATTTTTGGATCACCCATCCTCGGATGGTTACCTCCTACACCGCACCGAGCATTCAGCTGTCATCTCAGCTAGTTTGGGGTATGTACCGCATTTTTCAGGTCGGCATTATTGTGCCGGACAGCTCTAATAAGTTCATAATAACATCTTTTTCTGAGCAAGGGTTTCGACCCTAAGTATCGTTTCTTCAGATCGGCATTATTGTGCTGGACAGCTCTAATAAGTTCATAATAACACCTTTTTCTGAGCAAGGGTTTCGACCCTAAGTATAGTTTTTTTAGGTCGGCATTATTGTGCCAGACAGCTCTGATAAGTTCATAATAACATCTTTTTCTGAGTAAGGGTTTCAACCCTAAGTATCGTTTTTTCAGGTCGGCATTATTGTGCCGGACAGCTCTAATAAGTTCATAATAACATCTTTTTCTGAGTAAGAGTTTCGACCCTAAGTATCGTTTTTTCAGGTCGGCCTTATTGTGCCAGACAGCTCTAATAAGTTCATAATAACATCTTTTTCTTAGCAAGGGTTTCGGCCCTAAGTATTGTTTTCTCAAGTCGGCATTATTGAGCCGAATAGCCCGATAAGTACAGAATAACATCTTTCTCTCAATAAGGGTTTTTGCCCTGAATATCATTTGTTCAAGTTGGCATTATTGTGTCGGATAGTTTCAATAAGCGCGGAGTAAGGTCTTTTTATTAACAGAGATTTCGGCCCTAAGCATTGTTTAGAATATAAAAATAAAAAGAATTCATATGGCAGTACGTCCATTCACGGCATAACCATTGCAAAAAAGATAGAATACACAAAATAAAGCAATGTTGACTTTTATTAATATAAAGAGGTAGTACAGCGTACAATGAAGGGTTTAAACAAGCCTATACAGGAAACAAATTACAAAAGCAAGAATAAAAAAAAAAAAAAAAAAAAACAAACAAACAAACAAACAACAACAACAACAAGTCTTTCTAAACTCTGCTCCAGTAGCAACCATATTGAGAGGAGGATCCCCTTTGATGGAAGAGGAGAAGAAAAGGAAGAAGTAAAAGCACCAGGATGGATCTAGTGATGAGAAAGAAGAAGAAGGGGAGGCAAAAGGAGGCACCAGTGAAAGAAGAGAGGAGGAAGCAGGGATACTTAGTCCCTACGTCAGTCCTGACTCCTAACACGCTGGTGCCATATTAGCTATGCTCATAGGAGAGTGGTTGGTATTGATGGTGAGCAACCCAAGCTCAATTGCACCAAAAGCTTGATGCGATTAGCTCCTACTTCGGATTTTGACTGAGGGAGGATGAGAAGTATCTTGAGTCTCTGCCAACCCTACCCTGACCGAGCCATCTTAAGTTTCGGAGGGACATGGTGCTTTTGGAAAGGATGTGGTCTCTTCACCCCCGCTTCTACCTCAGACATGTCACACTATAAGCTTTAACTATCTGATAAAGAAAACTTTGAGCGCAGCTTGAGGTTTAAGGCTTTAGAAAGGTTAAAGGGTCTTTATGCGAAGGGAATACCCTCTCATCTGGCTTCTTATATGGAAGGTAAGTTCAGTGGCATTTAATCCGTACAGATTTCCAAGAAGATCTGTAAACGAGATAGCGTTTGTTTAACTCCCCAATGTCATCTATAACTGTCAGATTTGATCGGCCTCGTAATGTAAATCTATTAAAGATGCGCCTCGTACACTGAAACGGCAGGAGCGCACCGTGTGAAAATCTAGACGAATGTCTCGTAACCCGACGCATTTCCTAAGTAGATCTACACCAACATTAATGAAGGGCAGAGCTAAACGAATTGTAATAAAGGCTTGGCATACCAAAACCCTCCTCTTTGACTAAGAGGTCGGACAGCAGGATTTTGAGGGGCTATTGTGGGGCCCAATAATTTATGGCTCTGGCCCATTTTTACATTGGGGTCCAAGGCCCGAGCCGAGGAAGGATATAGCCGAGGACGTGTAATAAAAGTCCAAGTAGTCTTGAGACATAGAACGATATAGGAACAGTTTCGGGAAAAACCTAAAATATCTATGTTAATAGAGAAAGGATCGCTGGACAGTATGACGACCAAGGACAAAGGGAAAGCTGCCATTACTGCCATTGAATACTCTGCACCTGACAGAACCATATTCTTTAGCTTTTACAACCACCCCCAACCACTTTGGATATGGGCTGATGGGACAAGTATCAGTCCTAGAAAGTCGAACCTACACATGGACGTTGGATAAGAGATACAAGCTAATATAAAAGGGGAAGTAAGCAATCTAGGGAAGTGGCTGGGAAAAAAGGCTAAAAACCAGAGCCTCCCAGACCGTATCGAGGAGAAAGACTCCTCGAAGCGAACATGGCTTACTTTTGTGTGAACACTATGGTTAACCACCGACCAGTGATTAAGGCCTAACCTTTCAAACCCACGTTCTACAAATGATATTGTTTGGGCCCTCTTTACGTACGAGCCCAATATCATCTTGGAGTCGTCACGAATTGAGTCCCTACAATTTATATATATATAAATATTTTTTTGTAAAAAAAATAGGAATAAATAATAATTATGTGGCAAATGACGTGACGATGAGGTGGCGCAACAGGAGCTCAGCAACAATAAATACCACGCTTCAGCTTTTAATAATATATATATATATATATATATTACCCAGTTCAATCTAGTAAACACCAGATCTAATACTTAGCACACGTCTGTTCAAACACACTTCCAATCTGATCTACATAATCTAGAATTTCACAAGTACTACTACTCAAATAACTAAGAGCTGCAGCCATGGGTCTGCAGCTATTCCTATCTTCAGATTCTGTCCAAGTGAGATACTAGAGCAACTGTTCTTAATCTGGGGTGTAAATGCTTGTATCTTTTGCTCATCAAAATTTTAGGTGATAGTCTTGGAAATTACATGGAATTTTGTTTTGCACAAAGTTTTGCTTGATATTAATGTTTATAGTATCAGTTATACAGACCATTTGTTTCGACTTCTTGGCAATTCACCTATAATAAAGGACTAGTGAACATGGTGTTTGATCTGGTTTTATCTCCTATCAATAAAGGATGCTGCACATGAAGATCTTTTCCTTGGCCTAAGATAGCTCCCCTTGATGTAAGCAATTTGTGTATTTCTGGATTAGAACTATAGATTATTATAAAAACAAGAAGATTATAGGTAACTTTAACTAAAAGCTAAGGCCACAAGGAAGAAAAAAATTTAGAACTTTCTTGCAGTGGATAAAGTTTATAATAGACCCAACAAATTCTATATAAAAATCAATTACAAGTAGAATGATATCAACCCACTGGAGACCATAGAAAATTCCTCTAAAGACTTTGTAGCTAGAAGGTATTTCGTTAGCAAGCCACAATAAAAATTCTATCAAACAGTTTCAGGGTCAATGCTAGAAGTAGACATGTTAAACTCCTAAACAGTCACTACTCCTTTCATATTATTACAATAATTGGTTCTTGAAATAAGCCTACAAAACTGATGCAGTGAATTAAATGCACGTCATACAAAACAAAAGTGACTAACCTGGAACGAACTACATTTGTAGAAAAACTGAAGTGTTCCATTCAAGTTGCTTGGTCTACAAATAAGACAATCCTCTTCCTTAAACTGCTAAGTCATCAACTATGTCGCAACTACTAATGATTTTCATTAAGCAATGCATTTCAATTTACCTCCCAAATAGAATTTTAGATATGTGGAAGCTAAAGACACCTCCATAATTCCAACAAAGCAAATCAATTAAGCAGCATTTTCATGGGTTTCAATTTGATCAGGCCACCTATATACTGCAGTATGTGTACTTTTGCACCTTGCACAAACCAAACTTTTTAAAGCTAACTAACTGCTATAAATACTCCTGGAAATTTACTGGTTCATTAGCCAAAGTACCATTTAGGTAAAACCCCATTCAAGCAATAAGAAAGTCTGGTATTTTGTAAAGAAGATTATAAGGACTCACACTGAAAAACAAAGAATCAATGGATACCATACCTATGCAGTTGTTTCATGATAAAGCTAAATGTAATAAGATGATATCTATAGCTTACTGAAACAGAATCCTCTGATGCATTTCTCGCGTCTCATGCTAGGTGTTACAGTAACTAGAAAGAAAGCAAAATGATTAATGTCATTAAAGGTCTTCTTCCTTTATCAGTGTTAGGACATATGTGAATCATGTTAGGAACATATGTCAATATAGAATTGACTAATCATTTGACAAAATGCACTTTACTTATAATTGGGTAGATCTAGGATGTGTTTAATGCTTTAAGAAACAAGGTTTCAAGTCCAAGTGTTAAAGCCATGCAAATCTGTCTAAGAATCAAGTGAAGAAGTGCTGGATTTTAAAACTCGACAGCTATCTCGATAGATAACATCTATTGAGGTTTAAAAGGTCGTTTAAGCCTGATGCTCGATAGCTGCTCGATAGATAAGGTATTTATCGAGATTTAAGAAAATCATATTTTCAGTTTTGATTTTCATCCAATCAATGTATAGATATTTGGGCTTTCTTTTCTCATAATCCTAAACATATATAAAGATTGTTTTAAGGGCCGTCACCGCTGATGCACATCAATGCAAAGTTTTTCACAAGCATATTGTGATCTGGAGACATATGCTCTAGTTCATCTTTTTCTTGAAGAAGCTGCTGCATTTGTACGCGATAGGGTTTTGTAACCAAGGAGCTTCGTGATCTTCATCGTGTGATGCACTGATGAACTTTGCAGCCAACATCCTTCTCAAGTTGATGTGTAAGCCGCTTACTGAGATTCGCACATCGAATTGGTTAGTCACGTACTAGAAGCCGTGTATTAAAAGGAGAGATTGTCACTACAGAACAAGTATAATTGGGTATTGGGGTAAGGGTTTAACTGTAGGTTGGTATAAGGTATTGGAATTCCTTTACTTGTAACTGCTTGTTATGATAATAGTGAATTCTCGGGAATGATGACTTTAAAATCACCTGATAGGGTTTTTGCCGTGTAGGTTTTCCCCATTCGTAAACAAATCACCGTGTCAATTTATTTTATTCTGCATATTAACTTAGTTGGTGATTTTTTTTGTTTTACCATGTTTATTGCATGCTAATTGAATTAATTAATTAACTTAGCTAATTAATTGGTTAATTCATCACAAGGGATCAATACATTCTTGGCCTATCAAGTGGTATCAGAGCAGACACACTCTGATTAGTTTTTAATCTTTGCTGTGTGATCCATTGACCCCTGCTTGTCATGGATAGAGAACAGTCTCTTATTATGCCTCCTTTATTTGATGGCACTAACTATGCATACTAGAAAGTACGCATGAGAGCTTTCTTGTAGTCATTAGATGAAAATGTGTGGCAAGCGATGGAGATAGGCTGGACCAAGCCAAAGGAAGCGCCAGCCGATTGGGATGATACTAAGATCAAGACGGCAAATTTCAATAGCAGGGCATTGAATTCTTTATTCAGTGTGGTCACGAATGAGGTATTCAAGAAGATATCCTCTACTGAAACTGCTAAGGAAGCATGAACCATCCTTCAGACAGCCTATGAAGGAACTAAGGCTGTCAAGGATTCGAAGTTTTAGAGGCTTACTATAAGCTTCAAAGGGATTAAGATGGAGGAGGATGAGTCATTCGATGAGTTCTATGTCAAGTTCAAGGACATAGTGAACTTAGCCTTTAATCTTAGGGAAACCATTCTCGAACCCAAGATTATTAGAAAGGTTCTCATATCTCTACTCGAGAGATTTCATGCCAAGATCACCGCGATTGAGAAATCAAAGGATATTGATAAAATTCCTTTGATAGAGCTGGTTGGCATTTGCAGACCTATGAGTTGAGTTTGACAAGGATAGGGGAATCTAGTAAGGGAAAAAGCATGGCATTGAAGGCCAAGAGTAGTGACACTGATGAGTCTTCAAACGATAAAGATTCTAAGATGAAATCCTATATCATCAAGCAATTCAAAAAGTTTATGAAGAATGCCAATGGTAAAGGATTTGACAAAGACCGCAAGCAGTCCAGTTTGTCTTAGTTCAAGAACCAAGACAAAGGAAAGAAGGAAGCTAGGGATGGCGGTCAATACACTATTCCCTCAAGACCAAAGTGCTTTGAGTGTCAAGGCTTCAGTCACATGAAACAAGAGTGCCCTACGTATCTCAAGACCATTGGGAAGAGTAAGGCATTTGCTACTACTTTGAGTGACACCGAGCTTGAAGATGATTCTAATAATAAGGATGATGGAATCCTAAATGCCTTCACTGCCACTGTAAATCC
This sequence comes from Quercus robur, assembly GCF_932294415.1. Classification (NCBI taxonomy): domain Eukaryota; kingdom Viridiplantae; phylum Streptophyta; class Magnoliopsida; order Fagales; family Fagaceae; genus Quercus; species Quercus robur. The sequence continues at coordinate 20,244,735 of NC_065545.1, read as the reverse complement.
TACTGAGAGGATTGTTGAAGATGTGGATGAAGAAGATGACTTGGTGAAGTCAAAATTTGAGAAGATGGATGAATAGGATGACATCCACATAGCCTATGCAAAATTATACAAGGTCTCGGAAAAACATGAGAAGTTGTATAGGTTGGCCACCAAAAAGATCAATGAAGTGGAGCTTGAACGAGAAGAAATCTTCACGAAATTTGATGAAGCCAATTAAACCATTGGAGCACTGAGATTTGAGAATAATTTCTTGGCTGAGAAGATGAAGAAGTTTGAGGCGGAATTGTTTCAAGTCAGAGCTCAGCTGGAAAGGACTTCAAGTGCAAAGCTTGACAAGATGCTTAGTCTTTAGAAATTTGCTTCCTATTAAACCGGTTTAGTGTATGATTTCTCTTCTTCTAATATTGCTTCTACTAGTACTACTGTTTTTGTTTCACCTGCTAATAATGTTGATTTTGAAAACAATGATGTCAAAACTATTTGAGCTAGTGAGAATATAGACAATGGTAGGAGCACCCCTAAGTTTGATAAGAAAGAGATTAAAAACCTTAGGCCTAAGAAGGGAAACACTCAAAAGCCTAAATAGAAAAAGCAACATCTCTATCATCACTGTGGAGCAATTGGACATACTCGACCTAATTGCTATAAGTGATTAGCCACTCAATAGAGTAATAGTATAATCTCGTCGGGAAACCAAAATCAGTTTCCATCCTCCTTTGCTTCTCTTGGAGATTTACTCAAAGCCCTCATATTCCTTTCAAACTTGAACGGTTTCAATTCTTCCCCCTCACCATCGGATCAAGGGTTTGCAAAAAGGAAAGGTTCTTCCAAAGTGTAGAAGGAAAAAGGCTCCAAGTGATTTAGTCACTTTTTCTCTCTCTCCCTTTCTTGTTTTTGAGTATGTATTACTTGTGTGTTTTGCTTTCTTGTTTTGAGTCAATTTAGTTTATGCTTAAATTTGTTTAAAATGTTTTTGTTTGTTTATTTTCAATTTTGTTTTATTTTGCTTTTTATAATATATATATATATATATATATATTGAAAAATCATAAAAATACAAAAACAGTTTGTGTTTGTGTACATTGGTACTTGTGTACCTTGGTTGGCCATTGAAACAAATATTTTTTTGTATCTTTTGTAGCTTAGATGAGCATCCCTATGCACAACTAAGTAAGTGAGCTTTATGGCTCGTATTTGTGATAAGTAAGATTAAGTAATCTCTTGTACCTAATACTCATATCACTCTTTTTGATGGAAAGGACTGGAAAATCCTAAGAGAAATGCATAAATAACAATCTCACCACTGTTGCTCGCCAATCATGAAATGACATCTATATACTTCGACATAGCATAAGTGCAATTTCAAAAGCTTAACATCATTGGGTATTTTTTTTTTCTTTCTCTTATATACCCATGTATGATATGCTTAACAAAAGAAAAATATGCAAAGAAAATTAAAAGAAAAAAAAAATCAAAATGCTTTATATATGATTGCAAGCGTGTCTTATAGGAGATGTAGAGTTATAGGATGTACCCCAAAGATGATAGTCTCCATCAAGCAGTTATGATTATGTGTGAGTTAAAGTGATTTTCTCATATCTCAAATTGTCATAACATGTAGACACTTGTGCAATCTTGCGATATTTTTCATACACAACATGCAACATTCTTTGCTATTCTTGATACATGTGTAGGTATAATGTGATTTAGCCATCACAAGGAATACATGTGTTAATATATGTTCACTAAACAGTCTAGACTTGTTTTTGAAATAAAAATTAGTTAAACTTGTTTAGTGTGTGTATGTGTTTTGGATTCAAATGCTTGGCATTTTTCTTGATGAAAGATGTTTTGAGAGCTTAAAATGTTGTTTGGATCTTTGGTTGAGTAGCATGTTTGATTGCATTCATGTGTTTTTCTCTTCTTTGAAAAACTATTTTTAAGCAATCTCGACAACTGTTGGACATCTCTTGACAGCTAGACTATCTATTGAGCTCTTTAACTTCCTTTCTCGATAGCTGTTATCACAATCTCGATCCATCGAGATTCTTGAGACTTAATCTCAATAGTTTTTCAATAGCTACTTGATCCATCAAGGAAGTTTCTGTATGCTCGATATCTTCTCGATCCATCAAGGTCACATTGCTGTGGACACCTCTCGATAGCTCCTCGATAGCTTCTCGATAGCTCCTCGATAGCTTCTTGATAACTCTATCTCTCTTTTTTAATTCTCGATAGCTATCGATACCTCTCGATATATCGAGAAATTGAGATTTCTATAAAAAGGGTTAGCGCAATTCTTTTCTCATTTTCTCTGATTTCTCTTGATAGAAACTCTCTTCTCTCTCTCCTAAACACCTCAAACTAAACCTCTTCACTTACCCCACTTGATCTTTGGCCTAAATCAAGTTTTCTTCATCTGGTATGATCCTTTTTCTCTATTCTATCATGCATTTCATATTTATTGACCTAAGTTTTGGGTTTTTGAAAAGTTTTTGGGGGTTTTCAAGTTTAATGAGGTTTTTGTGAAATTTTTGGGACGGGTTTTTGTTTAAATGATTTTAAATCATCATGCATTGCATCACATATGCATTTTAACTATGATTCGTGCATTTTAGATGTGTGATTATTATGTTGAAATGATGTGTGCTGGTAGGTTTGGATTAAGCTGAGCCCATGATGTCTTTACTGTTGTATATCACATGCTCATGCGTTTTTCATGCATATGTATTTTCACTTCTTTATATTCTTATATTGAACTGTTTGGTGCTTTTCTTTTTGTCTCTTTTTCCCTTTCTTTCTTTCATTAGTTGCTCTATGGCACCTAAACAAAAATCCACTCCATCTCGAAACCCTCTTCATTCCAGGGCATCTTCTTCTTCTTCCCCCTCTGATTCTACTCCATCTTACATTCGGTTCCGTGATGATAAAGCCCGTAAGGACTTTTCGGAGAACTTTGCACGACGAGGCATTCATTCGGAAAGCCAAGTCGTTCTATTGGACTTTTTCGATACTGACCTTCCTACTATCATCTACAATAGGGGTTGGGAGTCATTGTGTGGCATTCCGATCACTTGTCCCTTCGTGATCATTGTAAACACAAATTTTTTCCAATTGTAGAAAATTAAACAATTGAAAAGAAATATGGTTTGCAAATAATAATTTGTATTGATGTATAATAAGTACAATCTCTATTTCAATTCTTTTACAAAAGAATACCCCCTGATTCTATCTTTATTGAATTTGATTCGAACAAGAATCTTCTTAACTTTAATTGGAATCTTCTTAACTTTAATTGGAAGATGGATTGATCGGTCTTCACAATAAATCTCTAGCTTCGAGCTTATTGGAGATTTATTGTTCTTCAACTCTTCGAATGTGAAGGCTTTAGGGTTGAAGTTCTTTGGGGTTTTAGAGGCTTGATCCATTGAGTTTCAAAGATTTGGGTTTGTTAAGGTTTATGGAGGCTTTTTAGCTTAATTCCAATAGAACTTCAAAGAACTCGAACAATAGATCTTCTTGAATTTGGTTGGAAGATGGATTGAACGGTCTTCTCAACGAATCTCTAGCCTTGAGCTTGATAGAGATTTGTTGTTCTTCAAGTTCTTCAAGCCCTTTGAATGTTCTTCAAGTTCTTCAAAGATGCTTCAAGTTCTTCAAAGATTCTTGAGACAGAATTTCTCCAGAGCTTGGACTCCTTGAAAACTTCGTGTCAAAAATGAGAGGGGATGTCCTCTCTTTATAGTGATTTCAAAGGATAAGTTCCACTATGGATTGATATGCTTGAAAGTATGTAGTAGGCTTTTGATTGGTCCAAATTCTTCTTAGAGATAATTATCTCTATTTATCTATTTTGATAAATATCATATTTTTGATAAAGATAATAATCAATAAAGATAAATAATTATCTCTATTTAATTTATTTAATAAAGATAATTATCTACCAATTTTGAATAGAAAATTTATCTTTATTTTATTTATTTACTTATTTTAATAAAGATAATTACCCATAAATTTTGATTAGGAAATTTATCTTTATCTTGTGGACCAAATGACACTTGGCAAATTTTGATATGCCAATGTGATGCCAATTTGGATAACACATGCCATCATTTGATTTAATTAATTTAATGACATTAATTCAGAATTTGCCATTAAATTTTGATGTGGCATTTTATAATTGGCTTAAAATTTTGCCTTCTACAATCATACAAGAGTTTTACTCCAATATGTACGGACTCGATTATTTAGTACCTCATTTTGTCACTCGCATTCAAGATACGCGCATCGTAATCACTCCGAATCTTATATCCGAGATGCTACATGTACCAAAGGTAGAGTTTGCTGACTATCCTGGTTGTGAGCGTTTGAGGACTGTGTTCAAAGACGAGCTCTCGTTTCGCTTTTGTGAGACACCCTTATCTTGGGGTGACCGTTAAATCACCCCTTGCTCGGGCTTTGCAAAAGGTCTGAGATTCCTTAACATGGTGATGACATTTATTCTCCATCCATTGTCTCAGTATAATTTTATCATAGAGCCTTATGCTCGATTTTTGTTAACCCTTCTTGAGGGACTCATTATTGATTTATCCTCTCACTTTATTCTATCCCTCATAGATGTCTATAGAAATACGGCTACCCGTGATAAGCTCATTTTTCCTTCAACTATCATGCGGATTCTCCACCATTTTTCTATCTCCTATCTCGAGTCTCCTCATTTTTCGGTTATGTGTGCCATAGACGCTGCTACCGTCAGACAAAGCGAGGCCCAGCTTCAACCGAAGCGGCCATGGACAGAGACAACGACTCCTTCAGCTTTTTCCGCTCCTTCCACATCCGCTCCTTCTTCATCGGCGGGTGGTGTGACCCTTGAGGCGGTCATGGTGCAGCTACAATGCATGGATGCTTGCCTTGACACACTCAGTGATGAATTGTGTCAGGTGAACACTCGTGACAGCCGTATTGCTTAACGGCAGGCTCACCTTAGTGGCTTCGTAGAGTCTTTATTTCCTTCTCCAGAGGCATCTAAGGATGAGGACGAGGACGATGATGGTGACTCCGATGATGATAATAATGATAAGGATGAGGATGCTAGCTCTTTCGGTGACGACACGATGACTGCTTGATTTACTTACCCTTTGTAATTTGTGACAAAAAGGGGAAGTAATTTTGGATATGAGAGTAGTCGTATATATAGGAGAAGAGAGATTTTTGTTAGGGGGAGTGTTTATATTTTGAGGAATGTAACGAGGACATATTTTTTCTTCTTTTCTTCTTTTATAGATACAGTGTTCTTACTTTGTGATAGTAAACCTTATACTTATGATATTATATATATATATATATATATATATATCTATGATGAGGTTGTTATTACAGTTCTTTCACCTATCATTTCATGTGTTGGTTCTTTTCTCTCTTTATGCACATGTTTCTTATATATTGTATGCAATCTTTTATTTCTATTTTACACTAAGATGTTGTAATGAGTTTTGCTTGAAGTATTTCAAAAAACAGGTTGTCAAAGTCTTCTTACCATAAACTTTCTTCTTGCAAAAATTTTCAAGAGTTTGTATTAGGATAAATTTTATTGTATTCAACAAGTGAGTATGAGTTGAGTGATTTATGACTTCTCTTATATGTTCATTTGTTTGTTGTGGTTTTGTTACGGATTGCCAAAGGGGAAGATTGTTAGGACATATGTGAATCATGTTAGAAACATATGTCAATATAGAATTGGTTAATCCTTTGACAAAATGCACTTTATTTGTAATTGGGTAGATCTAGGATGTGTTTAATGTTTCAAGGAACAAAGTTTCAAGTCCAAGTATTAAAGTCATGCATGTATGTTCAAAAATCAAGTGAAGAAGTGCTAGATTTTAAAACTCGACAGGTATCTATAGACAAATAGCATCTATCGAGGTTTAAAAGGTTATGTTAAGTCCGATGCTCGACAGCTGCTCGATAGATAGGGTATCTATCGAGATTTAAGAAAATTAGATTTTCAAACTGATTTTCATCCAATCTGTGTATAGATGTTTGGACTTTATTTTCTCATAACCCTAAACATATATAAGGATTGTTTTAAGGGCCGTAACAGTTGATGCACATCAATGCAAAGGTTTTTCACAAGCATATTGCGAACTAGAGACATATGCCTTAATTCATCTTTCTCTTAAAAAAGCTGCTGTGTTTGTACGTCGTAAGGTTTTGTAACTAAGGAGTTTTATGATCTTTATCGTGGGATGAACTGAAGAACTTTGCAGCTAACATCCTTCTCAAGTTGGTACTAAGAGTTGTGCATTGAAAGGAGAGATTGTCACTACAGAACAAATCCAATTGAGTATTGGGGTAAGGGTTTAACTATAGGTTGGTATAAGGTATTAAGATTCTTTTACTTGTAACCGCTTGTTATAATAATAATGGATTTTCAAGAGTGGTGACCTTAAAATCACTCGGTGAGGGTTTTTACCGTGTAAGTTTTTCCCATTCGTAAACAAATCACCATGTCAATTTATTTTCCGTTGCATATTAATTTAGTTGGTGATTTGTTTGTGCTACCACGCTTATTGCATACTAATTGAATTAATTAATTAGAGAGTTTTAACCTATGGCGTCCGCTCCTGATGATTGCTCTTTATCATCAGACCAAGACATCAATCAGTTTTTGGTGTAGGCGGGGATTGAACCCCAGATCTCTTATACAACCATCAGAGACTTTACCAGTTGAGCTAACTGGAACCCACAATTAAATTAATTAATTAACTTGGCTACTTAATTGGTTAATTCATCACAAGGAATCAATACATTCTTGCCCTATCAATCAGATTGAGTAGTGTTTAGCATTACAAAGAATATATTTGGTGCCCATTCTTCCTTCTTCACCAACATGAGTATTAGAAACTCATATTCTACTTTTACCTCAAAGACAGTAGTTATAGAGAAGCATAAAAACACAGTTGAAAAGCTCACATCCATGCCATACGACCTCCAATCCAAAAAGCATGCCAAAACAAGGGAAAGTGAAGGGGGGAGGGGGGGGGGGGGGGGGTGGGGGTGGGGGAGTGCAAGAGAACTCAAGATTCTTCTCTTGCCAAAAACACTAAGAAAGCAAGGGAAAGCAGGATACTTTAGGTTAGCATAAGATATTCTAAAACACTCAATTTTCTTTCGCTTCATACTTTCCATTAACAAAACGGATAGAAATGAGAACTGAATTTTCTAGTGTTAATATTACAAACAGGGAAGCAATTAGCAATGAAATTACAATATTTTTTCTAAATACAAAATTTAAGTAAGAAATATCAGCAACATTACACCTTTTTTTTTTCTTTTCTGTTCTTTCTGAAGAATTACATCATATGCCAAAAACCAAAAACCTGTATGTGTGTATATCTCTTCACAACTATCAAGTTTGCCTCAAGAAGGCCTCCTAAACACATTCTGACACTAAATTTTAGCACCCTCCTGTTCAAGCTATGTGTCTAGAGACCAAAAATGTGCCACCAAGCATTCCCTCAAAAAGCACCCAACATGACAGACATGATTCCTCAACAGTTAATGCATATCATCTGTTGACCAGTCACAGAATACATCAGTAAAGAGGGAAAAATCTTATCAAAAATAAGAATATATTGTATTTACTGGTTTGCAACAACATTTCCCAAATGCTGAGTCAAAACGTGCCTGTTCAACTGACCAGAATGGAGCTTTCCCCAACTCAGCTTTATATTCAATAATTTCACCGGTTGTCAAACAGTAACATCATTATAAGTTGAGTTCCTCTAATTGTGCTGATGTAAATTAGGAAGCTGTCATGATGGAGGTTGAGAAGGTTTTGTAGAATTTCGTCTCCCAAAGGGTTCCCTCTTGAGGAGAAGTGCATAAAGAAGTTCATTCCATGAATCAGGGACACCAGGCAGGCACCAATGGCTGCAGTCTTGACGGCTGAGGGAGGCTGGCCCAGTCTCAGGCCCTAAATAGTAAACAGAAGCATGGCCATCTTTTCTCCATAATGTCATGTTTGTTACTTTCAATAAATCCAATTTCATTACTTGTGGCTTGTTTGAGCGCTCTGTTAACACATCATAGAGAATTTTGAAATGGTTGTCTGAATCAGAAACTGGAAGTGAGCCAAAGTCAGGTAGTGTTTCTAAGTGACAACCACCACCAGAATTCCAATCACCGCCTCTGTTACATCCAGCCAAGTTTTCAGTTCAAAATCAAATTTTGTTATAAGTGATGAAAAATAACAGTCATAACTACCAATAGACATAAAGGGAATAAAAGCATTTTATCTCTTGTGGACTAAACAACGAATCTCAGAACTGGTAATATTTTTTGGAAGTTTTCACTGACACTTGTTCATACTTGGTCAGCTATGTGACAAAATATAACGGACGAAAGGATTTTTTTGGAAGTTTTCACTGACACTTGTTCATACTTGGTCAGCTATATAACAAAATATAATGGACGAAAGGATTCAGGTTGCCACACCCTAATAATTGGTAAGAGGATAATTATAACATCCCGTTTACTTTATTTGAGATGTATTTTTAAAGAGTCCAAAGCCACAACATATCAATCTGGAAAAGTCCTCCAGTAGAAATATTTTAGAATTAGCTACCTATGGAGATATCTGGAATTAGAATCTTTTGGTGTCACCAATCATACAAATGTTACCAGCATATGCTAAAACCACAACAGACCTCCAAAGCTAAAAATTCAAACTTCTTTTTTATTCGTAAGTAACACGTGCACCCAATGGGTTTTGAACCTGACCTCACCATCCACCCACACTTGTGAGAGGAGGAAGTGCAATTGGAGAAATATTTCATTGGCAATTCAAATTGAATTATTAGGTGATATGGAGGTAGATAATGAGACAAAAATCAAAGAGACTACCAGAAAAAGGTGACAAGGAAAACCTGAAATGCACAGTAGAATAGGTTCGGAAGAGGACATAAGTCTTGCTCATGTTTACTTGGCTACTAATCCAATCCATTACAGTCTCAAGCGATCGTCGGTATGCACTTTCAACACTCATATTCATCTTCACCTCCTCACCTTCTTGGAAGTAACAACCCCTAACAAATAAATACAAATATCACACATCATAATACAATTATAGCTTGAAGCAATGATGCCTATACATCAAGAGTAGATAAATCCCTGCAAACAATGACCTTCTGCTTTAACTCCTGAGTTTTTCAGTTTCATGAGGAATACATAACCAAATGTAGACTCTAATATTTATTGCACACAGAGCCTATACAATTTTGTTTTCAAAATCTCGATACCTGTAGCCAGAAATTCTTCATATACAGTTCCCAAAGAAAATTTTAGAACCACAAAAAGAGAGATGAGAAGAAAAGCAAAAGCAATGAGATAGAGAGATGAGATCAAAAGTGGCCTTGAATAGAGTTAAGCAGAGTAATAGGAATTTCTGTCCACTATTACCTATAATCTTGAGGGGGGGAAAGGACAGTTGCCAAACATTTGCCACCGTAGGTATCCCAATACTTTAGATGACAGTCCCTTGAATTAACTGTCAGTGCTTAATGCTTATAGTTTATGAACCATTACTGCTGCTAAAACTGTCCATGTTAATTGGGAGTAAAACTTGTATATCTTACATGGATGTGGTTTAGGGGGAAAATGTTGGACTTGGATTTAATTTTTGTTTTTCCACCGTTATTTTTCTATATTAGTGAATGGATTTTTTTTTGGATAAGTATATTAGTGAATGGTGTTCCAAGTGGATTCTTTGATGGTAATAGAGGATTACTATAGGGTGACCCTCTCTCTCCTCTTCTCTCTGTTCCAATTATAGGAAGTCTTCATAAAATTGGTTTCAAGGGCAATTGAAGGGTAATACGTAAAACAGATTCACCCTTATTCATACAAATGGGGAACCTTTGATGATATCACATCTTTTTTTTTGCCAATAGCACTCATCTATCATTATTTCCTTTGCATGCTGGTGTGGCTAATAGGATGGGAAATTCACAGGGATTTTCTGTGGGGTGGTACAGATGAAGATCACAAGTTCCATTTGGTGAACTGGTAAATGTTTTGCTCTCCTATGCAAAGTAGAGGGTTTAGAGATTAAAAAGCTTATGACTTTTTAACAAAGCTCTCCCACGCAAATGGCTGTGGAGGTATGTTGTGAAGCAGGATGCACTATAGAGGAAGCTAATAGATATTCTCCACGGCACCTCTCAGGGTGGTTGGTGCTTGTTTACAGCAAGGGAGGCTTATGGAGTGTGCTTATGGAAACATATTAGACTTGGTTAGGACAATTTTGTTAAATTTGCAAGATTTGAAGTGGAAGATGGTTCCAAGATCCACTTCGCCACAAGTTGCTTCACTTGGATGGTTTGGTTGGACCACTGCCCTAGGGAAATTTTTGACAATGGTCAACTTAAGGAGACATGAAATAATAGTTATGGACTAGTGTTGCATGTGCAAAGCTAAGAGTGAAGATGTGGACCATTCCATTCTACACCATCCAATAGCTCATGAGATATGGACTCTGAATTTCTGTCTCTTTGGGATTAGTTGAGTGATCACAAGTCAGTAGTTGCTCTCATGGCATGCTAGAAAGGAAACTTGATAAACAAGCTTCTGGTGAGATTTGGAAGTCAATTCCGATGTGCTTAATGTGAAGGGAAAAAAAAAGGAAGACAAAAAAGAAGAAATAGACACACTTTTGAGGGAAAGGAATGTTCAATTAAGCAATTCAAGTTTGCATTTCTCCAGTCCCTACCTTAGCGGACATCAACTTCTACCTCTTTTTTAAGTTTTAACACCTCCACTTTCATTGACTTAGCTTATAGGAACTTTACCCAATACTATTGAACTGTTCAAGAATGACTAGGGTTTTGGTAGGCAGCAAACATATTTGATTTATCGTTGCTAAGAGGTGGGAAGAAACTAACATCGAATCTGTCCTCAAGCTGAAAACAGCACCATGAACACTAAACATGAACAGTAACATGAACAATGACAAAATGCTGAGAAGATAAGCAATGGAGAAGAGAAAGGGAGGGGAAAAAAACTAAGGCCAACGTGTCTCTCATGATTAAACACTTAATTTTTAATCAACTCTTATCAAATTCTTAAATTTTCCTAGTAGAACTAGAAATCTTACTTGAACTAGTAAACAAACTTCTAGAGGCATCAATATGATCTTTAAAAGCATCATTAGAATCTTCTTTTCTTATCCCCTTTTTTCTTTGGAAATCATATCTAGCCTTAGCTAGTTTGGAATATGAAAATCAAATATGAAACTAGAAGCACATCTCCATCTAAGTCAGCCTTCAAAAACCATACAGGCAATATCTGTTCATGATATCCTCCTCATTATTTGCTCATTGGACTCAATAATTGAACTAGATTTTGAGGGTGTGCCACGGTATCAATCCTAACCTTTCCCATATTAAAAGTTTATACGAGGTCTAATGATGTTAGATTTATGAACTATCTTTTAATTGATTCCAACTTATACCTTTAATTTATAATTTCAAATTTACACCTTTACTGAAAAATTATATTGTATGCTAATGAACAGCACCAAAGAACCTTCTTTCCAATTAATTGTTTCATCTATAACTAACACAAAATAACGTGTGTGTCGGAGTTGACTCCCCAAGTGAAGTTATGGTAACTGAATCATATGTATCTTGGCACCAATCGTCCTTACCAAGGATAGAGTAGAGCTTCTTCAAACACATCTCAATGGTGCAAATTTACTTGCACTAGACTTTTTCTCATCCTAAATTCCAACCTCTATGGAAAATTAAAAAAAGATAGTCATATGCTTTTCTCTTACTAAAGTCACAAGCTAAGACCTTGATTATCAATCAAATTGCTAAATTTTAAGAAACCTGTCATTTAGCTTGTGGGTTTTCAGCCTTCTATTTAATTTTGTAGATTCATTAAATTTCTTCCTGATATCCATATCCCTATGTTGTTGATGGGAAATGAAAACAGATATGAAATGGATGCAATTAAACCAGAAATTAGGAAAAATTTATCGGATAGAATATATTTACTCTCTTATAGTCTTCCCATAATTCCACCAATGCCCAGCATTCAAAATCAGCACATCTGCATCTCTCCACTTGTTAGAAATCCAGTCAATTTTATCCACTTTCAGAGTTACCTTCACCTTTTTTGGAGAACCAGCAGGAGCCCGACCCTGAACTACTAGAAATGGAGATCTGTAGTATTCAACAGTGCAGTTGAAGTCAACAAATTTGAACACCAAGAAGCCCGAGTGCTTTGTAATTGGGTTCCCATTCACCTCATAGATAGAAGTCTTGTTAGGAACAGCAGAGGAGAGCATGCAGAGGAGGGACTCCCATTGGTTCCTTCCAATTGAGTCACCAACAAATACAACCCGCCTATTTCGCAGCTTTTCCAACATCTTCCCCGCAACAAATCTATTCTCAAGACAAAGGAGAGAACCACAAATAAGATTTTTAGAGAACCACATATAAGATTTTCATCTTCCAACAAACTAATTATGTCAAGAAAAAAATTCTTTGTACAGAAACAGTTGAACATGGGAAAAGCTTCATTTAAGCCACAAGGTTGACAATCCCAACACATATAAGAGAAATCACAAGGACTGAATTGCAACGCTATGAGATATGAAAAGGTTAGTATTAACTATTAATTGCATGTAAAATTGGAACATACTTCTACTCACACTTGAAGACAAACAAAATGAAGACAAAGAACAGTATCACTAAGATTGTTTTGGGCACATGAGTTTGATATAGGAGACTGCTAAACTAAATAACAACAACAAACAAAGCCTTAGTCTCAAAATTTTGGGGTCAGCTATGGGTCCTCAACAGATTAGTTAGGGGCGGCCATATGTATTATTTTCCTTCATTCTACTCTTTCTAAAGTCATACTCTCTATTACACCCTTAATTGGAATGTCTTTTTTTATTACTTCTACTAATGTAATTTTTAGTGTTCCTCTACCTTCTTCTACTGCTAAACTGAATGGTACCAAAAAAGGAAAAAAAAGAAAAGAAAAGAAAAAAAAAAAGGCCTGAATTGTAGCTAACTTACACAAAGGTACTTATAAAAATAAAATGAAACAAAAAACCTCACCACTTGAAACCAAAGCTGAAAGTTCACGGATTCAGATAAGCAACAGAAGAGAAAAAACCAACAAGCTGTACAGAAATCAAAATCACTCCAACAGAAAATTGCAAGGACACAATCAATCAATAAAACATAACTTATAGAGAGGAAACAATAGACAAAGCCATAATCCTGTATTAAGGCTTAGATAGCAGTACCAAAAAAAAAAACCTCTTCTTTGTTGCAGCTTAGAAAAAAGAATTTACAACACAACTAATTGATCATAAACTAATCCACATGCATATATCAAAATAACCATATCATTCCCGATTCTACACAAGTAGTTTTGACAGATTAAAGTTTAAAACAAGGGGAAAAAGACCAAAAACAAACAAACAAAAAAAATATTGAATTCCCTATTTGGCTCCAAAGGGAGTTTAGAGGCCTCCTCTTCACAATGGTCTAATACACCTATTACTTTACCTGATGCAAAATCTCCTTTCTTTGGAAAAACCAATAAACAACATGACATTCAAAATTTGCTTAATAATGATACTATTTCTTCTAAATTTTCTCAGCAACCAAACTGAAGCTAAACAAGAAAAAACAAAGAGATGAACAAGTACAAAACCTGGGCAAGTTGCAATCTTTGGGCTGCCAACGCCACATTGTGTAGAAACTATCAGGCCTACCATTCTCAGTGCACCTAAAACCTCCATCCAAGAAAGGACAATCCTGGGACTGATAGAGTGGATAGCTCTCATCCCAAACCCAATTCCCATCAAAGATATCACAGACATCACCAGCTTCATCAAGAAAATCCAGACTTACACTCAAATTGGCTGCTGCTGCTGCTGCTGCTGATGTAGAAGAAGATAATGGACCATACAAATTAAGCCAGGGGATTCCTCTAGCAACAGTGTGGTAATCCAAGTAATAGAAGCAACTAATGAAGAGAAGGGTGACCAGAAAGAAGCCAAGAATGGCTAGTGAAGGCTCAAGAGGGTTCAAGCGCTTAAATTTCTTGAAGATATCCAAGTGAGTCATCGTGCCTTCTTGGTCTTTAGAAGTTGTGCTCTTTGTCATCTCTTTGGATAGATGATTAAAAGAAAGATGCGTATGTTATAGAATGGTCTAAAGGGTGTTCTAAAATGTCGGTTTTAGAGAGAGAGAGAGAGAGAGCATTAATGTCTAAAACTGCTTTGCACTATAGGGATTCTTTTCTTTTTCTTTGGTTCAGCTTCAGCTATTGTCTTTTTTTTTTTTTATGAACAGCTTCAGCTATTGTCAAATACAAGAAAATGAAAATGCTTTTATAAACATTCAAAACGTTGCTGTTTTCTTCTTTATTATATAGTCTTGTAACTCAACTATTAAAAAAATAATTTTCAGAAAAGGAAGACAAAGTCATAATCTTTACCAAGAAAAAAAAAAAAAAACAAAATACAAAAAAAAAATCCCAGACTTCAGAAATCTTCAAATGTAAAAGAAAGCAATTATATATTATTATCTAAAAAAATTCAAATTATTAAAAAAATGATTTTTAGATTCTTCAACCATATAAAATCACAATTTTTAAAACAAAACGAGAACTTTATAATAAGTGATGGACACAGACAGAGCCAGTTACTACCAGTTTGTGAAGGGGAGTGAGAGAGAGAGAGAGAGAGTTTGAGGTTAGTTTAGTTAAGGGGTTTGGGTGTGGAAGTGGAGTTAAGAAAGTGGACTAAAATATGAGCCCACGACGAACACGCTACGGTGACAACGATATTGTGAGAAAAGAACATAATTATGTTGTGCCACCAATACCCTTTTGGAGTTCACATATTTATTTACGGCCCCAGATTTTTTGTGAAAATTAAATTATTTAGAGTATTTTTTCGTGCACATCTTTTTTTTTTTTTTTTTTTTTAACATAAAAATGGACCCTACTTGTGCCATTTGTATATGAAATCCATATTTTTGAAAAAACGGTAACTCTTTTTTATTTAGGCAAGAGAAGTAAAAAACCTTGTAATTAAGTTAGTTGTCACCTCTGTTGTTTTTTAAATGAGATATTAATGTTCAAATCCCCACTTTCTTCTACTATCAAATTAAAAAAAAAAAAATATATATATATATATATATATATGGGGGAGAGAAAAGTAAGATATTTACCCAATCAGTTCTTCCAATTTAGAGTTTTTGAAATTTTAAGGCTTTAATGATTGGTAGATAGTTTGAGGGTTTTGATAATTGTGTACTAATTTGTATAGTGATGTTATTGTACTTACATCCAAGTCATTTATTTCGATAAAAAAAGTCTTGTAATTTTATAATATTGTCTCTTTTCCTTTATGAGAAGAATCAATATTCAAAATTAATCATCTCTCTATTGTTGTCAGTTGTAATTATTGAATTATTATTTTTATATATAAAAAAGTCATTTATTTGTATTGTGATGACCTAATTGAGGATTATGATATACTTATTACCACCTTATCAACCATGACAATAGATGTGTGTTGCAAATAATAATGCTATCTCTAACATTTTATGGAAATAAATACAACCTTACATTTTTAAAATTTTATTGAGTTCCTTAAAAAAAGTATTGAGTTTAAAATTTAAATGAGCCTATATTTTTTTTAAAATATGTATATATTTTAATGAAATTTAGTTTAATTGACATTGCATTTTTAATGATGAAAAAATTATTCCATATATTTGATGTACTAAACTTCTATTTCATATAAAAGTACGTCTCATGAGAACCACTAGTAAGAGTCACTTTTATATGAAAGGATGTGAAATAGATTAGTTGTAGTTAATAATTTTAATACTGTTAGCATGTTTGAGTGTTTTTCTTTTTTCTTTTTTCTTTTAGACAATTTTTTTTTAAGTGTTATGTCCACAATATTTTCATAACAAATCATAGGTGGAAAGTTATTATTGGTTCTAATTTGAACTCAAAACTTAAATTACTTTTTTAACCATCCATAGCAACTAATAACAACATGCCACTTAGGATTTGTAATAAAAATATTGTGGACATAGTTTTTCTCTTTTTCTTATCACTTCCACTGGTTAGTTCAATATCCAAATGAGGATTAGGTTTGCAATAACACCATTGTTAACATTCAGATTAATTTTGAAGTAATTATAAGTCTTAAATCCACATAATTATGATTAGTTATATGGATATTTATACACCTTAAATAGAAACAAAACTCAAATAAAATAAAAATAGAAACAAATCTCTAAACTGTCTCTCTAACAGCCGTGTCTTTCCTTAATTTTTTTTTTTCAAATCTTCAACTCTATATTTGCCCCTCTCATATTAAATACCGTAGTCTGAGCACCTAACTCTTCCCATTTGGCCATATGTACTATTACATTTTCTTTTTTCAGTGCTCTTTATTTGCATATTTTATTCATTCTTATTATTATTATTATTGAATCTTGGCCATCCAAGAATTTCCTATATTTAGGTGGTAGTTGCCTAGATATTTATATGCAATAAATGCATTTCTAAAACAACAAAAACTTCAAATTAGGATTTGATTTTTCCAATTTATTTATTTATTTTGAGAACAAGTTAGAAATTTTCTTTCATGATTAGTTACATCAGCAGCCAAATCTGAAGTGATCAAAATAAGGAAATATTCCATGTCAATCTTTAAATTATATAGAATGCAAATTAAGGATGTAGATTTTTTTCTTTATGAGAAGAAAATTAAGGATGTAGATAGTTCTTGTACTTTTATGTAAGGGGGAAAGAATTATTTAAAATGTAAGTGCACTGTGCACAAACATGAGAGTAGGACAAAGAAATCAAATTCTTTGTTTACATTATATTATGGAAAATAAGATAAAAAGAGTAGGATTTATTTGACCTGGTTCTGATGGACAACATTTAAGGCACGTTTTGATTGCATTTTGGCAATGCGCGTCTGCGTTTGACTTTTCTTTTTTCTTTTTTTGGTGGAGAAGCGCATTTCAAGTTTGGCAGTGGGTTCCACGTACTATTTATGAGACTCACAACCTCTTTTTCAACAAAATTTTTAAAAAAAATAGATTTTACGATACTTTTTACATATTTAAAAATTATTTGGATACAATATTTTTAATTTTCAGTAAAATAAGTGGCATCTAAACGCATTAAGTATGTCCACATGTGACATGAAAAAGACGAAAAAAAATATAATGATATTTTGGGTGGCACGGTTATTTTAAATTTAAATTGAAAGTGGGGGACTAAAAGGAATTACAAATGTACATAATAATCCAATAATTCATATGTGAGCAGCATAATAATTTAAAAAATATATATAAGTTTAATTAGAATCCAAATATATCTTTAAAAAAACCCAATTAGAATTTAGTTATATGCTACTTTTTTTTTTTTTTTTTTTTGAGAAAATAGTTATATGCTACCTTGTTCACTAGAGTTATTTTAATTAGACAGCCCACTATCTACCACTCAAAAAATAAATAAATAGAAACCTAACCATTAAAACAATTTTTTTTTTCCTTGTTTTGTTACAAGGGTTGTCAAAATCACGATCTAGATCCTACTATCTTATGATTTTACGATTCCATTTGTCCAAAATGATCCAGATGTTCAAGATCAGTAGGATCGTATGATTATGATGATCCTAAACAATCCTGATTTTTTGTAATTTTCTTTAACTTGACAGAAGGCTCAGTTGGACCCAAATGAAAAATAACATCTTAATAGACCAAGTTTTGCTATTCTAATGTAGAGAGATAGAGTGTGTGTTGGACCCAAATAAAAAATAATATCCTAATAAAGTGTCATGTTTTGAGATTTTTGGCTTTTTCAAATGATGTTTACAAATGGATATAGTGATGTATGGTAATTATATCACATTGATGCAAATTTTTGGTTTTTTTTTTTATTTTTTTATTTTTATGAATGAATGTAAAATTTATGTGATTATTTAACATACTAATGTGTATTTTTTTTTCTCAAATAATGTAGAATCCTACGATCCAAGATCTATGATTTCATCTACCTCTCACGATCCTACATATGATCCTAATTTTGAAAACTTTAGCTACACCAATTAAAACAACTTCAAGGCCATAAAATATTAAAATTACTTCTAACCCGTTTTCCTTTAAACTGTAATATTAGATACAACATCAAAGCTTGCAAGAAACGATTCTGTGAAGAATCTAACCCATTTTACTTTAAGCCTGTACTATTTAGATACAAGTATACAAGGCTTGACTAGCAAGAAACGATTGTGTGCAATACTGTATTTTCAACCTAGTTGAAACTAATCCAAATGTGCCTATTAAAACTTATTTTTAACTCAAATATAAATTTCAATGAAAATTGTTACCACGTTTTAAAAAATTAGACTTTCCTTTTAAATGTATTTATATAATAAATCATTTTAATAACTTGTTTGAAAAATATAAACATCAGATAAATATACTACATTGTAATTATACAATTTATGTTAAAGAATAATATATATATATATATATATATATACACACTACCAAAAAAAAAATTTTAAGTAAGCAAAAGGCTAAAATGAAAAAATAAAAATTGAACTAACCTCTGATATGTATCTTTTTTTTTTAGAATCCTTTAATATGTATCTAAGTAAGTTTATTTGTAAACACGTCTGTGTGTATGGAGAGAATTAAAAACTAGCTTAATTAAAAGCAAGAGACTAAAAAAGAATTAAAAAAATGTATATATGTAATAACTAAAAATTAATTTGTGGTGCACTCAAAATGAGTCGGCCGAAACTGTTGAGGTTTTATATTTTAAGTGGTGGCCAAGATCGTGATTCTGCTTCTACTTCATAGAAATTCTGATATCCGAGTGCAATCTTGAAAGGTCAAAATAATAAATAAAAGGTCAGTAATGTACTAATAAATAAATACAAAAATTGATAATAAAAGATCAATCACTTAATCAAATCCCAAACATGCCTCATGCCCTCATTGCAACATTGCCTAACACCTTAAAACTCCAATAAACTAAAGAAAAAATAATAAGATTCCAATTGAAGATGCCGAAAAATCAACAATAAGTCACACGGTCCTCACGTGTTCGAAAAAAAACCTACACAACAAAAAGAAAAGACCAAACAGAGAGTACTGGTGTGGTGCTGGCCAAATACTCTTCGAATGTCAAGTTATAACTTCTTACAACTCTAGAATGCCAGAGTTGAGGTGAAATATGTGTACCTTGGTTAGTGAGGGTTTTGGAGTTTTTATAGTAATAGAGAGTTGACATCCCTTCCTTAGTTTAGAAGTTTTTTCCTTATAAGAGCCCTCATGAGCGTATTTTGCGGAATTCTTTCCTTGTAGGATTCTTTTTTTATTAACACTAAGTGTGGGATACAAGATATTTCCTTATACACGCATGCGTAGAGACCAAGTTAAGGTCAAGCTAGAACCGTTAGTCTTGTGCGTCCCCTTTAGCTTAGTGGCGTCAGCTTTTCATCTTCACCCCAAGTTGACCCCATTAGCTTGAAGCTGTAAACTCCCTACTGTTGTCATGTGTCAATGGATACAGGATTGACGGGTTTATCTAGAGCGTCACTCTACGCCTTTCCAGCAATAAGTGTTCATATTTACAATTTTATCCTTATCACCAATAAATTAAACAAATGTTTTTTCAAAGCAAAATGGAGAACACTGTGACTATTCATTACATACATAACGTGCCTCATTGGGACATTAGTCACGTTACCTAACAACCAAAGCTTTGGTAAACAAAATAAGATAATATGATCCCAATATAAATAATGTTGAGAGTTGAATATTAGCATTTGATGTGTCTACTATATTGTATATGTTATAGTAGATGCGAAAGAGTAAGCCTATGTTTACAGATGAAATCCTTAAAAGCTATATTTTTATCTTGTAAAAGTGTAGTACAAAACTCGTGTTATAATAAACCATAACATGTGTTACATATAGTAGACTAAACTCTAGACTTCTAATACAAGTAGGAAATTTATCTTACACACAAAGTAAGATTGGTTTGTACCAATTACGTTAAGTTAATATATCTAATATATTTTTAACGAATAAAAAATATAGTTTTAAAGGCAAAATGTAATTTGAATATTGTGATTATATATATATATATATATAGAATTTATAGAGTCAAAGCTAGATGGAGAGCTTTCAGTTTCAGCTTACACAGAGATTTGGCAATTAAAGAAATCATCCAAAAAATTTTATGACAAAGACAATGAGTTATATATTAGGTGATACCACATTGTCATTAACACCTCAATGTGCCTTGCTCTCATTTTCTAATAATAACGAATCCAAAGAAATGGTCGTTAGTGATATCACATTGTATTTACAATGAATCGTGCTTGTCTTGTCAATGTTTCTATAGTGCCTGCCAACCCAATCAAAAGAAAAGGATAGGGGAGAAGAATGTGGAGCATTTTTTGCATTATTGTATTTTATTTCTGTTTTCAAAACACTGATTTGAAAATTACCGACGTGTCATGTACTTCATTCTTCTTAGACTTACGTTAATTTTTTGTTGTTTTCATTTTGGTACTTTATGTTTTAACTTTTCATTTTTGGTCTTTTACGTTTGATTTCCTTCTCACATTAACCATGTCACCATTTCCGTTAATAATTTAGTTATACCAAAACCTTTACAAAAATAGTCAATCAAGATGCAATATAAGTGCCAGATAAGTGTTGTCCGTTAAAGTATGTCACCCATATAATGTTAGGTACCATTAGATTACTAGCAAAAATGAATGGTGAAACAAATATAAAAATGAAATCAAATATATAGGGCCAAAATAAAATTTTAGAACATAAAGGGATAGAATGAAAATAACCCAAAATTTTAGGAGTCAAACATTTACTTTATTATTTTTTCTTTTTTAAATTTTTGATACAAAACTTCTGTCTTTTTCTTACCACGTATTTTGGACCATCTTTTAAGTTGTGTAAATGAATTAAATTCTCATTTTGATATGGGATGAACAAGTGATTGATGTCGATATTTGAATATTTATTTAAGTAAGATTATGTTTAAAAAAAAAGACTTAATACAAACACCCCCTTGGATCTTGAAGCTGTCCAACTTTATTATAAAATAAAATTAAGTTATATGCAAGTTACCTTAAGATGCCCCTCACGATACTTTTGTCCGGCTTATTTTTAAAACAAAATAAACTATACCAAACCAACTTTTAACTTTTAAGAGTTTGTAACTTCAAATGTCATCCTAAAAAATAAAAAATAAAAAGAAGAAGAGGAGAGAGAGATAGTTTAATTGACTTGATAAAAGAAAATAATTCTCTTATTATAAAAAACAATAATGTCAAGCTCGCCATGAGTAAGACTCTTGATATAAAAGAATTCAAGATTGTCAAAATCGGGATCCTATGTAGGATCATGAAAGGTAGATGGGATCGTGGATCATAAGATTGTAAGATCCTATACTATTTGAGAAAAAAAAATATTGGTATATTAAATAATCACATAAATTATACATTCATTCATAAATTTGCATCCATTTGATATAATCACCATATATCACTACATCCATTTATAAGTATCATTTAAAGAGGTAAAAAACCTCAAAACGTGACACTCTATTGGAATGTTTTTTTTTTTTTTTCATTTGGGGTCTAATTGACACTCTATTTATTTACATTAGAATAAAAAAAAAAATTGGTCTATTGGGATGTTATTTTTTATTTGGGTCCAACTGAGTCTTCTATCAAATTGAAGAAGATTACAAGAAACCAGGATCATTTGGGACCGTTAGAACGATCCTACCGATCCTAAATGATAGCAAAAATTCTTGAAAGATCGTTTTGGGCATATGGGATTGTAAAATCGTAAAATTATAGGATCTAGATTGGAATTTTGACAACCATGGAAGGATTGAAATATTCTTGATGTATTTATCTTGTGACTCTTGTCCTTGAAAAAATGCCACTGAATCAATAATGGTTGATTTGAATCAATTGATTTAATTTTAGAGTGGAGGATTATTCTTCTAAACTTGCCTTAAGATAATTAAATGAACTAAAATTAGATAATAATAATTTATTTTTATTCTATAATTTTACATACACAAAAGGGTAAATTACAGAGTTACCATGCACAATATTTAGTGACACTTCAATTATGAATTTTCATTAACTTTACTAGAATTATTTGATAAATATCAAAATCATCCACCGAAAAAGAATTAGATAAAAATATTGTTTTACGCAGACATTTCCAAATATCTCTCTAATTTTCTTTTTATACGGCTCATTTGTGCATTAAAGTTAACAAAATTGACCACGTAGTTAATCTTTTGTTAAGTAATTAAGGAGAATAAGAGGCGTACATGAACATAAAGGCCTTATAAGTATAAGCCCCAAACTCACCCTAAAAGAAGCACTTTTATTTTATTTTTAGAAGCATCCCAAAAGGAGTACTCATCTCCCAAGGAAATGCTTCAAGTAGATAATCACAAGAGAACTAAACATAACAAAATAAAACATGGGATGATTCCATATTTTAGCTTTTAAGGGTATACCACATGGTGATGCTGATAACTATTTGTCCCAAAAATTCAAAAAAAGTATGGAATGAGTTGAAAATTTTATTCATTTCATGATGATCTTGAGATTTGTACAAGGGCTTGAATGATAATGGTGGTTGATAATAAAGTTCAATTTATTTATTTCAAAGCAGAATCAAAATGAGATTAGATTACATAGCTTTCCCTTTCAAAATTAAATTCGACCATCATTAATCTCTTCTTTGACTTTTTCTTAGTAAATTTATATTTCCAATTTGGTACATGATGGGTTAGTTCGTGTAACCAGGTACAATTTAGGTGTTAATTATCATGTGATAGTACGAACAAATGCTATACCAGCAGGGCATACATACATTTGGTTAAGTTGGTCGACCAATCTTTATATATTTGGAAGCCTAATGAAGGTTTTAGCCCAACATGATTCCTTATATTTTATCTCTTAAAAGTTTGTGTAACAAATAATAATGTTCAAACCATTTAAGGGGGCAAATTCTTGAATCACATAAAGACTCAAACCAATTAGGTGTTTGGTTCATGCACAGCATAATATAAAAGGAAATAGAGAGGGGTAAAGTAAAGAACAATACAGTCTACTATTGAATAAATGAAGTAAAATATAAATAAATAAATAAAGGTGAATTGCATTATGAACGGAGGGTTCAAGTAAATTTAACAATAGAGTTTTAAGATCCTAATAAAATCCTTAAAATTTATTATTAAATTAGTAGTTTAAATTTTACTATATCATCCATAATTTAAGTGAATTTAAAAAAAAATATTTGTTAATATTTATTTAAATAACGATTATGTGGGTAAAATCTAAACCTCTTATTGGATCAAGATTATCTGGAGTTCTTAGGATAACTCTGCTTAAACAACACTAATGAATATTATTTTATCTGTTTATTTTATTTTATTTTTTATGATATACTAGAATCCAATCAATTCATTTCATTATGGACGTAAACTTTTAACTTTTAAGAATTCCACGATAGAGTTATCCTAAAAATTCTACAAAATCCTAATCATACTTTTATTAATTCCTGCGTTTTCAAATTGATTGGCAGGTGAATAATGTTTTTAATACATTTTGAATAATAGTCTTTTACTCATAAGCCTAAAAGTCTTTTAAAAAGCCAAGAAAAAGTCAAAAAGAAAGGAGAACCTTCGTGAATTGGGTTGCGTGCCCTTTTGGTTTGAGCTAAATTTCCTTGTGGAAGATGAAGCACAAAATTCATATTATTGGTACAAGTCATTAACACAGGAAGTGACCAATCAAACCATTAGTTATGTCTGGAGAAAATGAAGTTCACCTCTATGTGTCCAAGAAAGAAAAGAGTTGGATTTATTAGACCATATTGTTCAAGCCAAAGTCCAAAACTATTCCTATTCATAACAGGAGCTAGGTTATTGCTAGTTGATGTAGAATTATGTGCCATCCAATTAAAAAGATGTTATATTTCTACTCGTTTGGAAGAAGCTTATTTTCATTGATTTATTGGTCTTAAAAAATAAGTTGAGCACGAGTATTGTCCCTAGGAAAATTAAACCTTTGAAATTGTTGTACATAAGCTAAATAAGTCAAATAAACAGCTTATTTTTTATACACCACTTGTAGAAACTAAAGATCAGATAAAATGTTGTAATAATTCATGGCAGAGATTAATACCTCTATTCAATTAGATGTAAAATCAGTAATAGTCATTGTTTTTGTAGTTGTCAAAAATATTTATTTTGGATTTAAAAAAGAAAAAAAAAAGGAAAAAAAAAAAAAAAAAAAGAATTTTCAACTTATGTTCTTCAAGACTTTAACTAGTAATGTTGACACCCAATCTGAAAATTAAGTACAGGAAGATACGCATAAGATAATCCAGGTGTGAATGAATAGTTAAGACATAGGTAAGACTATAAGAGATATGAAATGACCAATCCAGTATCCATGAAGCAAAATTGAATATTTACATCAGAAGAGTTACAAAGATTGAAAGTCTGTTAGAGCACTCTCAGCTAACAGTGTTAATATGGAGGCTTTTCTGTTTTATAAGATGATGTACCAGAACATTACAAATACAGAAATGCCACCCAGGATAAAAATTCTGTCTAACCTGCTTTCAATTCTCATCTTCTCCTCCTTTAACTCACTCTGCACTTTCGAGTACAAATGACAAGACTCGAGGACTTCACTGTAATTTTTGCTCCTACGGCAGCTCAGTGCTTTCTTCAGGATAAGCAAACTGTTTCTTCCATTAACATGAGAACCTTCCATGTCTTCCAACTGCATGCTCAGCTCGGTTAATTTGAGAGTTGTCTGAACGTCCTCTCCCTCGGTATGGATCACTCTGAATTTCATACTAAGGATGCATTCCACCACTTGACATGGAAGAATGTCTTTCGCAGGAAGGACAGATCCAAAGCGCAACACAAAATCCTTTTCTGTTGGCCAGTGCCTTTGCCCACCAAGAGGACTCCAGCTAGCAAGATTAGCAGCTTGCTTTATTTTTCTATTTACAACAATCCAGCTAAGCCGGAGTCCATCACGAAGCTCCTGCCATAGCTTTCCATCTTTTCGTTCTCTTTCCATAGATGCAATTGGTGGCAGACCATCAGATACTGAAAGTGTAACCTCACCGTCATTCTCATCATCTCTAGCTGCATAAGTTAGAAGATCAATCCGAAATGGGCAGTTGTAGAACCAACCATCAAAGCCATTTGCATTTGGAATGCCCCAAAGGACTTTTGAGCATATTGTTTTATCTTTATATCTAATATCCACAATGGAAACAAAATCTGATGGCGAAATACTTTCAAATTCATCCATGTCACCATAGTATTCAGCCTCAGTCCATTCTTCAGGGTACTCGGGATAGTTGTTCCATTGGTGCTCAGTAACTTCTTTGTTTACAATGAGGGGAAAACAATCTGCATAGAACTTTCTGAATCCACCAATGGATGACATTAAACTTTTGACGTCTTCCCTATTGGTTGAAGGCCACATAGAAGAGCACACATTTTCCCATAATTTTTCTTCTTTTGATATGGAACAGAACGCTGCACAAGAACAAGCTGCACTTGCCAAAGTTGGACCATCAAGACGCCTTAATATGTCATAGAAGAGATCGCTGCTCAATGATTCCATACTCTCAACTGGTGCAACCGCCATAGCCATAGACCTCTGATCATCAGAGGAAAAACTTAATAGATTATACACTAATAACAAAATAATTGAGGAATCATGTTTCAAGGACACTTGTGAATATGGGTCACATCACTTTCTTTCAGTGAAAAAATCAACATATAGGAACACTTAACAAGCATAGTTTAAAAGGGTCTTCAGGCCCTTTCATTGCCTCTTAATAAGTTTAACAAGTTGCCACTGCAAGACGCAACAACCCTTCTACCTCAAATTAAACAACATTAACAATAATAATAACAACCGCAGCTATGAAAAGAAGGAGCATTGAAGTATTCTCAGTTTAGGGACATGTATCTCAACTACTCAACATTCTATTCCATCAAGCATGGCTGGCCTTAACAATGACAATTTATTTTCAGAATTGAGACTTTCTTCCTACCTACCATCTCAATGATCATGTTTGTATGTAAAGCAAGTTAACCCTGCATTAAGAGGAACTTGGTTTTATCTTGAATATAAATAACCAGCTTTTATGTAATTAGAATGTAAAAGTGTTCTAATATAGCTTCAATGCACAATATTCAATAAGTACCAAAGTCTCCCCCCCCCCCCCCCCCCCCCTCTCCCTCTGATGCATGCCCAAACCTATAACTTATAAGCAATATTTGATTAATTACCGGAAACAAAAGAAAAGAACTTCTGAATTCTGATACTCCAGCCTAGAGATCATATAATAATGAACAGTGCAAAAGTAAAGACAGTGAATTCACCAGCAAATACAAAATAATTAATTAGTTGGTATGCCCAAAGCCAAATCAAGAAAATTGAAAAATCTTCATAGATCTACCTCGACAATTAACTGCTTCATAGATCTATAATTACAGTATGCCTGAGCTGCTTAAAATTCCAAAGAAGGATTATCTAGATGTAGGTCTGCTTATGGCCTGGATCAATTTAAGTTAAATGGGAGTCTATTGACCTGCCTCTAATTTATGAAGCAAATATGAAACTTCATACATCTTAAAGTTCATAAGATAGGATGAAAAGAGAATAATTTTTGAGGTCTTAATACTCATTGTGCCTAGCAATGAAGAGAGCAGTATAGGAAGGCTGGCTTTCTATATAAAGATTCAAACAAAAAGGAAAAATGTTCAAACCATACTTACCGAATAAGGAATTTGACATGAATTTGAGTCAACACAGATCCAATTTTCTTTCACAATGAGAATGAATCAGGAATCTGAAATAAGTTAGAGACTGTGAGATCGAATAATAATAGGGTGGAGAACAACCTTTACTAGATCCAAATAAGATATTTGAAGATATTTACACGAAATTTTGTAGGCTTATCTTAAGCAAAAAAAAGCATGTTTGACAGCTGAGGACATGGTGTCTGACACTCATTGGGAGACTTATAAAAGAATTCACCTTTAGTACCAGAGAATGTACAAAATCATAAGATTTCATTCATTTTTGTCAAGAAACTTGCACATTATTATTAGTGTCATGAGTTTTTACAACCTATGGTCTGTCTGCAATCAAACTAGCACTAGAAATTGGATAAATAAACATGTATGTACAAATTTTACATTACAACATATGGCTGCATCCTGTATCCACATTTTGAAAGTTTAACGAATCTGAGACCAAGTCCCCATTTCAAAAATGTTATACGGTTCTCATGTCCAAATCCATAAAATCATTGTGTTTTCAAAAAAATATTAACTTGAGTAAAAATACATAACCTCATACATTTATTTTAGCATGCAATCAAGGGCCAAGACTCAATTTTTTTTGAATTACATGGGAAAATAAGAAAAAAACAATAACCAAACCTTAATTCCAACATTTTGGGGCCAGCTATGATTCTCAATAGACTAATAAGGATTGGTTACATGTCTTCTTTTCCGCCATTATACTCTATTCAAAATCATACTTTTTGTTACCTCCTTCATTGACATGTCCTTTTTTACTACTACTAATATTAGTTGGGTCTTCCTAACTTCTCTCATTTCCTCAACTTAAATCAACTTACTCTTCCTCACCAGTGCATTAATCACTGTCCTTTGCACATGACCAAACCCTCTCAAGTGACTCTTCCTTGTATTTTCATAAATAAGGGAGATCCCTATCTCTAAGTAAATTTCCTTATTTCAAATCCAATCTTGTATTTTCGCTTATTCATCTTAACATTCTCATTGCAGCTAAACTAATTTTTTGAACATATTACTTCTTAACAGCCCAATATTCAGTACCGTGGAGCATAGCTAGTCTTACATTTATCGAAAACTATAATATAATACTATAGTTCTAATTAAAGTAGTTTAATTTCAAAAACTAAAAAGTAAAAGTACAATAAAGTTTTCAAAAGATCATCAATTTGCTATTCGAAACAAACATTAGTGTCACTACTTAGGGACTACTTCATAGGTAAATATTAGAATTTCACATATGATGTTTTACATGCATGGGAAAGACTGGGAGATAAACAACAAACACTCCCAAACATAGATATGTGGAAACAGTATTAGAAACTCCTCTAAGAGATCAAGCCTCAGTCCATTACATGATATAAAAAACCATTTGAGAGCATGTAGCTCCACAACCATATTATATGTTTAAAGAAACTTATTGCACAAGATGGACACATAAATTGATATCCTCTAACCCATGATGGCTGTGCTCAAGTGGTTTAACACAGGATTCTAAACAGAATTATAATTTATAAATAACCATATGATAAGTGAACCAATATAACAATAAAACAAACAGAAACAAATTTAGAACTACTAAAGAAGTGGCCATTTAGAAACTAACAACTCGGCTCTGCAACCAAGAATAACTTCCATAGAATCACCTAAGAAGTAAATATCCTTTAGGGAAAAAGAAGGAAACAAATGCAATTCACATCACTTTTTGGAAATACAGATTATACCGGCTACATAACAAAACTTGTTACATGGGCATTCAACTTTTTCTTCTTCATCTTCTACCAACACAAAACTCAGAAAGACACAGAATTTCAACACATTAATCTCAACCCCAAAACAAGTATACGTAGGAGGTGAGAAATAAAACTTCCAAATTCAACATCATAAACAAAAATCAAACATAAAACCCAACCAAAGTATCAAATACACTCACTCAGTATGAAAAAGGAAGAGAGAGAGAGAGAGAGAGAGAGAGTTAAGGCACCTCATAGACTAGCCAGCTATAAATATAGATAGTTGTGAAGAAAGTGAGGACCCAGATAGAGAAAAGGAAAAAAGAAAGCTTATTTGAGGAATATAATAAGGTACACCCAGACCCAGTGAGGATTGAAGAGGATCTGATGGAGAATCCTTTAGAGATTATTTTGGTTGACAAAATTGAAATCTAAAAGATGATACATGGATTTGTCTGTTTGTTTGTTTGTTCGTTCGTTCGTTTAAGGGTCACTTTCCCCTGTTGTTGGACACAATTGTGTTGTGTGATGCTCTGCTGTGTCCTCTGTACATTGGATGGATACGCAAGGTTTCGATATTTGGCATCTTTTCTATATTGCTCTGCTCCCCCGGCCCCGCCGCTCAATTATTATTATTATTTAAGTGAAAGTTATATTAACTTATCTTCTTAAAAAAAAAAAAAAGGGTAAAAGTAATTTAAATTTTTATTTATTATTTTTTATAAAAAAGAATAATCACATTCATGGCTATATGTATTTTATAAAGAATATATGTAATAAAATTTGTAGACTCAAAAGTGATTTGAAGAATGAACTTAACATGCCACCACACATAGGCTTTATTGGCAAATGCCAGCAATTCGAATCTCCTATTCCTCTCCTTTTATGGACAAAACTTGCTTATTGTCTCTGTGGTTGTACTACTAATTCAATGAAAAACTTAAAGAGCAAAGCAATAATTTAATCTGATTAAATTATTATGCTGGTGAGATGTGATGTCTTACAAACCAAAAAGGGAGATGAGGAATTTGGGTTACCTAATTAAGGTAATTGGCCAATAAAAATCAGGAGCTTGTTGGACTCTTACATTACACCTTCCCAAGTATTATGTGCAGTGGCCATTACAATTCCTGTGGACCACTTGGGCTTTCGGACCAAGAGGAGCTGACTAATCGAAAATGACATGAGGTAGTAGTTGTTAATGCTCATTAGTCATTACAAAAGGTGTGTGCATAAATTAACTTTGCCATTTGTTAACAGGTGTCCTTAGGCCTTAGATATCGGCTAAGGTTGCATTAAATACACTCAAACAACCTTATTTTTATGCGGTTGAGAAAAAAGAAAATGACAAGTGTACCTGTGTCATAATAGAAAAATAGTTGTATCAAGTTTGTAGTATGTTGTGTTAATACTATCTCATCGTATGCCCTAAAGCACTCGTTAGCCGGACTCATTAACTTAAAGGTATTATTGTTCTGTTCTTTTGTGAAAACCCCATGTCCTCTCAAGTCATAGTTACTTGCCTATTCCAATCTCTATGAAAAATTTTTGCTAATAAAAAAATGGTATGTGCATAGACATGTGCAGCCACAGAGGCTTGTTCAAGGATGTGCCCTCTCAAGTAGGTAAGTTCAATCATACCAAATTGGTCAAAGAGATGAAGAGATGGCTTACTAGAGCTTATTGGTAGTTATGTTGTCAGTTTTCCTTCGTTGATGTTTTCATGTAGATTTTTCTATTGCCCAAAAAAATGGAAAAGAGATTGCTTCCCTTTCTATTGGTAATTAGTACCGATCAGAACTTTCTTAATTGAATAAATTTCGTGCTCTCAAGATAATTCATCATATAGTACTATTATAATTATCTGTAATATATAGGAAATCAAGACGCAGTTATAGTTAGGACAAAGTTTCCTCTAAACTTAATTGAAAAAAATCTTTCTCAACCCATTATGTAATAGTTCATAAGACTATTTACATCTATTAAATCACATAATTTATTAAATAAATTATTTAAAATAAGTCACATAATTATTAAGTGATCATGTTCATGTATAACTAAAAAATACATATGAATACTGAATAGTCTTTAAAATTTTCATGCATGAATTGGAGAAACCTAGTTCAGAAGAAAATTTTGCCCTTATATTTATAGCAGGGGAAAAGTGATTTCAATCTCTCTATCTTTTAGTTCAGAAAACTTTTATTTTTGGGTATGGGGCTAAATACATATAAGAGATTTCATATTTGGAATTAATAAATCCCCACAAGAATGGGCAGATGAGAGTAGGCCACAAGACCATGACCTCGTAGTTTGAAAGTCGAAAACAATCAATTACAAACTTTAAAATGATGAGTTGAAGTTGGTTGAGGCAACTAGAAAACACGTTTAGTCTCATCTTAAGAGATGAAATGGGACAAGAATCATTATATCACAAATTGCCTGATACCGACACATACACAATTATCAGTTTGGTAATTAATGGTGTACTCAGGTACCATGTACGTGGAAGATATTTAGATGATTTGATTTCTTTAGAAGATAAAAACACTTCCACAAATAAGGTAATTATATATGTATTTTTGGTTCGATATCGATTCAATCCGATGTATACTACCTTTCTCCATGTCAAAAACCTTGCAAGAAGTATTACTATTAATGCAGATTATTGGACATATATGGAGTACATTTTATTTTCTAAATCTTTTTTGGATTGCAATTAGCAAATATACAATCCCCAAATATAGTTCTTCTTGGTCCCATCACACAATATGCCAATTAACCCTCTTGCTTTAAAAGAATTATTGAGAAAATGATTTCATTGATCTGAGTATAATTGGGATAATTACAGGTATTTATAGTAACACTTAAGCAGCTAAACAAATCCAAAAACTAACTTATCTGATCTAACAAACTTCCTAACTAACTAACAGAAAAGTACAGCTAAGTAAAACACGTGCAAGTCACATGTCCACTAACTAGCATTATACTACATGTAGCTTTTATATTTAAACTGCATGTCGTTGATCTCTGCTTCAGCTGTACTGCTACTTGGACTTCTGGATTCATGTGATTCATTTAGCTCTTCTAGTTTCTTTGACTTCTAATACTCCCCCTCAGGATGGACATCATGAGAATGAATATTGGAGATGCCCATCCTGGTAAGAAGACCAGAAAATTGATTCCAGCTCAAAGCTTTTGTCAACAAATCAGCTATCTGACATTGGGTACGAATGTCCATTAGCTTTATAACTCCTGCTTGCACTTTATCCCTAACAATGTGACAGTCTATTTCAATGTGTTTTACACGCTCATGGAACACTGGGTTAGTTCCTATGTGAATTGCTGCTTGAGAGTCACTGAACAACAAGGCAGCCTAACTATGTTTTACATCCAGATCCTTAAGTAAATACAAAATCCATGTCACTTCACATACTGCAACAGCCATGGCCCTGTACTCTGCTTCTGCCGTGGATCTTGAAACTGTGTTTTGCTTCTTAGACTTCCAAGAAATGAGAGAATCACTAAGAAACACACAGTAACCTGTGATGGACCTTCTAGAATCAGTACATGCAACCCAATCAGCATCTGCAAATGCTTTGATATGCAAAGAGGATTGAGATGAAAAGAACAAGCCTTGTCTTGAAGTACCCTTAAGATACTGAACCACTCTATAGGCTGCCCTGAGATGAGGCTCTTTAGGCTTAGACATAAATTGGCTCAACCTGTGTACTGAGTAGGTGATATCAGGCCTAGAAATGGTAAGAAACAGCAGCCTGCCTATCAGTCTTCTGTACATACCAGCATCAGCCAATAACTTGCCTTCATCTTTGCTTAATTTGAGATTTACCTCCATGGGAGTTTTAACAGGTTTACACCCAAGCATTCCCACATCATTGATCACTTCAAGAGCATACTTTCTCTGGCATAAAGAGATGCCTCTCTCAGATCTAGCCACTTCTAAACCCAAGAAGTATTTCAAACTGCCCAGATCCTTCAACTTGAACTCCTTATTTAAGAGAACCTTAAGGTCTGCTACAGATTGAGGATCATTGCTGGCAACAAGTATATCATCAACATATACCAAAAGTGCCATGAAAGAAGCTTCTGAGTGCTTGGTGAACAAAGAGTAGTCTGCCTTAGACTGCAGAAAACCATGTTGCAGTAGAGTTGTTGAAAACTTGGAATACCATTGCCTTGAGGCTTGTTTAAGGCCATATAATGACTTATTCAACTTGCACACAAGCTCCCCCTTGCTGGGCAGGCCTGGAGGAGGACACATATACACTTCTTCATGCAAATCACCATGAAGAAATGCATTGTTAACATCTAATTGATGAAGAGTCCAGCCTTGCACAACAGCCAAAGATAAGAGAAGTTTAACAGTCACCATCTTGGCAACAGGAGAGAATGTCTCAGTATAATCTAAACCCTCTTGTTGAGTATAACCTTTGGCCACTAACCTTGCTTTGTACCTCTCTACACTACCATCTGACTTGTATTTGATTTTGAAGACCCACTTACATCCAACAGCCCTTTTATGTGGAGGCAAAGGAACAAGAGACCAAGTGTTATTAAGTTCTAAAGCTTGAATTTCAGCTGCCATGGCAGCATCCCAATTAGGATCACCAACTGCCTGATGGTAAAACTGAGGTTCCGGAATTTGGGAGATACTATTGCAAAAATGAGAGTAAGAAGGGGAAAGTTTATGACTAGAAACATAATTGGCAATAGGGTATTTGGTGGAAACAGCATGGCACTTGTAAGCTTGAAGATAAGCAGGTGGCTTAGAGATTCTAGTAGACTTCCTAGGAACAAGAGTGGTTGGAACAGGACCAGTTGGAAGGGAGTGAGGAACATGGACAGATTCAGTGGACAAAGAAGAAGAGGGAAGGTCAGGAATAGGAGTAGTAATGTCATTAGGAACAAAAACCGACAACTCCTCAAGAAGATCAACAAAATGTTCTTCAAGAATATTGGAATCAACATGAATAGAGGTATCTAATATAGGAGTAGAATGGTGAATAGAATCAGTGATAGGAAGAGGTGGAGCATCAGGAAAGCAATCATGATAAAGGGGGTCAGATTGAGATAAAGGAACAGAAGCAGGAAGAGACTGAAATGGAAACACAGATTCATGGAAAAGAACATCTCTAGAAATGAAACAAGATCTGGTCTGCAAATTTAAAAGCTTATAACCCTTAACCCCAAAAGGATACCCCAAGAAGACACACTTAAGAGCCCTAGGATCAAATTTGCCTCTATTGTGAGAGAGAGTAGAAGCAAAACATAGACAACAAAACACTTTGAGATGTGAATAATCTGGAAGTTTATTATAAAGAAGCTCAAAAGGGGATTTGTGGTTCAAAAGAGGATAAGGGAGTCTGTTTATAAGGTGAACAACAGTGAGGATACAATCACCCCAATAAGCAATAGGAATATTTGATTGAAGTCTTAAAGCTCTAGCAACACAGAGTATATGCTGATGTTTTCTCTCCACAACAGAGTTTTGTTGTGGAGTAGCAACACAACTGTGCTGATGAATGATGCCATGAAGTTTAAAGAATTCATTCATTTGAAATTCAAGTCCATTGTCAGTCCTAAAGACTTTAATAGACTTACCAAATTGATTCTTAATCATGGTATAAAAGGATTGTAATAAGGACCTGGTTTCAGACTTAGATTTCATAAGATACACCTAAGTTGATCTAGTGCAATCATCAACAATGGTGAGAAAATACTTGTGACCTGAAACAGTAGGTACCACATAGGGACCCCATATGTCACAATGCATCAAATCAAAAGGAAATTCAGAGACATGATTATGAAATGGAAAAGGAAGTCTTTTATGCTTAGCTAGAGGACAAATTTCACAGATTTTATTAGAGACAGAATTGAGATCAGGAAGTACATTTTTCAAAACAGAAATCTTAGCATCAGAGGGATGCCCAAGTCTAGAATGCCATACAGAAAAAGGAATTTTGACATTATTGACAACATGAGATTTATTTGGACTAAAAATGGAATGGAAAACAGAATGAAAAGATGGAATAGCCTGGGACTGAGTTGGAATGGCACAAGTATCAAAGGGGCTATGTTGAAGAAGATACAACCCATCATGAACTTCACCCACACCAATCGTCCTCCAGCAATTGAGGTCCTGAATGAAACAGAAGGTAGACAAGAAAATGAGACAACAATGTATTTTCTTGGTGAGCTGGCTAACTGATAAAAGGTTGAACGAGAAGGATGGAACACAAAGCACATTGGTTAAGACAAGATTTTCAGAGAGACATATAGAACCAATATGAGTTACCAAGGCAGTTTCACCATTAGGAAGAGCAACCACACAATTAATAGCAGTAAAATCAGTCAACAGATTAACAGAATACACTATATGGTTTGTTGCTCCAGTATCAATAACCCAAACATTACCACCAAAAGCTGTTCTATGTGTAATTTGGGCAGAAAAGACTGAATGCCTCAAATTAGGACAAGTATGATTAAATGTACCTGCCATGGTGAGAGCATCTATGCCACTGGAAGAAGAAGACACAAATGGATTAGGCTTGATCACACTGTTAGCCATGTGTGTTTCCTTGTTCCCCATGTTAAACTGAGTCTCCTTGCCACCAGAATTAAGATGAGCAGCTTGCATTTGAGTCCCCAACATAGTCAAAAATTGCTGACATTGCTATTGAGTGAAAGGAAAATTAGCAGAGGTATGATCATCATCTGCACAAGCCTCTTGAACATTGACTTGATTCACCCTAAAGTTCTTGCCTTTAGGCTTAAATCCTGGAGGAAAGCCATGTAGTTTGAAGCATTTCTCCATGACATGCCCAAGCTTCCCACAGTGAGTGCATATAGGTCTGTCTCTGCCTTTGGAATTCTTTCCTCCAAAAACACCAGAATTGGCAAAGAAAGCAGGAAAATTAGGATTGGAATTAGCATCAAATCCCTTCACTGCAAGAGTAGTAGACTCTATGTGAACAGAATTGCCAAGCCCTACACTCCTCTGCCTCTCTTCTTGAATCAACAAAGAGTAGACTTTGTTGACGGTTGGCAATGGTTCAATCAATAAGATCTGACCTTTGATCTGAGAGTATGACTCGTTGACTCCCATCAGAAATTGCATGACTGAGTCTTGAAGACGAAGATCTTCAAGCTTCTGAGGCAAATTGCAGGTACACTTCCCACAAGAACAAGTAGGAGTAGGCCTAAAATTCTGAAGTTGATCCCGGAATAGCTTCAATTGAGTGAAATAGTTGGTGATTGAAGAATCGCCTTGACACATTGAAGCTATATCTTTCTGAAGTTGGAAAACCTAGGTCCATTCCCTTGAGAATGTGTATCCCTGAGGTCATTCCAGATTTCCAGAGCAGTATCCCTGTAGGTGATGCTCACTCGAATTTGAGGTGACACAGCCTTCATCAACCAAGAACCTACCATGTTGTCACATCAAATCCAAGCATCAACAGCTGTTGGAGTTTTTATCAATGGCGAAGAGAGAGTAATACTACCATTGACAAAACCAAATTTATTCTTAGCAACCAATGCTTTCCTCATTGAACGAACCCAAGCATGGTAATTCTCGCCAATCAGCGGTTCGGACACAAGCATGGCTCCAGGACTTTCAGCGTGATGAAGAAACAGAGGATTTGAGATATCCTCTACAAGTGCAGGATCTTGCACAGAGGAAGAAGACGAAGTATTCGTTGCTTCAGCCATTGACGAAGCTTAAAGACTCTCAAGAACAAACCCTAGAAATTTTGGGAGAAAATAGAGCAGGAAAGCTCTGATACCATAAAAGAATTATTGAGAAAATGATTTCATTGATCTGAGTATAATTGGGATAATTACAGGTATTTATAGTAACACTTAAGCAGCTAAACAAACCCAAAAACTAACTTATCTGATCTAACAAACTTCCTGACTAACTAATAGAAAAGTACAGCTAAGTAAAACACGTGCAAGTCACATGTCCACTAACTAGCATTATACTACATGTAGCTTTTATATTTAAACTACATGTCGTTGATCTCTGCTTCAGCTGTGCTGCTACTTGTACTTCTGGATTCATGTGATTCATTTAGCTCTTCTAGTTTCTTTGACTTCTGATATGTTTCCTTCCATTATTTCTGTACCATTCTCTTCAGCCTAAAAGGCTAAAACATTTAAGAGAACATGAAGAAAAAGTTAATACGTACGTGTTTCACTGTTTCTCACCAACTTATTAAGATATCTATTGGAAAATTTCTTTAGCTTTGGATCATAACAAAATGCGAGACATAGGAAAGGATAACTTGTAATTGCGGTTATTGCATTACGAAGTGATATATACTAATACCCATTGCCGTTTACCACGGTTTGAAAGTACCCTTTCAAAAAATGATTACAATTTATATACATACTAATCAGGTTGGCTTGTCGAATCGTCAAGTTAGGACCATTTTATTAGGCCCAATAAAAAATTCTCAATTTATATAATTTAGCTTAATATTCCAATTTTGTCAAAATTGGATCTCAAAATTAATTGAAGCTAACTTTTGGAATTAAACCCTAGATTTCTTATTCAATCATTAGAGATTTTACTAGTTGAGCTAATTAGAACCCACTGGTGTTTGAAGCTAACTGAGTCTTAAAATATCAATAAAATTTAAACAAATACCAAAATCAAAAATAAATCAAACTAACAAATTTAAAATACACATTTTTCTAAACTAGTAATAGCATGGATTAATCAAGTAAGGTTGGGTACCTAACAAATAAAATGATACAAGTGGGGCATATAATTAAATTAACCATTATTTATTGAACTACTAATAATTCAAAGAAATAACTTAGTGTGCGTTTAGATTGAAATAAAAAATTAAAATTATTTCACTATTCAGTTTATTTTTACTACTATTCATTAGTCCTACTGCACTTTTTGACACTATTCATGGGTCTCATTATACTATTTTAATTAACTTTTATCTTTATCTACAGTATTTTCAACAATAATTTTTCAATTTCAGCAAAATAAACGGTATCCAAACACACCCTTAAAGAGCAAATCAATAATTAATCAATTCAATTATTATACTGGTGAGATGTGATGTTTACAAACCAAAAAAGGGGGATGAGGAATTTGGGTTACCTAAAATTAAGGTAAATGGCCATTAAAAGCTTGTTTGGTTTTAGTATCACTCAATACTAGTCCCAAAACTCAATTCCCAAGACTCTAGTTGGGTCCCACACATGTGATTAAATTTACAAAAAAGCCACCATAATTCATAATTCATAACTCAAAAACATTAAAAAGTTGTTTTCATTTTCCATCACTCTAACTCAATTTTTTGAGTTATGAGTGATGGAAATTGAGAATGAAAACTTAACCAAACAACCCAACCTGGTGTGGGATCCATGAAAATTGAGTGATGAGTAATGAATGGTCCATTTGGATACCACTTATTTTGTTAAAAACTGAAAACACTGTAACAAAATAATTTTTAAATGTGTGAATAGTGCTGTGAGATCCATTTTTAATTAAAGTTTTGTTGAAAAAAGAAGTTTGTGGGTCTTATGAACAGTACACGAGACCCACTAGAAAGCACTGAAACATGCTTCTCAATGAAAAAAAAAAAAAAAAACACTGAAACGCAGACACACTGCGTTCCAGCTGTACCCAAACGGGTATGAAAACTCCATAAACCAAACATGCCATAAATATAAGGAATCCTAGATACAAGGACTTTTTCCATAACACCTTCCAAGTATTACATACAATGGCCTCTTGGCTTGTGGACCAGGAGGAACTGACTTGTAGAAAATGACATGTTGATGCTCATTACAAAAGATGCACATAAATTAACTTAGGTATTTGTTAATGGGTGCCTTTAAGTGTCGATTAAGGTTGCATTAAATATACTAATTATTACTAACTTAACCTTTTTTTTTAATGGGATTGAGAGGGGAAAAGTGACAGGTGCATGTGTGTATCTTAAAAGTATAAAACTTGTTGTCATTAACAAATTTGATTTAGTCTTTGAAACATCATCAAATATTTAGTTTGCATCATCAAAAGCTGACCTTATCAAAATACACCTGGTTGGTTTGCAGGACCTTGACATATTACAATGCCATTTCCTAATGAAAGCTAAGAAAATATTGGCATAGTTTATTTTCTTTCTATTGGCAAAAAAAAAAAAAAAAAAAAAAAAAAAAAATTCCTTGCTCTTTGCATAATTCATCATAGAGTACTATTATATTTTTCTATCAAATATTTGGAAATCAATAGACGTTATAGTCAAGACAAAGTTTTCCTCTAAATCAGATTAAATTCATGGTGAAACCTACTATTCATGTAAGAGGGAGGAGTACGCATTTATGGTATTCCAGGAGTACCTAATAATTTTCTGGCCATAAGATCAAGACCTTGTACTTGAAAGTTGAAACAATCAATTACAAACTTTAAAATGATGAATTGCAGTTGGTTGAGGCAACTAAGAAACACGTTTTAGTCCCATCTTAAAAGAGATGAAATGGGATAACTGGTAATAACTTAAGAATCATAAAGATCACAAATCGCCTAATACCCACACAATTGCTATCCGCTGCACTCCAATAGTCTGTTAATTATCAGTTTGGTGAGAATGAAAATGAGTCCATTTCAAAGGATTAATGGTGTACTCAATTACCATGTGGAAGATGTTTAGATGATTTTATATTGGTAGAAGATAAAACACCCTCACAAGGTTATTATACGTTTGGTTACATTCAATCCCACGTCATTGATAATATGCCTGAATTATATTACAAAATAATAAATTCATCCAAATTAATTATCAAAATCTTGGGTTGGATTAGATGGATTGAAAAAACCTATCAATAAAAAGTTGACCCAACCAATGCTCAAATGAATTCCAACCCAGCTCCTGAAAAACCAACCCGAAATGTTGGGTTGGGTTGGGTTGGATTGGATCAGTTTTATCAGTCTGATGGGTTGGAAGCATGTTCTAGTGATACCCCTTTATTGTTGTTTACCAATATGTGAAAGGACTCCGTTATGGCTAATGTTTACTGTAAAGCAAAATGACAATATCTTGTCTTGCTGTGTACTTAAAACTACAACATCCTATATGGATTGTGTCCGATTTGTTAAGTTGTGATTTAAAAAAAGCATACTACGCTATTAATAGACGTCAAAATCGGCATGTACTGAAATACTGATTACGTTGCAAATCTTGGCCAATTTTAATTCATTCAAGGAGAAGTTATTTATTTATTTTATTTTTTTGAGAATCAAGACAAGGATATATTATTAGCTTAGGCCATTCAAATCAGACATGTATACAGAGTTAAGTTTTGGTGGTATTTCTTTCATCCGGACCGACATAAAAGGGGTAGAGGATGCTCGTCTAGCTAACGCATGTGCCAACCTATTAGATTGCCTCCTAACATAAGATAAACTCATCAATGAAAACTAAGACATAAAAACTTGAATATCTGCAATCAGGTGGCCATAGTGAGCCAGAGAGTTGCATTCTATCTCCAAGGACTTAAAAAGGATTTCAGAGTCTCCTTCAAGGACGATGTTGTCAAAGCCAAGCTCAAGTGTGAGTTCCAATGCTCTCCATGCAGCCAAGACCTCTACCTCTATAACCAAAGCAGGTAGGGGTATTTGTTGAGTAAGCGAAGCCATGATCAGTCCTTGTTCATTACAGATCACCACTCCTAAGCCAGTAGTCCTCTGCAAATGTAGCTCTGTTGAAGTTGACCTTGTAGGCATGCTGGGTCGATGCTTTCCAAACTGTTGTTGGGCGCTGTCGGGGTCACTGAACATCAACACTGCAAGTGCTTGTCTCTAGGATTTGATCTTGAGCAAAAGCAATCACTTGGCTGAGCGGGATTGCTAGCTTGCCCAAATGCAAATTATTCCTCCTATTCCATATTGTCCATAGCACAGTAGCAAAGAGATTGGGGTCCCTGTTACCTGTAAAAATGAGCTCAAAAATGTCAGTGAAAGAGGACCACGCCTGAAGCGTGCTATGGTCCCAATTTGCTCGAGATCTCTATACAGGCTACAAGGTTGGGCAAAGGAATAAGTCGTGAGCAACATCTTCATGATGCATCTTGTAGGCATCACAGCAGTTCTCAGTAATGACTTTTCTTCGAACTAGGTTTGTCTTGGTTGGCAATGAATCTTTACAAACTTTCTAGGCAAGGTGCTTAACTTTATTTGGGACTCGAAGCCCCCAAATCTTCTTCCATAGTGGCTTGAGCACTGAAGCATCAGATGGCCCAAGCTAGCCGTGAGTCTGTTGTTCATGCAAATATCTATATCTTGACTAGACTGTGCACACTCCATCAGGGTTAAACGGCCAAATTAAGACATCATCTTGTATTGATCTATAGAGAGGCATGTTTTTGATAACGGTTGCCTCAAAATCATAGAAAAAATTATCAATAACATCCGTTCTCCACTCCTTAAGGTCTGGATCAATCAACTCACTAACCATGCTCACTACCCTTTCTTCAATCTGTGGTGAAAGAACATTGGAATTAGCTGTGGTGAGTAACTAATTTAAACCCCAAATGTTAACAGACCTGCCCGACCTTATCCTCCATTTAGCCCCTCGCTTGACCACATCCCTACCCTTCATAATACTCTTCCAAGCATATGAAGAGTTGGCTGGAATTTTGGCCTCTATAATCGAAGTATCAGGGAAGAACTTTGCATTGAAAACATGATAGAACAAAGATGACTTGTCATGAAGCAACCGCCAAGTTTGTTTAGCCAAGAGTGCATCGTTGAATAAAGACAGATCTTTAAACCCCATACCACCCTATGTCTTTGGCTTGCAGAGTTCCAACCACTTCACCTAGTGGATCTTCATGTTATCTCCCTTTTTCCCCCAAAAGAATCTACAAATCATGCTCTCAAGTTCGTGATAGAGTGAAGCAGGGAGTTTAAAGCAAGCCATGGTATAGGTTGGGAGAGATTGTGCCACCACCTTAATTAATATCTTTCAGTCCACTTAACTGAGTAACTTGCCTTCCTACCCTTGAATCCTCTTCCACACTTGTTGTTTGATGTATGTGAAACTTTCATTCTTATTTCGGCCAACTAGTAAGGGGAGGCCAAGATATTTCTTGTATTGCCGAACAATACTAACACCCAACATGTTTTGAATCACTGTTTGAGTGTCTGTGGTGGTGGATTTACTAAAGAAGATAGTGGTTTTAGTACAATTGATTTGTTGTTTAGAAGCTCTCTCATATTTGGCCAGTACCTCAAGTAAGCTCTGACATTCTTCCTCTTTAACTCTGCAGAAAATTAGGCTATTATCGGCAAAGAGAAGATGAGTGATTTTAGGCCATTTCGGCAAAGAGATACACCCCGAATGTCACCATTGTTGGCTACTTGACTTAGTAAACCATGTAAACCTTTAGTACACATGAGGAAGGGTAAAG
The DNA here is from genome assembly GCF_932294415.1 of Quercus robur. Classification (NCBI taxonomy): domain Eukaryota; kingdom Viridiplantae; phylum Streptophyta; class Magnoliopsida; order Fagales; family Fagaceae; genus Quercus; species Quercus robur. Next base: position 20,202,544 of record NC_065545.1, on the reverse strand, counting down.
GGATAATGGGTCCCCCTAGCCCAAACCACGTGTTGAGGTGATATGCCCATGGGGTTCCCCATTAATTAACACCGAATACGAGGTTGTAGTGATACACATCATCATCAATTGTATCCGTCTAAGGTGAAAATCCATCTTGGTCATTACTTTCTCCATGTACTCCCACTCCAACCTATCGTACGCTTTACTCATATCAAGTTTCAAGGTCATAAAGCCAGTTTTTCCCTTATTGTGATTCCACATGTAGTGTTAAGTCTCAAAGGCCACCAAGATATTGTCTGAAATCAATATATTAGACATGAATGCGCTCTAATGTTCTGAAATAAGATTAGCCATAATAGCTTGCAAACAATTGGTTAGAACTTTAGCAAAAATTCGATACAAAACATTGCTCAAGCTAATAAGTCTAAACTCAAATACATATGTTGGATCTTTTGCCTTAGGAATTAATGTGATAAAAAAATGACAAAGGTCTTGAGGAAGAGAACCCGATTTGAGATAGTGTAGGATAATGGATGACACATCAGGCCCAAGTAAGGACCAATAACTTTGGTAAAAGAGAGGACGCATACCATCCGAACCAGGTGCTTTTAGGGGTGCCATCTATTTTAGAGCAATCTCCACTTCCTCAATGGTGAATTCGGCCACAAGCATGTCATTCATTTCCTTAGGTACAACATGTGGAACATTCTTAATGACCTCCTCAAAATTGTTAGGGCTACCCGAGGTGAAGAGTATTTGGTAGAAATCTACTATGGTGGCATGAATTTGATCTTGGCTAGATCACCATCCTCCATTAGCATCATGCAACTTGGTAATTGTAGACACTCAATTTTGCACCCATTATTTAATCAAGGAGAATGACTTGAATGACCAATCCATGTACCCCAAAAATCATAATTGCATTACATGCATCAATTTGTTCTTGCATTACATACATCATTTTGTCTTTGCATTACATGCATTAATTCATTCATTGCATATCATAAAAATGATCTTGAGATTCTAACGGTCACAGCGGTGTTTCTGGTTATCAAATCAAACTATTGGATCAAAAGATATCGCATGATTAAGTTTGCACGGTCAACATGCATTGTGTCTAGGTAGAATCGACCACACATGATCAATTTAAATTAATTCTGATTGGTTAAACGATTAAAATTAATTAAATAATTTTGTGATTGGTTGATAGTTAGTGTTTACAATAGGGACGCATGTATGGGAATAAAAGGGATGATTGGATAATAATAAAACTGTGGATAATCTGAACTTTATCAAGATTTATTTTAGGGTATTTATCTATAAGATAATTGTCCTTAAATATCTTAAATTATCCAAAAAAGAGATGAAAAATCATAGGCGGAGGATGAAAACGCGTCTAGGTACAAGGATCGGCCAAAAAACCCTAGAAGAGGAGTCCAAATAGCACTCGAACACGAAAGTGCATTCGGAGCCATAAGGCCAATTCAGCACTTTTGGATACTAAATGACACTCTAAAAGGGCTGAATTTCCTTGATGTGGGCTTTGGCCCAATGGCCTTCGGGTGACGATTATGCATACCCCTTTCAATCTTTTCGCAAAAGGATGTGTCTGAATTCAAACCCTAATCATCCGTACCTATTTTTTAGAGTCTTCTGGCCTTTATAAATAGAGACTAAACCTCATAATTCAGCACTTTTTTTTCTACGCTCTGGGAGACATACATTTTAGGCTCTCAAATTGCCCATATTTTCTGATCCCTTCTCTAAGTGTTGCTACTTAAATTAGGGTTTTTAGGTTCCAAAGAGAATTACATAAATTTTTTTGAACCCTAAAATATCCTCTCAAGAACAAAGAGTGCTCGTGCAAGAGGTTGTTTCTTAACCCTTTTTCTTATGATGTGAGGATGCATGTTATATCTCTTTCTTTTTCAAATATCCATAACATGAATTGTTAATTGTTGTTTTGTTTATAACATTATTGTTTTTTTATGTGATTGTTATAATCTCTTTCTTGAATGTCAATAATCTGCATGTGAACAATTCTTTTTATTAAAATAAAACAGATCTACATCTTTCTTAGATGTAGATCTGGATTTTTCTTGAAATAAAACAGATCTGCATCTTTTCTAGATGTAGATTTGAGTTTTTCTCAATATAAAAACAGATCTGCATCTTTTCTAGATGTAGATCTAAGTTTTTTTTTTTTCAAAATAAAAACAGATCTGCATCTTTTTTAGATGTAGATCTGAGTTTTTCTCAATATAAAAACAGATCTGCATCTTTCTTGGATGTAAATCTGAATTTTTCTCAATACAAAAACAGATCTGCATCTTTCCTAGATGTAGATCTGAGTTTTTCTCAATATAAAAACAGACATGCATCTTTCTTAGATGTAGATATGATTTTTTTTCAAATAAAAAGAGATTTGTATCTTTATGAGATGCAGATCTAAATTTTTCTCAAATCAAAACTGATTTGTATCTTTCTTAAGATACAAATCTGATTTTTTTTAATACACGCAAATTGTTGAAATAAAGAAAGAGATCATGTACTACTATGTTTGTGTTTGTTTTAATTCATGATTGCATAAATTCATTATTATGAGTGAAACTCTCTTCTTAAAAACTCTTTTTCATTCTTTTTTAAACATATAAAAAATAGATCTGATTTTTCTACTATTAAAAACCTTTTTTTTTTATCATCACAAGACAGATCTGAATTTTTATCTCTAAAAACCACTTTTCTAAATACTACAAAACAGATTTGATATTTTGACAAATAAAAATCAATTTTTCTTACCAACCAAAACAGATCTGAATTTTTTAAACAAAAGAAGAGACTTCATTCATAAATAAATTTATGTGATTTAATTTTTCATTCACATGTTCAACATATCATTCATGACATGCATAAAAAGGTACATTGGTTTCAAGAGTTTAGAAGACCAGATTCTATCTGGGCAGAATGGGTGCCTAACACCTTCCCATTCCGTAACCTATCCTCTGGATTTAGGTCTTTGGTTAAGTAGATCTATCCTTATATTTGTTTATTTTTGGGTAGAATGTAACTAGGACAACAAGCCATGTATTTTTGGTAGATTGTAACTAGATTCCAAAGCTGTGTAATTTTCAAGTTTTTCAAGATATGTATTTTTTTATTCAATTAATGAAGAGAACAATTCAGTCATGTATTTAATTTTTCTTATTTTTTTTAATAAAAAATAAGTGGCGACTTCACACCACTTACCCAAAAAGAGAGGTGCCCTAAAAGGTATCTGAATCTCTTTTTTGAGGGACGTTTCTTTCGAGGTCTCTCAGAGTAATATAGTTTCTCTTGTGGCGTTGAGAAGCCTTGCTATGGAAAAACAGAGTATTACAGTCACCATCACGGAGCCATGCAACTTTGGACTGCTACCTCCACCTTTGTGCTTCTTTATCAAGGAGTTGATTTACCTCATCCTCCAAAAACCTCATACGGCTTGAGTCACCAGACCGAAGAGCATGTTGTTCTGTTGCTTTCAATTGATTGTGAGTGACTTCCAATTGTTTCTTGATGCTGCCAAAGGATTTTTTTACTCCACCCAGACAATGCCACCCCACATTTCTCAATCTTCCTTAGTATATGGGTGTCCCATGATTCAGTGGAATTTATACTCCACACAGCTTTAACAATGTCACTACAACCCTTTTCAGACATCCACATTTGTTCAGAGCAGAAGGGTTTTTGAAAACTACAATTCATATGTTCCAGTGAAATCCATAAGGCTTTATGATTAGAAGAGGTGACATCTAGATGGTGCACCTTTGTACTTGCAAACATTGAGAACCAATCATTAGTAGCAACTGCTCGGTCTAGTTTTTCCCATACAATAAAGTTGGGATAGTGTTTGTCCCAGGTGAAAGGGAAACCAACAAAATCAAGGTCCATAAATCCACACTCATCAAGTATATACCAAAAGGCCTGCATTTGATTATGGGGTCTTGATCGTCCACCTTGCTTCTCAAATTGTTGTGCGATCTCATTAAAGTCTCCTGCACACAACCATGGTAGTGGCCCACAATTTTTTAGAGCTCATAGCTTGGACCATGCTTCATGTCTTTTATTAGTGTCCGGTTCTCCATAAAAACCTGTGAACCTCCATGCATTCTCCTTGCCTTTGTTGATGATTGTATCAATATAGTTATTTGAGTATTTTTCAACATCCAAAGGAAATCCTTCCTTCCACAAAATCGCCAACCCCCCCCCCCCCCCCCCGCCTTATTACATCTTGGAACCATAAACAAAATTTTAAATTGGATACGTTTTTGAACATATTTTAGCCTTGCTTTGTCTGTTCATGTCTCGACTAAAAACACGATAGAGGGATCTTTTACCCACACGAAATCTGCAAGTTGATCTTCTGTACGCAGGTTCCCAAGCCTGCGACAATTTTATACTAAAAGACTTATTGCTTCTAGCAGGGCTAGAAACCAGCCTCTGCCAGTATCATTTTATTATCCTTATCAACTTGTGAAACCGCATAACGTTTACTTGGTAACTCAAACTGAGCCTTATCCTAGGTTAGAGCTCGTTTAATTCCGTTGATTCGGCTCAAATGATCAACAACAGCTCTGAACATTCCTTTCCAAGAGGAGGTGTGGGTCGGGTGGGGTGGAAAGTTGGGCATGTTGGGATTGTTTGATATAGTTGCATCTCTCTATGGATTCGGGTAAGTTGGTGTGTACTGTTTGGAATTAGTGGTTGGGAGGTTAGATATCTGTGTGGTCGGGCTTGGGGTATCATTAATTTTCTTGGAGTGAGGGTGAGGCGGCATATGACTAGGTTGGATAGTGATAGGGGACGTGTGGTCATCCGATGTGTGCATGGGGATATCATATTTCCTCAAATCATGGTCTATGGATTCTAATTGCTTTTCAAAATTTTTGGTTGAGGTAAAGTCAAGTCCTAGGCCCGTGTTTAAGTGTTTAGGGTCAACTACGTTATTTTCTATATGGAAAGGATCGGTGGGCATGAACATATGAATGATTATCAGTTTGGAAAGAATCAGTATTGATTGAGTCAGAGGGAGAGTTGCTATATTTATCACTTACCAGTTACCATGTTGGTACCTGGTGTGGCTTGCTTTACCCTAGCCGCCGTTGAGTCCTCCGTCTTATTGGACTGCCGTTGGCCTAATCATTCTTCCTTCTTCTTCGAGTAAAACCCCGGCACAGTTACCACAGAGTTACGAGCTCCAATCAGTGGGGAAGCTTTCAGCCATGCCTCGTATTCCTTGTCAGCTTCAGTAAGTGATCCTTCGCTCTCAATCCAGCGATCACAGTCCCGATCATTTTGAGTGAGGCATCCACACCAATAGCAAAGGTTGGGAAGCCTTTCATATTTGAAGGAGACACAGAATTCTCTACTATCATTAAGTGTGACTACTCTCCCGCGGCATAGTGGCTGTGAGACATCCACCATAATCCTGACCCGCATAAAGCCTCCACACTCTTCAGTCCTTAAGTCTGGTAATCACACAGATTTTCAGCCATCGTCGTGTTCATGAACTTCACCGGGAGGCCATGTATTTAGATCTAGAATGGGGTGGTATTAAAGTCCAAATCCTCTATCTTACTAACCTCATCGTATTTTTGCAAAATCATTAAATGTTTGTCAAAGCCCCATGGTGCGTGCAAGGATAGTGTTAACTCCGGATTCACTTTCAAAAGTAAAGAGCACTATATGGTTACCAAGGTTCTTGATTTTGAAGCCTCTTTTGGACCACCATATTGGTGTAAAGGTGGTTGCGATGGCATCAGTATTCAGGGCTCTCTTGGTAAGGAAATTAGCAGCAATAATGGAGACAGAGGCAGCCATCTCATCCTGTAGCCGGAATTTAGGTTCTTCTCTCTAGGAGATCGTTAGTATGGACTACTGTTTTGTGAGCTCGTCCATGGAAGATATTAGTGTTTCCCACAACCCCAAAAAAAGAAAAAACCAACGAGCCTTAGGGTAACTGTGTTACTCTAAGGTACAAAAAACTCTTCCACGAAGAGACGACAATTCTACAGCCTAGAAGAAGATGGATAGCTCACCTTTGACTAGCGACAGAGAAACTAAGGACAAGTTATTTTATGTATCTAACTTAGTGACGGCTCCAAGAATTTTTTTTAGGATGATATCAATATTGGACTCAAATTAGAATCGGTAACAGCTTATCACATTGAATTTGTTGTGAAACCATTGTGAAAATGTTGTAAATGTAGCATTATTCTTATTTTTGTTGAACTCAAATTTTTGTAATTTTCAAGTCAGAGTGTTCAATATTTTTATTAGAGTAGTCATAATAAGTTAGTTTAGTATATAATATTTTTTGGCTAGTGTATATATAAAATTCTTTATAAGTCAGGGTGATCTTGTGACCACCCTGGCTTGCAAGGAGCCGCCAGTGTATTTAATTGCTCATCTTTAGTTAAGTGCATTACACTTGCGATGAGCACAAATCCACCTATTCGTTGACCTTTAGTAAGCTGCATTACTCTATATTCTTAAATCAATGTAATCTATCTCAATAAAATAAAATAAAATCACTGAAGTTACCGTTACTTTTTTCATACAATACATTTTTTTTTTTTTTTGAGGGGGGTTTTTCATATAATACATTAATGCTAGACTTGCTAGTCATTACAATGCACATTGAAACAACAAAGAAAAAGGAAGGAGCACACTACATTACACACAAAAGGAGGAAAAAAAAAAGTTGAGAAGAGCAGAATGTAAAAAACATATCTACACATGTATATCCTTGAAAGACATCTGTCCAACTAATTAATGTCTTCTGACTCCCTTCACACGAACCTTTCTTCTTGGTACCAGTTGCCTAGACCCGAAGTACTTAATTACCCAATCATGATTCTTTGCACTCACAACATGCCCAATAGTCACACCAACAACTAGCCCAAATCCATACTTAACCGGAACAATTTTCCAACCAAATTGAAGTAGAGACCCTGAATCTTGACCCTCTTCAGGGGTTAAAGGTGAAGTAGTGAAGCCTCAAAATTCTTACATTTCTTTGTCAATGGACTTCCACACAATCATGCATTTCCTTCAAATGACTTCAAATGAATTGTTTTCAAATGTATTAAATTGTTTTCCTTGTGGTATAGGCCCCACAAGATGGTTATGAGAAACATTGAAGAATTCCAAGGAAGTAAGTTGTGTTAGTTGTTGTGGGATCTCCCTTGAGAGCTTATTTTGTGAAAGGTCCAATGATTCCAACACTGTAAGGTCTCCTAACGTTGGTAGGATGCAGCCAATGAAAATGTTATTGGAAAGATTGAGCAAATGGAGACCTTTTAAATTTCCAATGGATTTAGAAATGTCTCCTACAAATCTATTACTAGAGAAATCCAGGGCTGTGAAAATTTCTAGGACCTTCTCATAAATCATGTCCACTCCTTTGTTTGTCACCATCCTTCGGTAATCATAGTCACTATCCAATATGTAAGTCTGATAATAATTGCTAGGAAGATTAAAAGTTGAGTGTACTTGAATATATGTTAACTGATCTGCATGATCAAATCTAGAAGAATTCCAATTTTTGAAAGAATTTTAATGGCAATCTTCCAGCAAAACTATTATGCGAGAGGACAAGAATTTGCAAGCTAGGAAACATATATTTCGCTTTAGAAGTCCTTATTGGGCCATGAAATTGGTTGGACCCTAAAATCAGAATCTTCAAATTAGGAAGGTTTCCTAGCCAAGAGGGGAAAGTATCATTGAATTGGTTATTACTAAGATCAAGGGCCTTCAACATTATACACTTGGCCAACTATCTTGGTAATTGCCCTTGAAATTTGTTTTGGCTGAAGTTAATCATCAATAATTTTCTCCTACTTGTCCAAGTTAGTGGGATGCTTCCTTCGAAATTGCTACTCCGTATATCCAATATGAGCAGAGAGTCATCAAAGTTGTGTAAGCATTGAGGAAGCGAATCACTTAAGTTGTTCTCTGACAAATCAAGGATCTGAAGAGAACTCATGTTGCAAATTAGCTCTGAAATTTGTCCAATGAAGGAATTGTTTGATACGTGATATTGCAAAGTGGAGAATGATGGAATTGGAAGCGATCCTTGGAGCTTGTCAGACGAAATGTCTAAAATGGCTAGATGGGTCCATGAAAGAGGCATCGGATGTTGACTAAGGTTGGTAATAAAGTTATTAGAAAGGTCGATTGACTTAAGACTTTCAATACTTGCATTCCAAAACCATTTTGGTACTTAACCATGAATATAGCTGTTGTTTAGGTCTAGTCTCTACAATTCATTTTGGTTTGCTAGGAAATCTGGAAACTTGCTCAAGTTGCAGGAAGACAATCCCAATTATTGAAACTTTTGAAGAGTTCTATTGGCACTTGTTTCACTTATAAGTAATGATACTTGATTATAAGATAAATGCAATGTGGTTAACTTTTTGGGCTTAAAAAACTTGTTTAACTCCACAGTGCCATTAAAGAAGTTATCAGAAAGATCAAGAAATTCAAGATTCTCAAGGTTAGCGATTGAGCTTGGAATTTGGCCTGTAAGATTGTTGTCTGAAAGATCCAAGAGGATTATTGTGTGAGGCTTGTAAGCTCAAAGGGGATTTGACCACTAATTAAATTATAAAATAATTGAAGGTGAGTCAATTGTGTTAAGTTTGCAGGATTTTATTAAAAAATAACTATAAAACCAAATCTATATTATTAGTTAAGCAACGTTTCAAACATATTTAGTTTCTAACAATTCAAGTTCTCTGCACTCGATTTTGCCCAGTGAATTTGCACTTGGAAATTCTCACACTCGATTTTCTTAGAGCAAAATCGAGTCCTCTGGACTCGATTTGTTTGAAATGAAATTTGTTTCAAACATTACCTAATTAATAGTATAGTTTGGGTTTTATAGTTATTTTTTAATAAAATCCAAGTTTGCAAGCTCAAAAGGGATTTGACCGGTCAATTCATTTTGACCAAGGTCTAGAGAAGAAAGGGAAATGGTGTTCCCAAAAAAAGATGGGATATGACCACTGATGAAATTATAAGTGAAGTTGAGTCAATTGTGTTAGATTTGCAAGCTCAAAAGGGATTGTACCTGTCAATTTATTATGGCTAAGATCTAAGGTAGAAAGTTATTGGATGAGGTTACCTAAGGAAAATGGAATGTGGCCCTCGTAAGTGTTACGTGAAAGGCGCAAAAAGTTTAGATGCGTGAGGTTACCAAGTGAAGATGGAATGACCCCAGAGAAGTTGCAGCCCAACATATCAATATAGTCAAAGAACCAAGGTTTCCCGTTGAAGTAGGTTATCTTACCTGAGAAACTTGTGTACGTGAGGCTCATTTCCTGAAGGGGCTACTCCGTTGAAAATCGTACAAATATCAAGTGACACCTTTGTTGTGCCTCACATCAAGAATTCGTAAATTTGGAAACTAAAAGATGTTGACTGCAATCCGCAAAAGCAGAGTTGAAAGGACATTAAAGAAGACAAATTTGCCAAGATATTAGGCACCATGGAGACTATTCTCACCCAACTCAAATCAAGCTTTTCTAGGTGGGTTAAATTTGCAACTAGACTCCTTAGAATGGGCTTCTTGAGTTTCAAACCATTGTTGGTAGACAGATCGAGTGATAACAATAGGGACAATTGTGAAAATTCTACTGGGATTTGACCAGAAAATGCAGAAAAAGAGAGATCAAGATATGTTAGTTTTGATAGATTGGCAACTGTGGATGGGATTTGAGAGTAGTTGAAATAATTGTCAGCAAGATTAAGCCTTTGAAGATGAACAAGATGGAAAAGGCTCCTGCTAGAGTTGATATAACCTACTGCATTAGAAAGTAAGCACTAGCGGAAATTCTTGGTTGATGAGGTTGACGACATGCATTTATGAAATATGACATCTTGTGCTTAATCAAACTCTTATCAGCATTTTTTTCAAAGCAAAATATGATTCTCGGTCTAGTCTTTCTAAACCCACTTGTATCAATTTAGTACATTTCTTTTTGACATGGTTTTAATGTCTTTTGGATTTATAGCCATGAGTACTAGGAATCATCTCAACATTCAACCTACAGAAGCAGGCAGGGCTTGGTAGCCATTCCTGGCTGGTGGCTCCTAAGTCCTAACTAAAGTAATGTTTGGGGTTGGTTGAAGGGTGACATTGATAGAATCGGTGTTTGCGGAAGTTGTGCTGTGGTGGTAATAAGAGTTGGTTCGGGCCTTGTTTGATTGTTGACATGGATAACAGGATAAGGATGCGTTGGTTTATGCTGCTTAGAGTTAGGACCTTTTAAAGGTCATATCAAAATTTAGTTCTTAGTTACATAACATTAAGAAGGTTTCACCATAAATAAATAGTACGTTTATGTTAAAGTTGAAGTTAATGTGCTAAGGGTTCTAGCTCTTTGAGCATCCTCCCACTAATGAAGAAATTTTGTATGGTGTCTATGACCTCCTTTCCCATAATATCCCAATACTTAAAAAGATAAAATAAAACTGGCATTCCATCGGGTCCAAGTGCCTTCAAGTCTCTCATTCCCCAGATTGCATAAATCATCATTTTCTGCCTCATCTACACACTCTTGTAAAATTCCTTCAAAATCCTCTGGTCACTCAGGATGACATGTAGTATATAGCTCTTGGAAAATTCTCGACCAAATATGAACTAATTTCATCTTCCTAAAAAATCCACCTATTTTCCTCCAATTTGATGGCATCCCACTGTTTTGCCTTCTTCTAATCATGGTGGAAATCTGAAAAAATCTTGTATTTCTATCCCCCTCCTATCATTCCCAATTGGGAATTTCTGCAAATAAGCCTAGACTCTAGAGAGCTTGCTGCTTCTAGAAGTGGTGATTGGATTAGATTCTCCTGGGGTAGGAGGGGATTTAACATGGCTACTCACTTGCTGGCAAAATGGATTGCTGAACACCAATTCAAGGGTCCTCTCATGGATTCCCAATTTCCCTTAACTTGTAAATCAGTTGGGTCTTGATGGGGCTTTAAGGTTGGATGTTTAGGTTCTGTCTTTTGTCTCCAGTTTGATTTGTGCTACGGTTTCATATTTAGAATTAGTTTGTTGTTATCAGGGTTGGTCTTTTGTCTTTTTTTCTAATACAAATCTTTCCTTCCTCCCCCCCCCCCCCCCCCCAACAAAAAAAAAGTTAATGTGAAAAGGTGCGTATGAGTCAGGTCGGATTGGGTTGGGGTATTTTCAACCCAACATGACCTCCTCAAGGTAAGAAATCTCCAACCTAGCTCATGGTAACTCTAAAAACCAATCCAACTCAAACAGTAAGGATCATGTTGGGTTGGGGGTTGGGTTGAGTTATCAAGTTGGAACCATTTTAACAATTCTAATAAAAAAATTGTGTTATTTTCATACAAAATTGACTTTTAATTCAACTATTTAAGCTCATTATTCAATAAATGAGTACAATTTATACAACTTGGCATAACACCCAAGTTTCATCAAAATTGAGTCTCAAAATAGATCAAGTTGGGGCACCATTTTAACGAGCCTAATAAGATTAGGGTTTTTTTTTTTTTTTGGGTTACCTATGTGTCCGAAGCTATTTGAGCACTTAACTATTCCTTTTACACATACACTCCAGACAATTATAGGGAGAAAACCCTTGGCGTGACCATGACCCTTAGATGTTGACTAAAAATTTTGAACTTAGGATCTCATGAATCTCATATGACTTTGGAAACAAATTCTCCATTTTTTTCGTTGAAAATATTTTCAGGTTTTTGTTTGACAAAGTTTCAAAATTCAAAATAAATCAAACTAACAAATTAAAAAAAAAAAAAAAAATTAAAAGCTAATAATAGCATGGATTGGGTTAGGTTTTATACTTAACAAATAAATCGACAAGTGGGGCATAAATTAACCACTATTATTATTATTATTATTATTATTTTTTTAACTATGGCCTTTGTACAATGACAATACAACAGCTGCCAAAACAAAAAGAAGTACCATATCAAAATCCCACAAATCCCAAGTACTAAATCTAAGTTTCCCCAATTCAGTTCACCTCCATCACGGTACTTAAAATTTTTCCAACAGACTATTACAAATTACAATCCAACACAAACATTAATTCAATTCTGATTTCCTTAGCAATTAAATCAGAAAATTCCATTAACTTTTTAATAATAATTGAAAAAAAGACAAAAACATATTCCAATTTCAAACCTCACTGATGAGCAATCTGAGGAGAACCCGCATCAGCACCAGCGTCAGCGTCAGCGTCAGAGTCAGCAGGAGGAACGACGTCGTCTGGGTCGCGGGTCGGGTCGGACTTGTCGATAGCGGCCCGGAATTTGTCGAGGAAGGGTTTGAAGGCGAGCTCAATGGCTAGCCACCCAAAAGCTAAGGCTCCGAACACTACCACCGCTTGCTTCGTAGCAGTTGATTTCCCCATTTTTTTTTTTGACTGCTTTTCGGTGCAAGAAGAAGAGCGGTCTGAACTCTGAATGAAGTAAAATAATAGCGTTCAAACCCAAACTGAACCGAATATATAAATACGCAAAGTGTGGGACCCGTTTGATTGTGATAATTTATCAAATTTCCTTACTTTGTTCAAATTAAAAAAAAATCAAAAATTTCCTTAGGGTTTAAGAAAACTTCTAATTTCTAGGATACGCCCTATACATATATAACAAAATAATTTTTAATTACTATAATGTTTTTAATTGGTAAATTAAATACGCACACAATGGGTCTTGAACCCAAGATTTAACGCTTAACCTAACACTTAGATAAAAAGATGTGTCCATTAAGTAAGAGCTTATTTGCATATGTAATAGAAGAAATACTATGGACAAGAAAATAAATCGTCGAAAATTTTACATCTTATCTCTTACATTTGCAGTGTGGTGGGCTCAAGTAAGTTGACTTTTTTTCTTTTTTTTTCTTTTTTTTCAATAAAAAAGATAGTCTAGCGATCACATTGATTAATTTTAAGGAATTCACATAATTACTAAAAACCATAATGGTTTATTTGTATTGGTTAGAAAGACTACAAGTATGGTTTGATATCTACATAATTGCTTTGAAGATTTCAATATATCACATTTGGATATATGGTGGGATGAATTTTTATATAGAGGAAACCATGTGAGAAAGGGATCAATGACTGTTCAAATTGCTTGATTTAAGTATTTTTATAAGATGGGTTTCAGTTATCTTAATTAGTAAAGTCTGATAATTGAATAAGAGTTTTGGGGTTTAATCTCCACCTATACCAAAACTGATTGGTGTTTTGCACTGATAATAAAGGGCTATTATTAAGAGTGGTTGAAAATCTCTCAAAAAAAAAAAAAAAAAGTATTCTTATAAGACAAAATAAACTTTTTTTTTCAGCTTCTCAAAAAAAAAAAAAAACCTTTTTTGTGAGATGGGCTTCCTTGAGATGGATCAGCCAAACCCACTCTTTTGCTTAAGTTTGTATTATGGAAGGAGAATCTAAATAGTAAACTATTTGGTGGGCTTATGATTCCCACGGGTATGTTGGGCATAATTTTGTGAGAGGCCCAATCCATAGGGCAAGTGCAAAAGATAATTACTGCTCCATACGAAGGATTATCATATATAGAGCCCCTGTTAAAGTGTGTGATATCCCGAGCCTGCTCATTAGGAGTCTTTGGTCCTTCAAATTCCTATTGTTTTGTTAGATTGTTGAGGTCTGTTTTGTCACTGTAAGAGTCTGCCTGAGGGTGCTTGAGGTGTATTGATCTTTGGTTGGTGTGTATGTCTTTTTATGTTTTCACTAAACACATTTCCAAACATCTTTGTATTGATGTACTAGAGAGGTTTTTTTCCCCCAATGAGGAACGAGAAAAAACTAAAAACCCTTTCTGTAATCCTATTTATATAAATATAAATCCAAATTTTAATGAAATGGGGGTCAGTAAGCTTACATACTTGAAAAAAAAAATTTTGGATAATTTTTTTTTTTTTTGGGATAACACATATATTATATATATGAGTATATATATCTTGAAATTTTGAAAAAAAAAAAAAAATTGGCCTCAAAGTGGCTCCGCCATTACCAAAAGTTCTGGTGGTATTTTAGGAAAGTTTTTTATTTATTTATTTTTAGCCATGCAGATTTGGAGGATGTCAACAATTCCAATTAATCATTTGCTTTGACCAAAAATGTTTACTAGAACTTTAAGCCTAAGCCTAAGCCTATATGGAGAGTTGGTTTGCTAGGTTGCTATTTGGAATTAATAGCGTAGGTGCAGATGGAACTCTGCTTTGGTCAGAGGGCTCTATTAGCCCAGGTGTGGTAAAGTATACTCTTCAGATGGCCATCTCAAAATGTGCTTCACAAGATAGGATGGTCTGGCCTCAATTCAAGATTTGATCACTTTGAGGTGAGGAAGGAGTATAGATTTGTTCACTGCTAGTCTACTGCAAGATATAGGGGATATCAAGATGAGTGTTTTAATAGTCCTCAACCATGGAGGAGGGAGGCTATAAAAATTTTGGATTTGCCTTATAAGCTTATAGTGTTTTCTTTGAATGTTGATGGTGAATGCTTTGTGTACTAAGATTTAACACTCAAAATAAAATCTAAATGTTAGTACTCTGGTAGCGTTTGGATTTAACGTTTTTTGCGTTTGCATATACAAATGCAAGGGACCCACGCTATAGTATGCTCACTAAACGCGCATAACCTAGCTGAAACGCATGGATGAAAAAATAGAGTGCATCGTTTCATTAAAAGCGGGCATGTGCATGTACTGTTCATGGACAGAAATGCTCAGTACTGTTCACACACAAATAACCCACGAAGAAGGGCAGAGTCACAAACACAAAACACAGCGTTCCGGCCAGTGGCTATTTTCATTCTCCAGGAGTTTCTTCTCTTAACTACAGTGGCAGATGTCTTCAATGTTCTTCATCAATGCTCCGTCCTCTTCCAAATCAATGAATTGCACCTACCCACCAACCAAAAACCCATCAAAACAGATGAAACACCTACATTGCAAACCCGTTACACAAAACAAACCCACCTCATCCCCTCTATTCTTCCTTCACTCGAGCTCACCTTTTCTCTGCTTGTGACGTCGTTGTCGCCACTGTGGGTCTCTGCATTCACGGGTAAGTTGTGTCTAACTTCTCATATTCTCTGATATGTTGGTGTGTGGTTATATTGTTTTCCACGAGGTTTCAATCTGTGGTTTTTTGTGTTCAACGTTTGTGTGTGATTTTTGTGTTCAACGTTTGTGTGTAGTTTTTATGTTTTCCATGACACTAGTATGTGGGTTTCTCTCTTCTTCGTGTAATTTTTTGTGTTTCTCTTCCTACCTATGTTGTATTTGGACTATGTGAGTTTACTTTACATTTTTCATGTGGGCATGTGTAACTGATTATGATATGCACATGAATTGTTTGTTGAAATGCCTCAATGAGTATAGAAGGAAGTTATAGCAAAAATGGGTAAGGGGAAATCGAAGGACGGTGGTAATGATGCGAGAACTGATTGGAAAGAACCAGCGGAACTAAAAGTTTTTTGTGATTTGTGTGCTGTTCAAGTCCTAGAGGGCAAGAGGAGTGGAGGATTTTTTTAAAAAGAAGGGGTTGATGTAGTGATTAAGCACTTGGGTGAAATGGGAAAAGTGGTGACTCACACGCAGTTTAAAAACAAATGGGATCATCTGAGAAAACGGTGGAAGGATTATAACAAATGTTTTGAGTGTGAGACTAGGTTGGGTCTTGATCCTGGAACTGGGCAGCTTAATGCCAGTGATGAGTGGTGGACCCAAAAGATTGTGGTTAGTTCACTTTACATAATTGTAAAAACCTCCACTATCTACAACTATATATTATTGTTTTCTAACTACTGGTTATCCACATATAGGCATGCCCCAAGGTAGGAACCTTTAAAAAAAGAGGTATGCCAAATAAAGACTCCATGGACATCATGTTTGGAGGCACAGTTGCAACAAGGAAAAATGCATTCTGCACGAGTGGTCAAATATCAAAGGAAAGCACTGAAGTGTTTAAGGACTCCGTTGATAACAAAGAATTTGTTGACCCCCAATGTCAACCCTCTGTGAATGTTGACCCAATGGAGGTTGAAGGCCCATCATTGTCAAGGGCAGGACTGGCAGTGAATAAGGGGAAGGGCTTGGCAAGCGGTGTCCACCTTTTCAGGCCAATTTGCAAGAAACTAAGAAAAAAGCATTCAGTTGTGCAAGAGATGTCTGACTCTTTGAAGAGCATCTCAGATATTATTGTTGAAAATAGAAGTGTAAGTACTCGTACACCATGTGCTTCCAAAGCAACTGCTGAGCTTAAATCAATTATGAACATGGTGTTAAGTCTTCCTAGGGTGCAATCGGGTGATCGCCTTCATCTATTCATCACCCTCTTCTTCATGGAAAAAGTAGAGGGTAGAAATATGTTTATAGCACTTGGTGATAAGAAGGACGTTCAGTTGAAGTGGCTAGAGATGCAGTACCAAAGGAACCCTAAATTTCATTTTTCCTGAAGGAAAGAGGATTGTTTCAATAGGTTTGCTTAGGCTTGGTATTGTAGTAATTGGATTTTCTTTTTATGTACCTATTGCATTCTTTTTTTTTTTTTTCTTTTTCTTTTTTATTGGTAGAAACTATGCTTACCATAGGTGTGTATGTAAGACAATGGTTACTAATTAATTGTCATGTAGTGTATGCTTACTTGTTCCTTTTTCTTCTGCTAGTGTTTATAATTGTCATTATGTTTTTTAGTGAACATTCTTTCTCTTTTCCCTGTGGAGGAGTCAGCTTAATCAGCTGATTGGTTGATTGTGTTGTGACCTGATCTGCTTAACTTGCAGTTAAAATTATACAAGTTACCCACACAAATGATTTCCCTTACTTGTGTTGACTGTTATCTGCGCATTAATTTTATCATTCCAGATTATGTATGGCTAATAACTGAATTCTATAAATTTATAATGACACATCATTGAGCACTTTTCTATTGTTCTCATCAGTTAGAAAATCTATAGTGTTTATGTTGGCAGGATTATTTTTAATGAACTTTCGAAGCTCACGTCAAAGCTAGACTTAGTGGTGAGAATTCATTTCTTTTTTTCAATTGTTTTTGATTTCCATTGTTTAAAATGGACTGCTTGTTTTGAATAAAGTACTCATTCTTTAAAATAAAATAAAAAATAGAAACTTAAAATGAAGAATTCCCTACAAGTTTGAGGGATTTTTTTTTTTTTTTTTTTTTTACCACAAAGAACAGGCAGAGAAAGGATATGCTGACTTCAAATTGGAAAAGCATGGTCTGAACATGCTTATTGCTGGCCCTATATTTGTGCATGGATTGACATACACAACTCATGTCTTAGTAGCTTGTGGGCATCTCCAAATCACATTTTTAATTTGAAGTTTGTTGTTCATAGCCTGTGTAATTTGCAATAGCTGCGAGCAAGCTGAATCGATCATTTTTGAGTTAGGAATATATCCTCTTACACTCGTTAACATAAATTATTTTACATCAATATCTACAATTAATACGAAAATGTCTACATTTATAAAATATCTATATTTTAACACAAGAAAAAGTAGATGTAAAAGTAAAACAAAGGAACATAAATAAAACCCCCTATCTGTATAGTTCTTATGGTCAACAAAATACAATACATTCAGTTCACTTAACACCATTTTAGAATGGTATTGGTTACATTCAGAAAAGATGATAAACTAGAGAAACGTATTTTTGAGTAGTATATGTCAAAACTTAGTCCATATCAATATCAAAAGTTTCTTTTAAAATGAAGTGCAACGGTTGCCAATATAATAATACATGTCATAGTAAATTTACGTAGGCAAAGGTGCTAATGATTTTTCACAGATCAAGTGGGATGAGACCCATTTCAGCAATAATTTCAAGGCAATTGGGGAGAGCTTCCTTAATCATGAACCCAAGGGGGTTGGGATAGCGAGCAATGGAGGCGATACCATTTTTCTTGGTAAGTGTGATTCTTGCTCTTTCATAACCAGCCATGAGGTCAGAGCAATCAGCCCTGGAGCTCTTGAGGGCCACAACCTCACATATCTCTTCTTCATGATCACCATCCACAGGAAGACGATAAGTTCCTGTCGAATTAGTGGTACCGTCGAATGAGTATGTCAACTCACCACCCTCACGTTTTCTACATTCCAAGCGTACCTTAGAATCTGCAAAGGATTATACCATGTAAGGGTTGATTTCATACTTGAGATTTTATATCTTTCATTTAATAATCTACATGTTACATAGTGTTATGTTATTTAAAATTGTAAATAGAATGACACTAAATTTAAATTTATAATATTTTATTTGAACTATTAAGTGCATCCATTTGAAATTAATGAAGAGGATTTGAAGAGCAATGAAAATCTACACTACTAGACCCCAAAAAAAAAAGATTAAGCTTTGGCCGCATATTTACATTATAATTATTAAAAGCCATCTAGTTTATGGAAAAATTATATGACATACACCATTTTGGTGATAGTCATTTTTTTTTATTCGATATGCTAAGGTGTAATTTTTTTTTTTGAATTCTAAAAGTTTTTGTTGAAAACTCTAAAAAGTATCTTACACTCGGTTTGTTTAGGTGAAAATGTTTTTTAGAAAATGAGTCATTTTTTAAAAAGTATTTTCCATAAAACTATCTCACTTTCCTATGTTTGGTAATAACCTTAAATAAGTTGAAAATCAATCTTCTAACTTCCCTTATTTACTACCGCACACCCTTAGTGCAGTGGTCACTCCACAAGTATAAATGCTTGTGGGGTGTGGGGGGCAAGGGTCGGGGTTCAAGTTTTTAGGAGGGAATTTCACACACATATACACTTAGATTAGGTTAGAGTAGAAATTCTATCTTATAAAAAAAACTTCCCTTATTTAGCTTGATATAAGATAGAGTTGTTTTCCAAAAAAATTTAATGAAAAACAATATCTCAAAATAAGCTATACTTTTTTATGTTGACCAAAGATAGTTTTCCTTTGACTTATTTTTTCTGATATTACCAAATACTAAAAAACACGAAAAACTATCTTTACACAAGGTTTTTCATTGAAACAAATAGAGCGTTACATTTAATAATTTAGAAACTAATTTAGAGAGAATTTCTCACTTGTACTTTAAGCCATAAAACATTTAATATACTTAAAGGGAAACAATAACACATTGCTGACTAAGTTCTCTGACAAAGTTGTGCCACTAAAATTCATAGTTGTGTATACATGTAGTACTATTTCTACAATTTGATAATGTTACAAAATCATGGTTTACGAAGTAATATCCTAATAATTTTAGTAAAATTAATCAAAAAAAAAAACATTTTGTTGTGACAAATTACCTGCTAGGGGTTGGCTGATTTTGGTCTCAAATTGGACACGGCATGTGTCACAGTACACCTTGCCTTCAACAAAGAAGGTTTCACTAGTGGCTTGGGCAAGGTTGAGGAGGGAAGAGAAGCAAAAAATGGTGGCAATGAGGGCAGCTACTGCACAAGTCTTTGCCATTTTTGTCTCCCTTTGATATCACTCTGTTTTGGAGGCAA
This sequence comes from Quercus robur, assembly GCF_932294415.1. Classification (NCBI taxonomy): domain Eukaryota; kingdom Viridiplantae; phylum Streptophyta; class Magnoliopsida; order Fagales; family Fagaceae; genus Quercus; species Quercus robur. The sequence goes on along the minus strand of NC_065545.1, from coordinate 20,182,981 downwards.
TTAAAGTCCTTTATAAGAGAATAGAAAAATAGAGGGGGAGGAGTGGTTAATTTTGTGTGATTCTTAGTGAACTTTTCTATTTAAGGCATGAAGAGAGAGAGAGAGAGAGAGAGACTCGGTCCTTATTTTTGCATAAACACCAATACATGGATCCTGGTACCTACTAAACCAACATGATGCTCAACAAGACAACAACAATTGTGATTCGAATCGTTTTTCCTTTTTTTTTTTCAACCAATAATGTGAAAATCAAAATCAGATTGAAGCCCCAAATTTGAAAAAGATTTAACAGAAGTTCTAAACAGCCATCCATTCCACCCTAGTTTGTTTGTTTACAAAAAAAATCATCTGTATTTATTAGGTAAATTCATCTGTTGTTGAAGTTAGTTCAAAGTTCTAACAAAATGTGTATCATATGTACCAAACTAGGATTGAGAATCTAAGTGGACAAACTAGCGGCTTGTTTTTTTATTAGTGATTGTAATTCTACGAAAAACATGCCAAAACCATTGTAAATTAACTAGGAAGCGAATGTACTTCACAAATATTATCAATATCAAACAAATTAACGATAATCTCTCTCTCTCTCTCTCATGAAAAGAAAATAATATTATTTAGTCTGAAGTGCCTCAAGTCTCGTTGTATCATAGCATCTTAATAAGTAAAGAGTCTAGAGACAATAGTAAAAAACATGCAAAAAGAATTATAAGTATTAAAAAGGATTTTTAAAAAGAAATGTATAGTTAATAAAAACATTGTTAAGTATGCGAATGTCTTTGTTGATACTTGCATACATAGGATCTTTCAATTGATCGTTATTAATTATTGCACAATCCCAAGATCTAATATATTTTCTTTTCATATTTCAAGTCCTTTTTGTATAAATGTTTGAGGGTTAATACTTTAAGTGAGGATTTGTGAACTTAAATATTTTTTCTTTCTTCTAATAAAATTAAAATAATTGTTGATATTTATTGTTTATTGAAATAAATGCAATAGAATTCTATTTGCATGACAATAAGAAAACAAAAATCTAGGGACAACCTTTGGCACACATTGTTCAGTAGGCAATAAAGCTTTAGTCAGTACTTGCATAACTCACCTACTTTCTAGCGGGGTCTTTTCTTTTTCTTTCTTTCTTCTGTTGTTACATTTACACAAAATCATGATCTGCTATAGCCTATAGTTCTCTTTTTGTTGATACTACAAAACCCAACGATTCAATTCCTTTCCAACCAACATAGGAAAGAATTAAATTCAGATTGAAGCCCAAAATTTGACACACATGTCACAGAAGCTTTAAACAGTCATCCATTCTATCGCTTTAAACAGCCCACACTATTATGGTTTATAACCAAGGCCATCATGCTACCACTTTTGTTGCCACCAGGTCTACCCTAACAAGGGTTGAAGATGACGCCAGTAGCCTTGTAGCCAAGTAAATGTTTAAATAATAATAATAGCAAGCACTGCTGCTACCTCATGTATAACTTAATTGAAAATTGAGTTGAAAGTAAAATTAAAAGGCAAATACTCTGCAAATTATTAAAACAAGATTATAAACAACTGGGAAAAAGGATACATAAACATAATTGCCAAACAAGCAGGATCAATTTCAGGCAAAATGTACCAAGTTATGGGGACCCTGTGGTTTAAACGAAGCCAAGTACGAATGGTGAAAAAAATTTTGGGGATGGTAGGGGCACAAAAAGTCAAAGGCTTGAGTAATAACATACGCACCGTGAAATTCTACGATAATGGGGTCTATTTATAAAGTTTCATGAGGTTATCAACACCGACTTCTTTGATAGATATTTTAAGAAATTTCAAAGGATAGAACTCAGAATACAAGATGAAATAGCGAAAACACTCTTTTCATGTCCCTAAAAGCTCCAATAAATTCTCCCTACAACATTGGCGTTTACATAACCAAGTGCCACAAAAATTGAAACCAATGCAGCCTGGCTTAACGACCACCACGTCCACGCCCACGTCCACGTCCACGGCCACGTCCACGTCCCAAAGGCCTCCCTGAAATTTAGAATAGTATTAGAATGATTACTATAAAACCTCACCACGTAACAACTGTGTAAACAAAAGGCATCAATATGAATGGTATTTAAGTCAGATAGAGTCCCAATACCGGCAGTAGGCTTCTTGGGCTTAACCCTAGGCGTCTCTTCAACCAGTAAAGTCTCAAGATTCAAGCTGTCAGGAAGGATGTAATATCGAATATTGTTACCCCTCACACTGAGATGATCCAGCGTCACTGGATTTTTTCCCTTCAATGTAAGTTTCACCGTCTTCAAATGTGTATTCATACTGATATCAACACCTGCATCAAACAAGTCAATCCACTAGTCAAAACAGCTATATTTTCCATGTGTACATGTGTACTTTCTACTCAATAATCAATTGCTCCAGTTAGGAAAATGAAACACCATCCAACAAGTCCAACAGCTTATCTTTAACTTAAATGCATGTAATGAAATAATGGAATTCTGCCTAGTTTAAAAAATCACAGCTTAAAGAAAGTGGGATAATAGAAATGTGCAATAACAAAACAGCATAATCTTTTCAAAGATATTGTAGGTACTCATATATTTAAAGCAAATACAGATTGCAAAAATAGTACCTTACTGCTGCAAAATTCCTAATAGTTTACAATAACGTTCAATCAAATTAATTTTAACGCATTAAGAAGAGCAGAATAGTGTACATGTCCAAAGGTGAACAAAGCATGGAACAATGCTAGCTTCTAGAGTTCACTGCTTTTCCCAGACTGGAGAAGGGCTTATACTGCCAATTAAATTATAAGCCCCTATTAATCGCCACATACAATTCACTCACTCAGTAATGCTAAAAATTAGAAGTTCACCATGTAGACATCCTACAAGCTACAGACACAAGATTTGTGGAGTAGGACTTCTAAATAAAAATGGAACTCTAGTCTAAAAATTAATTGCCACATACAATTCACTCACTCAGTAATGCTAAAAATTAGAAGTTTACCATGTAGGAATCCTACAAGCTACAGACACAAGATTTGTAGAGTAGGACTTCTAAATAAAATGGAACTCTAGTCTAAAAATTGACATATTTACCAAATAAATATCAAATTAAATGCACTAGCTAGAGCAACATACAGGACAAACATATTTGGGGTGAAGAAAAAACGTCTTTATGGCTTTATTTAGTGGGGCTTTCCCCTGTAGGCATGTTAACTTGTAAAAAATGGAAGCTACCTCCATCTCATTCAGCAAACCAAGGTACTTCATGTTTTTGTCAATTGTGAAACAGCTCATGCTTTTTAAGCAGCTTTGAAGAAGCAAGCAGCTGAGCTTCTCATGTTTTTGAAAAGCTGCAGCACTCCTAAACTAGCCCTAAAATGTCTGTCCCTCATCACATGCCATTTCAAGGAAAAAAAACCTTCCCTACATTACCTTCAAATGAAAATTTTCCAAACATTACTTTTGTTCTCAATCTTCTTTTTTATTGGGAAAAAAAAAAAAAAAATATATATATATATATATATATAGAGGGGTTACTCCCGACAAAAATTTCCTGATAATGAAAAAGCAGTAATTTATTCATCCGCTTTATCATTTTCCTTGGGCACATGCCAAACAGGCTGATCTCTTCTATACATAACAACCATACCAACAGGGAAGCACATTATTTCCTAGTCATAAAACTTTATCTACCTTTTTTTTCCCAATCTTGCAGCATAATCAATCATGAGTTAACAACAGGCATCTTCTTACTAATCAACAAAGAGAGAGAGAGAGAGAGAGAGAGAGAGAGAGAGAGAGAGAGAGAATTTAAGATATTAACACAGTTCCTTTAACTATGGACTTTGTAATTAAAAACATGAGGAATTTGATTTACTAAAATGGCATTAGTGACTAAAAGATAATGAGGAATTTAACATTCTAACTCTTGGGAATAAAACATCTCTCAAAAATATGACTCAACAAAATTAGGAAACAAGAAATAAACAAACTATCCTACCGTCTTCTAGTCTAATCATGCAAGGATTAAAGTTTATTTCAAAATTCTCACAGTGAAAATGGCAATACAAAGATGTTATATCCATCAATCCAACATGAAAAAATACCAGAGTAAAAAAATTAAGTAACACTTACACTGTGGATAAATTTAAGTATTCACAATAAGATAGGTATCATATCAAACACACATGACTCTACCTAACAAGGCAACACTTGAAGATGGTGAGAGTACTAGTAAATGACAAGTACTCAGACAGATCCTGGTGAAGGTAAAGCCAAACCCGTAGACAAAAGTCAATAAATGGTATGAGGAAAGTATGATGACACAATGTTAAGAGTCGAAAAAAGCCTTAAAGATAATTTTTCTTTTTTATAATCTGAGTAAAACTGTACCCTTAGCACTTTGCCCCGCACACTTTTATGTGCCACTCAAAGACGACACCACATGCAAGCCTACCAAGTCTGGCTCTAGTCCAGGGATGAAATTTTCCTCTAACAGGCACTCCACATATAATTACAGTTTTATACTATCAAGAAAAAAATATATATACATTTTTCGTCCACCCATCTTACCTCACCTACCCTCAAAACATTTTTTTTTTATCAGTAAATAAGTATTTCATTAACCCCTCATAAACTTCTTTTTTTCAATTCAAGATTTTATGAGTTGGTATATAAGCTTTTATAACTCCTCATCAATCTTTTTAGATAAATCCCACTTCCCATCATATTCTAAATACTAAATAGTAACTTTCTTTCCATTAGGAAGGAAATGAGTGAATAGTGGAAAGGTAATTGTGTTAAGGATCATTATATAGTCAAGTGCAAAAACAAACTCTTCAGGGAGCACAGTGGGAAACTCAAATGTTCAATGTTTTTGAACTCAAGTGTGTCGTGCACTAACATAAAATTGGTTCATATTGATGTCGTTGATGCTTCTGAGTGGAAAAAAACTATTCAAACAGGGAGAAACGGAACAATTACTGATATACATACTTCAATAGAGAATAAGCAAGGCAAACATTGTCACTCAAATAGTTAATCCAACCACCAAAATGGAACCAAACAGGGGCTTTCCACCTCCTAGGCAGACCATCCTTTTCTCCCAATTTCCCCCCCCCAAAAATACTTTGAATTTTGGCTATTTATTGCTCACAAAGTTAAAAAATTCTACCTCGTTTTCTGCCACAATTTCAAACATTATGTAAGCAAAACTATCAGGACAACCCCATTAACATTTTAACAGCCCTTTTCTTGAATCCACAGAGATAACATAAATTTAGACAATTCTTTTTTGAAAAATAATTTTTAAAAAGAAACCAGCAAATTAAAACTAGCACCTTCTTCATTCCATGTCATAAGATTCAACCAAAAAATCCCCAGTTATATTGCACAACATTCTCAAGTAATATTCAAAAAAACTAAGAAAAAAAATCAACAAACTTTAAAATAGATAAATAAATAACATAGGGAACTTTTGTAAAGAAGAGCCTTTTGGACTAGCCTCTAGCCAGTAAAACCTATGGGCAACCGACCTTACCCACCAAAAACAGTTGCCAGGTTCACCCTTGACGGGCCAAGCAGTTTATGCTCATACCCAGGAGCAACGAAAACTCCACCACCTTAATCTCAAATTTTGGAGTTGGCTATGGATCCTTGATAGACTAATCAGGAGCAGCCCAAAAATCAGGCTCCCTGTCAACTCCTTAATTCACATGCCCTTTTTTGTTTATTGCTATTTCAGCTTCAAACCCACTTAAAAAAGGACCTCTTCATCAATCATTTTTTCCCAATTGCTGTTCAGTTTCCACATTCCCAGAGACCCCACAAAAGCTTTTCAAACATAAAACCACACCACAGAAACCCCAATTAGGCTCCATTCATCAAAACCTCTATATTTGGCTCAAGTACTAACAATCTAACCTCCCTATAAGCACAAATCAAACACCAAAATTTGCTAGGGTTTCTAGCCAATAATTCCACTCACTAAACTACCACAAAAAATCAAAAAGAAAATGCATATTAAAAAACCTAGGGTTTAACAAAAACCCTAATTATAAAAAAACAAAACCAGAGAGAGACCTGTGATGGTGCCGTGAACGACAGTGCCGTTCTTGAGCTCGATCGAGACGGTCTCGTTGTTCAGCTTCATCAAAAACCTGTACATTGTTTTTTCACAAATTAATTAATTTATAAAAAATTTTAAAAAAAATTGTCGAAAATTAATTAAACGCTGAAATCACATTGTTTTCAAAAACAGAGAAAAACCAAAAAGAAAAGAAGGAGAAGGGTGAGAGTGAGAGACCTAACGAGCTTCATTGTGGACGAAGAAATAGGGCTCTGTATGGGTGTTCGTGTGTGCTGCAATGGACACACAGACAGGGAGAGCGATTTTTGAGTTTTAGGGCTCGCGCTGCTACTAGTACTTGTGCTACCTTGGTATCGAGCAAGGCCTTTTTGTGAGCGAGACTTCTTTAAACGACGCCGTCCCGGGACCTTTTTGTTTGTGGTATTTACTTCTATACCCCTGTATTTATTTATTTTATTTTCCATTCTTTTTATATATATATAATTATATAAAGACCTTTTTTTTTTTTTGTTGAGAAAAGTGTAAGTAAAAGGGTATTTATTTATTTGCTATTTATTTTTGGTGAATTAAATAAACTCCAAATTCAATTGAGGAGTTTTGGAAACTTCATTGAGGTAATTTTTGGTGTATTTTGTAGAGTTTTAAATTATATTTAAAAAAAAAAAAAAAAAAAAAAAAAAAAAAAAAAAACTCAAAGTTTAATTGAGAAGTTAGAGACTTCATTGAGACATATTTATTGGAAAATTTTTATATAGAATCCATCTTTAATTGGAAATATATTATGTAATGTAAAGAGGGAGCGAAGAGAATTTTGATTTTATTATGAAAATGAACTTACACTTCCATTAATCATAATGTGATATTCATGATCAACCTTTATATCTAGGCTTTGCCCCCTAGGAGATGAACTTACTATAAAGACTCTTTAGAAATTACAACATTTCTAAAATATTTTATATATTATATGAATGCTTTAACAACTAACGCATATCTATATTCACAATCAGGATCTCTAACTGACTCCAAGAACCTCTTGAAGATTTGCTCTACCTCAGTGATGCATTGAGTTTGTGGCTTCAACTTCTTGATCATCAACTAATACAAACCTAAATAAAAATGATTTGTTGTTCTCACAAGTTCACTAAGAGGGAGACTATATTTTTCTCTGTTTGCTTTGAGTGTCTATTTCTCTCAGCCACAAAAAAAGTCATGCAACATAAGAGTCTTTATATTGTAGACTTGGTAGGGTTTAAAGAGAATGACACTGACTTCAATTAAAACATGTTAAATTCTAAATACATGATATTTGATCAATCAAGTCATTTTCAAGCGTAAAATATGAACTCACATTAACTTTCTCTACCACGCTGCTCTCTTTGGAGATCGTGGTACGTAGAACTTGGTTATCTTCCTCGGAGTGATATTCTCTTCCCTCTATTAACACTATTAGCAGTAAGGCTTTGTTGGTTTTTTTCTTTTATGGGATCTAGGAAACACTTTTCTTCTCTCGCTTTTCTTTTCTGAACCCTAAAAATTGCATCCGACATGGAAGATATCCTTAGTGAATGGAAAAAACTGTCCCTGACTACTAAAGAAGGGACCAAACTCAGCTTGACAAAATCAAAAAATCTGAAAAGGAAGGAGTATGTATTAGCAGCAAAGTTCCTAACAAAACGTGCCATTAACGTGGAAGTTATTGGACAAACCTTTAAACCCTTGTGGAGAGCCCGAAATGAGTTCAAGATTAGGGAAGTAGGTGACCATGTACTGCTCTTCATATTTGAATTAGAATCTGATGTTGAAAGAGTTTTAGCGCAACAGCAATGGTCCTTTGATAAACATCTAGTTCTATTCTAGCGCTACGATTATAAGACCCCGGCCAGAAATTTGCGCTTTACAAAGGTCAAATTTTGGGTGCAAATACATGGTTTATCAATGAGATTACTGGACCTCGAGACAGCAATAGAACTAGGTGAATCAATTGGAGAAGTATCAGAGACGAAGAATCCAAAAGAGTTAGTGGGGAATGACTTTGTCCGTGTGAAGGTGGAAGTAGATATCTCAAAGCCCCTATGTCGAGGTCATAAAATTGATATAGGAGAAGATAACGAATGAAGGGTGTCTTTCAAATACGAAAAACTACCCAACTTTTGTTATTGGTACAGCTTGGTGTCCCATGATGAGAAAGAATGCAAAAAATGGCTCACAAGTAGAGGTTCTGGCTCTGAGGAAATTCAGGGGTATGGTGCATGGCTTAGGGCGACACCGTACAATCCAGGAAAATCATCCTTTACCACTGTCCCAGGAATGGGTGATGGCCTTGGAGGCTCGAGTGCCAAAAACACGATGGCTCAACCAACCAAATCGGGAAAGAAGCCGTCGGTGGACACATAAAGTGACGGTCAGACCCAGCCCATCAATGAGTCACCGCCGAGCGTTGACCAACAAAACATTTCGAATATGGATATCGCAGAAAATATGGATGATCTTGAGCAGATTCCACGCGAGAATTTACTCCAAAATCCTCAGGTAATAAATCACATTCCTATTATATCTCTATCACCCCATCCAAAATATTTTGAATCCCAAATTGAAGAGGTTGATATGGCTCATAAAATTTTTGAATCCCATGATTATAGCTCACCAAATATGACAGCTGGATCCTCAACATATGTGGCCACTAGTGGAGACAATTTAGAGAATACTATGGATAGGTTGGATAGTGGTGGAAATCAGAATTTGGCACACGTGGCTGGTCAAACTTTAACTAATATACCCAATACTATTAAACTTAGGAAGTGGAAGAAATTGATACGTAATATCCCTAAGACAGACGCAGATATTCAAACCTCAATAGCAGCAAAACGGGGAAAGGAGGAAGATGATGAAATCCAACTCGAGTTACCTTGTAAAAAATATTAGGTTTCAAGAGTGGATGGGCATGACAATTCAATGGTGGAGGCTGTTCAACAGCCCCGCCAATCACCATGAATATCATTGTATGAAACTATCATGGGCTTGGGAACCTGCGGACAGGGAAGAAGCCTGAAGTGATGATTCGAGCTAAAGATTCCTCTGTCGTGTTTTTAGCCGAAACATGGGCGGATGAAGCCAAGCTACAAGAGATCAAACGCAAGATAGAATTTGACAACTTATTCTTTGTGGAAAGAAATAATAGAGGGGGCGGTCTAGCTCTATATTAGAGGAATTCTATTGATGTACATGTTGATACTTTTTCCAAGAACCATATTGATTCCATTATTAATAAGGGAAGGGATGATGAATGGCGTTTCACAGGCTTCTATGGAGAACCAGTTACCCACAAGCGATATGAATCATGGAATAAGCTCCAATAGCTCCAGAAAAAATTTAATCTCTTTTAGTTGTGTGTCGGGGACTTTAATGAAATTATTAGGAGCTCTGAAAAACTTGGAGGAAGTAATAGAAGCCAAGCACAAATGTAGCTATTCTGGGATATGGTGGATGAATGTAGTTTTATTGATCTTGGATTTTTCGGCCATCGATTTACATGGTAGAAGCACTTCTCTACAGGTCATTCTATATGGGAACGGCTTGATCGGGCTTTTGCAACTAACGATTGGCTTTTGAGATTTGCATGTACAAAAGTCCATCACCTAATCGTAGACTCATCAAATCACTGCCCATTACTGATCAACACTATGGGACTTGATTTCCACAAAGCATGGAAACTCTTTAGATTCGAAGCGATGTGGCTATCTGATCGAGGATGTTCTGAAATAGTTAAAGCGGTCTAGGATGCTAGAGGCATAGATGATCCAACCTTTAGAACGGTGTAAAAGATAAAAAAAAAAAAAAAAGAATGTGGAAAGAAGCTACTGAAATGGAACAGGGACCACTTCAGTAGCGTCCAAACATTGCTGAAATAGAGAAGAAAAGACTTAGCTCATGCAGAAAATGAAGCCATGCAAATTGGTCAAAATTTTTGGTTGTAGAATTAAAAAAAAAAAAAAAAAGATTGCAAGTCTGGTGGACAAAGACCAACGAATGTGGTTCCAAAGGTCCAAAGTGTTATGGGCTTCACAGGGAGACCAGAACTCTAAATTCTTCCACAGTAGGGCCACTTAACGAAAAAGGAAAAACACAATTCAAAGGCTACGAGATTCAACAGGACAATGGAGCACATGCAATGAGGAAGTGGCTGACATACTAGTGTCCTATTTTCATGGGCTTTTCACTTCGGCAGTAGGCACACAATGTGAGGAAGCCACCAATTCAATCCAAAAAGTGATTAGTGTTGACATGAACCATCAACTATCAGTAGACTTCACAGCTTGGGAGGTGCCAAAGGCTATCAATGAAATGGCCCCACTAAAAGCCCCTGGACCAAATGGCATGCCACCATTGTTCTACCAACATTTTTGGAGTACCCTTGGTAATGATGTCTCATAATCTGTTTTGCACTTTCTTAATTCTGCAACTCTCCCTGAACATCTTAATCATACTTTTATCTTCCTCATCCCAAAAAATAAATCCCCTGAGCATGCTTCAGATTTTAGACCCATAAGTCTTTGCAATGTGCTTTATAAGATTTTCTCTAAAGTCCTGGCTAATAGACTCAAAAAAAATTTACCAAATATTATTACTGAGAATCAGAGTGCTTTTACTAAAAGTAGGCTTATTTCTGATAATATTTTGGTTGCTTTTGAGTCTCTCCATAGTATGCAAAAACATAGTGGAAAGGAGAATTACATGACAATTAACTTAGACATGAGCAAAACCTATGATAGGGTGGAGTGGCCCTACCTTGAATCTGTTATGAGACGGTTGGGTTTCACTGAAAAATGAATTAATCTGTTGATGTTGTGTGTCAGAATAGTTTCCTATTCTATACTTGTGAATGGAGAACTTAAAGGAATGATCAAACCTTCTAAAGGTATTCACTAAGGGGATCCACTTTCACCATTCCTATTTTTGTTATGCATTGAGGGCTTACATGGCCTCATTAATAAGGCGGCAGTACAGGGTGATATCAAGGGTTATTCTCTTTGTAGAAATAGCCACAGACTAACCCATCTCCTTTTTGCAAATGATAGCCTACTGTTTTGCAGGGCCACAATTTAGGAATGCCAACAGATTATGAACATCCTTGAAATATATGGCAAATGCTCGGGTCAACAAATCAACAAAAACAAAACCACCATCTTCTTTAGTAAATCCACTTTTGAGGAAATCAAGAATCACATCAAAATTGCATTGGATGTACCTAAGATCATGCAATATGAGAAGTATTTGGGACTACCATTGTTAATAAGGAGACATAAGAAAACCAACTTTAACTTCATAAAGGAGAGGGTGTGGAAAAAACTTCAAGGGTGGAAGGAGAAACTTTTGTCTCAGGCAGGAAGGGAAATCCTTATCAAGGCAGTGGTTCAGGCAATACCAACTTACACAATGAGTTGCTTCAAACTTCTTTTGAAACTTCGTGCAGACATTAAAAGTCTCACTAGGAAATTTTGGTGGGGGTAGAAAAGAGATAGAAGAAAAGTACATTGGGTGAAGTGAGACACTCTTTGTAAACCCAAATCTGAAGGGAGTATGGGTTTCAAGGGCCTAGCTAATTTTAACGATGCACTTTTGGCAAAACAGGCATGGAGATTACTCCACCATAAAAACTCCTTATTCTATAGAGATTTCAATGTGAGGTTCTTTCCCCATTGTTCCATCTTGGAAGCCCCAAATTCAAACACCGAATCCTATGCATGGAAGAGTATCCTAAAAGGACAGGATTTATTGTTGAAGGGGTTCGGTAGAGAGTTGGTTGTGGAGAGGATATAAGTGTGTGGAATGATGCATGGCTACCTTCCCCAACACAGCCACGAGTCAGCTCACAAGTTATGCAAGGTTTTGAAGATTATCGATCCAGCCACACATAAGTGGGATAAAAACCTACTGCATGGACTATTTATACCCCAAGAGGCAGAGCTAATTGCAAGTATTCCTCTTTGTTTGAACAAGCTGAAGGACGTAGTGGTTTGACCTTTTACTCCTTCAGGTTGTTACACAGTGAAATCAGGATCAAAGTTCCTAGCCACGGAGCATTTTAGAAGCCAACAAACAAGCCCTACTCCTAATGATAATGGAGTGTGGAAGATGATATGGGGTCTCTCTGTCCCAAACAAGGTCCGCAACTTCTTGTGGAAGGCTTGCCGGAACGCCTTTCCTGTCAAATACAACCTACAACGGCGGAACATCTTAACTGAAGATACTTGTGAACTTTGTAAGGTGGAGGTGGAAGACATACACCATGCATTATAAGGATGTAATCAGCTCTCACAAATATGAGATTCCATTCCTTCGTTCTCCTTCAGATAAAAACTTTCTCATCAATTCGAGAAGTGCTTGTCTTCACACATGAGGAACAGAAGAAAGTGGAGTCAATGGCATCAGTTATATGGACCATTTGGCATCTTCGAAACCAGGTACAAATCTCATCCATAGATTACCCGTTGTTGCAAGTAATTCATGTAGCTTCACAGGCACTTGCCACATTCCACCAAGCTGTTTCTGACGCCCCAAAGTGGATCCATCACAGCCTCCCAGCTCCGATCAGGTGGTCTCCTCTTCTGGTAGGAAGGGTCAAGGTAGACTTTGACGAAGCTTTATTCAAAGATATAGGAAAAGCCGGCATAGGAGTGATTATTCGAGATAGTGACAGGCAAGCAATCGCCTCTCTATCCAAACAAGCTAGTCTCCCTTTTTCCCCAGAAATAGCTGAAGCAATGGCTGTAGCCAGAGCATTATCCTTTGCACAAGACCTTGGATTCACTTCATTCATCTCGGAAGGAGACTCGGCCAACGTAATAACCACCCTGATCTCAGATGAGAAGTCCCTCTCTACCTATGGTCACATACTCAGCTCAGCAAAGTCCACGTTAGTGGCAGACAGTTGTGTTTCATTTTACCATGTTCACCATTCGAGCAATAGTGTAGTGCATAACCTAGCTAAACATGTTAGACATGTTAGAAGTTTCTCGGTGTGGACAGAGGATGTTTCTCCACACTTAAATTTTGTATTTCTTGCCGACCATGGCTAATTTTCTTAATAAAGTTTGATGTCTTCTTTCTCCCAAAAAAAAAAAAGAAAGTCATTTTCAAACATCATTCGAACAATATTTTTTAAATTGATCAACCGCAATCAAAAGGCTATCAAAACTTGAATTTTGATCGATGAAGTGGAGATTGAATGTCAGTCGAAATCCTGACATAATTCTTCTTTAAGCTGCATCTTCATACTTTAATCTTGAATATTGAATAACTCATAGAAATTTTGGATTATTTTTCCGGTACAATATTGATTTCCTTGCATCTAAGACAGTGGTAGGGGTCAACAGTGCCTAATCTTAGTCCAAACAAAACCTTCACTTTCAATTAAAAGCGATGTTGTGTCTATGGGTACAATTTTGTCATTCAGATTGATAGACTTCACACCAATACTCAGGCTCAGCTGAGGGCTCTCCTTGATAAAAAAGCGGGGTGTAAGTGAGGGATTGAGACTCATCAATGTTAGGAAGTAGCACAGAAGGCCCATCGAGAGTCATCAATGTTAGGAAGTAGCACATAAGGCCCATCTCCATAGAATATAACTCCTTGTCTTTTTCTGATGGCCCACAATCATATGATATCATCATAATTTGGTTTTTTATTCTTAAAGAAAGAGTCAAGCAACCATATCCAATGCAATCATGTTTGGTCAGCGAAATTTGACTTGCTTGCTTGATAACAATTTGATTGGTACTCAAATAATCAGATCTTATCGAGTTATACAAACATCAAACTCTTTATTATTATTCAAAAATCATATCAAACAAAGATTTTTGGGCTATATACCCAATTAATTATTCAGACTGTAACACATACAAATATATCATAGAATTACAGAAAATAATTCTCTGTCGATTCATAAGCACCCTCTAGGCGTTGGAGGTGAAGTTGAAGTTTGAGCATGTAGTTCGTCTACCAAAGAGAAGAGAGCTAAAGCCTAGCCTTGATTTTGCCAAGTCAAACTGCAAGAGATTGTCCTCCAACTGGTGCCCTCCAATAACGATTGAAGTCCTGGGATTTTTGCCTCCATTTACAAATCCGAGGCACAGCACATTGTCACTAACCTGTACCATTGAGTTATCACCAAATATGCTCCAATACACATTCTTATTCTGCAAAACAAGATAGATTGTAGGCACAGAAGGCCCAAGAATTGTGCTAAACACGTTCTTTGAGCTGAAACACACGTCGAATGGTGCCACGGAAGCCACCCTAGTGATGTTCCTGGCAGCAGCGGCATTGATAAAAGCCTTTGTCAATGCATTGTAGATGGAAGTCTCTAAGACAGTGTAAGGGTTGACAGTGCTAATCTTAGTCCCACCAAAACCTTTACTATCAATTGAGAGCAATTTTGAGTTTATTGGGACAACTTTTTCACTTACGTTGATAGACTTCACACCAATAAAATACTCAGCTGAGGGCTCTCCTTGTGAATAGGCTGAGGCTGTGCTTACAGGGTTGATAAATAGTGGGGTGTATGTGAGGGATTGAGAGGCATCAATGTTAGGAAGTAGTACATAAGGCCCATCTCCATAGAACATAACTCCTGGTGATGCGGTTGAAGTTGTGGATGATAAGCAAATTGCAAATTTCCTATGGAAGCTAAAGGCAGAAGCAAATTGTGAAGGGAATGCAATTCTAGTCCTGCCTAGTCCAGCCATGCCTGAAACCCCACTAGCAAGACCTTTCAATAGGAAAGTAGGTGCACATGAGAAAAGGAAACGTGGCACGGTCACAACCCGGCCTGGGTTTGACCCGTTGGTTGATTGGACCGACACAACATCCGTGGCAAGTTCACCGCTCGTGGCGGTGTGCGTCACGGTGTTGCCAGGTGTGACACCACATGTATTGTTGTTGCAGCCTGGCTTAGGGGCTGAGAAGCAATCCCCACAGCCACTAGCTCCAGCAAGTGAGCATTGGGCTGAGTGGCAACGGACCGGGTGGTATGTTGAGGACACATAATTTTGCTCACAATTAACCCACAAAAATTGGCCACCAAGATCAACCACTAGGCTTATTGGAACAAGTGGGGTTCTTTGGTTAATACGTGTAATGTATTGAAGAGTGGTGGCATCTTTGGAGACTGGAACAACTAGTGCTTTTGGCCTGAAAGATTGTTTAGCCAAAGAAGGAGCAATGAGGAATAATAAGAAGGTAGAGAAGAGGATATATTGAATAGAGCTAGCCATGTCTATAATTAATGCTAAGTTACAAGTTTGAAAGAGGTATATATAGGAAATGGGTGTGGAGGAATAATAGTGGTGGGCAACCATGCAAGCTCTATTTGATTTTGTCGTCATTATTATGCTTTGATGGGAGATGTGGCGCTTGGATAAGCTAGCCGACGCGCAAAGCTAGCGTCAAAAGAGGCTGCTTAGCCCACTGTAATCGACATTTCAGAAGGTGGCATTTCTAACATTGACTTTGAAAAATTAATGATATATATAGATATATATATATATATATAATTTTTGGAGCGTATTACTAGGTCACGTAACATTATTATAATATATTATGATGCATCTTTTCTAATTCCCTTAAAATATGTATGAACAGAAAGTCTACTTCACATTAATTGGAGTGGCAGATTGTTCAAACTAGTTTTTTTTTTTTGGGAGAAAACTTGTTCAAACGAGTTGAGTATTGGGAATGTAAGTAATTAATCAAATTAGAAGAACAAGATGAAAAGATATTAGTATTTCAATTATGCCTTAATCCCCAATCAAATTATGTGATCATGTCTATATTCGAATTAGACATGCAGAGTTAATGCCTATATTCGAATAAATTAATTAACTTATTTCGAGGATTTTTTTTTTTTGGAGAAAAATGGGGCTTTTAATCTGAAGCTACCAAAGAAAATAAAATAATTCTAAGGACCGATTATGCTTATTGCCTTATTTGGTCTTGGTTTGTTTGCCAAGTTAATAAAACTTGGTTTTCAGCCTTTCAGTGTCTTCTTTTAATTATTATTTTCTTTTACAGGGTCTTTAAAATAAAGAAAATGATATAGTTATTATAATTTTTTTTAGGAAGGTAATATAAATTTTATTATTATATATTTATAAACTCGTGTGAGAAGGAATATAATTAATAAATTTCAACAACTTTAATATATAAATATTTGATTTAAAAAAAAAATATTATGACACATCAATTTGTACATCAAAAAGATATACTTTTGGTCCTTACATTTTTGGGCCAATTTTTATTTTAGTTCTTAAATTAATTTTGTGTCTACCCCAGTTCCTAAAAATAGAAATCGTTTCATTTTGGTTTTTACAATCAACTCACTAATAGAAAAGCCCTACACGACAAACAAAGTGCATAAATAACATATTAGATTCTAACGTGATTAATAAAATAATATTAAATAACACTACGTAGTATTTTAAATATTACAGAGGTCACATCATATTTTTTTTCTTTTCTTTAATTATTTTAAAATAAAATAAAATATTCTTTTATTTTAAAATAATTGAAGAAAAGAAAAAATAGATACAAACACAAACCCACTGACCAAGAAGAAAAAGAAACACCACGAAAGAAAGTGAAATAGATACAAACAAAAACACACGGACCACGAGAGAGATAAATGAGATTATTAAAATGAAAAAGAAAAAAAAAATGAAAAGAAAATTTTATTTTAATTATTTAATTATTATTTAAATAATTAAATAATAACTAAAATTTTTTATTTTAAAATAAATAAAGAAAAGAAAAAATAATGATGTGGTTTTTCTAATATTTAAAATGTTGATATTGCATTATTTAATATTATTTTATTAGTCACGTCAGTATCTAACATGTTATCTATACATACTGTTTGCCATATAGAACTTTTTTGTTAGTTAGTTAATGACAGGAACCAAAACAGAGACGATTTTCTATTTTCAGAGATTAGAGTAAGCGCAAAATCATTTTGGAAACCAAAATGAGGGCCCAAAATATAAGGACAAAAATTGTATATTTACCTTATTTGATTACATTATATATGCTTAATTATGCAAGGGACTAGTCAAACACAATAATTTGAAAATGTCTTATTTCAAGAGTACTAGTGTGATGCTTTTGTATTACAGTCAAGAATGATTTGATTATGATAAAACTTTGACATCTTACGTTATGAATGGGATGGAAACAGATTTACAAAGCCTTTCCAAATCTTTCAGGAAAAAAAAAAAAAAAAAAAAAAAACCCCTCCAAATCTCAAATTCAGGTATGCTGGCCTTGCTGCTAAGATTATTTTATTAAAATTATTGTCCAATTCTCTATATTATCAGTCAAATTGACTAAGCATATATAATTGAATTCAAAGTTCTGTGATTCTGTGAGCTAATAACATATCATCGGATATGATTATTAAATATATATATATATATATATATATATCATCGGATAAGATGGAAGACTGGAGGAGTATTCATTGGCTGGCAAGCATCTTTAATTATTTAATAATGATAATAATTAATAAACACTTCTTTTTTAAAAAGAAATCAAGGAGATAAACAGTTGTGGTCATGTTATTAACTTTGTATCCTTGACTAATGAAATTTGAAATATTAAAAAAAAAAAAGTAATAAAGAACCTATCTCGGTCAAAGTCAAAAGCATGCAATCTTTTTGATGGGAAGTGAATTGGCATAAATAAAGCTAGCTCCGGTTGACTTTAGACTTTGGGTGTCCCAGAACCACATCTCCCAAAACTAGCACCTCCCTAATAAGATAATGTTTAGTTAAAATTAAAAAAAAAATTATTTGATAAAACCAAAAACTAGTTATACAGTGAGATTCATGAATAATTTAGAAAAGTGTAATAGAACTTATAAATAGTAAAAAAATTGGCTTTTTAAGTCAATGTCAAACACATACGCAATGTACAAAATATTCTTTTTTACATATTCCATGGCTACCTAATAGGTTATTATTGTTTTTTATATAAGCATAATTAACTTAATTTTATTATTTATAATTAACAAGTTGTCACATTAACGATTGTAATTTAAAAAAAAAAATTGATAGTGGCAGTATATTGATATATCTAAGTGAAGGATAGATCCTCAATGAGGATGGTTGAACTTGAAACTCATGGTCATGGGGGAGTTTTCTCCACCCAGAGTAATGCTTTTGTATCACACTCATCAAAAAGAAAAACATGTCAAACTCTTGAGATCAATTCTGTAAATATGCAATCAAATCCTACCAAACTCATCAGCCATCAATGTAGAGCGATTAATCACTACTATATTGCTAATGACCTTTAGGTTCAATGGTATTTTTTAGTGATTCCAAGTCCAACAAACATATTTAGGATTCAAATTCCCCACTTAAAATGTCTACTGTTAAGCCTGTTATTTTACTAAATGAGTATTCATCTTCAAATGTAGTTGTATGATACTATATGATTCTCAAGTTTTAAACCGGAATAAGGAGGGATGAAAAAGAAAAAGAAGAAAAAAAAAGTCTTAAACTGGAATTGTCCTTGAGCCCCCAATTTTGGGTTTCTAAGATTTAAATTAAAGGTAGGTGACCTTTTCCTTGGTACCGTTTTATTTTACTAAAAGGTAAGTGACCTTTTGAATAGATATTTTGTTATTTAAACACTGGTTCGACTATAGTTTGACAGTTTCCTTTTCCTATGGGTATTAAGAGGTTTATTGTCATTTTATTTGTTTTTTTAAAATGAAAATTGCACATATCATTGTATATAGTAGGGTCACAGTCACCTCATCTAGAATTAGATATGATAGGACAAAGCTTAAGCTGAAATTTTAAAATGAAACTCACTTCCCAAATTTTCAGAAGGTTTTTGTACTTGTGACAAAAAAAAAATATTTTATTGATTTATATGAGAATCAGTTTGGGCCTTATGCATTAAATCCATTGGAATGTTGACATGTGTCAAACTTTTGCCACACATCCCCATCTTAACAAATCTAATACACAGAAACAATGAACTCAATCCTTTCCCAATTTATGTATCATCAAGCAGTGTATACTTTGATACACATTCAATATTTTATTCCACAAGTGGATACATGTTAAATTTTAGGATTAACTAACAAATATTAAGGGAAAAGACATGAGCAAGGGAAAGGTAATATTTCTTTTTAACATAGAGCAATCAAATATATCTTTTCGAGAAATGCTATGTCCATATTATTTTTACAATATTTTCACAACAAATCTTAAATGGTAAGTTGTTACTAGTTGTTATTGTTGGGACAAAAAAGTAATCTCAGTGGTATATTCAAATTTGAACCAATAACAACTAATTACCTATGATTTGTTGTGAAAATGTTGTGAATGTAGAACTTCTCTCTATTTTTAGGGCAGTAAATGAGTTGAGCTAAGTTGAACTGAGAATTAAAAGTTTAAATTTGTTTATTTATTATTATTATTTTTTTTTTTTGAACACAAGTTGAGCTTAAGCTCATTACCAAATAAGATTTTATATTCAAACTTTGCTCATATTCTTGTCGAGCAAGCTCGAGTTTGTCTACAAACTACTTGATTAACTTATTATTTTCCTATATATTGAGAAACTATGACTAAAATGATTTATCTCTTCACAATTTTATAAATTTTTATTACAAAAAGATTTTTTTGTATCATTAATGTGGGGACTATGGCCCAAAGTAACGAGTTGGGCCTTGGGCCGTCTGAGGACGCCAGCCTGTCCGAGGAGGCAATGTGGCTTAGATGATCCATGTTAAGTCTTATCACGGGAAACAAAGAAAAAAGGTCCAAGGAGGAATTCCTCCTCGGACACTGAAAATCCGGAGCGGAGGTACGTCCAAGCCACTGAAGCACATCCCCTAAATACATGAAAAGGAAGGAAAAACAAAATATCTAAGCAAAAACTGCCATCACCACATTGAATGCACTACAGCTACTTTCCTAGCCGCATTAATGTGGAGAAGACCCCTAAACAGTGTTACCTTGGCTACCACAACTCACAAAGGACTGAAAGAGGTGTCTAATGGGATAGGTACTCAAGTGGAGGCTTGAATGATCAACAAGTGTAAAACCCAAATGATAAGAAATGGCCTATATAATGTATAGAAGCCCCCATAAGGAAAGCATGGAAAAAGGAAGGTAGAATACTGTAGCATGCAAAGGAACCCTAATGTACTGGTCTGTATACACAAATTAAGTTTTTAGTCTCCTCAGACCGTGAGATCTTTCAACGCAATGGCTTTTGTTTTTGTCCATGTGTTCCTTTATCCCATGCAAGCCTCTGTTTAACTTATCTAAACCTAGTTCTTTGACTTATACTCTACTAAATTCATTGTGTTGGGCTTTTTTGGATCAAGACTTCACAAGATAGTGGTTTGGGCTCCAAACTGTGTCCCCACAATTAAGAAACTACAAATAATAATTTAATATCATATGGATCTATAAAAAAACTTATAGAATCCAATTTCAAGTATATATTAATATATTTTTAGACAAGTATACATATATAATATAATATTATATATAGTTAAATCAAGCTCTCATGTTCATGAGCTTGTTCGCGAAAACATTACTATATTTGGGTTTGGCTCATTTAATAATCGAGTATAAACTTAAGACTTAAACTTGGCTTATTTTCTAAACAAACAAACATAAATAAGTTTTTTCCTAAATAGAGCTTGAGTTATTCACAAAGAACTTAATTCATTTATAACCCTATATATTTTAATCTTTAACATTAAAAAAAGAAAGGTGTGGGGCCCGGCCCAAAAATGATGGGCTATTCTAAGCTCAGGCCCGTCCGAGGAGCGTCCTGTCCAACGAAAAGCCTCATATGAAGTGCTATTCAACCCCAATAGCGTCAAGGAAACCTGTCCGAGGAGTAACTCCTCCTCGGACATCGCGAAGCCCAGACGAGAAACTTGCCCCAGCCATTTCAGCTCGTCTTCCCAACATATAAAACGAATTAAATTCAAAATATCTCACGGAAGGTTACCACCACATTAATTGCGCCCCAACCACCCTCTTGGCCGCATTAATGAGGAAAAGACTCCTGAACAGTACCGCCTTGGCCTCTGCAACTCACAAAGGGTCTGATGAGGGCGTCTGATGGGACAGGTGCTCGAGTGGATGCTTGGATGATTAACAGATGTAAGGCTGGGATGAAAAGAAGAAAAATATATAATGTAGTGGAGTCCCTCAAAGAAGGGGACGAGAGAACTGTATCAGAAACAAAAAAAGAAATAAAATCAGACTTGAGGAATCCTTCTTTACGTTCTTATTTCTTTCTGCAAACAATATACTACATGCATTAGACCTGCTAGTTTCACTGAGGCCAAGTTCTTTAACCCATTCTCTACAAGTATTTATTGTGGGTTGTGCTTTGGGCCAAGGCCTGATCAGCAGAAGTTGGGCCAGGAAAATCGTGCAACCACAATTGGCGCCGTCTGTGGGAAGAACTAGGGCATCAGCTA
Organism: Quercus robur; assembly: GCF_932294415.1. NCBI lineage: Eukaryota > Viridiplantae > Streptophyta > Magnoliopsida > Fagales > Fagaceae > Quercus > Quercus robur. Next base: position 20,161,368 of record NC_065545.1, on the reverse strand, counting down.
GTGCAACGGTCAAGCATGTCAGAACTAGACCCGCACCAGGAGGATCCTCACCAAGCTAACTCCCAACGGACACGACATGCCGAGTCCCAAAGGTAAAATAACCCAACTGGCCCAGGTGAAAGGGGGAATCGTGAAGGGAGTGTGCATACCACCCGGACGAGCCAGAGTCACACTCAGACAGGAAGTCACGTGTCTTAGAGGCGAAATAGTCACCAGGCCATGCAGCGAGAAATAGACGACTTAAAAAGGAAGTTACGACGTGCGCAGCGAAGACGATCTCCCTCTGACTCAGGCGAGTCTTCTAATCAGGAAGACGTGAGTTACAGACGAAGGTCAAGGACCCCCCCAAGCGAAACCTTTTCTTACGAAAAGGAACCACGCCTTGTACGAAAGTATGAGCGCCCGTCCAGCAAAGGTTCGGGGAGCGACGCCATGAAGAAGGCGTTGGATCAGGTTTCAAGATCACCCTTCACGAATAGAATCGAAGGGGCTAAGATGCCAAGACGCTTCAACCAACCGGCGTTCGCCATTTATCACGGCAAAGCAGACCCGGTGGAGCACGTGAGTCAGTTTAATCAAAAGATGGCGATTTACTCGCAAAACGAGGCCCTGATGTGCAAAATCTTCCCCTCTAGCTTGGGATCGATGGCAATGAGATGGTTCAACAGCCTGAAGCCAAACTCCGTAGGCTCCTACAAGCAGCTCACTCAAGTTTTTTGCTCCCGTTTCATTACAAACACCAGAGTCCCTCGACCTCTCAGTTCGCTGCTGTCCTTATCCATGCACGAAGGAGAAACCCTGAAAGCGTACTCGGATAGGTACTGGGAGGTGTATAACGATTTAGATGACAACCATGATAACGTTGCTATCAGCACGTTCACAAGCGGCCTCCCCACCGGGCATGGCTTAAGGAAATCCCTCACCGGGAAACCAGCTACTAACGTCCAACAGCTGATGGATAGGATCGACAAGTACAAAAGAGTGGAGGAGGATCAGCTGCAAGGGAAGGGCAAGGAGAAGGTCATCCCCTTTAAAGCAAATGATTTCAGAATGGAACGTTACAATCCTGGTCAGCCGAGGAGAGATTTTCCGCGACAGGCTGGGCAGAGCACCCCGCAAACAGTGAATGCCATATTCAGAGAGCCGGTACAACAAGTACTGGAGAAAGTAAGGGATGAACCCTATTTCAGATGGCCGGGAAAGATGGCTGGAAACCCTGCCAATCGTAATCATAACTTGTATTGCCAATATCATCAGGACCACGGGCATACTACTGAGGACTGCAGGAATTTGTGGAATCACCTGGATCAATTGGTCCGAGAAGGAAAGCTACGTCACCTGCTGCACCCATCGAGCGGCCATCCCGGCCAAGCGACACAAGAGCCTCGAAGGGACGTGTCTTTAAGACCCCCCACCGGGACGATACATGTCATCCTCGCTGCACCCGGAAGAACTGGGCCACCCATCCCCAGGGTATTGGCCGTGGACCACCTTCCCTCCGAGGGCAGACAAAGGGAACCCAAAAGGATAAAAAAGGGAAGCTCTTTGATACTGGGATTCTCGGATGAGGATAAGGGAGGAACAATTCAACCTCACGATGACGCCTTGGTGGTCACCTTGCGGATTGGGGGTTTCGATGTGAAAAGGGTATTAGTAGACTCTGGAAGTGCGGTGGAGATAATGTACCCCGACCTATACAAGGGGCTGAATCTGAAGCCAGAAGACTTGACAGCTTACGACTCCCCCCTCCTCAGCTTCGAGGGGAAGCTTGTAACGCCAAAGGGGCAAATCCGACTGCCCATACAGACTGGGGCGGAAGTGGTGGAGGTGAATTTCATCGTGGTCGACGCTTATTCACCCTACACCACGATAGTCGCAAGGCCATGGATCCACAGCCTAGAGGCCGTGACCTCCACACTTCACCAGAAAGTGAAATACCCATCCAGAGGACGAGTGGAAGAGATCCGAGGAGATCAGGCCGTGGCCAGGAAGTGTGTGGTGGCCGCCATTTTACATCGGCCCTTGGTCGAGACCTCGGCCCCAAAGAGCTTATAGCAACCAACCTCCTCGGCAAAGCAAGACGAGGGGCTGGCCGAGGAGATAAGGTGTGAAGGTTTAGATAAGGTTGCTGTCAGCAATGACCCGGAGAAGTTCTTTCAGGTCGGCTCTGAATTGCCCTCTCAGGAAAAGGAGGAACTGGTCAGATTTCTCAGAGAAAATGTCGACGTATTCGCTTGGGACGCCTACGATGCCCCTGGAGTTGATCCCAGCCTCATCTGCCACCACCTGAACGTCAACCCCTCTTCCACTCCGAGGAAGCAACCACCCCGACGCCCTTCGAAGGAACACGCCGGTGCCGTGAGAGACGAAGTGGCCAAGTTGAAAAGAGCAGGAGCTATCAAAGAGGTCTTTTATCCTGAATGGTTGGCGAACACAGTGGTGGTAAAGAAAAAGACGGGGAAGTGGAGGGTCTGCGTGGACTTCACGGACCTGAACAAGGCGTGCCCCAAGGACCCATTCCCCCTACCCAAAATTGATCGATTGGTGGATGCAACCGTGGGACACCCTCGAATGAGCTTCCTGGACGCCTTCCAGGGCTATCATCAGATACCCCTTGCGCTAGAGGACCAAGAGAAAACGGCTTTCATGACGCCCATCGAAAATTATCATTATAAGGTGATGCCATTCGGGCTAAAGAACGCGGGCTCAACCTACCAAAGGATGATGACTCGGATGTTCGAGCCGCAACTGGGCAAGATCATTGAGGTGTATATAGATGATATGGTTGTGAAGAGTAAAAGGGTGTCCGAGCACGTGCAAGACCTTGGAACAGTCTTCGCTATCTTAAGGGAGCACCGGTTGCGGCTGAATGCCTCCAAATGTTCATTCGGGGTCGGGTCTGGGAAATTCCTAGGGTACATGGTCACCCATAGAGGAATAGAAGTAAGTCCTGACCAAATCAAAGCCATTAACAGTCTACAGACTCCTCGGAACCCGAAGGAAGTGCAGAAGCTCACTGGCATGATTGCGGCATTAAGCCGGTTCATATCACGATCGGCGGATCGATGTCGGCCTTTTTACCTCCTGATAAACAAGTGGAAAGAGTTTAAATGGTCGGAGGATTGCGTTCAGGCTTTCCAGCAGCTTAAGGACTACCTGTCCCGACCACCCATCATGTCCAGTCCTGAGGCAGACGAGGTGTTGTTTGCCTACATCGCCGTAGCTCCCCACGCCGTAAGCCTGGTATTAATACGGGATGATAATGGGGTGCAGCGACCGGTGTACTATGTGAGCAAGTCACTACATGAAGCCGAGGTGCGATACCTACCCTTAGAGAAGGCAATTCTGGCGATAGTGCATGCAACCCGGAAGCTTCCTCATTACTTTCAGGCGCACACGGTCATCGTCCTGACTCGGCTTCCACTTCGAGCCGTGCTTCGAAATGCTGACTACACAGGAAGGATCGCCATGTGGAGTGCTCTTCTGGGGGCTTTTGATATTAAATATATGCCCAGACCCTCCGTCAAAGGACAGGTCCTCGCGGACTTGGTAGCAGAGTTCGCTGAGCCCTCTATAGAAACGGTGACCGAGAAGAAAGACCTGTGCGGAAAACTGGTCGGCGCGATTTCGGCCGGGGAAACCGTGCATTGGAAGGTTTACGTGGATGGTGCGGCCAACCAGAGAGGATCAGGAGTTGGGATAGTATTAATATCGCCAGACGGCGCTGTCATTGAAAAGTCATTAAGACTCGGATTCTCGGCTACGAACAATGAAGCCGAATACGAAGCCTTACTTCAAGGAATGGCAATGGTTCAAAGGTTGGGTGGAAGAGTAATAGAAGCCTTCTCGGACTCCAGATTAGTGGTCGGACAAGTGATGGGAGAGCTGGAAGCTCGAGATACTAGGATGCAAGAGTATCTGGGACAAGTCAAACGGCTACAGGAGAGCTTTGAATCCTTCAGTTTAACGCACATCTCCAGGAGCGTAAACACTCATGCAGACTCGCTGGCCACTCTTGCCACGTCCTCGGCACGTAATTTGCCACGAGTGATCCTAGTCGAAGATCTAGTTAAGACCAGTCCCATCAGTGGAAACCCGACCCAAGTCCATCAGATAAGACAGAGCCCCAGTTGGATGGACCCCCTAAGGAATTTCCTCCAAGATGAGATCCTACCGGAAGAAAGACTAGAAGCCGAGAAGATACGTAGAAATGCTCCTCGTTTTTGGCTATCAGAGGACCGTAAACTTTATCGGCGCTCCTACTCTGGACCGTACCTGCTCTGCGTACATCCAGAGGAGTCCGAGTCTCTTCTTGAAGAGTTGCATGAGGGAATTTGTGGAAGTCACACCGGAGGAAGGTCGCTGGCGCACAGGGCACTCACCCAAGGATACTGGTGGCCGAACATGCAGAGACAAGCCCAGGAATACGCTAAGAAGTGCAATCAGTGCCAAAGATTCGCCCCAAATATCCACCAACCCGGAGGGGTTCTCAACCCACTCTCCAGTCCATGGCCGTTCGCGCAATGGGGTCTTGATATTGTCGGACCTTTCCCCAAGGCTGCGGGGAACAAGCGATACATAATAGTCGGAACCGATTACTTCACTAAATGGGTGGAGGCTGAGCCTTTGGCCAACATCAGGGACGTGAACGCCCAGAAATTCATCTGGAAGAACATTATCACCCGCTTCGGAACTCCGAGAACACTCATTTCCGACAATGGTCTTCAGTTTGACAGCAAGAATTTTAGGGAGTATTGCCGTGAGTTTGGGATCATTAATCGATATTCCACCCCCGCATACCCCCAAGGAAATGGGCAAGTCGAGGCCGTAAACAAGGTCATAGTGAACAGATTGAAGAAAAGATTGGATGAGTCAAAGGGGAGATGGGTAGAAGAACTACCGCACGTCTTATGGACCTATCGGACAACGCCGCGACGTTCCACCGGTGAGACCCCCTTCTCAATGACTTACGGGGCTAAGGCTGTGCTTCCGATCGAGAACAATTTCCCCACGTTGAGGTCTAGCTCGTTTACCCCAAGCGACAACGATGAGTTGCTAGGAAGAAGTCTGGACCTAGCCGAGGAAAGGAGGGAGAAGGCCACGATTCACATGGCCTATTATCACCAGAAGCTAAGATAAGGATATGATTCTAACGTCAAACTGCGGCCTCTGGGTCCAGGTGATCTCGTGATGAGGAAGATTCTTGGCAGCGCAAAGAACCCCTCTTGGGGCAAGTTGGGGCCCAATTGGGAAAGACCATACCGTGTCACATCCGTGGCCGGAATAGGCGCCTACTACCTAGAAGATTTGGATGAAAAAGCTGTACCTCGACCATGGAATGTAAATAACCTCAGGAGGTATTATTATTAATAAGAATGGCTTAGCATACGTTCTCTTTCATGACTATCTGCCGCTTGCCAGTCTACATTACAATTATTTATAAGTTTTAAACAGAACCCAAGTCCTGCATGGCTCCTCGGACCACAGACTTGGGGGAAATTAATACTTAAGCCGATTATTTATAAGTTTTAAAAAAGAACCTAAGTCCTGCATGGCTCCTCGGACCACAGACTTAGGGGAGAACGATACTTAAGCCAACTATTTATAAGTTTTAAAAAGAACCTAAGTCCTGCATGGCTCCTCGGACCACAGACTTTTGGGGAAATTATTACTCATGAGAGTTCATAGTTTTAAACAGAACCTAAGTCCTGCATGGCTCCTCGGACCACAGACTTTTGGGGAAATTATTACTCATGAGAGTTCATAGTTTTAAACAGAACCTAAGTCCTGCATGGCTCCTCGGACCACAGGCTTTTGGGGAAATTATTACTCATGAGAGTTCATAGTTTTAAACAGAACCTAAGTCCTGCATGGCTCCTCGGACCACAGACTTTGGGGAAATTATTACTCATGACAATTCATAGTTTTAAGCAGAACCTAAGTCCTGCATGGCTCCTCGGACCACAGACTTTTGGGGAAATTATTACTTATGATATATTGGGAGATTATTGCTTAAAGGAAATCATTTTTAGTGCGCGCGCGCAGCCTAACACTATCGCAATTGTCAAGTGCACTGTGCCAAAAACCCATTATTGTTTTGACTGATATCCTGTGTCTACATTGTTGCAAATGTTTAAAATGAAAAGAGCATTACTGACACGCATCCGAAGTAAGCAAAACGAACGTCTTATATTAATATTCCAAGTACATTAGCAAGAGAGGTCCTTACAAAAAAAAAAAAAAAAAAAACTATTCACTAAGGTTGATAACCTAGAAGGCTAAGCTTCAGCAGGAGGATCTTCTTTCTGCTCGGGCTGAGGAGGAGGAACCTCAATGGTAGAGTCTGTGGCAGGATCCTTAGCCACATCAGGCACAAGGACGGCATCAGGCACCGCCAGGTCTTGCTCCGAAGCGACTTGGGCTTCATCAGGGTTAGCTCGGATCTCCGGAGGATAGAAGATGCTCTCGGGCAGTCTTAGTGCCGAGTCCGCAGGAATTCCTGTAGCATCAAGAGCATGAGCCCATGAAATACTGCAGTAATCCCTGCATACCTCGGGAATCTCCTCAGATAGCCTGGCCTCCGTCTCTTCGGCCCCAAGCTGTCGAGCGGCCTCCTTCTCGGCCTCTGTTGCCTCTCGGATCAGCTGAGCATCCTCCTTTACCCGCCTCAGCTCATCCTCTACTTTTTGCAGGGCAGTTTTGAGGTCCTGCACTGCCTGCCTCTCGGTGTTAAGGTTAAGCTGAGCCGTGTACAGTTGTTTGCGCTGGTCCTCCGCCTGATCCTCGGCACTCTTCAAGCCAGACTCTGCACTTTTACGTCGGTTCTCCGAATCCTTGAACTCAGCCGTGAGTTTAATGTGATCATGCTTGAGGGACCCCAAGGCTTTCTCCACCTCTGTCCGAGCCTGGGTCTCAGCCTCAGCCAGATTGCGGCTATTACAGCAAAACTCCTCAGCCACGAAGACCTGCTGAGTAATCTACAGACAAAACAAGAGTGTTCTTAAAAGAAAAATATATAATCTAACAGGAGCAAGTAAATGGACAAAGCAGCAAAAGGATTACTTACCAGCGCGAGATCCCTTTTAAGGGATAGGAAGAGCTCGGACTGAGTGCACCGCCTGTAGGCCTCCATGTCCCGAGGAAGAAGTAGGGGCTGCTCTAAGGCCTCCGCCACGTACCCTGCCCGGCCACGATTATACTCTCGGACCGAAGCAGTGTAAGGAATGGCGAGCCCATCCAGCTCCAACTTTGGGTCCCATGGACGAGGGGAAGTGCGCACTTCAGCGAGGTTCCCCTCATCCCTGCTGTCCGAGGAGGTGCCCCTTCTGCTCCTTGGCGCCCGTGTGGTTTTCTGCTGCTTGGACGGCTGGACAGCCACCTCGCCTTCCTCAGGCGTGTCCACCGGCCTCTTCTTCTTCAGGTCCGGGATAACCTTAAGGCCAGGGTCCGAGACGCCCTGGGGGACCACAGGGGGAAGGGTTTTGACCTTTGATGGACTTGGTCCCTTCGATGGCTGAACCTTTGATGACTGACCTTTCCCCCGAGAGGTCATCAGCTCCTTTAGAGACTTTCCCTTTCCTGCCATGGGCTCTACCTCTTCGTCTGAAGTATCGTCCGAGCAGATAACGATTGAGGGAACACCAACTGCGGAATGTTGGTCCTGCTCTACTTCGGGATTAGAAGACTCCACCAAGGGGTTTTGCTGAATTTCCTCCTCGAAGTAAAACTTATCTATCTCCTCTTCAAGGGAAAGACGAGATGATTCAGCCTCTTCTTCAACCAAAACAGCAGCACCAGGCTCGTTTACCGGAGGCAACTGCTCCGCTAAGTAGGGATTTCTGACACCTGGCAACACAACTGGTGGCAAATCGTGGTCAGCTAGGAATCCGTCCCGGGACACGTCAATTCTGGCTAGCCTCGGGCTGCCAGCCCTTATAGCGTGACCGATTGCCTGGAAAGCGCTGCTCAGAGGTTGATAGCCCAAAACCAGATGGGCCGCACGCAACTGTCCGTCCTCGGTAACGTAAATCTCCGACCTGAGAAGATAGTTCAGCGCTGGCACGTTCACAAATCTTATCCGAGGAGCAACGTGACTTTTGTCTGCAAACAAACCAAGAAAAGTGAGGTCAGATCATGAAATTTTCCAATTACAAAGAAAGCCAGAAAAAATAACCCCTCAACACTAAATCCTTTCCCCAAAAAGGATCAATCCTAAAAGCGCCGCACCTGGGTTTCCTGCCCGTGTTGGACAGTGAATACCGTCGAACCACTCCCCAGAAGCAATGAGGAAGTCATTCTTCACGGTCTTATTGGAAATTGGAAGACAAGAGATCAACCTAACGTCCTCGTTCCGGGATTTAAGATAATACCCATCATCCCCGAGGCGGTGGCATTCGTACAAATAAGCCACATCGTGCCAAGTGAGGCCTAGATTCATCCGCTCGTTTAAGACATCTACACAGCCTAGTATCTTGAACATATTTGGGGCACACTGATACGGCGTCAACCTATGGTTGAACAGGTATTCCCTTGTGATCCTGCGCATGGGAAGTGTCATCCCTCCCTCTATGAAAGCAATCATGGGGATAACGACTTCTCCCTCAACTCTATCGGTCAATATTCCTTCAAGAGGACAGTGCCGCAGCCCAACCCTCGGGGGAATGTGGTATTTAGCCCTAAAGGCTTCCATAGCGGCAGGAGTTTTTACTAATTTTTCGAATCTACCCATCTGAACTGAACTGAGGAAATGAAAGTAAAGACTGAAAAGAAAAGTAGAGTCCGAGGAGGGAATTGAAACGGAGAGAAAGGCGAAATGTACTGGTACCTTCACAAAACGCTCAAGGGGACGCCTGGGAATCTCTCTTGGACGAAGCGCTTCACAAGAACGGCTACGGCGGCGTAATGGACGCAAGTGTTCGTATATCTCTGGGATTCGATGGAGTTCTCTGGAGTCTTTTGAGGTTTGCGAAATGCAGATGAAAGAAGGAACTGAACCCCTCTGGCGTCTTATATAGCCGGGAGGAGAGAGAAAAGATCATCCCCGCCTAGAAATACGGGAAGAAACGATGGCCGTTCGATCCACGCCAAGCCGTTGGATGAAGAGAAGATAACGCCTCCAGAAGTTAATGGCCACGTCTCGTAAATTGTAGCGCGTCAAAAGTAACAGTCCGCACGCGCGCCCCACGATCTCCTTATTTCCCTCCACTCACAAACATCAAAACCCCGTCTTTCCCCTCGGAGGGAGGTAAAAACCGGAGTTTTGAGGGGCTATTGTGGGGCCCGGCCCAAAAATGATGGGCTATTCCAAGCTCAGGCCCGTCCGAGGAGCGTCCTGTCCAACGAAAAGCCTCATATGAAGTGCTATTCAACCCCAATAGCGTCAAGGAAACCTGTCCGAGGAGTAACTCCTCCTCGGACATCGCGAAGCCCAGACGAGAAACTTGCCCCAGCCATTTCAGCTCGTCTTCCCAACATATAAAACGAATTAAATTCAAAATATCTCACGGAAGGTTACCACCACATTAATTGCGCCCCAACCACCCTCTTGGCCGCATTAATGAGGAAAAGACTCCTGAACAGTACCGCCTTGGCCTCTGCAACTCACAAAGGGTCTGATGAGGGCGTCTGATGGGACAGGTGCTCGAGTGGATGCTTGGATGATTAACAGATGTAAGGCTGGGATGAAAAGAAGAAAAATATATAATGTAGTGGAGTCCCTCAAAGAAGGGGACGAGAGAACTGTATCAGAAACAAAAAAAGAAATAAAATCAGACTTGAGGAATCCTTCTTTACGTTCTTATTTCTTTCTGCAAACAATATACTACATGCATTAGACCTGCTAGTTTCACTGAGGCCAAGTTCTTTAACCCATTCTCTACAAGTATTTATTGTGGGTTGTGCTTTGGGCCAAGGCCTGATCAGCAGAAGTTGGGCCAGGAAAATCCTGCAACCACAAAAGGAAAAAAATGTTATTGAATGTTTTAAAGGTATTAATTTAAAAGCTATTTTTAAAAGGGTAATGCTAACGAATGCCCTTAGGGTATTTTTTAATAATCCATTTAAAGAAAATTTTTATGGGAAAAAAAAATGTTTAGACAACTTTTTTCATTTCCTATAAAAGTGGTGTTAAACTTTTTCTAAAATATATTGTTAATCAATGCCCTAAGGGCACTCGTTAACATGACTCTTTTTAAAAATATTTTATAGAAAAATGAGAAATTTTTTTTGGGCAAATTACAATTTACCTACTTGTGATCTGACTAAAATTTAAGTTGCCTATTCATGATTTAAAATTTGACATTTTTCCGACTTGAGATTTGACCTAAATTTAAAATAACTATCTACGGTTTAAAATCTCACGATGCAAGTGTTCTACTAGATTTTATTTTATTTTATTTGATCTTATATATTTATATATATATTTTTTGTTTTTGGAAAAAAGACTAGAGAGACATAAAAGTGGAGCAAAATTACATATTTAGTTATGTTTTTAACAAAAGTAAGTTATAGAAATCTAATTGAGCTAACTTGAAATGGAAAAAATTTAGATTCTTTTGGATATACACCACTGTCAGTTTATTTAAAACATTTTCTCATTTCCTTGTGTATGTTAAATACTTAGTATTCTAAAATAAAAAATATAAAAAATTTCAAATTTCAACTCACATATAAACAACTTAAATTTCAATCCAATCACTGAGTAATTGAAATTTCCCCCAAAAAATTTAATTTTGTTTGCATGACCTAGAAATGAAATAATAATAATAAAAAAAAATAGCACAATAAAGCATGTATTTAGGGAGGTAAATAGAAGTGCTCATGCACTTGCTAATAAGTTATAATTTGCAGAAAGATCTTGTATTTTATTAATTATTCCCCATTTTTGCTGCCTTAGTGAGTGCAGACAAAAATGGAGAAACATTTTGTAGGCATGTTGCCAACTTAGCCATTTTGGCCGCAAGATTATATATATATATATATATATATCCTTTAAACCAAAAAAAAAAAAATAATAATAATAATAAAAAAGTAAGTGATCGAATGATTTATTGCCCAACAGTTAACAGTAGCACCTTTCCAGCATTCCAAGGTTCATCTCACGCATCCACATTCACCCAACGCTGCTGATATGATTTCTATCACCATTCACCAGTTCACCGCGTGCAAACTCCTCCTTCCTATAGTTTCTCTTCTCTGTCAACAATGTTTCTTCTCCCTTTCCTTGTTCTCACTTTCTCACTTGTTTTTGTTCTCTCTCACCAAACAGCTCTACTAGCACCTATTACAAAAGACCACACCACCCACCAATACACCATCCAAGCACACCTCAAAACCCCGCTCCAACCCACCAAGCTACTCCTCCACCTCGGCGCCTCCTTCTCCTGGCTCGACTGCTATCAAAACTACACTTCCTCCACCTTCTCCCACGTCCCCTGCAACTCCTCTCTCTGCTCTTCCTTCCACTCCCTCGCCTGCTCCAACTGCTACAGCCCCCAAGGTCCCGCCTGCGCCAACGACACCTGCGCCCTCTTCCCCGAAAACCCGCTCACTCGCAAAGCCACGCTCGCCAACGCGCTCCTCGACTCGCTCGCTCTGCCCACCACCGACGGGTCCACTCAGTTGAGTCAGCTCGGCGGACTCGTCCCCGACTTCCTCTTCTCCTGTTCCCAAACCTCCCTCCTCCAGGGCCTCGCCAAAGGGGTCGCCGGTTTGGCCGCGCTGGGCCGGTCCAATTTCTCGCTCCCGGCGCAGGTTAGCAGATCCCTCTCTCTGCCTCGCTATTTTGCGCTTTGCTTGTCCGGTTCGCGGTCTGAACCCGGCCCGGTCTTCTTGGGTTCGAGTGGGCCCTACTTTTTCAACTCCAAAATTGACCTTTCCAAGTCGCTTATTTACACTCCTCTCATTCTCAACCCGGTTGGGAGTACTGTGATCACGTACTATTTACAGCCGTCTGATGAGTATTTCATAGGTTTGACTTCAATCAAAGTCAACGGAAAAGCCGTTCCCATCAATGCCTCGCTCCTGACCGTTGATGAGAACGGTTTTGGTGGGACCAAGATCAGCACCGTTGATCCCTACACGGTGTTAGAGACGTCCATTTACAAAGCGTTTAATGATCTGTTTGTAAAGGAAGCCCTGGGTTTGAACTTAACGGTAACGGCAAATACCGTGGAGCCATTCGGTGTGTGCTATGCTGGAAAAGATATCATGAGTACTCGCGTGGGACCGGCTGTCCCGACCGTTGATCTCGTGATGCAAGGTGATGATGTGTTTTGGAGGGTTTTTGGGTCTAATTCGATGGTTAGGATTGAGAGGAGCGATGCTGACGTGTGGTGTTTGGGGTTTGTGGATGGTGGACCCCATGCAAGAACTTCAGTCGTGATTGGTGGGCATCAATTGGAGGATAATCTTCTACAATTTGATCTTGAATCAGAGAGATTGGGATTTAGCTCATCAATTTTGGTTAAAGGGACCACATGTGCCAACTTTAATTTTACATCTACTTCTAGTAAACGCATAGTCAAATAGAGTGATCATATTCCAACTCTAAGTTACAACTTTTTGTATCTTTTGTATTTTTAATTTTTATCTTTTTTCCTTAATTACCCTTTTGTTTCTTTGGTATTTTTTAACATGGCCTTCTTGATAAATTAAAAAAGAAATCATTGGCAGCGCTAAATAATTGATTACTACTAATAAGTAATAACTAGGTTTTTTCCGACTAAAATGGGTCAATTCGCAGACAGCAATTATGATACCATATTACCATTGCATTTGCAATGTGGGTTTTTCAATTAGTTAGTTAAGTCTATGGTTGACTGAGTTCAAATTTTGTCTACATCCAAAGTTAATTAATATCTTGACCTAATAATAAAAGAAAAATAATCATAAAACGAGTACCATAACTTTAAATCCTATTAAAAAAATACCTTAATGATAAAAACAAATAATTATCGTAAAACGAGAACCATAACTACAAATTCTACTTTAAAAAAAATAGTACTATTGCATTTTAGCGACCCTTCATGCTAGCTACTTGAATTGATAGCAAATGGACTATCAAATATTTGAAAAATATATATCATAGACACAAATATTCAACTAAAAATAAATACAAACACAATGTGTGGGGACCCGAGAACAAAGGAAAGGTTCGATATGTTGTTATCGTCATTATTAAAGCATCATAAGCCTGAAGAGAGGATCCACCTGAGGATGGGAGGGGAAGAGACAAGAGACTTCTGGGAAGTTCAGACGAGGAGGATAAGGTGTAGAGAGAGAATCATGGAAAGTAAGGGAAGTCTTTAGTGAGAGTTATCCTACTACCTTCGCATTAAATGACTGGCAATATCTTTATCAGCTGTATTAATGAGGAAGTGACCTGAACAGTGGAATTCACAGCTAAACAACTTCTTCTACCACCTTCAACAGAAGTTTAAGGGGACAAATGTCATAGTGAGAGCCTGGGTAAGTGGAGATGGAGGGCCAAGATGTATATAATATAAAGGGCTGAGAAATATATAATATAAAGGAACTTCCAAGTGAAGGGGAGTGAGGAGAATGCAAAATGTCATATTTTTCTCCCTTAATGTTTAGTCTTTTATACTTATTTGGTGTCTAAATGTACTCATTATTCTTATATTTGAATTAGGATGCGAATGGAGGCATTAAGTACAAAACGAAGCTAATTGAGCGATTCTAGACAATTTTGACATCGCTTCATAATCTGGGTATAACTCTCTCATCTGAGCTCCGATTAAGATGGTTCAAGATGCTATGGAACGCCAATAAAAATCTCTACAACTTTCATGTTTTGAGTTTTGTGAGATATTCACTGTATCAATTTTGAAATCGGGCTTGAAATTGCTACACCTGCACTGTTGATGTTCTAGAACATTCCTTAGCTTGCAATTCTAATACGCGAATCTGATACGGTTTATTTTCGGAAGTTTCCAGATCTGGTGCACAAAATTTCCAGCTGAAAACACCACTTTCTTAGTTATATTAGGACTATTTTATTTTTTATTTTTATATTTTCTTTAATTAGTCAGATTTGGATGTTGTTATTTAAGGATAATATTTAGAATATTTTTAGAAGATCTTGTGGGCTTGGAAAATGGGGAATTAATGTGTAAAAGGGAGAGGAAAAATCAGACTTGACATAGATGTCTCTCTCCCCTCTTCTCTAACTTCTCCTTTGAGTTTTCATCATTACTCTGCGTGGCTAAACTTTTATACTTGGTCGAAGGAAATGGAAGCTTCGGAATTAATAAAACTGTGAGATCTAATTTGTTTTTATTGTCCAGAGAAAAATAAGGGAAAGAGAGAAACCAGAACAAGAGTATTGAGAGAAGAAAGTGAACAGTGTATCATTCTGTGTAAGAATTGCCTCCTCAGGCAAGCTTGTGATAAGCCTTATATATATAAACTTTGATCCGTAGTGATTTTCTCCCTATTTTTGTCCTCGAGCTAAGCCCCCTCCTTTTTTGTTTAACCCACTCTCTTACAAATATCTATTGATTTGGGTCTAGCTGAGCTGCACCATCCTCACTATTCTAAGTGGGCTTAGGCTGTTTGATGTTTGTGTCCTTACACAATATATATATTTCCTAATTGCCTATTATAATGGATGTATAATGTGAGTAGTCCTTTTAGTTTTAGGTCCTGCTCTTTTGTTCATAGTTCAAGATTTTAAGAGTTGTGGAGTCTTTGGAGGGAATTAAGCCGAATTCCAACCTATGAGAAACAAAAAATAGAGAAAACACGCGCCAAAGAAAAAACAATCACACGTATAAGACAATATTTACGTGGTTCGGCAATTTGCCTACGTCCACGGAGTTACAGAGATTTCACTATTTTCAGGGAAGAATACAACACCAGATGCAGCTACAATATTTTCTCTATATATAAGACACGGCAACCGACTCTATAAAAAAAAAAACTAATTACAAAAGGCGGCTCCACAATGGGCTAAACGGGCCAAAAAAAATTTCCCAAGGGCGTTGCCCCTGGACCCCAGAGGCTTGTCCATGAGCGCTCCAGCTTGGGCTTATCGGCTCAAGCCTCCGCTCCATAGACTAAGCCTCAGTAAATCTCTCATTAAAAACCACGCAATATTATTCGGGGTCGGGTCGGGTCGTCGAACTAGATCAAACAAAACTAGGCTCCACAAAGCCCAACAATCTTCCTTGAAAATGTAAATTTTGAATTAGAAAGTCTTTTGGCCATTTAAAATCTCATCTATGTCCTATGATACACTTTAAAATAATGTTATACAATCTAATAATTTTTTAGTGGACTAATCTATTGAAAATCACACAATTTGATAGCATGTTCTCTCTCTCTCTTAAATACGAAGAATTGGATAACTGTAAAAGAGGAATTAAATTCATCTCCCCAAAGGAAAACATAATAGATGACCATAAAAGAGGAATCAAAACCATCTCCCCACAAGAGCATAGAACAAAATCTGACAAATAAGAGTTGTCAATCATTCCTTAAGCTTGAAGCTTGCAAATGGAAGCCCAAAGTGCAACATAATTATAAGCAACATTGGGTCATTTACCCCTTTAAGGCTAGGAACAAAAGAACAAGAAAGGAAAGTAATTGACAAATATATGAACTAAAGTATTGACATATGTCTCTTGCCATCACTTAGTTACCACATAGTAAATGTTTCATACGAACATGCTTGGTATTGGTAAGTTCCTATATGTCATATTTATCATCATAACCAAAATAAAATTTTACGAGCATGAAAAGGCAGGTCAGGGAAAATATATAACACCAAGAGTTTTGTAAGTTGTAACTCAGTGGCATAATTTTCTCTCATTTGTAGGAAAATCATGGTTCGAATCTCTCTTGCCCTATTGTTATAAATATCGAATTATAAAGAAAAAAAAAATGATAACATGTAACATGCATTTCTAACATAATAATGTTCACATACATAAAAAGATGAAAGACAAAGCATTTTGGTTTATTTCTATTTGGGGTGAAAATTGTTAAGCATACTAAAATAAATTGGTTTTAAGATACAGACTATGTTAATTGATAAAATGTTACCATACATGGAAAGACTATCATTTTCTAACCTAATTTCAAAATTTTCTATATATGAGAGATTATGTAGGATGGTGCCCCACCAAAGTTGATGGTTCTATATATATTGCTTTTGTCTAATGATTAATTTTTATTGTAATTTAGACACTTAAATAGATTAAACATATGTTATATATCTTATATCAAAGATAAGTTAGTAAAAATGATTTAAAACTTAAACTTTCTAAAAAAAATAAAAGTTATTTTGCTACCCATATACGTAATGCTAGTCACAAATTTAATAATAGTATTTTTTTTTATTCTTTTTTTGTGAAAAGGCAAATATAAATATAGTTAAGCTTTAAATTACTATAATTTATTAGTTTAAGTATAATTTCAAAATTTTCTATTCTTATTCTTTATAGCTTTATTTCAATCATACCTTAAAAAATCTTACACATTTGTTGAAAGGTAAGAAGAGATAAAACTTAACCATTGTATGCAACGAATCCCTTACAGCAGATGAGATCCACAAGTATATTGGCTTTATATGCTATGAGGGAGCCGCTAGGCAAATAATTTCCCATAACGTTGTGGAGGTTTCGAAGATCATTGGCAAAGTCAACATTTTTCAATTGAGATTCCTATAAAAATAAATAAAATTCATATGAGATTGTCATGACGAAATCAAAATCTCTACACACCCATATATAAGTGAAGTAGAGTTGTTCCATGTCTTTAGAAACACACATTTGGAATGCAGAAGAAAATACCTGTATATCTCTAGAGTTTTGATAAAACTATACAAGTAGTCAAGAATAGCTTCACGGTTTGAATAGTCTTTAAATAAAAACAACATTGTAGTTAGTTTTACTGAGAAAAAATTTTGTGCTTAATTCTTCTTTAACACATCCCTAAGTAATTATATATACATTGAATTCAGAAAGGTGTTTGTTAGTGAAGCCTCCTTAGCTTTTAACCTAACCTCTTTAACAGACCATACTTTGTCATTCGATTAGTGCTATGAAGCAAGCAAGGGATGTCACAACTACACCAATGGGACCGAGCGTCCCAACCATTGATCTCGTTATGCATAGACCCGATGTTGTTTGGAGGATTATTGGGTCGAATTCAATGGTTAGGACTACAAGGGATGATGCTGACTTGTGGTGCTTGGGGTTTATGAATGGTGGTCTTTCTATGAAGACATCGATTGTGATTAAAGGGTATCAAATGGAGGATAATCTTTTACAGTTTGATCTTGAATCAACCAGACTCGAATTCACCTCCTTTCTTTTGCTCTAGGGAACCACTTGTGCTGACTTCACTTTTACTTCAGTTACAAATACACAACCACATTCAAATAAGCCTAAGCACCCTTTTGTGTCTATACTGTTTCATTTTTTGTTTTTTCTCATTTTTCTCTAAGCACACTTTCATTTTAAAGCAAAATTACACTTTCCTTTACCCTAATCTTTGACCTCCATTACACTTACTGAGCTATTGTAACGCACGATCGACCCTTTAATTTAAAAAAGACTATCGACAGTTACCAATTTATCTATTTACTGTTTGTTTTGGAGAGGTATAAATTGGTGTTTCAATCTATCATACTTAACAACAAAAGTGATGGTCGGGGTTATTTTGAAACAAAGTTACAACTTTTGGGGGTCAATCATACATTTTCTTTGTTCCAGGGATGAAGTGTACTTAGGGTAAAAGTTAAAGTGAAAAAGTGTAATTTACTGTATATCTAGTGACTTTAAGAATGTTAAAGACTACTTCAACTATGGTTTGATAGTTTCCTATTTTGTTTTATTTTATTGTTTCCTTTTTTTTTTTTTTTTTTTTGCCTCATTTTTCTGAGCATCGTTTTATTTTACAAGCGTAAAAGGTTACTGATGACCCTTGGAATAAACATTGTGTTCTTTTTTGTGACTACTTCGAATCTTTGACAATTCGACTATAGTGACAATTTTTTGATATATAGTTTTCATGGGCATTAAGAGTTTAAGGTGATTTTTAATTATTTGGTTTTCAAATGAAAATAATCCATTTGTTTTTGTTAGTATATAACCATATATAATGTCACATCATCTAAAATTAGATATATATAATCATTCAAAACTGATACGAGTATTCTATCCCAATATATATACTTTGAACTAAAAACAGAATACTAGCAGGAGTTTTTGATTCACATCAAGAAGCGAATACTTTTTTATACACATTCCTTACTCTAGTTCATAAGTAAACGCATCTCATTAGTTTTATGATTAACTAACAAATTTAGAGGGAAGGAAATACTTAATTCTTAAATATCATGAAACTTATATACATGAGCAAGCAAAGCGTAAAAATTTGAAACAAAAATGTAACATAATCCCACATCATTTAAAATTTGAAATAAAGTTGCATTTAATATATTTCTAAATTTGTAATATTTATTGTGAATCATAAAATACATCTGTTTCAAATTAAATGAATTATTTTCAACTCAACTCACATCACTATGCATTTTTGCATGTCACCACATGACACATCAGAATAGTGAGCATTGAATGGTTGTGATGTGGGAGGACCTTGGGGTTGTCCTTGTGGTGCATATCCATATGGTGGATAACCCTGTGGCTGTGGAACATGATTGCTTGGTGGTGATGGTGGTGGTTTAATGAATTCAATGTTAAAAGTATGATGATGGGGCAAGTTTTTCATTGCATTACAGTTAAGATTTTCACAGCCACCACCACCACCACCATAGCTAGAAGAAGCCTCACAATGACTTGAGCCAGCAGCTTTTGCAGGCTTAAGGTTAGGCCCATCCTTCTTTTCACTTTGAACATCACCAATAGATGCATTTGCGTGACCCTCTTTGTAATCATTAAATGTCATTTTCAATGTCCTAGATTGAACAAGCTCCACGTTTTTCAACCTCTCAAGTTTAGCCAATTCTTGAAGTTCTGCTATTTGGAAATCTCTGAATTGCTCTTGTCCATTTTGGTTATTAGTAGCTGCAACATGTGTGTTATGGTTAGGCACAGGGTGTGGTGATGGAATATGCATTGTTGCACATGGTAGCTCTCTTTTGTTATATATTCCTTCAAGACGGTCAGCAAGTGTGTGAGGATCTATTTCAGTTGTAACTTTTACTCTCCCGGATTCTCCATCAGCCTCAATAGAATACACTCCTAGCAAAATAATATATAAAAGGTTACAGTTTTGCAATTTTGACAAAATTTAATCATTAAATAAAACCAAAACTTGAAGTTACCATGAAGTTTTGACAACAATTGCCTCACCCTCCTTTGACATTTCAGACAAGGTAGTCTGAAAACGTAAGTCTGTAACAAAATCATTTAAGGAGATTTTATAAGAGTTTAAAAACCAAATAAAACCTATATCATATAATTTCTTTGAAGTAAAAGTTAAGGTATTAGTGAAGAGCCTTCTAGCTCAATGATGTTGCTCGGTTTTCTCAATCGAGATAATTTGGATTACTCCATCCCCACTTCTTATAAGGAAAAAAGATACACTCATGGATGTATAAATACGTGAACGTTTACTAATATATATACTAAAAAGGATCCTTAATTCCTTAGTCCTAAATTTTGTATAGTGAAATATATTGGAGAAAATTAACACAAGATTAAAAAAAAATGACATATTATACTATAAATCGTATGCTAAGTAGAAACAAAAGGACAAAATGTTGTCTTGCAGCTTGTGACTTGCTTAGAGGACCAACATGACTATCATAAAATATGTAATAAAACCTTACACTAATGCTAGAGGAACTAAAGAGAAAAATTCATGAACCAGACTTCTAAATTCCATGCAATTATCTAAATCCTGTAGCATTCAGCAAGCTACCTGAGGAGCAGTATGGGAGTCCATTACATGTGGGTGGTAGTACTCCGTTACTCCATTAAAAGTTGCTTCAAAAACTTCACAGCCAAATACAAGTACAGAGATCTTCTGTTGCCTTCAAATTACTTATGTTGTTGGGTCAGGATATACTCGGGAATTCTTGCAAGTGATGAAGAATTTTAACAAAAAGGCAGACAGAAATTCCTTGCAATATGAAGGAAATAAAAAGGCCAATATTTATAAAGGAGAAAAATGATACCTTTCTTAATTTAGAAATTAATTATTGATCTAATGTCGTTAAAACGATGATCAAATCTTCATGAATCTTATTTATATCCAAATTAAATGTCAATATGGTGTCTGATTTCATTTTGCTTTTGAAATTTTAGGTGCCTATTAGGAAAGCATTAATTGGTATAAGATGAAATCTTATGTTTAATGAGTAAAGATTTGGTGACTATAAGGACTTCACCTGAACTATAACCTGAAATTTTTTGTAATATAATATATCATCAAAATTTGTAGCTATAAATACTGAGGGCATGAGGATTAAGATAGTATCCTCAGTATGATCCCCTGAAGCAAATCTTTGGATTAAATTATTGGATGGAGAAGATCATTTGCAATTCCTATGGGGAAATGGTTGTGTAAGTTTTGCACAAAGTAGTCCTAATGGAGGAAGAATATCAGGATTTGTTACACGAAAGACAATCACTATTAACACTTCTAAAACAGAGACGGGTATGGGTATGACATAATGACACGATGACGAGAGTGTCCGTGCTTCCTAGACTTCAAAAGACAATAAAATTTGCAAAAGAAAGGAATCAGCTATGTCGCTTGTTTAATCCCATTAACTATCATTGATGTAAAATTTTCTGAAAATCGATTAATTTTTCAGTAACTAGCTGTGTTGAGCATAGATTAAACAGGAGGATAGTACTGTATATGTAATAAGTTTGGGGAAAGAGGCCTAGAGAGTCGACCAAGAGCCCATTGATATATATAGTTGAGAAACTACTTTAACCCAAAATCGTGAACCAATGGATTTGGACTCTTTTTTCTTAGTCCATTTGGGCTCATTGTTAAGACCAATTCACTTGTTCATTAGAGATCTTGTATCAATTTGTTGGGGGAGTGGGAGAGCCTTAAACTAAAGGACCATGGTCTAATACTCACTATTATTATTATTATTATTATTATAAAGTTACTTGTATGGTTCCAAATCAACATTTACATAGAGTATGTCTATAAGGAGAATTCTAATGGACTAATGCATACATTTTTTTTGGTATGTTACTGTTAATGATTAAAATTAAATAAGTTTAGGCTCTTTTAGATATACACTACTGTAAGTTTCTTTAAGACCTTCTCCCCTCTTCCCGTGTATGTGTTAAAATATTTAGTATTCTAAAAAAAAAAAAAATTAGATAAGTTTGATAAATACATTTTTTTTCAATGTGAACCACATAATTAGAGGGCATGTTTGGTAAAGTATTTCAAACAACGATTTTCAGTGTTTAAACAACATTATATATATTTTCACATTTTTTCACTCACACGTATTTCCAAAAAATACAAACAACGTCACTAGAACAACATTACCAAACACCCCCAGAATGACCTAATAAGTTGAAAATCAAATTCCAATTCCAAGTGATTCTTACACCCAGTTACCATTTATTTCAATTGTATAAAAAACAAAACATGGAGTTTCAACTCCAAATATCTAAACTAGAAGAGACCCTTCCATGACAGTAATGGCTTTTCCTCGCAGAAGCACTGTTTGGTTTTGTTCGTCTAAATGAATGTTTAGTACTCCACCTCTAGGTGATGCCTGAACAAAGTAAACAATGTAAATTATACAATGAAGACAAAGATTACATAAGTTTCAATGCACTAGAGATAGCAAGAATACCGCATAAGCAATCAAATCACACTTCCCCAATTTTTTGCTCCAGTATGGTGTTAAGGCACAATTTGCACTCCCAGTTACAGGATCCTAAAAGAGAAGTGATAAGTAAGAGGACTCCCCACTAGTTCAATTTCAATTTTAGACAACAACCGAAAGAGGAGTTACTTTTTTCCCCTTTCCTTTTTTAGTTCTGAATTCTAGTAGCACCCCAGAAACTAAAGGATTTCTAATGTTATCTAGAAATTGATTTATAACATCAAGTTTTTGAAAAGCATTACATTGTTTGAGACCAAATATTTTACCTCATTGATCCCAAATTTTGGGCCGAAATATCGATAGTAATAGTCAAATCCAGATCCTAGGGGAGCAACCCCTGAAATAATTATCCCCCTTCCTGGACATTTGCGTATTGCATCAAACTGTGGCTGTAGTTCTTCAACAGCTTGTCCTGATGGGAGAATGACCTGCAAAAGACTATTATCTTAGTTCCTAGTACTCAACAAAAATTTCATCTGTCAGTCAAAAAGATGCCACTTTTGCTTTGAGAATCACTTAGGCACACAAAGGTTGTTAGAAATATTCCAACCAATTATACATCGAATCTAATGATCATGTCAACAGATAAGACTAGTCATGATTCTCAATTGGGTCAAAAACAATACACACAATAGTTCATATCATTCATGTTAAGCCAACATTATATTCTCTCAGGGAATTTTCAAATGCATATATTACTATATGATACTCAAAACTTATGAGTAAAAGAAATATTAAATCAAAGAGAAAAAGTATGGAGGCATTACAACGATATCATCTTTAGCTGTTGTCCTCTTTATATCAATCACAGAAGCACCATTCAGGGCATTGGAAATTGTTGAAACCTCAGCAGAATTTAAATCAGTCATTGGGGTGGTAGGAAAATTCAATTCAATAAGAAAGCTCTCATGTGATTCGCCATTCTGAGAATTCAAACCATCGGTTGTTTTGATTTCGGGAACCCTTCTAGCAGTCACAATTCCGGATACAGTGACAAATTCCACAATGCTAGAATTCATAAAACTAGAAGTAAAGATTGTGTGTGCAGCAGCCAATGTGGCATGACCACAAAGCTGAAGCTGCAAAAGGTTATCAAACATTGCAGTGTCAATTACTCTTTAATCAACATTTGGCTGCTATAAGATTCACATGCAAATAAATCATTGTAAGATATTGAATTCCAAAAGAAAATAAACAATCTTAAATAGATCAAGTTATGATTAAGCCTTAAATGAAATCTAACTGATAATGAACATAAATGGCATGCCAATCGAAATCATATGATCCGTCTGGTGTTTTTTGTGCACTTTAAGCCAAAAATTGGGGTGTCTACCAATTCTAAAAGAGTTCTTTCAAGAGGTCCTCAAAGCTCTAAAGTTGAAAATTGGAACTTTTAGGGAAAAAACTCTATAATTCACTATTAGTATTTTATAATTTTTTCACTTTTCCATCTTTCCAACCATACGAATCCTAAGGGCCTAAAACACTATTCATTGTAATTTGACGAAAACACAAAACATTAAAGTTGTATATCACAGTATCTCTATTACTAAAGTTCTACAATTTTTCTAATTCCTACAATATGTCAAACGGGCAAATAATGCTGTCACAATATAAAAAAGTTCAAATTTTTATCTAGAACTATATTACTTGGCAAGCCAAATTTTTATCTATCATAATAGCCATTTGGATTAGCTTTTAGCTTTCAACTTTAAGCTTTTTAACTTATTTACTTGTGTACATTTTCTTTAAGTCCCAGATTTTCTAGATACAAATATATTATTGTCTTTTTCTTTAAATAATAATAATAATAATAATAATAATGATAGAGAAGCGGAAAATAATCCATCTCCAGCTCGTCCAAAGGGTTCGTCCAGAGCCTACAGCGCAGATTGATCCAAGAGTCAACCCAGAAGGAGAGACGTCCATTAAATAATAGCACCACTCCATAAGTTTAAGTCTCCCAAGGACAAAAAGATCGTCCATGAGGTTCGTCCATGAGAAGTCGTCAAATATCCTTGGACGACTAAGCCACCCTACACCAGACGGACGAACCCTCAACACTTAGACTTTCAGCAACCCTCAACTATCTCGACAAACCCTTCGAATAAATTAACCTCCATTTAGCAGTTACCATTTTATATTCGTTGAAGGAGGTTACTCCGGAGTTGTTGGATTCCACAAAACCTGGGGAGGTTATCGAACAAATAACCGCCCCTGGCTCCCTATATAAGAGACCGGTCTGGACCCGACAGAGGTAAGTCTTTTCTCTCGAACACATTTCCAAAACACTTGGAATTTATTCTTCTACAAATCTAACTTCGCCGTCGGAGGGGGTTCGACCGGTCTTCTCCGGTCTCCTCTTTTGATTGCATTCTCTTCCTTGCAGGCCATCAACCGCTTGAACAGCCCACCGAAGCCGGGCCATTCTACCTTACTGATTTCGAACATTATCAGTTGGCGCCGTCTGTGGGAATCGAAGGTTGTTTTGCGATTTTCTTTTCCGCGACAAAAAGGTTAGGATGGTCAGGACCAGGTCGAGGGCTACTAGCCCTGGCCGTCAGGGAAGCAGAGGCGCTTCAAGTGATCCTCAGCGTGATCGCCAATCCGCACCAGTCATGCAAACGTCTTCCGTTCAAAATATGCAATCCATGGCGGCTGCAATGGCGGAATTGACTCGCCAAAACCAGGAGTTAAGGATGGAGATCACTCACAGGAGACAGACACGTGAGGAGCATGCAGGGCAGACGCAAGGCCATGGTGATACACAGAATACTGAGATTGGAAGTCAGTTTAGAGGCACCACTTCACGGACAGTGCCACACCTGAAAGAGGAGATGGATCAAATGAAGAAAGTCATGGAGGAGATGAAGGAAAACATGAGAAGAACGAATCCTATAGAGGATTTGGTCCACAGGACTGACTCTCCTTTTACGGCTTCCATCAATGGCCACCCTCTACCATCAAAGTTCAAACTACCTTCCCTGGACTCGTATGACGGGACGCGTGACCCCTTCGATCACATTGCAACATTCAAGACAACAATGCACCTTCAGGGGGTCCCTGATGAAATCATGTGTCGAGCCTTCCCTACTACCCTTAAAGGCCCGGCACGGGTTTGGTTCAGTAAAATCCCCCCAAGTTCCGTAAGTTCTTTCGAAGAGTTAAGCAAATTGTTTGTTAACAATTTCATCGGGGGACAGAGGCACAAGCGCTCTTCGTCCAGCTTACTGACCATAGAACAAGGGGAGAACGAAAGCTTGCGGTCATTCATCACTCGCTTCAACAGAGAGGCCCTTAGTGTGGACGAGGTGGACGACAAGCTTCTACTGGCAGCCTTCCACAACGGGATTAATTCGGATTTATTTATCCACAAGCTATATGAGAAGGAGCCTCAAACCATGGCCGAGCTCGTCCATTCGGCTCAGAACTTCATGAATGCAGAAGATGCAATCATAGCCAAGAAGAGGAAAAGAACTGAAAGGATGGAAGCGCACCCAGCTCGACACTCAGAACAAGCCCCTCGTCCAAAGAAGGGACGGACGGAAGATAGGAAGGAACGAGATAGCAGGAAGACAGGTCCCTCGGGAAGAAGCCAGAACTATACGCCCCTGAATGCTCCACTTAATCAGGTGCTCATGCAAATCAAAGACGATCCTGCTTTAAAATGGCCAGAGAAGATGAAAGGGGATCCCAACAAGCGCAATAAGAACAAATATTGTCGCTTTCATAGGGACCATGGGCATGACACGGATGAGTGTTATGACCTAAAACAGCAAATAGAGAACCTTATCAGACAAGGAAAGTTGAAGCACTTTGTTGGAAGGGATCGAACAGATGAGAAGCTGAAAGGCAAAATGGAGGAATCATCCCGGCCCCCACTAGGAGAAATAAGGATTATCGTTGGGGGGAACTCGACGGGGCAGTCTTCCAAGTCAAAGAAGACGTATCTCAAAGCGGTACAAAGCGTCCAGCTCTCTGGACGATCACCAAGGACGAGATCAATGGACGAGCCAACCATTTCCTTCACCGACGAAGATGCTGAGAGGATCCATCACCCGCATGATGATGCGATCGTCATTACATTGCTCATTGCAGATTATACAACCAGGAGAGTGTTGGTTGACAACGGAAGTTCAGCAGACATATTGTATTACCCCGCCTTCCAACAGATGAGGCTTGGACGAGATCAACTTCGTCCAGTATGCTCGCCACTGATAGGATTTGGAGGAATGAAGGTGCAGCCTGTGGGTACCATTACATTACCAGTTGTGGTAGGGTCGTACCCGCAGCAGATAACCAAGGAAGTCAATTTCCTTGTGGTAGATTGTGCATCTTCATACAACGCCATTATTGGAAGGCCCACTCTTAATAGTTGGAAGGCGGTAACTTCGACCTACCATCTATCAGTCAAATTCCCTACGGAGTACGGGATAGGACAAGCACAAGGAGATCAGTTGGCAGCTAGAGAATGCTACTTAGCCATGGTGGCTTTGGACGAACAGGTGCAGACAATGAGCATCGAAGAAAGAAGAGTTATTGCAGAGCCCACGGAAGTGTTGGAAGATGTTATTTTGCAGGAAGATGATCCAGAGAAATTTACCAGAATTGGAACATGTATGAAGGATAAGGCAAGAGAAGACCTCATCCAGTTCCTGAGGAAAAGTATCGACGTTTTTGCATGGAGTCATGACGACATGCCTGGAATCGACCCAAGTGTGATCACTCATCGGTTGAATGTATACCCTTTTTTTTAAGCCCATTCGTCAGAAGAAGAGGGTATTCGCTCCCGAGAGGGACAAAGCAATCAAGGAAGAGGTTCAAAAACTGACCACAGCAAAGTTCATCAAGGAAGTCTATTACCCGGATTGGTTAGCCAATGTGGTGATGGTGAAGAAAGCTAATGGAAAGTGGAGAATGTGCGTAGACTTCACGGACTTGAACAAAGCATGTCCCAAGGATAGTTATCCTCTACCACGCATTGATCAATTGGTGGACTCTACTGCCGGCCATCAGTTGCTGAGTTTCATGGATGCCTTCTCAGGATATAATCAAATCAAGATGGATGAAGCTGATCAGGAGAAAACTTCCTTCATTACCAGCCAAGGCTTGTTTTGCTACAAAGTAATGCCCTTCGGCTTGAAGAACGCAGGGGCAACTTATCAGAGGTTAGTGAATCACATGTTTCGTCCACAGATAGGACGGAATGTGGAGGTTTACGTCGACGACATGCTTGTGAAGAGCATAGACGAAGGAAGCCATCTAGATGACCTACAGGAAACCTTTGAAACACTTCGGCGATATAAGATGAAGTTGAACCCAAGCAAGTGTGCATTCGGAGTGTCGTCGGGAAAGTTTCTGGGGTTCATGGTCTCGCAAAGGGGAATTGAAGCAAATCCGGATAAGATCCAGGCTATATTGAACATGGAGCCACCGAAGAGTATCAAGGAAGTCCAATCCCTCACAGGACGAGTTGCCGCTTTGAACAGGTTTGTTTCAAAAGCCACAGATAAGTGTTTACCTTTCTTTAAAGTCCTCAGGAAGGCATTTGAGTGGACGGACGAATGTCAAAGGGCCTTCCAAGACCTGAAAGATTATCTTACAACGGCCCCATTATTAAGTCCATCTGTGCAAGGAGAAGAACTGTACCTATACTTAGCGGTGTCCCCACATGCCGTAAGTTCAGCTTTAATCAGAGAAGAAGGGAAAATACAAAAGCCAGTGTACTACACTAGCCGGGCACTCAGAGGAGCAGAGGGAAGATATCCGCTCATGGAGAAATTGGCTTTCGCACTAATAACGGCTTCAAGGAAGTTAAGACATTACTTCCAAGTTCATATCATTAATGTCATGACGGACCATCCGCTTAAGAAGGCAATGAACAAGCTGGAAGCCGCAGGACGACTCGTTCAGTGGGCAGTTGAACTTAGTGAATTCGACATTCGGTATCAACCGAGAAGTGCAATAAAGGCTCAAGCCTTGGCAGATTTCATTGCGGAGTTCACTCCACGTTATGAAGACCTGGGGGAAGGCGAGTACAACAACAAATGGGTCGTCCATGTTGATGGATCGTCTACATTATATGCTGGAGGAATAGGAGTTGTTTTGCAGTCGCCAGAAGGGGACAAATTCAAATACAAGGCCCGTCTGCAATACCAGACTACTAACAATGAAGCGGAGTATGAAGCCCTTTTAAAGGGGTTGGAACTGGCCAAGTCTGTAGAAGCAGACTCAATACTTGTCTTGGGAGATTCTCAACTGATCATAGGCCAAGTCAATGGGACATGTGAAGCGAAGGAAGACAGAATGAAGAAATATCTAAGGAAGGTAGTACGCCTTGTGAAGAAATTCAAAAAAGCAGATTTTGTTCAAATCCCAAGGGAAGAGAATGTGGAGGCAGATACTCTGGCGAAGGAAGCATCTGCGAATGAGGCCTTGGACGAGATGAATGATGTACACTACATGCCAAGCATAGACCTTCCAGAACTGATGCAGATAGAGGGAGAAGGAAATTGGATGACCCCGATAGTGTCATACTTAAAGGACGGAATGCTTCCAGAAGAGAAGGATGAAGCTAGAAAGCTCAGAGTCAAGTCAGCAAGGTATGTGCTTATGGACGAGGTGTTATATAAGAGAGGTTTTTCCCAGCCTCTCTTAAGATGTTTGGCTCCAGACGAGGCAAACTACATGTTGAGGGAGGTTCACGAAGGAGCATGCGGGAACCATTCGGGAGCCAGGTCACTCGTCCATAAAGTCATCCGAAGTGGATTCTATTGGCCAACCATCCAAGCTGACGCTAAAGCATATGTCAAAGTCTGTGATCAATGCCAACGCTTTAGCAACATTCCCAGACAGCCAGCAGAATATCTCACGCCAATGATGGCCCCTTGGCCTTTCGCACAATGGGGGCTAGATATTTTGGGGCCCTTTCCGACTGGAACTCGGCAAATGAAGTTTCTGGTGGTGGGAATAGATTACTTCACAAAATGGGTGGAAGCCGAACCCTTAGCCAAAATTACACAGCAGAATGTCAAGAACTTCGTCTGGAAGAACATTGTATGCAGATTCGGAGTACCTAGAGTACTAGTGTCTGACAATGGACGACAGTTTGACAACACACCCTTCAGGGAATTTTGTGAACAACTTGGAATGAAGAACCATTACTCCTCACCCTCCCACCCACAGGCCAATGGCCAGGCAGAAGTAGCGAACCGATCCTTGCTAAAGATCATCAAGACTCGGCTTGAAGGGGCAAAGGGGATATGGCCGGATGAATTACCAGGTGTTTTATGGGCTTATAGAACTACAGCGAGAACTCCAACAGGAGAAACTCCTTTTAAGCTAGCCTACGGAAGCGAGGCAGTTATACCAGCAGAAGTACACATGACGAGCCACAGGGTCAGGAAGTACCAAACTGAAGAAAACGACGAACAGCTCCGTCTTAACCTTGACCTTATGGACGAGGTCAGGATGGATGCAGAACAGAGGACAGCAAGGTACAAAAATCTCATGGCAAGACAATATGATGCTATGGTAAAGCCTAGGCGTTTCAACATTGGAGATCTCGTCTTGAAGAGGGTTACCTTGGCAACAAGAAACCCGGCCTACGGGAAACTTGGCCCAAATTGGGAAGGACCTTATAGGGTTGTCAACTGCAAAAGGCAAGGATCCTATTATTTGGAAGCTTTGGATGGGCGGAGGCTGGAACACCCTTGGAATGTTGAGCACCTCAGGAAGTACCATCAGTAAGTGCTGACCCTTCACCGGTGTCCTTGGACGAGATGTATGGACGAGAAGAAGTATTTTACTACTGTTAAGTGTTTTTAAGTATTTTAATAATCCCCTAGAAGGTACATTAGTGTTTTCACTTTTGTGCTATTCATGGACGAATTGGTTTGTATTTTAAATTCAATAAGGCACTAGCTAATAAGCATGTGCCATGCCTGTGGACGAATGATTACATAAGTTTGGGTTTTCAAATATATATATATTGTTTTCAAATATATTATTGGAATCCTTATATGTTCATTCAGATTGATCCGCAAAAAGAAAGCATGGACGAATGAAATCCTTGGACGCAAGGATATATCGTCCATGAACCTTTCTCCAAAGGAAATATGAAAAGTTTCATCCGTCCAGAACATGGGACGAGGTGAAACCTAAGCTAAAATACGGAGGTTCATCCGTCCAGAACATAGGACGAAGATGAAACCCAAGCTAAATACATAGCAAGTTTCATCCGTCCAGAACATAGGACGAGATGAAACCTAAATACAGAGGTCCATCCGTCCAGAACATAGGACGAGATGAAACCCAAATACATAAGTCGATCCGTCCAGAACACAGGACGAGATGAAACCCATGCGAAAAATAAAGCATGATTCATCCGTCCAGAACATGGGACGAGATGAAAAGGGCATACTCGTCTAGACCCCAAGACGAGATGAATTCCCAAAAGTATTCGTCCGAAACACAGACGAGCCAAGACTTCAAAATTAGCTTAACAATCCATTACCTTGGACGAGAAACGCTAAAAGTCTAATCATCCAGGACGACAAAATGATCGTCCATAATTTCGGAATGATGGAAAATCTAGCCAAAGGAATCAACATACTTTATCTTGGTGATGTAATAAAATTCACCCCCATGACCAAGATGAGGTGAACTGAATTCCTAGATGGACGAACCACATTGCTGATATAATAATAAAAAGTTCATACATAAAGCTGAAAACATATATATTCAAGCAACAATGGAAGTGAAAATAGAATTATTCATTTCTTTCATTTAAAGGGTGGACGACCAACGTCCAAAAACCCATTTAGTTTTGAATGTATATAAAGCTCGTCCACAATCCTGGACGAGATGATTGTACTTGCATGAGCTTTAAAAAAAAAAAAAAAAAAAAAAAAGGAGAAGTAAAAAGCCCAAAACAACGGGCACTTCCATGAAAAGCAAATAAAAAACAAATTCTCTAAGGAAATAGACTTCACTTGGGTTCGTCCTGAGTAACTTCAGTGTTAGCATCGTCCATGATGTTGACGTCCTCGGAACTCGTCTGCAACACAGAACTCTCTGTAGCAAGAGGAAGCTTGAACGAGTTAAAGTCCAAATCAGGATACGCGTCTTTGGCATCAGCACGGAAGTCTTCATAACCAGCTGCATAATGACTGTCTAGACGATTCTTATACTCGTCAGACTTCTTAAAAGCAGCAATTGCTTCTTCACGTGCCTTCTCCAAGGACGAGGTAAGCTCTGCAACTTGTCCTTCTAGATGGACGATGCGGGTATCCTTCTCTAAGTTGTCAGCTTTGAGCTCCTCAACATCGTTCTTCAGCTTCGTCTCGCTTCCCAGCAGACGATTAAAGTCCTCGGTCAACCTAATGACCTCCCCCTTCTTGGATAAGACCTCATGGCTTAGCTCCTTAGCCTTATCCTTGGCAGTCTTGGCCTCTGTAGCAAGCTCCTTGGCCTGGCAAGTCGCTGTATAAAACTTTGACATAGCCTGCACTTGGACGAAAAGGAGTTAGACATTTCATTCAAAGTTAAATGTTTACACACAAGGACGAGGAAAAAACTTACCTTGAAAAGGTCATGGATGCCAGAACGCTCAAACTCCTTCACTGACATGTTGTAACATTCGTTAACTTCATGATCAGTAACGATCCCTTTGAACGTCCTCCATGCATAACCCTCGTCCAGAACCAAATTAGAGGGACGATCAGAAGGCTCAGACGGGCTAGGCTTGTAAGAAGTTTTGGGAGCAGGGGGAGGATCAGACTGGACAGGATGAACTATTTGGACGGGCTCCACGTCCACAGGCTCGTCCAAGTTCACTGTTGGTGGTACGAACTTTGGAACCTTGGGAAGGGAATTCTTACTTGGTTTTTGCTTCTTGTGGCCACGACGACTGGGAAGGTCGTCCAGGTCCACATTGCTTGAAATACCCTTGGACTTCCTCTTCCCAGCCTGGACGGAAGCCACTTTGGGAGTTGGAGCAGCAACATCCTCGTCCCCGCTAGCCACTGTTTTTTCCTTGTTTTCCCTCATTGTGCTTATCCCTATGACGAGAAAAATTAATCAGAAAAATTTAAAAAAAAAAAAAAAGAAGAGCTGAAATAATAGAATATTATGGACGACACTTACTTCGACGAGTGACCTCCTCGTGACTTAGGTTCTCAGCCGTAGGAAGTGGACCAAGTCCCCAAGTTGCTAGACGACTAAGAGTGACTAAGTCGTGGAAAGTCCTTCCTGGAAAGGTGCGAACCACGTCTATCCGGTCCAAGGAAAACTTGTCCAAGCGTGGACGAACAACAGCTGCATCACCAAGATAAATGGTTAGACGAGTAACAGATAAGAAATTTTAAGGGACAAACAGGGTAAAATGGAAAGAAAGACATACCCTCAGGACGAAGACGACCTAGAGGGCTGGTAAAAGGTGGGAAGAGGGGAATACCCACATCAGCTGGGTCCCCAGCCCAATTTCCAGAAATAATAAAAAATTCTTTTTTCCAAAGCCGGTCAGACGAACTACGGCCCGTTATTAAACTGTAATATGTACCTCTGGACGAAAACTGGTAGAACCCAGCAGATTTTTTGATCTCTGAGGGCTTATAGCAGTAAAGGAACTCGTCCACTGTAATTGGACGGTTCCCTTCCAATGCCTCACGCCATAATACTTGCATGGCAACAATCGTCCTCCAGCCATTGGGGTTGAGCTGGTTTGGCCCAATACCCAACCTTTGGAGGAGTTCTCTGCAGAAAGAGTTTAAGGGAAACCTAAGGCCAGCTAATAGGTAAGAAGTATATACCCCTAAGCCAGAGGAAGGGGAACAACACCATTCACCAGGCTGGGGTAGACGAGGGTTAAGCTCTTTAGGGATTTGGTATCTATCTACAAGAGTTTTTAACTTAGCGCCGTCTAAGGTGGATGCTACCTCTGGGGCACAACTATAGATTACATCCTCTTCGTCCTCCTCTTCGTCTTGAGGAGGACTAGATGGCTCTCTGGACGAACTAGCCTTTGATCCAGAAGCTGCCCTACGTCGTTGTTCCTGAAATTCCTCTAAAGGAATGCCAGGAACCCCAGACGAGTAATGCTCGTCTGAGGAATCACTACAGGACGAACTACCTATACTACCCTCACTCTCAGAGCCGTCCAGGTAGTCGTCTATCTCTCTCTCTAAACTAGACGATGAAGACATGTTTGGAATGTAGAAGACTTAAAATGAGAGCCTAAAAAAAAAGAAAAGAAGAAATACCTGATGAAACTAGGACGAGAGCTAGACGAGAATCTTGGACGAATTGGCAGAAGAGAGAATGAGGAAAAAAGTGAGGGGCATGAAAGAGAATGTACTATTTATAGGCCCCAGCAACAGGGTCAACGAAACGACGTTCGCCACTCAGAGACAGACACGTGGCGATTCTTTTGGGAAACGAGATCGACAGGACTGGCCAACCAACAGTCTCGCGACACGTGGCGTACGAAAAAGTGAAATTTAGCCAAAATCACAACGATGTCCTGGACGACCCTTTGAACAAAGGGGCAACTGATAGAGAAGCGGAAAATAATCCATCTCCAGCTCGTCCAAAGGGTTCGTCCAGAGCCTACAGCGCAGATTGATCCAAGAGTCAACCCAGAAGGAGAGACGTCCATTAAATAATAGCACCACTCCATAAGTTTAAGTCTCCCAAGGACAAAAAGATCGTCCATGAGGTTCGTCCATGAGAAGTCGTCAAATATCCTTGGACGACTAAGCCACCCTACACCAGACGGACGAACCCTCAACACTTAGACTTTCAGCAACCCTCAACTATCTCGACAAACCCTTCGAATAAATTAACCTCCATTTAGCAGTTACCATTTTATATTCGTTGAAGGAGGTTACTCCGGAGTTGTTGGATTCCACAAAACCTGGGGAGGTTATCGAACAAATAACCGCCCCTGGCTCCCTATATAAGAGACCGGTCTGGACCCGACAGAGGTAAGTCTTTTCTCTCGGACACATTTCCAAAACACTTGGAATTTATTCTTCTACAAATCTAACTTCGCCGTCGGAGGGGGTTCGACCGGTCTTCTCCGGTCTCCTCTTTTGATTGCATTCTCTTCCTTGCAGGCCATCAACCGCTTGAACAGCCCACCGAAGCCGGGCCATTCTACCTTACTGATTTCGAACATTATCAAATAATAATAATAATAATAATAAAATAAACTGAACTTTTGTAGCCCTCATAAAAAAGCTATTCAAAGGCGCATTTAACTGTTTTTTTTTTTTTTTTAAAACTAATTCCTTTTTCTTTCAAATTTCAAAATTCTAATATATCTTTTTCTTTTTTTGGGCGGAAAATTAATATAGCCTCCCCAAGAAAGTAGTAAATTAATAATAAATATCTTTTCTTTTTATAATTCTCTACTTTCTTGTTTACCAACTACAAGTAGCATGCGTACATACACAACAAAATTCTTTTTTTTTTTTTTTTTTTTATCTGATTTGCTATTTCTTTATTTTGTCAATGAGTTACAAGCCAAAGTACATACCTCAGCTACAGGGCTGAACCATCTGATACGGAACTGAGGAGTGGGTGAGTCAGAGTGAGTGAGCTGAGTCAAGTAACACGTAGTGGAGATGTTGAACTCGGCTGCCACCAGTTGAAACCACTTCTCGTCCCTTTGATCTTCTTCCTCTAACAAACATACGGCTGCCGGGTTCCCCTTGAACGCTGACTCAGTGAACGCGTCCACCTGCCAATTAAGTCCCACTACAAACTCAGAATCCCATTCATAAATATGTAACACAGATAGAGAGAACTGAGAAGTACCACGTAGTACTTGACAGGTTTCTTTGCCATGTTTCAATGAGAATCACGTTTTTCAGATCGAAGAAGTGAAAAAATGGAGTCTGTCTCTCTTTTTTTCTCCCTAAGTCTAAAGTATATGGTATATTGGTCAACATACGTAAACAATTCACAAAAGAGACTAGCCAGTATGGGACAATTTAGGTAGGTATACTTAAAATAAAGCTCAATTCACAATTATTAAAGTACTAGGAAAAGTTCAATTTGGTTACTACTCTACTGTACGTTAATAGTGTCAATATTATTATTAGTCCTTGAACTTTCAATTATGTTTTTTTTTTTGAGAATGAACTTTCAATTATGTTGATTTAATTCCTCAACTTAAAATCAAGTCTATTTTATCCTTTGATTTAATTCCTCAAAGTTTATATACGACCTTCTATCATGACTCTTGACCACATGTAACACAGGAAAAACATAAAAAGGGCTGGTTACATAATCATGTTATTACCCCCATTGATCGCTAAGCATTGACGTTTTCTCACATAACTTTTCTAGAAGAGCTTTATCCTGGTGCCTAAAATTACATGGAGAATCACAGGAGGCGGAAGAAAATTCTATAAAATAATTTGGCTAGGTGCACATGAGGATTGCAAGCAGAATATATATCATTATCATATAGAAACTTAACAAACTCCCCCTTTAACAATCCGTGACAAAACACATCACAAACATGAAATGCTCAAAGTTACAAATAGCCCAAAATACAATTCAACATAACTACTATCTATCAGTTGCTAGTGTAGATAGTAGCCACAACTGAATTAACCTGTATATTCTTGAAACACTCAACAAACACATAAACGCATGTGAGGAAAATACAAGTAAACGAAAATAAACAAACTAAAGCAAATAACAAATATGCAAACTAACTCTCCCCCAAAGTTAGATACATAAAAAAATTTATTTTCTCCCCCTTTCAAAAACAATTTCAACTCCCCCTAAACAAAACAAATAGGATTCCCACATATTCCAACATTTCATCTAACTCTCCCTCTTTTTGTCACGTATTGACAAAGACAACTCAAACAAAGAGTAAACAAAAACATACGCAACAAAAGGCAAGAAAAAATAGAGAATTAAGGGATACAAAACAATTCAACTTTATAGAAAATAGAGACAACT
The DNA here is from genome assembly GCF_932294415.1 of Quercus robur. Classification (NCBI taxonomy): domain Eukaryota; kingdom Viridiplantae; phylum Streptophyta; class Magnoliopsida; order Fagales; family Fagaceae; genus Quercus; species Quercus robur. Next base: position 20,125,529 of record NC_065545.1, on the reverse strand, counting down.
CTCCCTATGAACAATAAGGGTTAAAAACAAGCTTTCCCCTACAAAAATAGGAAAAACAAAACAAGTTTTGGGGAAAATTTAGGAAGTGGGGATAAATAAAAACACACATCAAACTCAAATTTTTTTTTTTTTTTTTTTTTTTGAGGTTAAACATGAACACAAATATTCTCTCTTTCAATAAATGCAAACTTGACACTATGTGACCCATAAACAGTTGCATGAGTATAGAAAATATTTGCACATTATTATCCATCATATCTCTTAAGAAGAGTATTTCTGCAGTTCACACATAAAAAATAGCATATACTAAAATGCAAACTTGACACTATGTGACCCATAAATAGTTGCATGAGTATAGAAAATATTTGCACATTATTATCCATCATATCTCTTAAGAAGAGTATTTCTGCAGTTCACACATAAAAAATAGCATATACTAAATTGTACAAGGACTCAAAAATTAATCAATCAATTTTGAAATCAAGTTGAGTATCCAATTTAGCAAAATGTATGCATGTTATGTGTGAAAACAATGAGAGATATGACTGCAAAACTGCAAGATGGATACAGAACACAATGCAATGCATGTAAATCCTAAACATAAATGATGCATGAAAAAAAATTTGGTCAAATACTTAAAAATTGAATTTTTTTTTTTTTTTTTCAGTTTTGATCGATCGAGCATCGATTAAATGCCAATCAAGTCAGGCAGATTCAAATCAAAAAATTTTAATTGCAATTTCGATTGGTCGAGCAACAGGTTCGATCAATCGAAAATTTGGAAAAATTAGTTTTTTTTTTTTAAAAAAAAACAGAGCATTTTAATGCAGAAACTCCTCAAAGCACATTGTATTATGAATAAAATGCATGAGTATGAGATGAAAAGTTTTTAAATGATGCATAAATGATGCATCATTTATGATGCATGAAAAAAAATTTGGTCAAATACTTAAAAATTGAATTTTTTTTTTTTTTTTTTCAGTTTTGATTGATCGAGCATCGATTAAATGCCAATCAAGTCAGGCAGATTCAAATCAAAAATTTTTAATCGCAATTTCGATTGGTCGAGCAACAGGTTCGATCAATCAAAAATTTGGAAAAATTAGTTTTTTTTTTTTTTTTTTTAAAAAAAACAGAGCATTTTAATGCAGAAACTCCTCAAAGCACATTGTATTATGAATAAAATGCATGAGTATGAGATGAAAAGTTTTTAAAAAACACTTGAATTCAACCCAGATCTTCCAAAAACAAGATTTTCAATCTTTTTGTCCTCAAAGCTCAAATATTAAACACATTTTGCATTAAAATCAAGGAACTTTTAATCTTGGATGGCCACAACAAGATTACACACAATATCATGTACTAAGTTTAGCAAAGAAAAACTTGTGTAGTGTGTGCAACTAGCAATAGCTTGAGATACATGTAAGGTGATATATAAATAGTAATCAATCACAATTGCTACAAAATTCATCACATAAGTTTGAAAGAAACTATCACCTAAAGAGTTACATCATATAACTCTCACATCTCTTAGAAAACAAGCTTGCAATCATGTAATTTTCTTGTTTTACCTCATAATGTACATACCAATTTTATTTGATTTGGAAAGTATTAAAATAGCCAAGATAATGTACACACCAATTTTATTTCATTGTGAATTAATTATATCCCAATAATGTACACACCAATTTTAGCATTAATCCGAGGCTACACCTTATGTTCTTTTTGTGTATGTGCTACACTTTCTCGAGTAGAGAATCTTACGATATGCACTAAGGTATTCATGATTGGCTAGTAAATAGTGGTGAGATGGTTATTTATGCCTTTCTCAATAAGTTCAAGTTTGAAAATCAAAGACATGTGACTTCAAGATCAAGATCATGTAATCAAAAACTATAAACATCTTCCCACACAATATGCACTACAAAACTCAAACTAGTAAAGTGCAATAAATAAGTTCATCCAAGCTAAACAAGGTACATAAACATGTTATGTAAAGATAAAATAGCTAATCCTTGATTATAAATCCAAGATGTGAAATACAAAATACAAAAATCTTTTTGGTTTTAAAAAAAATTTATGACCACAAACAAAAAGCACACATTATGTTAAATGAACAATGCAAATGCAATGCATGACAGTGCTTAACTAAGCTATAAAGGGTACACAAACAAAAAATATCAATTTCTTAACCCTTAAGTACATGTACAAACTAGTACATACTCACACAAAATTAGAAATAGCTTAGCACTTATATAACACACACTACTCAAGTTTCTCCACAATGTCAAGCATGTTCTAAATCAAGAGAGAGATATCACAATTCATGTAATCCTCAAGAAAAATAAAACTAGACACAAAATAAAATATTTGTCTTTTTGAAAATTTTCAATGTTTTTGGATTTTTTTTTTAATGAAAAACAACCTAAAAAACAAAAACAAAACATGTCCACAAATAATTGAAAGAATTAAATCAGGGACAAGTAAACAACACTCACCTTAGAGAATCTTTTCTCACCCATATAGCACGAGTCTTTAGCTTTGTAGGTGAAAATCCATGAGAGGTAGAGTGTATTTGAGGGATTACACCAATCTTCTGAGAGAGACTGAAATCCTGTAAATTCCTTTCACAAGCCAACAAGCTCAAATTTTTCAAAAGAATATGAAACAATTTATATGGACTTATGACAGGAGAAATATTATCACATATCCTAGACTGAAACACAAAATGCTTAAATTTCAATTTATAACAATTAGGACGAATGTGACCGGAAACACCACAAAAGTGACAAACAGGAACAAATTTAGGAACATCAGTATTCCTAACAACAAATTTAGTCTCAGATTTTGGTTTTGCCTCAACAAAGAACAATTTGGTCTAATATGACCAACAACACCACAAAGGTGACAAATAGGCACAAAAACAGATTTATTATGCTTACTAATAGTAGGTTTAGACATAGGTTTAGAAACATCAACGTCTATATCAGAACTTTTACCTTTGTCTAACCTAGCAAAATAAGCATTTTCTTTATTATTCCTCTTGAAATGAGGGATATAAACTTTCTCAGTTTTAAGCTTAAGAGAAATAGAAACACTTCTGTTATCAACAACAAGCTTGGTACTAGTCAAATTATCAATTTTAGCTTTAGATTCAACTAACTCTTGTTTCAAGCTTTTCATCTTCTCATCTTGAGAGGAAATTTGATTTCTCAAAAATTCATTTTTTTTATTAGATTCATCTAATCTAACAACCAATTCCTCTTTTTCAAGATTAGCCAATTTTAACTCTTCCTTAAATCTCTTAGCAATTTTCATAGATTTCAATAATTCCTTACGGAGAGTTTCACAGACATCAATAAGATCAACAAAAACATGAGCAGAAACATGATCAGAAAGACACATCAAATTATTCATGACAACAGGGGTCAAGGATCAACTCTTAGATCAAAAGAGCTACCCGCTCTGATACCACTTATATGTTTTTAGACCCCTTAAAACACAACCAGATTAACCTAGTTATTTAGCCAAGTGATTAACTTAGGTAAATTATGCAATCTAGGTTAACGCAAATATCATATTATTGTAAAGTGCGGAAAATAAAGAACACAACAATATGATAACCCAGGAAAACCAAACCAATAAAAACTTGGGGAGGATTTAACCTACCTATCCTCAAGGTAAAATTAAATCCACTATAAAAGAATTGAAGTTTACACAATAGCGATTTAGACTACTAACATCCTATTGCTACCTCAAGTAAGAAACTTACTACCACGACCCCATAATAGCTCTGAGTCCATGGACTACTTTTTTCTTGAATTCCCAACAAGTACAAGCATTCCTGCTTGTGTATCTTTAAGCTCTTGAAGCAGCAACTGAATTGATTACCAAGCTCTCGACATCAATCTTGAGATTGGAAACCCTAAGTGTATATGAAAGCAAACACCTCTAGATCTCACAAAAGATTCACACACATAGCATAAAGAGCAACCAAGTCCTTAGAGAGCTTTTGGGTACAAAACCCTAAATACAAAAGAGGCACACTCTTCTCTCTCTAAAAAACTTTAAAAAAATAAAAAACGTTTTAGGGTTTCCTTTATATATAGGAGTGTTTTACTTGAAACCCAATACGTTTAAGTAAAATTTGAGCTGAATTAGAACTCTGCAGAAAAATAAATCTGCACGTGGTTCGATCGATCGAGCCTTGCAAATTTAGTCCAATAAATTCTTCAATCACTCAATTCCAATTTTACAAATAAACATACTTTAAGCAAGTCTAAACCTAGACTCAATGTTTTAATCATGGTTTGCCATCATAATACAAATTGAAGTTCTAATACATTAGTTCCTAAAGTCTTAGAACCTAATAGTGGTTATAGCCAAAGCTAAAGCTGCGTTTTAGAAATGCGGCTATAGGAAAGCTAAATCCATGGGTTCTAAACACAGCTATAGACATAATTTATAGCCGCATTTAAAAACATGGCCATAGGTCAACTTAAAAAAAAAAAAAAAAAAAAAAAAAAAAAAAAAAAAAAAAAAAATTATTTGGTTGGTCCTATAGCCACGTTTTCCAAACACGGCAATAGGGCCTAACCTAAAAACGCAGCTATAAACACATATAAACGCGGTTGTAGACGTGTCCTATAGCTGCTTTTAAAAACACAGTTATAGGTGAATACTTTAAACCATGTTTTAATAAACGCGGCTCTAGGTCGCCTATAGCCACGTTTCTGTAAACGCGGTTAAAAAAAATGCAACTATAACCCGCATTTTTTGTAGTGTTCCCACTATGCATGCCACCATAGGAAAGTTAGTACGTTGGTCATTCATAGGTGCCTGAGTTTGACACATGTCAAAATAAGTCAACCTTTACGTTTCAAGACGGGGCACTTGTAACAGTGAGAATAAGAGAAAGGCAAAGGAATAACTCTAATACCACATTAGAGTAAGAAAAAACTAAGAAAGTGCCGGCCCTAGACATTTTGGGGCCTAAGACGAGAACTAAAATGGGGCCTTACTTATGTATTAATTAAATTAATATTTATTTTATATTTTTATATTATAATTTATTTCATTTAAAATCTATTTTTCTTGCCTTTTGAGATGTAAATTGACTAATTAAATTTTTGTATTCAAATTCTTCTAATATCTCATTTTCAATCCACTTAATCTTTCTTGGGACATTGTTGATCTTAGATATGATTTTATTAATTTTAATTTTGAAAATCTTCTTTCTGTAGAAGCTACTGTAACAGGTATTATTAGTGAAATCCTATAAGCAATGCATGTATTTGGAAATGAATCTAATCTTTTTATATAATTTAGTATGTCAATTAGAGTATAATCTTTTATTTATAAAATTTCTTTTAAAACCTTTAACTCTGAAAATAAATCTAAACCATCAATATCATAATAAACATCATGTTGGAGAAAAGATTCAAGTTTAAGACAGTATTTTTATAAACTATCATCATCTAGTGATTTCAATTTTGTGAAGTTAAATTGAAAACCAAAAATATCTTCATATATTTGAAATTGTTGAAATCAATTCTCAATTGAACTAATTGCTTTATCTACTATATATAAGAAATAATCAATTCTAAAAGATTCTTTAGCAGAATGTGTTGTCTCATTATTTTCATTTTCTTTTAAATTATTTTGAAGTTCATTATCAAGATTTGTTGCATTGCAAAATTGAACATCATTGTTATCTTGCAATTGTATCATTTCATTATCTTCTAACTCTTTTTGGTGAATTTCTTGTTCATTTGTGATAATTTCATCTAAATTTTTTGTTATATTTTGTTTATTACTAATAACAAATTTATCCATTGATCCTTTTTGAGATTCAATTAATTTTTCTTCGTTTTTTTTTTTTTTTTTTTTTTTTTTTTTTTTTTTTAATTTCATATCTAGATGCATATTTTCTAGTATACATTTCTAATCAAACAATATATTTATAAAGACTAAAATAAAAAATAACTTTCAAGTGTAGAGTAAATGAGAAATAGAACCTGATTTATATAAAAAGTATTGTTGTAGTTTCACCAAATAATAACAAGTTTTTAGCAATCTCAACTTACATAAATAAATATTTATTCATTATATTACCAATAACTAAAATATATATATAAACAAAAGATTAAAATTTAAACAAAAAAAAAAAAAAATTAAGCACAGCACAAAAACAAGCCCAGCCTAGCCAAGAAAATGCCTGCCAAGACCCACCCACAAAAAACATAAAATAAAAAAATAAAAAATAAAAATCCTACTACACCACCTATAACCAAAAAAAAAACTTAAAGGCCCAAATGTGAAAGTGTGAAATGTCTAGCCACAGCCCAGCCCTCTTAACAAATCTAAAGTAGAAAGCAAGTCTTATAAGTTATACCTTAAGCTCATAAGTCAAAACCCATTCTGCAGTGCAAAATGCCAAAATCAAAACATAGCACAGTAGCAACGAAAAAAGAAAAAGAAAAAAAGGCAGTTGGCACGGTAGTCCTCACTCCTCAGAGTTTTCAGATCAGATGCGATCAAATGATTTAGATCGGAGGAAAGGAAGCTTGAGCCAAGCAGCCAGGCTCAACAACAGTGGAGAGAAAGAATGAGAGAGTCGGAGAGCAAGAGTTGAGAGAAAAAAGAAGAGCAAGAATGAGAAAGAGACGGTAAAAATTTTAGGGATTTGAGGTTTTTTATTTGTTTTGATTATTGATTGTTTTGTGGTTAATTTCTTAGATTGGATTTGTAGTTTATCTTGTTGAATTTTGGTTTGTCTAGAGGATAATGATGTTATTTTTGGGACAATTGATTTATTTAGACCAAAAAAAAATTTTGTGCTACCAATGTTTAACCGAGTATAACTGAAATTTTGTTTTTTTGTCATAAGGATGTGCCGGAATTTTTTAGATTCATCTGAAACCAAATTTTTTTTCCCCTACTACCCCTTCTTTTCTAAAATTTTGGGGCCTCCCTTCCACTTGGGGGCCTTAGGCAATTATCTAATTGGCCTAGTGGAAGGGTCGGCCCTTAGAAAGATTATAAAGAATTAACATGGCCTAGCTTGGATCTATAAGTTTATCGCAAAACAAAACCTCTAAACGGCTACACTTTCACTATTTAGCATTGTGTAGCCACTCTTGGGTTCTCTGATCTTCCTCTAATAAACACACCACTGCAGTGAAAGCGTCCACCTACCCACACCAACTTAGAATCCCATTCATAAATACTTATATTTGAGAGTGAGACAGAGCGTGTATAATAGTATTGTGTGTGAACTAGTTTTTAGCCAACAAATAAATTGACAAAACTACTCTTTTAGGACACAAGTCCTATCGAGTTGAGTTTTTAGCTGTGGCCATCCAACATAAAGAGATTGATCACATCGAGTTGAGGTGCTGTTCAAGACTACAAGCGGTGATTAGAATCAGATGCAATTTATATAAAGGTCTCATTAGCTATGAAGCACGGATGCATTTTCGAGTGCAGGTGAAGGTGTGGGTGCGGGACTTGGCAATTTTTGAAAAAATTGGGTGCGGGTGCAACGATTAAAAAATTTCTAAAAACATTTTTATTTATATTTTTAATATATTTCTAAGCATACTTTTTCACATTATATAAACTGAATGCTCAAAAATGTGTTAAAATACAAGAGTTGTTTAGACCCCCAAATTAAAAGTTACGGCTCGATAGATTTTACTCTAACATATACTAAGTGCAGAATAGAGTAAATACGAGCGAATAAACAAACAAACTACTCTAAGCCATATTTAATATAACACAGCAATAATATGAAAGCTAAAAGAGTAGGAAAGAAGAATGCAAACACAAGATAACACACCGATGTGTTATTGAAGAGAAAACCGAAGTACTCGGCGTAAAACCTCTCCACCGCCCTCCAAGCGGTAATCGATCCACTAAAAAATCAATTGGGATACATGGGTTAGAAACAGACCCTCCAAGCCTAATCTACCCGATGCACCTAAGCCCTCCAAGCTCCTACTCTAATAAGACTTCTCGGAATCGTGTCTTGTCTAGCTCTCCAGATCCCGTAATACTCCCGATTGCATCTGCCAAAGCCTGGCTTCTTCCAATGCTTCCAAGCAGCACCAATACCTCACTGAACACTCTGAAAGGGTGTGGTAAGTGTTTGAGTTATCAACCTCTCAATGGTATAGAAATTGAGAGGTAGGAGTTGAGGAAAATCCACAAGCAATTATGTAGAGAATTTTGGGTATAACAATCTTTAACTCTCAACGTTTGTGGCTAGGGTTTTCTCTCAAAAGCACTCCTCAACATATGTGGGTAATGAGGGTATAAATAGTGTAGGTACAGAAAGTGTGTATCAGAAATGACAATCTGGTAAAACAGAACGTTTCGCGAGTGTCTTGTGGGAAGGCCTTACCTGCGAGATACTCGCGAAAACCAGCTGTCTCCATCCTGTCTTGACTCTTCGAATTCCAGTCACGTGCAGGGCACATGCATCACTTTGCGAGATGCATACTCGCGAGCTACCCGTGAAAATACTTCAGTCTTCAATGCCTTGAGTCTTCACACACACACACACACACACTCTCTCTCTCTCTCACAACCCTTACAAATAAATCTCACATGAAATACAGGGTACAAAAGATTGAACATAATTACAATCAAATTTGGCACGGAATTAAAGCCAACAAAACATATAGTTGTAAATTACAACTTTACATAAACATATACCAAACTTAAGAGCAATAATAGATAATAACTAAAACATGATGTTCATAAATTAAATACAACCCACAAGTTTGAAACTAAAACATTCCATGATGTTCGGAAATTAGAATACAACTCACAAGTTTAAAACTAAAATAAAATAAAAGATAATCAACAAGACAATCAAATACAACCATCATCATCTTCAAGATTAATAGTTTCACTTTGAACTTCACTTTCACTAGTAGTAACACTAGTGCTAACATTCTCAATAACCATGGCCTCCATCTTTGGCTCATCAAGTGTAAGGGTAGTATTCTCAAGAATTCCAGCTCCTCCATGCATGTCGCTCTCATTCCAAGAATCTCCTATAATATCCCACATCTTTGTTGCTATATTTGCGCACTACTCATTGCGCCTTGACAAGAGTCAAAGATTAGAATGCAAATATACCAAATCCTCAGCGCATGCAGGAGCCATTTTGTTTCTTTTTAAAGAATGAATGAATTTGTATGTGCTCCAATTCCTCTCAGCACACGAGGATGAACAAGGTTGTCCAAGAAGTTTAAGGGCAAGGGTTTGAAGAGTTGGAAACGAGGAGCCATGGTATTACCACCAAACTAAAGGTTGTAAGGCCCACCTATCTGTCAAGGCATCTAGTGAAGGAAACCTTCCTCCTGAAAATACAGCAAACTCAACTTTCATCACCCTTAAGTCATTCTCATCTTCAAAGTATCAATCCAAACACTTGCTCCTTTCCATAGAAATTTCATGATCCCGATGTGGAGAGATGCGTTTTGGATTCTCCGAAAGCCATTCAATGGAGCAATACCTAGTAAAAAACAAATATAGATGAAACGTGTGTTTTACTAGAAGGGGGAACTAAGGAAAATAGAAAATAAATGTACTTACTTAGGATTTAAGGAATGAGTCAAGCAAGGTAGTGGTGTACAATTTTTAGTCCATTGATCAATGAGTATATCATACACCACATCCCAAAATGAGCTATACTCATCATCTTCCAAGCCTTCGTGCCGATATATTGCTACCTTCACCTTCTCTATCATTGAATCCCACATTTCATACACAAGATGAAGACAAGACTTATCTGTGTCGGCTACTCGTAGCATATCATAAATAGGTGCTGTGAATTCAAGGATATAATCAATAGTATCCCACCAAAGATCACTTAGAATCATATCTTTCACCTTTTAAGCTCTTTTCCAACATCATCCTCCCTATAAAAAGCCCATTGGTCACCAATAGCCATGGTTTGAAAGCAACTTTTTATCAACTTCAACCTTTTCAGCATTACAACAACCGAAGCAAATCTAGTATCAGCAACCTTTTCAGCATTCTCAAGGCATTGTATCCAAGAGGAACATAACCCTGAATGCTATGGGTAGCAGCATATGCATAGGAACTATGATAATATGAGTTCCTTGCAAAGTTAAACGGAAGCCCACCGGTGTAAAACGTCCTAGCAATTCTACTATCCAATTCATGTCTAGCATTATTCTGGAATGCTCTCTCCAAATGAGAATTCACAGTCACCTTCCTCCTCTTACCATCAACTGAATTTGTACTATCACTCCCTTCCTGTCTCCAAAATGAGGGAATAGGTATAGGCCCACGGCCTAGGGGAGGTGGGGGTAAGGGAATTTGACTTCTCCATTCTCTCTCTAACTTATCATTCTCAACTTAATCATGCATTCGTTGCATTTTCAACCTATGGCTCGGTGTCACCTTAGGGCGTGCTTTAATACCTTTATTAGGAATTTTTAATAAATGAGCCTTAACCCTAGAATAGGATCCCAAAAAAACTACGCCACAATAGTTGCACTTAAAGTGTGTGTTTCCACCTGATTTAACAGTAGAACCAGGTAGTTTTTCTACTTTATTCACATACTGCCAAAGAGGAGCTTCATCATTTGGAACTTCTTGATTAGATGAAGGTGAAGTTTCTATGCTAGTAACTTCATCCATTGCAAATTCAATAGATTTAATTTAACCTACAAATAATAACTATTAACTAAATAATAAATCAAACCCAAGTCACAACATTACAGCTTATATAAAAATAAAAAAATTAGATCACAGATTCACAATGAGTAATAGTTAGAGGCTTAGAGCATGTAAGAGTATAATGAGCATAATATATACAAATTATTAACCAAAAAAATTCACACAAGCACAAGCAAATCACCAAAGAAAACATATTTCAGAAAAAAAAATTATGAAACTTTTCAAAGAAACAAAAAATCAATAAGCATAATCAACAACACAAAAACTCGAACATTGCTAATTTATTATAAAAAATTAAAATTAAAAAAAAATTGCTAAATGGGTTTCTCATAAAAAAACATTTTGAATCGATAACTGTTACACATATCGGAGATTTAGCTGAGAAAGCAAAGTGTAAAAGAGAATGAGCTAAAGAAATTACCAGAGATAGTTTAGGGGAAACGGAGAGCAGAGAGCCAAGAGGGGAGACGAAGCATAGAGAGTGAGAGAGAGCTAAAGATTGAAGTGAAGAATGGTGCGTTTTAACTGAGATAGTTTAGGGTTTAGTTCAAACGGTGCGTTTTGCACCTTTTTTTTTTTTTTTTTTTTAATAATTTCAGCCTGAATCAAGCAGTTTGGTGTGTTTCGGCAATTTCGCCCAATACGAACCGATTCGACCCGAGTTGGCGCTGAGTCCACACAAGTTGCTAAAAAAAAATTTAAAAAAAAACTGCACATGGCACCGACGCGCAGGTAGTGGCGTCCCTGCCGCGTTGAACACAGGTGCAACGGCCGTTTTGCTGCATCCGTCCATCCTAGCTCATCAGTATACAATACTTGCACTGAAGTTATATTTTCTATATAAGTTAGTGGATATATGGATTGAGATTTGGTAGCTATTGCACCATGCAAAACCACTTTTGACCGCTTTTGATGGAAAAAGATGAAAAGTTCAAAAAGTTATTTTTAATATCAACCAATTGGATAAAAAATTTAAATTTTTAATATTTTTATCACTTTACCTTTACCTTCTTGATTCTTTTCTTCTACAAATGATGTAATAACTAAGGGCTATTGCACCTTATCTGAATCCGTTAGTGGAGAAGCTTCATAGACACCTCTTTCTCTTTCTTTCTTGCTTTATATTGCTCTCAGCACTATTGCACAGAATTGCTTTTTTCATCATATATGCTCTTATTATTGTTGCACTCAATAATCCCTACAATCATTCCACTTATCATGAGTAGTATTTATTACACATACTAATCCACACGCTCTTATGTTCACATACCAGAAATAAACCGAAATTGTGATTTCAAGTCATGATTTGTGGATTAGGGTATGTTTAACTACATTTTCCCTTCCACTCATATACTTCTCTTCCTCACCTCCTTGCAACAACCACCATAACAGCCTCTCAACCTCCCTAGTTCTCTCCTCTCTTACTCTCTCAAATGGCTCCTTAGTCTATTATCTTCCTTATTTTTGAGTTGGTATTACTATTATCACTCTCCTATCTCTCTCAAGCAATCAATAATAACCAGCAGTCTTAGTTTTTCACCCTTATGAAAGAGTCTGTCTCAGGGAAACCCTTGGCTGAGTGGAATGTCTCAGCTGAAGGAAAGCCACACTGCAACTTCAGTGGAGTTAGCTGTGATGATTAAGGCTATGTTGTCAAGATTGATGTCACTGATTGGGCACTTTTTGGTCACTTCCCAGCAGATGTATGCTCTTACTTGCCAAAGTTGCGTGTACTCCGTTTCAGCAACGACGGATTCATTGGCAGCTCTCCTAATAGCCTCGTCAACTGCTTGGTCTTAGAAGAGCTATTATCATGAAAAACGTGAATCAAGCTGGACCACTCCCTGATTTTCACCCTTGAAATTTTTAAAAACACTCGATTTGTCAGAGAACCGTTTTGGGGGTAACTTCCCCCATCTCAGTAACTAACCTTACCAATCTTGAGGTGCTTAACTTCAACGAAAACGAGGGCTTCAACTTCTGGCAACTTCCCAAGAATATTTCTTCAAGGCTGAAAAAGCTCAAACGTATGATCTTGTCAGCATCCACGTTGCAAGGTCCAATCCCTGCAACAATAGGAGACATGACATCCCTTGTTGATCTTGAATTTAGTGGAAATTACCTTGTGGGTCAAATTCCAAAAGAGATTGGATTGTTGAAGAACTTGCAACATCTTGAGCTTTACCACAACCTACTTAATGGAAACATGCCAGAGGAGATTGGAAATCTGACTGAGCTCATAGACTTGGACATGTCAGTGAATTGGTTAATGGGCAAGATCCCCGAATCCATTTGTCACCTTCCAAAGCTCCAAGTCTTGCAGCATTACAACAACAGCCTTGGAGGAGAAATCCCAGGTGTGATTGCAAACTCAACAACCTTAAGTAACTTCTTTGTCACTTTATGACAATTTTCTGACAGGTGAAGTTCCACAAAATCTGGGACAATCATCATCTATGGTTGTTCTAGACCTGTCAGAAAACAATCTTAGAGGTCCTTTGCCAGCGGAGGTTTGCAAGGGAGGTCAATTGCTTTACCTTCTTGTCCTTCAAAATATGTTCTCTGGAAATTTGCCTGATAGTTACACAAAATGTGAGTCTGTTTTACGGTTTGGAGTTAGTTAATAACCTTTTAGAGGGGTCTATGCCTCAAGGACTTTTAAGTCTTCCCCATACTTCACTCATTGACTTGGCTTACAATAATTTTACTGCTCCTCTACCTATTACAATTGAATATCCCAGAAACTTGTCACAACTGTATGTACAAGTAAACTGGACTTCAGGTTTTATACCTCCTAGTATCTCTCGAGCATCCAACCTGATAAAACTAGATCTTAGTAATAATCTCCTGTCTGGCCCAATACCTTCTGAAATTGGCTATTTGGAAAAGCTAAATTTACTGCTGTTACGAGGCAACAAGCTCAATTCTTCTATCCCAAGTTCACTTTCTATGCTAAAATCTCTCAATGTTCTTGATCTCTCCAACAACCTCTCGACTGGAAGCATCCCAGAAAGCCTATCTGAATTGTTACATAACTCCATCTACTTATCAAACTATTTCCTTTCTGGTCCAATTGTTACCCCATTTGTCCACAAATACCAAACTCCATCAAGGTAATTGGGGTTCCAAAATTTGCAATTTGGGGTTCAAGATGATTTTCTGCCATCCGGCCCATCCCCGTCATTGTGATTGCTGTAACATGGAGCATTACTGTGTAGTGGATGAGACTTGAGGTTAAAGTAAAATTATCAGCTAGAGCCACATGTAGCATTTTATGCTTGTAACTTGAGAATGAAACTTAATGTAAGAAAAAAGAAAGTGATGGGTCGGGAACAGCTTTAGTATTTGAGTTTGTTAGGGTCAGATCAGAGATCATATTAATTGTTGGCTAATTAAAACTCTTTCATGTACTTGATTTGTAAGTTTTGAGTGTCTAGATAGTGGTTGAACTTGAATTATGATGTTCTTATTCAAATTAAGTTGAATTGGAAATAATTGATTTCTTTGAAACAAGGTCTAGCAAAAGACGAAAGCTTTTTTTTTTTTTTTAATGAAAGAGACAAAAGTAAAAATTAAAAAACACGGAATCAAGAATATATATAACATATATTCCTCAAAATATATATATATATATATATATATATAACATAATAATAACTCTCCACTTAAGTTAGAGGAAAATAATTATTTATTTGTCCAACTACTCAAGCAACATGTTCATATTTTATTACTATTATTTTAACTTTAATAATTTGTGTTTCCTCTTTTTAATGACTTGTAAAATAGTTGAAGTTGATTTTCTTAAACATACATATATAAACCATAAGATAATTTATTGCAAAATATTTTAAAATGCACCGCACATTACACGGAACATTTGCTAGTTATTCAATAAATGAGGACAAGTAATACAATTAAACTTAATATATATTCAAATTTCATAAATAAAAAATAGGTCTCAAAAATATCAAAATAAACCAAACTAACAAATATAAACTAAGCTTTAAAATCCAAAATAATAAATTTAAATTACACATTTTTTAAACTATTACTAGTGTTGGTTGAGTCAAGTTATTCTGGTTAAAATTTTATCAACTTGAATCTGACTCAACCTAAGTTCAAAAAAATTTAGAACCAACCTATCAATCCTGGAAAAATCAACCCATGGTGTCTAGTTGATGGGTTGAATGCACAAACCTTACACGGAATCCCCTCGTGCATTATTGTAAAGTGAAAGAGTTAGTCTTCCCATTATTATTCATGGAATTATACATGTATTGCACTTGTGACATAATTTAGGAATCCTATAACGCCTTAAATCTTCAAGTAGTGGCTCTCTATGACAAAAAAGAACACAGAAACCAGCAAAGTGAAAAGGAAGCAAGTCAGTACCCTATTAATTTAACTTTAAATTAAAGATAATAATTTTGAAAACCTATATTCTTTTAGGAAAATATTGAAGTTATTACCAATTTTAATACAATAGACTTACAAAATGAGGTTGTGTAAAATATATGAAACCTTTCAAGAGTAAAAATTGATTTTCTATATTCTTAGTAGCTTAAAAAAAAAAAAAAAAAAAAAAAAAAAAAAAAAAAAAAAAAACAAACAACAAAAACAAAATTCTTATCTTCATAATCCTTCAAATGTGACAAAGGAAATTATGATAAGATCATCATATTTTAATAAACGTAATTTTAAATTCCTCAAATAACCAAACATATGCAAAACCACAATCATTAAAAGTTTGACATATTCAACTATATGCCTTTTTTCATCTTGGATCCCTTTAGGTAGTTTTTTGTTTCCAAGATCTCAAACAATGGAGTGCAAAGTTTCACCCTTTTCTTTTCTTTTCTTTTCTTTTTTGAGAAACAAGTTTCCCCCTTTTCAAAGTAAGAATTTGACAATTTTAAGAAGGCATTATAGAGTAACATGAAGCTGTATTGAAAAGAGAAAACTTGCCTTGACAAAAATTGTTATGTGGAATAGTTATTGAAAGTTTCTCTTAATGGATAAAAAATATCACCTTACAACGTATACACACCCTTGCAAATACAATTTCACAGAGTAGGATTATAACAAGACCTTGAATCAGCTATAGAATTTGAAATTCCTACCCTAGCTCCAAGGGATTCTTCCACCCAATAATAGTCATTATTTCAATTGAAAATATACATGCAATATGGAGTTTTAACTTCAAATGTCTAAACTAAAAGAGACCCTTCCATGATGGTAACAGCTTTTCCTCGCAGTAGTACTCTCTGGTTTTGTTCGTCTAGATGAATGTTTAGTACTCCGCTTCTAGCTGATGCCTGGAAACATTGTAAATTAATATGACAAACACAAAAATACAATTATGAGTTTGCGATAGACATGGTGAAAAATACCTGATATGCAACAAGATCACACTTCCCCAGTTTTTTGCCCCAGTATGGTGCTAGTGTACAATGTGCACTCCCACAAACAGGATCCTGAAACACAAGTAGTATACCTTTATTGATATCACAAACTCACCTATTTGGTACTGCATACCTAGTATCATCAAAGTGCTAACGATCAAAGAACTTGGGACCTTACTAGAAAATGTCAAGTAGGTTTTGGGTTCCAAATAATTGAAATGTTATTGAATTATCAAACAATAAATATAACTCATATAAGAACTAGTAAGCTATCCAATGTATGAAGCATATATTCTTTAAATGCTGGCTGTAAAGATAATGAAGTTAAATAACATATCTTGCTTGTTTATGGCAATAGCATTATCATCATAATTCCATTCTGTAGGCAATGATTTACATTAAAAATTATTGAACTTACAAAAGTCCCTTCCACAACCTTTTGAATTATGAATCTCAAGTGATCATGCTAACAAAATTATAAATACACTATTAACACAGTAAAGAGATGCAATAGATATTTAGCTATAACGTCATGCACTTCACAAACATTGCAATTGGTTGAGACCAAAGACTGACAAATTTTACCTCATTGATCCCAAGTTTTGGCCAAAAGATCCGACTGTAAAAATCAAACCCAGATCCTGAGGGAGCAGCCCCTGAAACAATTATCCCCAGTCCAGGACATTTACGTATAGCATCAAACTCTGGCTGTATTTCAATTACACTTTCTCCTGATGGGAGTACAACCTGCAAAATTGATAAGCTTGACTCTTTAAGTACTTAGAAAGTAGTCATGAATCAGTAAAAAATATGATGTTGCTCCATTAAGAATCATTTTAAAACACAAGGATTAGAACAAATATATTAACCAACCACACATCTAAGTCCAATGATTCGAGCAAGAAAGTCATGATTCTCACTTACCGATGAGACACCAACTCATTCATGCATGTCATTTATTTTAAGCAAAGATTAATCTTTTGAAAGTTTTGCAATGCATATGTACAACAACAACAAAGCCTCCCAAAAGATAATGGACTAAAGATAATTACGATACTAACAAATGTATAGAAGAAAAAGAAAACAATTATAAATTGGAATAGAGCATTACAAAGAGGGCATCTGAAGTAGTAATTTTCTTTATATCAATCACAGAAGCACCATTCAAGGCACTGGAAATTGATGAAACTTCTGCAGAATTGACATCAATTGCTGGAACAGTAGGAAAATTCAATTCAATAAGAAAGCACTCTTGCGCTTCACCATTCTGAATATCTGAACTATCAGATGCCTTAATTTCAAGGAACTTCTTAGCAGTTAGAATTCCGGATAGTGTGACAAACTCAATAATATTGGAATTCACCAAACCAGATGAAAACAATGTATGTGCAGCTGCCAATGTAGCATGGCCACAAAGCTCAACCTGCCAAAAAGGCATCCAATATAATTATTAATAATCACTTCTGATCAAGAATTTGCTAACACTTACCTACAAGATCAAGACACACCAATTAGAATCCAAACTATGGCAATAATCGTATTATATCACAATAAATCGTATAGCAAAACACTTACATGCAATTAGATCATGGTGTGATGCTCAATTTTATAAGTACACAACCATAAATACAACAAGGTATATCTAATCCTATAATAATTGAATCTAACTGTGATAATGCACTTAAATCACATTCAAGTAAAATCATACTCTCTATCACAATTTTTAAAGAAAAAAAAAAAAGTATAATAAACCATTTATCATTATTTAGCCCTTATTCTAGCATTCTACCTCGTTTGATCTAGACATTCTCTAAATAAGTAATAAGTGAGGCAAAATATGTAGAATTGTCCAATACACTATTATAATTGTTATTATAATTCTAACACTTCTGCTTACAAGTGACTTAGACTCCATCTTAATGATTCACCATAAGAAAATTATAAAACAAGATAAATTACTACTTTTTTTTAAAAGGATGTATTATTCTAAAGATCTAAAATTAAAATAATTTAGATGAACTAAGAACACCCCACTAAGGCAAATATTAAAATTCAAAGGGTAGCACTTAGAAACAAATACTTTTTTTTAAAGAGTGGAAGTGAAATTAAGAAGTGACACCTCAGCTACAGGAGTGAACCATCTGATATGGAACCTAGGATTGGGTGACTTAAGAGAGTCGGATCCTGTGTCAGTGAGGCGAGTCAAGTAACAAGTCATGGAGATGTTGAACTCAGCTGCCACAGCTTGCAGCCATTGCTCATCTCTCTCTTCCTCTAATAAACACACTGCTGCTGGGTTCCCCTTGAAAGGTGAGTCAGTAAACGCGTCCACCTGCCAAGTCCCACTACAAACTCAGAATCCTATTCATAAATATATAAGACATACATACATATTACACAGATAGAGAGAACTGAGAAGTACCACATAGTACTTGACAGGTTTCTTTGCCATGTTCCTGTGATGTGACAGAATTTCAGAGGAAGTGAAAATGAAGTTGAGTTGTAGGTTTTGTCTTTCTTGTCTTTTCAGAAGTCCAGAACAGAGATTGGTCAACACAGTCAGCTGGTTTGGTCTCAATTGACAGCTGCAATTTCTTTAGTAAATTGAAACACATGGTAATGTCAAATGGAATTTTTTTTCTAAATAGCAATAAATATTAAAAAATTTAGTTAATTGTCAAGTTTTAAAACAATGTTGAAAACTAGCATCTCGAGTGTCTAAAACTCGAGTTCCAAGATAAAAATCGAGTTTTTAAGCCTCGATTTGTATGTGGATGGGAAAAAATCAATCTGAAAATCGAGTTTTAAAGACTCGATTTCCACAAATTGAATAAAAACGCCGCTATAGGTATATAAAACGTCACTATAGGGCTTAAAAACGCCACTATAGGACTCCCTAAACCTATACTTAAAAAAATTTTTTGCATAAAAACGCCACTATAGAGATTTAAAACGTCACTGTAAGACTTAAAAACGCCACTATAGGTGAAATTTTTTTTGCATGAAACTCGAGTTTTAAAGACTCGAGATCTACGTGGCATTTTCACACTCGCCAAGCGAGTCTTTTGAACTTGAGTTCTAATAGGATCTCGAGTTTCTAAAACTTGAGATGCTATTTTCCTTTATTGTTTCAAACGTTGTCTAACTAACTATATACAATCCTTTTGCACTACTATTTTGCACATTACCTCTGTCAAATGTAATCGTCCTTTTTGTCTCAACCAAAAAATATATAATATATGACTAATAATACCGTAACAAATTATTTTACAATATTTTTATAAATTGGTTTTCATTTAAACCTACTATTAATATCACATTTTTATTTACTAATAATCACTCACCACATCAACAATTTATAAAATAATTTGTATCTCTAGCATTATTTAAAATATATATATTATTATTCTATGAACATAATTTATTGGGTAATTTTGTAAAGATGTCAAGAATTTATTCCCTAATTTGGATGAGGTCTCAAGCATTTAATTTTGTCAATTAAAATCCTGAAGTATGAAACTATGTTCATTTGAAACTCATGTTCATATTTGTTATTCATTAATAGTAGTAGTTATGAATTGAAAAATGAGAAATTATTGATAAAACTTTTTGTAAGGACAGAATTTGGTTCCTAAGTACAAAAGGTAAAAGGATCTAGGCCTAAAGAGTCCAATATAATAAATTTGTAAAGAGTGTGTTAGAAAACTAGGCTCTAATGAGTTGGGTAACAACTATAATGGATTCAAATGAGAATAAAGTAAAGATAGACTGGTTTTATCTAAAGAAAATCGCTTTCGGCACAATCGTCCTCACCACATTAGCAATTTGTAAAATAATTTGTATTTCTAGCATTATTTAAAATATATATATATTATTATTCTATGAACATAATTTATTGGGGAATTTTGTAAAGATGTCAAGAATTTATTCCCTAATTTGGATGAGGTCTCAAGCATTTAATTTTGTCAATTAAAATCCTGAAGTATGAAACTATGTCCATTTGAAACTCATGTTCATATTTGTTATTCATTAATAGTAGTAGTTATGCATTGAAAAATGAGAAATTATTGATAAAACTTTTTGTAAGGACAAAATTTGGTTCCTAAGCACAAAAGGTAAAAGGATCTAGGCCTAAAGAGTCCAATATAATAAATTTGTAGAGAGTAGGTTAGAAAACTAGGCTCTAATAAGTTGGGTAAGAACTATAATGGATTTAGATGACAATAAAGTAAAGATAGACTGGTTTTATTTAAAGAAAATCGCTCTTGGCACAATCGTCCTCACCACATCAGCAGTTTGTAAAATAATTTGTATCTCTAGCATTATTTAAAAAATATATATTATTATTATTCTATGAACATAATTTATTGGGGAATTTTGTAAATATGTCAAGAATTTATTCCCTAATTTGGATGAGGTCTCAAGTATTTAATTTTGTCAATTAAAATCCCGAAGTATGAAACTATGTCCATTTGAAACTCATGTTCATATTTGTTATTCATTAATAGTAGTAGTTATGCATTGAAAAATGAGAAATTATTGATAAAGCTTTTTGTAAGGACAGAATTTGGTTCCTAAGCACAAAAGGTAAAAGGATCTAGGCCTAAAGAATTCAATACAATGAATTTGTAGAGAGTGGGTTAGAAAACTAGGCTCTAATAAGTTGGGTAACAACTATAATGGATTCAGATGACAATAAAATAAAGATAGATTGGTTTTATCTAAAGAAAATTGTCCTCGACACAATCCGAGAAGATCAGTTTTTGTATATATCTCTTGAATTTGATTACAAGCACAGTTTTTGTCGCTACAGTGTTTTTTTTTTTTTTTTTTTTTTTTTTTTCTTAATTCTCTAATCCCTTTCCCTCATGATCTTTTTTCTATTTTATACTATCTTCTTTCTTCCATCTCCACCTTCCACATGTAGATTAGATTGTTGGTATTGATCCTTGTCCCATCACCACCTTGTTAAAGTCTTTAGGAGTAGCTGTAAGGCTGAAAATTACTGTTCAGGTATCACTTCCTCATTAATGTGGCCAGAGAGTTAGTTACAGAGTATTCAATATGGTGATAGCAGCTTTCTCTTAGATATATCATACATTTCATTTGTCCTGTGCTTTCATGATGTATATCCTTATCAATAGAATCTCCTAGAACGTTGTTTCTAAATAACAGACCGCACCTTCTGACCTTTACTTTGCTCAGCCGAGGAAGCATCCCTTCTCGAACCACCTTCTTGGACCATCATGACTAGACCCCTTTCTTTACTCATTAATGCCGACTTCCATAATAACGTTTACCCATCCTCAGCTTACTAGGCGTCCTCGGACTGAGCCCCCAGCCCAATATATACTGTTGGGCCTATCATCCCTACTCACATAATCAGTTTTTTTGACAATTAATTTCTCGCTAGAAGTGAAACTTTCTTTTTTTCAATTGGATCTTTCTCTCTCTACCCTTTCTATCAAGCCAAATTGATTTATGAAAATTCTAAGGTTTTTTTTTTTTTTTTTTTGAGAGAGATGAAAAGTCTAAGGTGAAACTCAAAGTTCAATGTTTGATTTTTGCTGATTTTTCACTTTTCTCTATTCCATTACTATCCAAAATAACAAAAACAAATAACAAAAAAAAGTTTCAAATTAAAAAATTTTTATAAGTTTGAAAACTCATTTGACAAAATTAAGAACCTAAGACATATTTTGAAGTTGCGCATAAACTTGGGGCCTTTTATGTAATTTTCTATAATTTTTTCACAATTTATTATTAGTATAATATCATATTTATTTGACTATCATTAACACCAATTATAAGTTAATAACATGTTATTCATTATAAGTTTTTATATATATATATATATATATATATGCTTTCTCTATTTCATTTTGGAATGCACAAAAATATGGTCAAATTAACAAAAAGATAAAAAGGAAAGAAAGAACTAAATTTAAAACAAGACGAGAAGGTATTTTATGAAACAGTCTCATGAGATAATTTTACTAGCAAGACCCGTTATAAACCAACCCTATCCATCTACCAGCAAATACCCCACATCCTTTTCACTAAGAATCACAGATTGCAACTCTTAAACAAATAAAACAGTCACAGACTCTACAGATTCTTAGTCCCAAAGCTGCTTTTGACAGCAAATCATTGGTTCCACTACTACCATCCTTGCAATTCCACAAATCTGCTATCCTACCATCCCTCAATCCCCCATATCTCCCCATTACTGTCCTTCCCATACACTTACTGAGACACCCTCCATCCTCTTCATTTGCTACTTCAAACTCATAATCCAGGTTCTTCAAAATCTTTACCTCCCATCACCTTAACATCCAGCTCCTGACTTCTTTTCACCAAAACAACTCAACCACATAGTAACCATCACCAGAGTATCTTTCCCCAGGGCATAACAGCCAACACATCCCAAACTTACAAAGCCACTCTATTCCAACTCATAATCACCATCTTCTTATCATAATAAACCTCAGCCCAAAAAAACTCAGCAAAAATACAACATACCATAAACGTCCCACTACATATACACATCCCAAGCTCCTAAAAAAGAGACCTCATCCATCAATTTTTCAGACACTAACCGAAAAAACCAAAATTTCACCATGGCAGAACAAGTTGAAGAGATGGAGTCACTGCTACAACAAACTGAAGCCTCAGTTGCAGTGAGGAATGCATAGTGCTGCACTCAAAGCCAGGAGACATCAAAAAGGTTAATAATCAAAAATTGATGGGCAATATCATCAGTGATATAGTTGCTAACAAAGGCAAGACTATAACCACAATGGGAGAAAATGTTTTCCTAATCCATTTTGCCCCTGAAACAGACAAATGAAGAATTATGTCTTCAGTCTGCGGGAATATAGATGGTAGCCACCTAGTTCTCTTAACAGTTGGGGAAAAAATTAGGTTGTTCTAAAAATTCAAATCTTACTGCAAACTCTCTAGCTAGTTGGGCTTTTCTAGTAATTTTAATGGAACACCCTCCATCTCCTTTATCCCTCATTTTTTTTCGGGTATATCTGATGGAGATGAGTCACATTCCCCATGTTGTGGAATACTACTTCTTATTTATACATCAAAAAGAAAGACCTTAAATCAGCAATCGAAACTGAAATTTCAACTCCAGCTCCAGGGAATACTTCTTCCCAGAAATAGTCATTTATTTCAATTGTAAAAGACATGCAATACGGAATTTCACTCCAAATGTCTAAACTAAAAGAGACCCTTCCATGACAGTAACAGCTTTTCCTCGCAGCAGCACTCTCTGGTTTTGCTCATCTAGATGAATGTTTAATACTCCACTTCTAGGTGATGCCTGAACAAAGTAAATACTGTAAATTAATATGATGAAGACAACAATTACAATGATGAGTTTGCATGCACTAGGGATTTTGAGAATACCGCAAATGCAACAAAATCACATTTCCCAAGTTTTTTGCTCCAGTATGGTGCTAGGGCACAATGTGCACTCCCACAAACCGGATCCTGAAAGACAAGTGATATATATTTATTGCTTAAATCCCACTAGTTTTCACTTCAGTTGTAGATAAATTATTGGAGGAGAGCTTTTGTCCCCACTTTGATACTGCATATCTAGCATCATCCAAAGTACTAATGATCAAAGAACTTGGGACCTTACGGGGAAAAAGTCTAGTGGATGTTATGCAGATCTTTTGGGTTCCAAATAAGTAAGAAATGTCACTGAATCGTCAAAAGATAGACATAAGAACTAGTAAGCTATCCAATGTATGAAGCATTTATTCTTTAACATGGTGAAATTAGAGGGAGGAAAAGAACTGTAAGTAAAGATAATGAGTTTAAATAACATCTCTTGTTTATTTTCAGCAAGAGCATCATACAGACGATGATAATTCATAAAACATTATTGACCTTGTAGTAAAAAGACCCCTCCACAACTTCTTGAATCATACATAAAAATATATTATTAACGTAGTATAACATCATGCACTTCACAAACATTGCAAATGGTTGAGACCAAGGGCTGAAATATTTTAGCTCATTGACACCCAATTTTGGGGCAAAGAATCGATTGTAAAAATCAAACCCAGACCCTGAGGGAGCAGCCCCTGAAACAATGATTCCCTTTCCGGGACATTTACATATAGCATCAAACTCTGGCCGTGTTTCAACCACACTTTCTCCTGATGGGAGCACAACCTGCAAAATTGATAAGCTTGACTCCTGAGTACTTATGAAGTAGTCATAAATCAGTAGAAAATATGGCATTGCTCCATAAGGAATCATTTAAAAATACAAGGAATGGTACAAATATTCCAACCAACCATGCATCTGTGTCCAAAGATTTGAGCAAGAAAACCATGAATGAGACACCAAATTGTTCATGTCATTCATTTTAGGCAAACATTAAGTTTTTGAAAGTTTCACAATGAATATTTCACTAAAGATAATTAAGATACTAAGGTATTGAAGAAAAATAAAATAAATATAAACTGGATTAGAACATTACAAAGAGGGCATCTAAACTAGAAGTTTTCTTTATATCAATCACAGAAGCACCATTCAAGGCACTAGAAATTGACGAATTTCTTCAGAATTGAAATCGATTGTTGGAACAGTTGGAAAATCCAATTCAATCAGAAAGCACTCTTGTGATTCACCATTCTGAATATCTGAACTACTAGATGCCTTGGTTTCCTGAAACTTTTTAGCAGTTAAAATTCCGGATAGTGTGACAAACTCAATAATGTTGGAATTCACCAAACCAGATGAAAACAATGCATGTGCAGCAGCCAATGTAGCATGGCCACAAAGCTCAACCTGGCAAAAAGGAAATCCAATGTATATTATTTATTACTTCTGATCAAGTATTCACTACCACTTAGTATATCATAAACACCTCAATTAGCTAAAGATTAAGACACACACCAATTAGAACCCAAAGCACAGAACTAATTGTATCATATGACTATAAACCAAAACAAAACACTTGCATGCAGTTAGATTATGGTATGATCAATGATGTTCATTTTTATAAGTAAACAAACAATCATAAACACAACAAGGTCTATTAATCCTATAATTGAATTTAACTTTGATAATGCACTTAAAAGTTAAATCACATTCTAGTAAAATCATAATCCTTGTCACAAAATTTAAAGGACAAAAAAATTATAATAAACCATTTATCATCATTTAATCCTTATTCTAGCATTCTACCTCACTTGTGTGATCTAGACACCCTCTAATAAGTGAGGCCAAACACATAGAATTGCGCAATACACTATTATTCTAACACTCATGTGGCTCATACTCCACCTTAATATGTAGGGCCCATTACTTGAAATTCTAAAGACCAAAGAGTAATGATAAATATACAATTAATTTTTCTACATAAATCTTATAGACTAATGTGTTAGTAATCACAAAAAAGTAATCAATATATTATTTATCATATCTTTGAAGTGGCAACAATCTCATTCATCCCCACGTCAATAGCATTACCATTTTCCAATTGTAAAACATGATCAACTACTAAACAATATTAAAGCTTAAAAGCTAATAGGAAGTACCCAATTTAAAATTTTTAACTATTATTCTAATGATCTAAAATTAAAATATAATAAGATGAACTAAGAACACCCACAAAGGCAAATTATTAAAATTCAAAAGGTAGCACTTTGAAATTTTTTCTAATTTATTTATTTATTTTTTTTTTTTTTTTTTTTTTTTTTTTTAATTGGAAGTGAAATTAAGAAGTGAGACCTCAGCAACAGGAGTGAACCATCTGAGAGAGTTTTTAGAAGCAGTGAAAATGGAGTTGTTGTCACTTTTTTTTTAGATGTATATGTAACATTGGTCATCAACGCACATCAGCAGGTTGAGAAGGAATCTGGTGTTATAAGGTCACATGGCCTTTGGTGGATCTCACGCCTATGGGGTCCACAACTTATGTGTTATAGACTTGTGTATAGGGTCACATGAAGGAGAAGACAAAGATTACAATTAAGTTTCAACGCACTAGAGATAAGCAACAAAATCACACTTCCCCAGTTTTTTGCTCCAGTATGGAGTGAAGGCACAATTTGCACTCCCCGTAACGGGATCCTAAAAGAGAAGTGATAAGTAAGGAAACCCCACTAGTTCAATTTCAATTTTAGACAATAACAGAAAGAAGAGTTTTTTTTTTTTTTTTTTGAACTGAAAGAGGAGTTACTCTTTTTTTGGATCCCAGTCATAGGGGAATTATTTCATTGCAAAATACATGCAATATGGAGTTTTAACTCCAAATGTCTAAACTGATAGAGACCCTTCCATGACAGTAACAGCTTTTCCTCGCAGTAGCACTCTTTGGTTTTGTTCATCGAGATGAATGTTTACTACTCCACTTCTAGCTGAAGCCTGAACAGAATCACCAATGTCAATTAGTATGATGAAGACAACAACTACAATGATGAGTTTACATGCACTAAAGATAGGCAAGAATACCGCATATGCAACAAGATCACACTTCCCTAGCCTTTTGCTCCAGTACAATGCTAAGGCACAATTTGCACTCCCACAAACATGATCCTGAAAAGAAGTGAAACAGGAAAGTCGAAATCTCACTAGTTTCATTTCAGTTCTAGACAATTACAAGAAGGGGAGGTTCTTTTTTCTCATTTTATTTCTGCATTCTAGTGTCATCCAAGGTACAAAGTCATTACTTTATTAAAAAAATTAGATACAAGAATTACTCAGTTTTTCAACACATGAAGAAGCATCCTTTAACATGGCGACATTTGTTTGAGTAAAGGGTATTACTTAGGTCTGATAACATTCTATTCTACACAAGAGCCGTATTAAGTAAAGGGTATTACTTAGGTCTGATAACATCTCTCATTTGTTTGTTTTTTGCAATCAAATAATATTAATCAATTCATTATACAGGCTCTAATAAGTGCATTAAACTGTGTCAACCTTAAAGTCCCTCATGACTTGTTGAATCATGTATCCAAAGATGTTCAATGTTCATTCTAACATGATCAGAAACATGTTATTAATGCAATAAAGAGACCAAACAGAGATTGATAATATACCAAGTTCTTGAATAACATTACATTGTTTGAGACCAAATGCCAAACATATTTTACCTCATTGACCCGAAATTTTGGGCAAAAGAATCGATAGTAATAGTCAAATCCAGAATCTAGGGGAGCAGGCCCTGAAATAATTACCCCCCTTCCAGGACATTTACATATCAAATCAAACAGAGGTTGAAGTTCTACAACAGTTTCTCCAGATGAGAGTATTACCTGCAAAACATGATAAGCTTTTCAATGAATGAAACAACCAAGTGCTAGTTCCAAAATTATGGGATCGGTTATGATTCCTCAATAGACTAGTCAGGGTTTGATGAATTAGATACATCATTGAAATAAATAGAAATTTTCAATACAACTGAAACTTGCAGCTGAAGGGCTGCTACCACAGGAGCAGGATAAGCTTACAAAACACAAATGCTTACACATCAACTCCAAACATAAAAGGAGAAAAAACAACTAGACAACACATTACAGACCTTCAGCCATTCACTTTAACTATCACTTAGACCTTGGGGACACTAGAACAGATAGAGAAATTCCCCATTTTCCTCTAGCCTCAATTCTTGCTTTTACTTCTCTCTTAATGGATTGAATAATTCTTTATTCTATCTCTAAACCCCACCATGAAGGATAGCATTTTGTTGCCAAATGTGATGGATAGCAGCTGCCAAGGCTAATTTACATATCTCTGCTCTTATAGTTTTCCCATTCCAATGATTTTCCTCCCACAAAATCTTAGGAGAAACATGATAAGCATTACTTTAAGGTGCTTAATAAATATTCTAAAACCAGACAAAAAGATGCCATTTTTTCCTGTAAGATTCACTTAGACACACAACATTTAATAGACATACTACAACTTATTATACATCTAACCCAACAATTATGGCTGCAAATAAGAACGAGCCATGATTCCAATAGATCAACAAATCATACACAAGTTAGTACATATCATTCATTTTAAGTATATTTTATCGAAGATTTTTCAATGCACATATAACTACTATAGTTATGAACTTTGAAAGTTAAGTATGAAAGGAAAATTAAATCAAAGAGAAAATGTTAGGACACGTTACAATGAGATCATCTTCAGTTGCTGTTCTCTTTATATCAATCACAGAGGCACCATTCAGGGCTTTGGAAATGGGTGAAAACTCAGCAGAGTTGAAATCAATCATTGGGATGGTAGGAAAATCCAATTCAATAAGAAAACTCTCTTGTGACTCATGATTCTGAATATTCGAACCATCAATTGTTTGTATATCTGCAACCTTTCTAGCAGTTAATGTTCCAGATTTTGTGACAAACTCAATGACATCACAATTCAACAAACTAGAAGTGAAGAGTGTATGTGCAGCAGCCAGTGTAGCATGACCACATATCTTAACCTGCAAAAGCCCAGGTATCAATTATTCATTTGATCAACAATTCAATGCTAAATGACTTACAAGTAAATAAATAACGGCAAGATGTTCAATTTTGAAAGAAAATAAGCAATGTTAAGTACATTTAAAAGTAATTAATACTTGTATGAAATTTAAGTGATAAGCAATCTTAACTCAAACTCATTGTTAGAAATGGCAAGACATAGCTCTAAATACAATGTTGGAATAATTAAAAAATTAAGAAAGAGCATAAAGAATTCAAGTGGCACAAAAGATCTAAATACTTGTACTTTCATTTCCATACATGACTGAGGAAGCAAAAAACTCTCAAATAAGGAGATATATTTAGTTTAAGCATACTTAGCTAGTTAGCTGTTCTTGATAAAAATTTGGCGTCCCAAGTAATATAATTTTAAATTATAAATCCTATGAATTTTGAATTTCTTTATATTGTGATACGATTATTAACGAAAATTTGAGAGGAATGAGTATTTTTCCAACCCATTCCATTCTATTCCTCTCAATTTTGGAGAATAAAAATTTGAGGTGGTAAGAGGACGGAGAAGAATGAGTGTTCCTCTACTCATTTTATTCACTCCCACTTAAACTCTCAAATAAGGGAATAGACTTTCCATTTCCTCCATTAAAACTCTCAAATAAATATATCTCCTTTTCTATATATTATTGCTTCCTCAGTCATGTATGGAAATGAAAGTACATACCTCAGCAACAGGAGTGAACCATCTAAGACGGAACCGAGGATTGAGAGAGTTGGACTGAGTGAGGTGAGTCAAGTAACACGTGGTGGGGATGTTGAACTCGGCTGCCACCACTTGTAGCCACTCCTGGGTTCTCTGATCTTCCTCTAAGAAACACACCACTGCTGGGTTCCCCTTGAAAACTGAGTCAGTGAACGCGTCCACCTGCCAATACCAACTCAGACTTCCATTCATAAATAGATAACACATACATAAAAGATTATAACACACACACACAGAGTACCACATAGTACTTGACAGGTTTCATTGCCATGTTCCTGTGAGAGAATTCCTGATGCACTGAAAATGAATTTGTTTCTGTAAATATAAAATGGTCAACGGACATCAGAAAGCAAATTGAGGAAAGAATTGGATTTATAAGAAAAAACGAACTTGCCAACTTGGTGGCAGGGCCGGCCCTAGGCTTAGGCCAATTAGGCCTTTGCCTAGGCCCCCTTACTAGAGAAGACCCCAAATTTGGGGGGATTTATATATATATATATAGATATATATTTTTGGGAGATATTAAAATATTTTAGTTTATATTTTTTTTCACCATAAAGAAGGTTTAAAGAATTAAGTAACGTTAGACATAGAGATAAGACAATTTTAAACAAATAGGTCTTTACAAATAGATGTGTTACTAATCACAAGTAATTCAATTAGGAAAATGTTAAAAATACTATAAATTTTACTACATAACTTTTATTTATTTAATTATTTTTATACAAGATAAAAATTTTACTCTAGTCTAATCTAAGTGTATATATATGCGAAACTCTTTTCTAGAGACTTAAAACTTGGCCATTGCCCCCCACATCCCATAAGGTGTGTGGTGGTTTCCATAACTTTTATAATTTGATGTGACAATGAATATGATAGGTGAATTTCAACAAACTATTGAATGCATTTTTAAATGAATATTTGTGATTGGTGATATATCTTTGTAATTCTTATGTTGTAAATTTTATAATATTTCTAGTATTTTTGTAGCCTCATGTCATTGATCGCATTTATTACAACACCAGTTTGTAGTAAAATTTGTTATAATTTTAGCATTTTCTCCAAAAAAAAAATCATATTAAAAAGTAAAAAGAATGGATTTAAAAAAATATTATTATATAAATGCTAGTTAAATATTATTTAAGTGATAACATAAAGGCCCATTTAAAAATTTCA
Source organism: Quercus robur (assembly GCF_932294415.1). Lineage (NCBI taxonomy): Eukaryota > Viridiplantae > Streptophyta > Magnoliopsida > Fagales > Fagaceae > Quercus > Quercus robur. The sequence goes on along the minus strand of NC_065545.1, from coordinate 20,095,005 downwards.
CCTTAGGCCTCCGAAACGCTTGGGCCGGCCCTGCTTGGTGGTTTGTGTGTATATATATATTTAAAACTATTCCACTTCGTGTCCATATAAGACATTTTGGAAACCCCATAAACTAGATAGAATCTAACTAATTGACTACCTGTGGCTATGATTGTGAGCTGGTTGGTTTGTATGGGCAAAATTTGCCAAATAGTAACTTTTTAGAAAAAATTTTGCTATATAAGATGCGGATGAAACATTTTAGTAAGTTGGACTGTTTTTGAAACTCGAGTTCCAACCCATTCCCTCTTATTAGATGAAATCTGACATGGACCCAAAAAAAAAAAATGTGGAACTCGAGTCTAAAAAACTCGAGTTCCGTGTGAAAAATCTTGGAACTCGAGTTTCAGAGACTCAAGTTCCATTTTTTTTTTTTAAAAAAAAAAACAGTTTAATTAACTAAAATGTTTGACGCGCATATTATTCACCAAAAATTTTCTAAAATCAGTCTGAATAGCAAATTTTGCCGGTTTGTATGTATTCTCAAATCATATCACACGTGCAACATACATGAGTAAAGAGTAATGATGAAAAGGCTGTATTCGCTTCACTCCAAATGTACAAGGGGGTAAAGTGTAATATTGAAGAAATATCGAGAAAACTGATATATCTCTAAGTCCAAGGGAGTAAAGTGTATTTTTCAAAAACAAAATATGAAAAATATACTTATTCAATCGCATCTTATTGGTCTTTTATTCCAGTTTAACATATAAGCAATATATATTCCTAGGCCAATAGAGATATGTTAATAAATCTCCTAATTTACCCTTTATTTTATTTGAAATTTTAATTTTTTTAATTCAAATTTAAATTAATTTAAGAGAATTATTTTGAATATTTTACTTTTTCAAGAAAAGTAATAAAGTTATAACCAATTTTAGTATTCAACCTTTGTTTCATTTCAGTCCATTTGGTCATATTTCATCTACTTTGGTCTTATTCAGTCCATTTTGGTCTTGTTTGGTCCTCTTCCGTCCATAATGGTCCTATTCAGTCCACTTTGGTTCTATTTGGTTTGCTATGGTCCTATTCGGTCTATTCGGTTCTATTCGCCTATTCAGTGCATTTTGTCCACTTCGATGCTATTCGGTCCAATTCAGTCTTATTCGGTCAAATTTGTTCTTATTCGGTCCATAATGATTCTATTCGGTCCACTTTAGTTCTATTTGGTCCACTTTGGTTCTATTAGATCCACTGTGGTCCTATTCAGTTTAATTTGGTCTTATTTGGTCCATTCGGTCCTATTCAGTCCACTTTGGTTCTATTAGATCCACTGTGGTCCTATTCAGTTCAATTTGGTCTTATTTGGTCCATTCGGTCCTATTCAGTCAACTTTGGTTCTGCTAGGTCCACTGTTGTCTTATTCCGTCCTATTTGGTCTTATTTGGTCCATTCGGTTCTATTCAGTCCAGTTTGGTCCTATTTGGTTCATTTTGTCCACTTCGGTCCAATTCGGTCCTTGTAGGTCCACTTCAATTCTATTCGGTCCACTTCGGTCCTATTCAGTCCACTTTTGTGCTATCTGGTCTACTTTAGTCCAACTTGTTTACTTTGGTCCTATTCAGTCAACTTCGGTCCTATTCGGTCTGTTCTATCCACTTTAGTCCTATTTGGCCCTATTTTGTCCACTTTGGTCCAATTGGTCCAAATAGATCAATTTTGGTCCACTTCAATCTATTTAGACCACTTCAGTTCATTCCGTCTACTTTGGTTCATTTCGGCCCATTTTTGTGCGCTAACATAATGAGAAAATACAATTTTGGATTAATAGCACCTATTCTAAATCTAAATCTATTAAAAACATATATAAAGATCTCAAACTCATAAAATCTAAAATTTTAAGTATAATATTTATTGTTCCTACGCTCTTGTTGAGCCACATTAATGGCATTTTGAACCACTTTTGTCTAGCTAAATTTAAATGAGTCTTTTTAAACACGAAGGAAATGAATATACAAATGTAATCTTTAAGGCAGTTACTCATTTGTTTTAATATCATTACTTTAAAATGAATTGCATGAGGTTGATTATACATTCAAGCAAAACAAATATATATATATATATATATCTCTAAAAACTAAAGCGTAACATTTATTGTTACTTCGCTCTTTTTGAGCTACATTAGCATAGTATTTTGGTCAATTCAGTCCATTTTAGTCAACTTAGGTCCATTGTGTCCATTCACATGATATTTAAACCATCTAATAATATTAATAATCTAGAAGAACATTTTATACCAAGAGACTGAGGGAGACATAAAGAAATGGTGATAAAGTTTACCATAAAAAAATTATGATAAGGCGAAATGCTTAATAACATGTTATAGTTGATTTTTAAATAATTGTACTTACCCAATAAGATAAAATAAAATAACTGCAATATTTGTATGTATTTGCTAAGTATTAAACAAAACTAAGATCATTTTGTAAGGTTGATGCACATGATGTTTGAATATTTTTCCAGGTTACTAGTTTGTTCTAAATTCTTATAGAAAATCAATGAAAACTTAAGTTTTTAAAAAGCAAATGCAATCATTTTGTCTCCCATATCTCAAACAATGGAATGCAAAGTTACACCCTTTTCAAAGTAGGAGTTTGAAAATTTTAGGATGACATTATAGAGAAAAATGAAGCTGTATTTGAAAACTTTCCTTGACAAACATTGTTATGTGGAACAGTTATTGAAAGTTTCTCTTCAAGGGGGAAAAAATATCACCTTACAGCTATAGAATTTGAAATTCCAACTCTAGCTCCAGGGGATTCTTCCACCCCGTAATAGTCACTTATTTCAATTGTAAAATACATGCAATATGGAGTTTTAACTTCAAATTTCTAAACTAAAAGTGACCCTTCCATGATAGTAACAGCTTTTCCTCGCATTAGCACCCTCTGGTTTTGTTCGTCTAGATGAATGTATAGTACTCCACTTCTAGGTGATGCCTGAACAGAGTAAACATTGTCAATTAATATGACAAAGACAAAAAATACATGAGTTTGCGATACACATGGTGAAAATACCTGATACGCAAGAAGATCACACTTCCCCAGTTTTTTGCTCCAGTATGGTGCTAGTGCACAATGTGCACTCCCACAAACAGGATCCTGAAAGGCAAGTTATATAACTTTATTATGCAGATGTTTTGAATTCCAACTAAGGGAACTGTCATTAAATTATCAAACAATAAATATAAGAACTAGTAAGCTATCCAATGTACGAGGCATTTATTCTTTAAATGCTGTTAGTAAAGAGAATGAGGTTATGTAATATCTCTTGCTTGTTTATGGCAATAGCATTAGCATCATAATTCCATTCTGCAGGCAATGATTATTACATTAAACATTATTGAACTTTTTGAATTATCTCAAGAGATCATGCTAACAAAGTTATAAAATATTATTAAAACAGTAAAGATCTAGCAATAGATATTTAGCTATAGCATCATGCACTTCACAAACATTGCAATTGATTGAGACCAAAGACTGACAAATTTTACCTCATTGATCCCAAATTTTGGCCAAAAGGCCCGACTGTAAAAATCAAACCCAGACCCTGAGGGAGCAGCCCCTGTTGCAATTATCCCCATTCCAGGAAATTTACGTATAGCATCAAACTCTGGCTGTATTTCAACCACACTTTCTCCTGATGGGAGTACAACCTGCAAAATTGATAAGCTTGACTCCTGAGTACTTAATTAAGTAATCATAAATCAGTAGAAAATATGGCATTGCTTCATAAGGAATCATCTAAAAACACAAGGAATGGTACAAATATTCTAACCAACCACACATCTGTGTCCAAAGATCTGAGAAGGAAAGTCATGAATGAGACACTATATTGTTCATGTCATTCATTTTAAGCAAACATTAAGCTTTGGAAATTTTCACAATGAATATTTCACTAAAGATAATTAAGATACTAACTAAGGTATTGAAGAAAAAGAAAATAAATATAAACTGGATTAGAACATTACAAAGAGGGCATCTGTAGTAGTTTTCTTTATATCAATCACAGAAGCACCATTCAAGGCATTGGAAATTGAAGAAACTTCTTCAGAATTGAAATCAATTGTTGGAATAGTTGGAAAATCCAATTCAATCAGAAAGCACTCTTGTGATTCACCATTCTGAATATCTGAACTATTAGAGGCCGTGGTTTCCTGGAACTTTTTAGCAGTTAAAATTCCGGACAGTGTGACAAACTCAATAATGTTGGAATTCACTGAACCAGATGAAAACAATGCATGTGCAGCTGCCAATGTAGCATGGCCACAAAGCTCAACCTGCCAAAAAGGAAATTCAATGTATTTATTATTAACTACTTCTGATCAAGAATTCACTACCACTTATCATAAACATCTCAATTAGCTAAAAGATTAAGACACACACAAATTAGAACCCAAAGTACAGCACTAATCATATCATATCACTATAAACTGAAGCAAAACACTTGCATGCAATTAGATTATGGTATGATCAATGATGTTCATTTTTATAAGTAAGCAAACAATCATAAACACAACAAGGTCTATCTAATCCTATAATTGAATCTTTTTTTTTCTTTTTTTTTCTTTTTTTATTTATTTTTTTTTTTATGGGAATTGAATCTAACTTTGATAATGCACTTAAAAGTTAAATCACATTCTAGTAAAATCATACTCCTTGTCACAAAATTTAAAGGCGAAAAAAAAGTATAATAAACCATTTATCATCATTTAACCTTTATTCTAGCATTCTACATCACTTGTGTGATCTAGACACCCTCTAAGAAGTGAGGCCAAACACTTAGAATTGTCCAATACAAAATATTCTTCTAACACTTTCTCTCATATGTGGCTCATACTCCACCTTAATATGTAGGGCCCACCACTTGAAATTCTAAAGACCAAAGAATAATGATAACTACACAATTTTTTTTTTCCTGCATAAATCTTACAGACCGATGTGTTAGTAATCACAAAAAAGTAATGGATATATTTATTTATCATATCTTTGAAGTGGCAACAATCTCATTCATCCCCACGTCAATAGCATTACCATTTTCCAATTGTAAAACATGATCAACTACTACATGATCTAAAAGCTAACAGGAAGCACCCAATTTAAAAATTTTAACTATTATTCTAATGATCTAAAATTAAAATATAATAAGATGAGCTAATAACACCCACAAAGGCAAATTATTAAAATTCAAAAGGTAGCACTTTGAAACCTTTTCTAATTTAAATAATAATAAAAAATTAAGTGGAAGTGAAATTAAGAAGTGAGACCTCAGCAACAGGAGTGAACCATCTGAGATGGAACCTAGGATTGGACGAGTCAAGAGAGTCGGACCCAGATAGCCGAGTCAAGTAGCAAGTCTCGGCGATGTTGAACTCAGCTGCCACAGCTTGCAACCATTTCTCATCTCTCTCTTCCTCTAACAAACACACCGCTGCTGGGTTTCCCTTGAAAGCTGAGTCAGTGAACGCGTCCACCTGTACCCAATACACCCAACTCAGAATCCCATTCATAAATATCACATACATAACAGAGAGAGATAGAGAGAGGTACCACATAGTACTTCACAGGTAGCTTTGTCATGTTGCTGTGAGAGAGTTTTAGAAGCAGCGAAATTGGAGTTTGTTGTCAAAACATTTTCGTAGATTTATACGTAGCATTGGTCAACGCACATCAGCTGGTTGGTGAAGAGGCGTCCTCCACTCCTCCCTCGTACCCCACACGTGTGGGTCCACATGAGAGAGTTAGTAGGATATATAATGTATTTTATGATATCAGGTATGCATCCACATCAGTTGGTGGATAGTATTTTATAATATAAAAACTCCTTCATTTTACACATTTTGATCAAAAAATCTCCCTCATCAGTTGGTGGATAGTATTCTATAATATAAAAACTCCTCCATTTTACACATTTTGATCAAAAAACCTCCCTCATCAGCTCATGTAAAATTGTGAAAAGTCTTCTAAAAATTTTCCTGAACTACAGTAACCGTGTAAATTTACACGGTTACTGTAGCTCTTCTATAGATTTTTTTCTCTCTCCTCTCTCTTGCCTTATCAGACCCTCTCTCACCCACTGATCAATGCCAAGAAGAAGAAGAAGCAGCCGACCATCACAACAACCCAGCACCGCTAACCGCTAAGCACCACCACTGCAACACAGTACCGCCAACCACCACCACTGCAACACAATACCGGCAACCACCACCACAACAACATGGACACACCAAATCTAGATCCAAATTCATCAAACCCATATACAAATTCATATAAATAATCAAACCAAAATTGAAAAAAGAAGAAGGAGAAGAAGAAGAAAGAAAGAAGAAGATGCTGAAGAAGATGCCAAAATCACCATTTTCTCCGCCCAAAATTTTTGCTTTCTCCGCCCAAAATCCCTGCCTTAATCAAACCCAACCCAAAATCATCATTTATAATAAAAGTATAAAACCCAAATTGTAAAAGAAGAAGAGGAAAGAAAAAGATTCTCAAAAAAAAAAAAAAAAAAAGAAGAGAAGAAAGAGTGGCGGAGATAGAGATAAGAATAAGAAGAAGAAAAAGGGACAGGGGGTGTATTCAGATATAAAAGAAAGGTTGGTTGGGTTAGGTGGGAAATAATAAAAAAAAAAAAAGTAAGGAAAATATTATTTTAATAAAATTGTGTGTATAATAGATAAACTGATATGGATGTTTTATAAAAATGATGGTGTAAAATAGAAAAAGTAAGTATTTTGTATAAGATAGACGAAATCTTTTAGACACGCTGATACGGTTGCTCTATAGGGTTCACATGGCCTTGGTGGATCTCACATTCTCACCCCTTTTATGTGTTATTGGGTCACAAGACAACATGGGCTTGGGTGGATCTGGTTATGTACCAAGGAGACTCCTTTCGGCCTTATCTAGATCTAGTGCTTTTAGTTAAAGGGGTGCTGTCAAATGATTCTACACCGTTGTTATAGTGAATGATTTGCTCCTTAAAAAATAATGCATATGCAGGTCTATTTGGGATTCGGGTTCTACTTATTTTGTTGAAATTGAAAATTTTTTGTTAAAAGTACTATAAATAAAGGTAAAAGTTAGCTGAAATAGTATAATGAAACCTATGAATAGTACCAAAAAGTGCAATGAGACCCATATATAGTAACAAAAATAAACTGAATGGTGAAATAAATTGATAAAATTAATCATGTCAAACGGACACGTGATCATGGATTTCTATTTCATAAATGTCTAATGCTAGCACCTGGGTGTTTTGGCAAATTCAACACATCTCTCTCTGGTGTCATATCATATGTTAACACTATTCTTCAAATGAGCTACATTGTGACCAGTCACTAGAGTATCACCGCAATGAAGCTATATTTAAGTGAGCGTTTGGATAGGAATTATCTGCGTCTGGCGTTTTGTGTTTTCCTCTTCTTTCTTTTTCTTTTTTCCACGCGTTTCAGCTTTTAGGAGACAAATTTCACTATTCATGCACTGTTCACAGGATCTACAGCCACTTTATTCAAAAAAAAATATTAAAAATAGGTTCCACAATACTATTCACATATTTAAAAATTATTTTGTTACAATGTTTTCAATTTTCAGTTTTCCACGAAATAAGTTACATCCAAATGGAAGTGTAAAACAGTCTGCATTTATGAAGCGCTAGCGCTAGTGCTCAGTAAAGCTTTAGTTTTGTAGGTATGCAGATGCCTATGATGTGCAAGTGGTGGATCAAAGTAACTGCTGGAGAGTACCAGTGCAAGTGTCTAGTTGTGGAGGGACGCCGGCAGAGATGGTGCAAATGGGTTGGCTTTTTCCCATGCAGCAAAATCATGTTTTGGCAGGAAAAGTTTCTGCAGGTTGCAGTTATGCCATTTGCAACCGAATGGCAGACAGATGCCTGGCTGTTCGAAAAACATTAATCAAGGCTATAGAGCTTGGTTTTTGCAGACTTGTTTCAATAAGTTCTACAGGAGTTGAGGACCTCTTTTTGGGAAGGAAGGTTCCTTGGCAACTTCTTGTGCTGATTGAAGACGAAATTGGAGAATGCTATTGGTGTATAAATGTTGTGCATGGGAGAGTCACTGCAGAGGATATGGTGTACAAATGGTTCTGTTATAATATTGAGGGATCCATTCCTCTCTCTCTCTCTATGGAAAATGCACAACCATATTCAACTGCATATTGGTCAGAAATTGGGGGCAAAGAACAACATTTATTACAAGTTGTGTTGCCTCTCCCTTCCATTTTCTGCGGTCAACAACCCAACAACCCAAATAAAATTAATACAGCACTTGTTGACCATGTTATTTTATGAAGCAACCAACATTTGACATATTGGTCATTGTACAGAAAATAATTACAAGTAACCAATAAATTGAAAGTTCAAACTACACTACCCATCATAAACAATATCTTCTAAAAACAAATTACGTTAAAAAAAAATTTTACAATTTCCTTTATTGAGCCTAGGCCCTAGCCACAATCAACTTCTTTTGCTGATTAATGGGAATGAAGCATTCACAAGCCAGCTGTTCCAAAGCTACATGTCATTCAACTACTTTTACAGATAATTGGGGATGAATATGATACATATGCATACTTTTATAATAAAGTATGCTCTTATTATATTGACATGAATCTGTGCCCCCACCGGATGGAATCACCAAATTCCTTCCTTGGACATCCTCAGAAAATGTATCAGAGTGATGTTTGGGAGCTCAGCAACACCCTTTTTCTTCTTCGTTATCCTCGTCATCTTTGGTGATTCCGCATCCTTGGGCTCAGTCACCGTCACTGAGACTAAGTTGTAGAACTGTTTCAAGGACAGCATTCATGTATATTATACCAAGAACAACCTCAAAAAAAAAAAAAAAAAAAAAAAAACGAAAAAAAAGAAAGACAGATACTAACAAGAACACTTTGATGTCATACTTTCAACAAATCTTTTAACAATGCATTAACTGAACCAAGCAACTTCTTGGTCATGGTGAACCTTAAATTGATGGATGATTTTCTTTCTTTTTCCAAGTTTTAAATATAGTGGCAGCTAATAGTTGTCTTCCAAAACAAATTATTCCTCAATGTCTAGATAAGGAGCTCAGCAGCACCCCATAAATACCCATTTAGGATATGGTTGCCATACTTGGTCAGAAGCTAGTATAGCTCCAAACCTCAACATGAATTAAATCCTTCCAAATCCAGAATGATATAGTAATATTTGGAGAACATACCTCACAGACACCATGTAACAATAATCTATGAAAAGGATCTTGAACTCGTAGCTCTAGAGCATCCCTATCTCCACTGTCCATGATGAATGCTCGAATGCATTCCTAAAAAAGGAAAAGAAAATAAATTAGTTATTGACAACAAACAACATTAGTTAAATTGCAAACGATGTAGGTACCAAAAGTCCAATCCACAATTAATTGAGATGAAAGTATGCTAAGAATAAAATAGCTCTGACAAAGAAGGAAAACAAGAAAGTGGGCCATTAATAGAAAAAAGATGCAATTTGTGGGGAATTATGGACAGAAAACTGAACTGTAGCAGAAACTTTATAAAGAGACCAGCAAGATTGGGGCAGGCTGCGCTGAATACTTTTTTCCAAAATAACCAAGCAAAATAATCTTTAATAATTTGATAGTTTATTATTATTATTATTATTATTATTATTATTTGCAGATTATTGTCAAGAGTAGACACCAATTACATTAATCTTTTCTTTAAAAACACAAGAGGCAAAAATACTCTTTTTTTTTATAAGTACAAGAGGCAAAAATACTCATAAGTCATCATACCTTTATAAAAAGGAAATTTGCGTCTTATTAATCAGATATACCTCGTATCCCTGAACAAGTTCTGAAAGAAAGCTACGCCGAAGAGCCTCTCTTGTTTTACAATTAACTCTATGCCATGCGTTTAATACAGCCGTCTTATCAGCATCAACACGACCTTTCCTTTTTGTGGACAATCTTTCTGAGGCATCAATAATATTCGCCTACCAAAAAGAAATGGAAGCTAGAGTTGGAGCATGTTGCTACATTGCATGTAAGAATTGCACAACCGATAACACAAGTTACATACCATATGAAGTATATTAAAAGCATTTTATACACTCAAGAACAAATGTCTTTCTCAACATCAAATTACATACCATATGAAGTATATTAAAAGCATTTTATACACTCAAGAACAAACATCTTTCTCAACATCAAATTCAATAACATTGAAATGTGCTTTAGAGAAGCAAAAAGACCTCTTTATCCATGTCTATATTCCTAAATTTGTCCCACTCTCCAACATTAGTCATGCAAAATGGTGACAGCGGTACGTCATCACCTGTAAAATGAATTTCATATCAATATTAATATGAAACATGATAAAACAGTAATGGCCATAAAGACACATCTGTAAAGTGGGAGTTTGTGAGTTCAAACCCGCTTAAAAGTACCAAAGCCCAAGGGGTTTAGTAATAAGGGTACAAGATTCAATATTTCAATTACTATGTAGCGATAAAGTAGTTTCCAGATATTACTTCCCTTATCTGTAGCTCGCTTCTCACATTTTTCAGAACACGTTACATATAAACGAGTAACAGCATCAAGTTCAGAACATGTTGAGGCTTAATCATATATCTTTCATGAATGCACAGAATAGTAGTTATTGCCCATAATAATAAAGGAAAATAATATGGTTGATTTTATTCATATATATAATTACCAAAAGGTGGTGGTGCAAACAAGCCTCTAATTTCTTCTGCATTTAAGCGAGGAACAAGTTCCATAAGAAGACGATCATTTAACCATCTGCGAGACCGTCGGTTGCTAACCTGCAAAGTAAAAAGAATTAGCATTAACATGACATGCAAACTTTTAATGGGATCAAAGTATGACTTTCCAATAATGGTCAACAGCATGATACTCTAGAAGAATAAATACAATCATGATGAGGATTTAAAGAAAAAGGCAGGTGGGACATTTGGAGAAGCTATGATGAGCAGCACAAATCCTAACAAGAAAAGTTTCCATGTAAAGGATTATTGGAACTTCTTGACCTCCAAAATTACTCAAGTTGCCATTTTGATCACTTGGTTTAAGTTAGAATTCCATGAAAAGTAAAAATATATGAGTCAATCTGTAACATAAGATAACTGTGACATAGTCTTGTGGAATACACCAAATGCCTCCATTGGGATGTGCATATATTAATGAAAATGAACAATTGTTCCACCCACAAATAACAAATTAATAAACCAGAGAGCTATACTAATTTCATCCAAATTTGAGATTCCAAGATGAAAAAGAGTCTACAGATCACAAATCACAATGGTATCAGGCAATAATTACAGAAAATGGACTAGAACAAGTTCTAGCACGATCCAATTCATTTCCAATTAAAATCTGAAAAAGAAAAAAAGATCCATTATAGAAAATTACCGGTCCAGTCAAGCTCTCAAGAAACTCGATCTTCTTCTCAAGTGACATCCCTTGAGACTTGGCAGCACTCTCTGCTGGTACAAAAACCAATCAATTACTAAACTTTTTTCCTAAAGGGGGATCAAATTAATTATTAAAGGGGGATCAAATTAATTATTAAAAAAAAAAAATTTATCTGGGTACTCAAATTTTTTTTTTTTTTTTTTTTATACCAAAACTAAGCATATCGAACAAATACAACAAAACCCAATACTCTTCACATAGTGTTTCATCATTCACAGCACAAGTAAAGGCCAAATTCCACAACTTTATAAACATAATTTTTTGTACAGTCAGCTACATTTCAATTGCATTTACGAAAACCAAGAGAGAGAGGAAAAAAAAAAAGTACCTTTACGAGGATCAAAGTGCAAAAGGTCATCTTGTTGCTGAAGAACTTGTGGGGTCGCCATGGTTTGATTGGTTTTGAAGCAGATCTTGGAGCTGTGTGTTTTCTGGGTATTTGAGGGATAAGGAATATTTGAACAAGGTTGAAACTTGAAATGAAACAACAATAAAAGGTCAAGAGTACCAAGGTTATTTAGATATATAATATGCTTTTCTCTGATGCCAATTTAAGGTTAAATGTTTTACTTGTACAACTTGTCTTTAGGTTGGTAAATGCTATACGTCCACGCAACCCGGTTGATTGACACGTGTCCTTTTTGGGTTGGTTTATCTATGTTCTTTCCTTTTGTGTGTGTCAAGAAAAAATAAATATTCAGATCTTCTACCCTCTACCAAATAAATTTCTCTAGGGGTGTAATAGGTCGGTGTTGAAGTCAGTTTTTGCACCGAACCGATAATATTGGTTTCAACATATTTGGCACCGAAACCGACATCTAAGGAACGAATGCTAAACTGACCGATTACATTCGGTCGGATTTCGGTGTTTGGAAGGGGAGAAAAAAAAGCAACAAGAAAAAGAGAAGAAGTTGAGTGGTTTTGGAATGAGAGAAACAAAATCAAGAAGAAACAAAGAAGAAAACATACCAATAGCAAAATCAAATCATAATTGCAGCATTCGGGAGGGGTTGGCGTTGAGAAGAAGAGAAAGGAATAAAATGCTAGGGTGAGAGAGAGACAAAATGGTGGAGGGGCGATTCGAACAAGAGAACACTTAGTCATTAAAACCACATCATACCACTAAGCTACAAACACCGACAACTTAGTGTTACATAAATATATATATATATATATATATTAGTTCGGTTCGGTTGGTTTCGGGTGAAAAAATCAAACACTGCCACCGAACTGAAAACCGAAAAATTTATAACTCTAAACATTAAAACTAAACTGGAATAACAAAAAACTGCCCGAAATTCTAAAATTTCGATTGGTCAGTTTTTCGCACACCCCTAAATTTCTCTAAATCTTAATCATTCTTTTTATGATTTAATGATTTAGATTTTGCTATGTTAGTATTCCACTAACAATAATTTTAATTGTTTTGTTTATAATATTCTTTTATTATTTTAAGAGTATTGTTAGTGGAATGATAACATGACAAAATCTAGACGCTTAAATCATAAAGAAAGAGTGGTTAGGATTTTTTTTAAAATCTATTGATAGAGTACCATAGGAAATTTAGAGAACTAATCCTAGCAAAAAAATGTTATTTCTTTTTGTGAGTGTTTTCTTGGGCCAAACCCTTGTAGTTGATAAGCACAGAACATTTGAGTTTGAGCCCAATCTTGTATGATCTTCTTCTTTCGGTTGAACTCATTTTCAAACCCATGGTGCAAAGCAGCACATTGAACCCCAAAAAATGTATACAAGTGGGCCAGGCATACCTTATGGCTTATGCAATTATATAAATATATGTCTAAGATCTATATTTTTTAATAAATTTAAATTTAAAATAGGCACTCTTCACTTAAGGTCTGTTTGGTTGGAAGGGTGGAAAAGTAAAATGATAGAAAATGGTGGGAGAATGGAAAAGTGGAAGGATAGAAAAGATTTTAATTTCTCTCATTTTTATTTAGTTGGGAGTGGAAAACTGAAGAGATAGAAAAAAACGAATTTGAATAAATTTATCCATATACCCTTGTTAAAGAAAGATGTCTAATTAAAATAAAAAAGTGACAAATAACCACACACAAAAAAAGAGCAATCACCCAAATTTATTTTAAAAGAAATCATGTCCCAAAAAAAAAAAAAAAAAACCATGTCTAGCTATAAAAAAAATAAAATAAAATAATTAAAAAACAACAACAACTATCACGTCCAGCCCTAAAAAATCAAAAGAAAAAAAAAAGCCAACTAGACGAAGCCCATGATGTTCACTTGCACATAGGCATTTTTGTCAATTTAGAAAAAATGCATCTCTACCTAGTTTTCTCTATTTTTGGGAGAAAACATTTTGGTGGGCCAAAGGAGAAAACACCCGGGCCCCATCATTTATTTTCCTTCATTCCCACCTAACCAAACACACACCAAAAAAGTTTTCCTTTCCATTTTCTCTTTAAAATTTTTCATCCACCCTATTTCACCTCCAAACAAACACACCCTTAAACTTGTATTTTCTCATTTTTAAGTAAATGCACATATCTTTTTTGAGTAATGCTACAAGCACAAACTATTCTACAAACATTTTACAAACTACTGATGTGGTATACTCCACCTCAGCTTTTTAAAAACCAAAATACCACATCAGATATTAAAAAAGAAAATTAATAAAAGAAAAAAGAAACCCAGATTTGTTTTGCTTCTAAACCCTTTCTTTGTGCCTCCCTCTCTTCCTAAACCCAGGCCTCACACTTCGACTAACGCCTCTGAAGCACAAAATTTTAAAAATAAAATTGTCCCATAAAATTCTGTCAAATAGGATTGCAACACTTTAAAAATAAATTTGTCACATTACGGAAAACAACAAACTTATTCGTTGGATATGAATGAATAATCACTAATACCACTTGCAATAATTTCACTACTGAATCTCTTTGAATGACGAAATTGTATGCTTACCTACCAAACTGATTTGTAATCATATAATATATATAATTTCCTTTTTTCTATAGAATGAATACTTTTTGAATAGCAGAATGTTGGCCTGTTTGACTGCGAATGGGTTTAAGAAGAGAGGGAGGCGTCGTACGTTTGAGGCAGAGAAGGAGGCACAAAGAGAGGGTTTAGAAGCAAAACAAATCTGGGTTTCTTTTTTCTCTTATTAATTTTCTTTGTTAATATCTGATGTGGTATTTTAGTTTTCAAAAAGTTGAGGTGGAGTATGCCACATCAGCAGTTTGTAAAATGTTTATAGAATAGTTTGTGCCTATAGCATTACTCATCCCTTTTTTTTTTGTAAGTAAGTGCACATAATTAGGCCAAAGTGGATTAAATAGATATAATGGACCGAAGTGTACAAAAGTGGTCTAAATGGACCGAATTAGACTGAAGTGAATTAAAATGGACCAAATAAATTGAAGTGCATCAAAGTAGACCAAAATACTATATGATTCAATAGGAGAGTAGCAAAAATAAATAATATGCTTCAAATTTTAGATATTATATAGATATAAATAAGATTGGATTTTCTAAATTTCATGAATAAAACTGAGCTTGTTTAAAAAGATATTAAATCAAGATTAAAAATGTAATATAAGTTTGAACTTGAACAGCTGGATTCGTATCCAAATTAAAATAAAACAAATCAAGGATAAACTTTAAATACTCAATTCAAATTAGCTCATCTACTACTCTGTGAAATTCCATTTAAATTGCCATTCAAATTATGAGTATATAGATCTCCTATAAAACCATAAGATTTCCGACAATTAATTTAAAAGGTTTGCACCTGGCTAAGGCTTAGTTTTGGCCTTTTAGATGTCTTGGAAAAGTAATGTAGGTTGAATATTCATTCTTTGATGCTAATGTGTGAGATGGAAGAAATTGAACATAACTAATCAAGGGTTTAATGTGTGACAAGGGACCAAGTTTTAGATTTTTTTTGTTTTTTTAATGTAAGATAGCCACATAGGCCATTACAGCATTAGCATAACAATTCCTAACGTACAACTTACAACATCTCCTTTGTTGTCCAAAAACTGCAACCTAAACACATCATAAAACCCAAATACGGCATGTCGTTTACTTGACTTCGATCATTCTCTCTTTCCACCAGCTCATCACATGAACGTACCAATAGTACAGCAACAGAGTATACGTGAGAGCCAAGGGACGCACGCACCATCTCTCTCTCTCTCTCTCTGACACCCACACACACACACTCATTTTGGCTTCCTTCATTCTCTGCATCAAACTCTAACCCTCTCGGAGCTCACCCACCTCCTCCTCAAGCAGGTGATTCTCTGTTTCCATTTTACACTAGTTTCTAGCAATAAGTACTCAAATATTAATAAAGGGCGTTCCTTTTTCTTTTTGGTTTAAAAAATCAAAAGGACCCCTTTTTAAAATTTAGTGTTTTGGCAAACTTGGCTCTCCTTTAACTGTGCTGATTGCATTGTTGACAAGCACGAGTTGTTTGCATTTGCTAGATGTAATATTGGCTTACCATTAAATTGTTTGTTAAAGACATGTGGGTTTTGTTTGCAACTAAAGAAATGTGGGTTGTTGATCCAGTAAAGAAATGGACCAAACTCTTGGTTTTTCTTACAAACACTTGTGCTGCTACTTCTATTTTTGTTTATTTGTTATAAAATTTGTTGGGTTTCTTTATGCTGGGTAAAGTTTACATTTTTAGTAGGTTAGCTTAGCACAAAGACGGTTTTTAAATATCAACCTGAAAAAAAGAGGAGGCCTATAGTGCCAATGGGCTTTAACACTAGACCAGACAGCATATTCCATTCATGATCAAGTTACTTTTTATATGGTTTTTTAATTTCTCTGTACTTTTTAACTTTGTGCTCTTGTATCATCATTATCCACGGCTTCAATTTATCTTAGTTGTGCAAGCATTAACATGGTAAGAATCTTGTGGCTTATGGTAGAGTGCCCGGTTTCTCCTCTTAGTTGATTGTTATAACTTATTAGTTGATAGTTATGGTGTTCAGAAGCTTATTATTCTTGTTTTGCTCATAGTGTTGCAATTTTTATGAGGGGTTGACTGTTAAGCTTACTTAACCATCCCCCTCCTGCCCCCCCAAAAAAAAAGAAGTGTTAAGTTAGTTGGAAGAATAATTAAATGATTAAATTCACCATTTCCTAATAGCTTTAGGTTTTGGGAACAAGGGGTAATTTATCAAAAGCCTATGAGAACCTTTTTAGATACTATTTCATGCCATTTCCTTGATTGTGACTAGTAAAGGTTCAAGAAGTTTGTGCCCTGAGAATATGGAAGGACGAAGTGGCAACGACAACCCTTGGGATTTGATGTCTATGAGTGTTGATGGCAAAGCCAATAAAGCCTCTCCTGTACCTGAAGATTGTCGAACCCAGCACTTCTTTTTGGCAGATGGAAAATGTGGAAATCAGACTAAAGCTCTGCCTTTACCTCAGTGGATTCAGACCCCACAATTGTCTCACAATTATGTCGAGTATCTTGCAGAAAGTTCAAGATTTCTCCCAAAGGCTACTACAGAAGGTTTGTTAGAGAGCATTCCTTCAAGTGTTGGTGGAATACAAGCTGTTGTTGAAGGGGTCTCTGAAATTCAAAATGACATATTATACAACAAATTTGGAGAGGCTCCTGCATCCGAACCTTCTGGTTCTTTCCATGACATGGATGTTTCTAAGGTAAAGCTACATCTATCTACAACTTCTGCATATGCTGCAGGTTCTTTTTGTTTTGGTCTTATGAAGATAATAGATGGTGAGAGATGTAATGGTCCCATAGTTAAGAAATTCTGCCCCTTCAATTGAGTTTTGCTGCATATATTTGCATCAATGTTCCCTTGCAATTGCATGCATAGTATTTCTTAATGTGTTTCTTCCCTAATGCTTCCATATTTTTAAAATTAAGTTCTTTGGTTCAACAGGCATGGTTTCTTAGGCCGCATGATGATGGAGAACCTCTGAACAGATTCACTAGTACACAATATCAGATCCATGCTCAGGTGAGCCTTACTTACCTTTACTTCTTTATTTAGTTTCATTTCCTGCTGAGGTTGTTGCCTTAACTGATTATTTCATTTTGAAGTTTCCACATTTTTTAAAAGATTTTAGAATCATAACACCTACAGAATGCTGTCAAGAATGAAAATTCATGGCCACCAGAACTGATGAGAGAGAATTGTAACGTTCATCAACCTGATCCTGGAGCAATGGTTACTGCACCTGGTTTCCTGTCCAAACCACGTCACAGTGCACCAAAAACAAAAGCTATGATGACTGATCGTGTAAGCAAAAAATCTTTACTGACCACTTGACAAGAAAATGGCTTTTCCAAAACCAAAATTGGCAAAATAAATACATCACATGCTGTCTTAGTTAAAGTGAAGATGTTGTCATTACATTCTTTTCATCTTGATTAATTGTTTTATAATGGTTTGATATCATTACATCCTGCTTGGATCTTTTTAGCTATTTTGACTCGGTGTTTCTTAATTCAGCAGCGCAGACTACGAATTAGTGAGAGACTCAGTGCGTTGCAAGAATTGCTACCACATTCTGCAGAGGTAATCTATTTGAGTATGGAAGCATGCAGACAATTGTGTATTGTGCTTGCTCCCTGAAGATGTTTTTTTCTAAATGACTTGTTAGTATGAATTCTCAGTGTCTAGTTTATTTTGAAATATGCCTTTTTTAACTTAATTATCTCTTTGCAACTTCTTAATCTGATTCTTTTCATCTATAATAAATTTTCATAAGCCACAAATAGAATTAGCATAAACAGTGAATTAATGGATACATGAGCGTCCATCAAACATTATTTAATTCAATGCATAGTTAACTATTTATTGTCATCATGAGTAGGCTTTCAAGAAGAGAAGGTACCTGAATTTGTTGGGTGTAGACCATAGAGAGTAGTGTTGGAGCATGAAAATGTTGTATCATTTACAAATTCTAGTGCAGAGCCTCTAATTGTTATTGTTTCAATTTAGATAGTGGCTTTTTTTTTTTTTGGGTACAATAGGCATTCAGCAATAGTTCCTAGATTTAATTTGGGCAAAATGCATCACATTGATAAGTAAACCTCCTTAGTTGATGCCAAAAACTGGAAATGAACTGTATCTAAGAAGACTGCATTGTTTAAAGATTTAAGTTTCATGAACTTCATGATAATAATTGTGCTAAACATTACTGGCATTAGTGTCATTCAATCCTAACACTAAAGCTACTATGGTCAAGCCTATGTCAGGTAATCCACGGACTGCCCCCTTGTTATTTTCTTGAGGATAAAAAAAAAAGTCATTCAATCATGGATCGACTCTAAATAAAGTGGGACAACATAAGAGGCGAATCTGTTATAATATCATGTTGGCTGCCTCATAATTTATGTTGTTTTTTTTTTTTCTTTTGTTGTGAAGGCTTAAGGCTAGCCAGAAAAAAATAAAATAAAATTATGGCCATCCATTAATTACTTTGGAATGTTATCAAAATCCATCTATATGATATTAATTTTGGTTTTTAGGGTGGTCAAGCATCTGTACTGGATGATATCATTGACTATGTCAAGTATTTGCAGCTTCAAATAAAGGTAATTTTTTACCTTTCCACTCTTAAAAACTACCATCACAGGTACATATTCATGTATATACGAGACGATACTGATTGTTGATTTCAAAGGGAACTTTATGTGCAGGAACTGGGTCGAAGTAGATTGGGAGGTGAATCAAGTACTGAATCTTTCATTTTCCTTGAGGTATTAGTCATCTATGCCTAATCATAAACAGTTTACACAAAATTGTCATGGAAACAATACTAAGCCAAAGCAACCCTTCATGCAAATTAAACCTTCATGTTTCTGCTCATACTATGTATAGAATTTATGTATTTTTATGCTTTTCAGGGGTATGGCCACTACATTAGCAAGCAGATTCTGAATGAACCTCTCGAAGAGATGATGGGAAAATTGCTAGAGGAAAATCCAGCAGCAGCAGCTCAGTTTTTGGAGAGCAAGGGCCTTTTCATGATGCCAATCAATTTGGTTGAAGGACTACAACAAGCCAAATAGACACTTGGCATGCTCATACATGCAAAATTTTCACTTTTGTTTTCATTTCCCTATCTTCCCGTTTGTGGATTTGCACCAGATAATTTCTTTAACAAAAACTGGTTTTTTGCTCAAACAGTTTATCAGTCTTCTACAGATAGTCACATGATTGATGATAGTCAAATTAGTGGCAATGATAGCCCCAAGTGATGTTGCTCCAATTACAAATTGCCACAACAAATTTTGAAAAATTGTGTTTCTAGCTCATGTCGACTTATATTTCTGCATTCTTAACAAGATTCTTCCGCTACATGGTTGGATCCAAGCACAGGTGTATACAAAAGATTTTAAAACAAATGAGTGAGCATTTGTGCCAACAAGCACACTTGCATCATAAATTGGCGGCAGTGATCACCCCTGCTGGTTGTTTCCTCATGGCCAATGGTCTCACAACTCTAAATTATTGAAAATTATTCACAGCTAAAAATAAGCAGAGTTGGCTTTGATCGTGGTGTCCTAGGGTGGGAGAATTTTTTTCTTAGCCTTCTTATCATATTTTTTATGATTATTATTTGTTCCTTAAAAAGAAATAAGAGTAGAAGGCTAGAAGCCTATGGTTTAGGTTTTTATAATTTCACTTTACTTGTACTGTAGAGAGAGAGGTAATATCAAAATTGAATCAAGATAATTTTTTTTTTTTTTTTTTTAATGAATAAAAAGACTTCATAGACGGAAAAAGGAAACTACGCAAAAGGGCCAGCCTCCTTTACAATCACATCTTCAATACTAGGAGGACAATGACCAAGACCAAAACTACCAAAATAAAAATGACTATGGGGGCATATCATGGTTCTTAGTCATTGGCCTATAGGCATATCATGGTTTGTAGTCACATTCACTTGATAAAGTTAAGACAAAACTATTGTTGATTGTTTGCGAATGTTTCAGTTGTGTTGTGCTAATCATCTCAAGAACTTGAAGCAGTCGAGGCAACCTCAGTTCTGTTTGTTCTCTTGTAGTATTCAAAAATCATGCAAAATGTGGATGAAATTAGGGCAATCTTCTTTTTCTATCTTTAGGATTAATCATTTTTGTTCATTTTGTTCGTTACTAGGCTGGTGGTACCAACATTATAGAAGATAAAACACCAACAAATGGTGCGGTTACCAATACACATGCACTCCTATCTCCTTCTCCCCTCTCCGTCACAACCAAGTCCACATTGTCTTTATATTTATTCTCCTCAACTCTCTTCCTTACTCTTTCTACCGCTTTGGTCTGAAATTTGATGAAACAGTATTCAAACATAGGAATTGCAAACCCCGCAAAAATGATATTCACTTTTCACTCTTCTTCACATCAACTCCAACTCCAATAGTGGCAGCTCTAAGAATTTTTTTCAAGGTGGTCATTATAAAACTTAAATTATATAAAATTTAATTAAAAGATAACTTAGTATATTGACAAAAAAATACACACACACACACAAAAATACATAAAGTCCTACAATTTCCTTCTATGAGTTTTCTAATTTTGAAATCGTTGTATGATAGTCTCTTAATGTTGTAAGCTACATCTCTTTCAAAATTTTAGTTCAATAAAAATTTTCTTATGCTTTTATTTTTTGTTTGTAAGGGCCTAATATATTGTTAAGGGGACCAAAGTTGAAGGACAACAAAAATTAGTTGTAGCCTAAGGTTATAACTTTCATTAAACAAATTATTATGACTACATATTTTGAAAATCTAACCATTGAATTGCATGATCTTAATTTATGTTTTTAAAACACATGTTAGATTTCATGTCAATCGGATGCTATTTACTATTCAATCCATTAATTTTTATTTTTATTTTTTATGTATAATTTTACATTACAAAAACTTGAAATTTAAACATTTGATTGATGGCTTGGCTACTGATCTTTGATCTTATTGCAAGCATGAAGAATATAATAAAAAAATCTATCCAATGGTGAATTTATCAAAATTCACATACAATAAAAAAATCTATCCAATGGTGAATTTATCAAAATTCACATACAATAAAAAAAAATAAGTGGCATTATAGCATTAATCTACAACCAAATTTGTTGCCAAATTTTATCCAAAATTTAATTATGTTGGGCCTAAAAAAAATTTAGGGTGGTCACAAATTTTTTTTAACTTTTTTTTCTAAGTCAAAGTGGTCCTGTGACCACCCTGGCTTCAATGTGGAGCCGCCCATGAACTCCAAAAACAATAACAATAGATCCCAATAAAAACTGTGTGAAAATGTATAATGAAATTGTAACTATAAAACTATTCAAAAATTGTATGTGAAAAAATACCTTCAATTCATCATAATTCAGGCTGCTACATTTTTCAATCATAAAAAGTGTGATGAAAGAATCGAGTTGGCTCCAGTACACTAAAAAGTAAGTCGACTCATTCTTTTGCTCTCCCCTGTAGGAGCCTCTCTCTCTCTCTCTCTCTCTCTCATTCCCATGGTATGAGTCCTCTCCCTCCCTCAAATCTGAGTCTAGGTCTTCTCTGGGCATACAAATCCTTTGGATACGTAGTGGTCCTAAAGCTCTCAAGTATGGAACAAGAAGTGATGGATAGTTTACAGAAGCTGCGTCTCACAAAAGAAGAAGAGGAAGATATTCTTATTACAAATACAAGTAGATCTGATTTGATTGAAGAATGCTCTCTTAGTCTTTTTGGGCGTCTTCTCACGAATCGCCATCAAAACCAGAGGGCTCTTAAGAATACTCTAAGACAGGCACGGAAGATGGGATCTGATCTAAGAATTGTTGAAGTGGGCAAAGACATCCTCCAATTTAAATTCAACTCTATGTATCAATTAGACTGGGTTGAAAAAAGTGGGCCGTGGAACTTTGATAGCAAACTTCTCCTTCTATGCTGGTGGAGGAAAGGCCTATCTGTTTCAAATATTACCTTTACCCACTCTCCATTTTGGGTTCAAGTATGGGGCCTGCCTTTCAAGCATATGTCTGAAGAAGTTTGGAAAGATATTGGTAGGAAGATTGGAAAAGTCATAGAAGTAGATAAATGGTCACTACAAGCAGATCAGGCGAAGTTCTTGAGGAAGAGTGGATATGCCCATTGATAAGCCTCTGAGGAGAAGAGGTTATGTAGCTATCGAAGAATAGGGAAGAAGTCGGGTCACCTTCAAGTACGAAAGACTCCCCACATTCTATTTCATCTATGGCAAGCTGGGGCATGATGATAGGTACTGTGCAGCAACTCCTTTAAAGCAATCTCTGGAATGACAATATGGAGAATGGTTAAGGGTAGGAGGAATCAGTAGATTTGGAGGTGAGAAAGCAAAAGCAACAAGTAATAAAAGCTGGGAGTCCATGGGAAGTGATGATTCAAGATTCAAATTTCAGACGATGGCAGAAATTCCGGTGAAGTCAATACAATCAGAGGCAGTGGCAACTCCCGAAATTTTTTCCTCGGTGTTCCTCAACAAGCATAAATTACAAAATCTAATAAAAAGAAAATTTTATATATTGATAACAACAACAATAAAAAAACACGCAAATACATATAGTTTACAATTGTCTTCTACGAGTTTTCATATTTTGAAATCGTTGCATGATAATCTCATTATCAATGCTACAAGCTACATCTTTTTTAATATACACAACCAAGCAATCATTCATCCACTGATCTCTCATTCGATTGTGCAATTCATTTTTTATATATTTCATTGCTGAAAAACTTCTTTCTACTGTTGCAGTAGCAACAGGAAGGGTCAAAGCTAACTTCACAAGCAAATAGACTAATGGATAAGTCTCATGTTTCCTTATGTTCACTAACTTATTAGCAAGTTCATTAACTCCTTGAAGCTCTAAAAATAAGTCATTGTTGCGCATATCAAAAATGTAATTCTGCAGTTGAGAGTCAAGTGCCAAGATATCTATCCCAAGAAAATCAAATGGATAGAACTTTGCTAGACGTATCAACTTTTCCTTATCAAAAGCCACAAATGAATTACTCGGATTCAAACAAGCCATACAAAGTAGCAAATCGGTATTCACCTCTAAAAACCGGTTATTAAGCTCTTGAAGTTGCATATCTATGACTGTGCAGAATAACTCAACATGATAATGATGTAAATTTGTATTTTGTTGGGTGTTGCGTCGTGGCCTCCCACTAACTACAAATATTTCATCTGTGTTCAAGATAGGAATATCATGTGTGGTACAAAATGAAGACACTTCAGTTAATAAAGACATCCATTCATCATCTCTCATCACTTGCAATCATTACTTAGACACTTTAACAAGATCCATAGCATTTACTATATCTTGATTTTTTTTTTTTTGGCAATGCTATTGACAACTCATTTGTGATCCCTAAAATGTTTTTCATCAAGTGTAGAGCAAAGACAAATTCAAAAGATAGAATTAACCTCATAATAGATTGAGCTTCAACTTTTTGGTCGGAGATGCCATCTTTTTCAATAATCTCAAGTGCATCAACAACAGCAGAGAACATTAAAATCAAGTTGAGAATAGTCTCATAATATGATCCCCAACGTGTATCACCAGGACGTTTAAGATTTGTCTCTTGATTCAAACCTTGCCCACTTCTACGTACACCATTCTCTAAATCTTCTTTAATTTTGGCAAATTGTGTATCTCGAAGAGCATCTCGTCTCTTACAAAAGCCTCCAACAACAGTTACTAAATTACTAACCACATAAAAAAATTCAGCAATGTTAATGTGATTTTTAGCAACAGCAACAAGTGTCAATTGAAGTTGATGAGCAAAACAATGGACATAAAATGGTGACTTATTCTCTTTCAAAATTAAAGTTTTGAGACCATTGATATCATCTTACATATTACTAGCCCCGTCATAACCTTGCTCATATAGGTTCGATAAACTCAAATTATGTTCACAAAGTAAACACTCAATAGCATGTTTGAGTGACAAAGCGGTGGTACTTGCTAAATGTACGATACCAAGGAACCGCTCATTAATAATTCCTTTTTTGTTCACATAACGAAGAACGGGGGCCATTTGTTCTTTCACTGAGATATCACGTGACTCATCAACTAATATTGAAAAGAACCCATTGTCAAGATCCTTGATGATGGCTTTGGATGTTTCACGTGCAATTGCATTCACAATGTCTTTTTGAATATTAGGGTGGGTAAGCTTGCAATTTTTCAGAACTTTTTGCAACACTTCATTGATAGATTCATTGTGATCTCCCAAAAATTGTAGAAGCTCAAGGAAATTTCCTTTATCACTTGAACCTTGAGATTCATCGTGACCACGAAAAGCTAATCCCCGGCATAAAAGGAATTGTATGCAATCAACTATTGCATTTAATTGAACTCGATATTCAATTTTATCTTGATTTGATTGCTTAACCAAAACACTTTGAATGTGTTGCTTTTCCTTCAATAGATCTTCTCTCTTTTGGATAGCTTGGTTATGAGCACTATTAACTCCTTCAACATGGGAATTTAACTTCTCTTTCTTATTCCAAAGTTTGAATCCCTTCGTTACAAAAGTATCACCTCCTCCTTACTTACCAACATCTTACCCAAATAGGTAGCAATAAAAACAAAATACGGCATCCTTGTCTACACTATATTCCAACCAGTATCTATACCATTTGGATATAAATTGACGGGGCTTTCCAGAAAAATATGATATAGGGTACTCATCACAGAGTGAAACAGGTTGACAAGGGCCTTTTTATAAATAATATCTTCTTATTTCATCATGATGATTAGGATGATAAGATGATATCTTTTCTCGTAGCCCAGGATTTGAAGGAAGATTTTCTAAGTTAAAGTCAATTCGAATTTGCTTAGAAGATGAAGATAAATCTTGCACAGGAGATGAATCTTGGGTACGTGGTTTTCTTTTCAAATATTTGTCCATAATTCTAGCAAAAGAATAAATAATAAACTATAAGTTCATTTAAAATATTAATAAAATTATTAATTATTGTTGTTTAGTTGTTTCATTAATTTGTTTGTCTATTATAAACTATAATTTGTTATATTGTTGTTTCATTAATTATAAAATTATTAATTATTATTTAGCCTAACATAATTTAATTTATTTGTCTTTTATAATGTATTGGTTAATTATATTGCTTTAATTATTGTTGTTTAGCGTAACAATAAACTATATTGCTTTAATTTGTTTGTCATTAATTATACTGCTTTAATTTGTTATATTGTTTAGCCCCTTGTGCACATTATACTAAAAGAGCCAGACATTACACATCTCATGTGCAACACAATAATTAAAGCAGTGTAATGTGCAGCACATTACACTGCTTTAATTATTATTTACCCGGCCCTATGTGCCCATCAGCCCATCTACCCCTACCCCACTCAACAGACAAGCACAAGCCTCCTGATGCCCCCAATCACACTAGCCGGCTGCCAATCAGAAAATTTCACAATCACAAATCACAATACACATTACACTAAAAGACAATCAATATCTCACCAACGGTCCAACACAAACACCAATACCAACACCAACACACACTGACCAACACCAACGGATAAGATAAAGCCAAATTCAAAAAGACAAAAAACAAAATATTAATAAAGCTAAAGAGTAAAGATTTGGCCAGCCAAACAGAGATCACAGTTCAAAAGAAAGAGAAAGAGTTACTGAGTTAGACTCTTAAAGAATAAAGAGAGAGAGACTCATTCATTAATTTCATTTCATGGTTTTCATTTCAATGAGATAAAGAGATAGAGAGTGAGAGAGTGAAAGAGAGTCAGAGAGAAAGAGAGAGAGATAAATACCTTGAGGGAGGGATCACCGAGCACCGAAGTAGAGCGATCTGCGATGAGGGGTGAGTGATGACAACGAGTGAGTTGCGAGCGACTAGGTTTGTTTTGCTCTGTATTGGGGTTTGGTTTTGGTTTGCTCTGTATTGGGTTTTTTTTTTTTTTTTTGATAAACACCTCTGTATTGGAGTTTGTTTTGCTTTTGCTCTATATAGACTGTATTGGGGTTTGGTTTTCTCTGCCAACGATGTGACCGTGGGTTTGATTTCTGATTCTCTGTATTAGGTTTTTTTTTTTTTTTTTTTTTTTTTTTTTTTTTTTTTTTTTTTTTTTTTTGAGAATATGTGGGTTTGCTACCTCTATAATCTGTTGGGCTCGCCATGGGCTTGGCTCTATTACAATTTTTTTTTTTTTTTTTTGCTTGAAAGTAGAACAAATAATTTTTTTTTTTTTTTTTTTTTTAAATTTGAGGGTGTTCCTTAAACAGATTAAATATAAAATTTTTTATTTTTATTTTTTTCAGGTCAGGGTGTTCCTGCGAACACCCTGACTTGTATGTGGCGTCGCCACTGATCAGAGGGCGAAAGGAACGAAGGTCTAAACGGTAGTTACAACCTAGCTAGTGGAAATGCCTTGGTAGCAGAAATGGAAATAGATACATCACATCAGATGGTGCCGAATAAACTAAGCAGATGGGACAAATTTGGAGATTTCGGGGTAAGATACGGTGTTAGACCATGAAGTATGTGACAAGCAAAAGGTAACTAAAATTGACTTAGTAAGGGAACTGTTCAAAAGGAACAATGATGCCCAGTCAGCTACAGGTAATTAAGCCACTTGTGCTCGATAAGGAAGATCAAGAGGTGACCAACCCAATAAACCCAAAATAGAAGTAAAAAATTGTGGGACATCTGAGGGCCCAAAACAAGGCCCAGACAAAGGAAAAAAGGGCACAAATGTACTAGATCCGGTGGTTGGCAAAAAGAGAACTGAAAATATTGAAACTCATATTGTCTCTGAAGGAAAAGCTTTGAAACGTGTTTATGAAAAGCAAGCTTCTGATGATATTTTCCCCTATGATAAAACGGCGATCGTTGCTTTGCAGCACCGCCAAGAGCCATGATCGCCCTTGGATGGAACTGTTGAGGGCTTGGGGACCCTCGAATAGTTAGAGTGTTGCACGAATTTTTGCAACAATGGGATCCCAAAATCGTCTTCTTAACGGAGACAAAATTGAAGAAAAAGACTATGGAGAAAGAGAAAGAAAAGTCAGGCTTCACTAATGGCTTAATCATACCAAGCTTAAGAAGAAGTGGAGGGTTAGCATTACTCTGGAAAAAAGACATTACGGTGGAAGTTCAGGGTTACTCGGCTAACCATATAGATGCGATTGTCACTGATCCCTCATCGAGATTTAAATGGCGCATTATCGGGTTCTATGGCCAACCTGAAACACACCGGAGAAAGGAATCTTGGGATCTACTTTAGGCTCTAAACATAAAGTTCACACTTCCCTGGATGTGTTTTGGGGACTTCAACGAAATTGTATCTATGGAGGAAAACTTGGGGGGAGTTAGGAGATCGCAGAGGCAAATGGATGACTTTCGGGTTGTTATTCATCAATGTGGCTTCAAGGACCTAGGGTACTACAATCCTGACTATACTTGGTGTAATATGCAAGAAGGGGATGATAAAGTGTATCTAAGCTTGGATCGTGCTCTTACCACACCTGAGTGGATTGATCACTATAAAGACATAAGATTTCACCATCTGGTTGACTCTACATCAAACCACTGTGTCTTATTGGTCTTTGACACTATTCTTCTACAGCCACCTAAAAGGCGAAGGTTCCATTTTAAAGCAATGTGGACTAAGAGAGAGGAGTGTAAAAATATTATCAAGGTGGCCTAGGATGAGTGTACAAAGCTGAATACTCCTAATGGAATTGCTATGAGCCTCAAGCAATGTGCTTCCAATCTTGCAATGTGGAATAAGGCTGCTTTTGAACAAGTCCCAAGACAAATTCATAACAACAGAAAGACTCTCAATGAGCTGGTTCTTAGGGACCATAATGGAAGTTTGGGTGGTAAAAATGACCTCTTAAATAGTCAGGAAATCATGTGGCACCAACGATCCAAAGTTCAATGGTTGAGTTTGGGAGATCGTAACACAAAGTACTTCCATTCCAAGGCATTAGAGAGGAAAAAGAAAAACATCATCTCTAAGGGTCTGTTTGATTGGAGGGATGGAAAAGTGAGAGGATAATAAATGAGGAAGGGATAGAAAAGGGGAGGATGGAAAAGATTTAGTTTTCTCTCATATGTGTTTGGTTGGGAGGATAGAAAATGGAAAGATGAAAAACTCATTTGTTTGTTTGAGAAGAAAAATGGAAGGATGGAAAATGTAATTCAAATAAATTTACTCTCATGCCCCTACTATATAAAACTATTAAATCATTATAATTTTTTATTATATTTCCTTTCAAGTATATTAAATACATTTATAAGTATTAACTCTACTTTTTTTTCAATTACACAAATTATTTTTTATATAAAAAAAACCTAAATACAAAATAAAAAATAAAATATGTAGACTGGGTTTCATTAAAAACAAAAAACAAAACAAAACAAAACACATGTTCACTGGGTTTCACTTTCATCCTCTCTACCCATTGAGCCAGGCTTAGAAAAAACAAAACACATTAATAATTTTTTCTATACCCAAATGCAATAGTAATAATGACTCCCTTGATTTGGATAGCAACTTTTAAGGGTATTTGTGTAATTCTATACTTGGTTTATCTTTTCTCAGTTTTCCTCCCAAATCGGAAGGATAAATATTTGTGGGCTCGGAGTGATTTTTTTCTACAATGTTTTCTTTCCCTCTTGTTTTCTCTCCTAACCAAACAAGGGAAAACAATATTTTCTTCCCTATTTCCTCTCCTCCTTTTCCATCCCTCCCATTTTCACCCCAACCAAATGGAGCCTAAAATCAGGGATGAGGATGGAAACTAGTGTAAGTCCCCTAGAGCCATTGTAGAAGTTGATATTTCCTATCTTGAAAAGCTTACACCACATCCAACCTAAGCAGCATCTCTAAGGTTACCAGCTCAATCTCTACTAGAGTCACTGAAGATATAAACCATAACTTAATCAGGGAGTTCACCAGGGAAGAAGTTGATGTTGCCTTAAAGCAAATGCATCCAACCAAAGCTCCTGGCCCCAATGGTATGTCAACTATTTTCTTTCAAAAATATTGGGATGTTGTAGGTAATGATGTTTCTGGCATGGTCTTAAATGTGCTAAACTCAAACATGTCTATAGCAAAAATTAACAAAACTAATATTACTCTGATTCCAAAAACAAAAAATCCATCTAGAATGACAGAGTTTAGACCCGTAAGTCTAAGCAATGTTGTTTATAAGCTTATATCAAAAGTGCTAGCTAATCGCCTTAAAATGATCTTACCTCACATTATTTCTGAAAATTAGAGTGCATTCCTTTCTGAAAGGCTTATTACTGACAATGTTCTTGTTGCCTTTGAGCTCATGCACCACCTTGACCATAAGAGAGACGGCAAAGATAGTTACATAGCTATTAAATTAGATATGAGCAAAGCATACAATAGGATTGAATAGGGCTTTATTGAACAAGTTATGGAGAGAATAGGTTTCCATGAAAGATGGATTAGTCTTGTCATGCATTGTATTACCACAGTGTCATATTCTATTCTAATAAATGGTGTTGCTCATGGCAATATAATCCTTACTTAGGGCCTTTGTCAAGGTGACCCCCTGTCCTCCTATCTCTTTTTGTTGTGTACATATGGGTTCTCTTCCCTTATTAATGAAGCTACTAGGAATCAATCTTTGAATGGCATAACTATTTGTAGAGGCTGTCCGATGGTCACCCACCTTTTCTTTGCAAATGACAGCCTCTTGTTCTGTAAAGCAAATAGCTAGGAATGTCAAAAGCTCATTGAAATTCTCTAGCTTTACAAAGCTACATCAAGCCAGAAAATAAATGCTAACAAATCATCAGTTTTCTTCAGTAATAATACAACCGAAGAGACGAAGAATGAAGTGTTGAACGTACTTGGGCCTATGCATGACACTCAGCATAGCAAATATCTCGGCCTCCCTTCCATTATTGGCAAGTCAAATATAGAAGTCTTTGCTGAGATTAAGGAGAGAGTGGGGAAAAATTTGTTGGGGTGGAAGGAAAAGATGTTATCAATGGGTGGCAGGAAAATTCACATAAAAGCAGTAGCCCAAGCAATCCCCATCCATACTATGAGCTACTTCTAGCTCCCAAAAAGCCTATGTGAGGAGATGGAAGGGATGATGAGAAAATTTTAGTGGGGACAGCACAATTAGGAGTCAAAAATTGCGTGGATGGGTTGGAAGAAAATGTGTAAGTCAAAACTAAGATGTGGAATGGGCTTTCGAAACCTCCAAGCTTTTAATCTCGCTATGTTAGCCAAGCAAGGGTGGAGACTTTTAATGAATCCCAAATCTCTGGTGGCTCAAATCTATAGGGCTAGACACTATCCACATGAGGATGTTCTCAAAGCTAAACTCGACTTCAGCCCCTCGTATGCATGAAGGAGCATCATGAATGGATTAGAGGTGATTAGAAGAGGAATGCGATGGAGAGTGAGGAATGGAAATTTAATCCACATTTAGGAGGACAAATGGCTGCCTACCCCACAATATACAAGGTAATTTCTCCTCCCAGGCTCTTTGACAATTCCCAATGATATCAGCCCTCATTAATAAAGAATCCAGAAGATGGAATATCGACATTGTTTTATTCCTTCCCTTTGAAGAAACTATAATTCTCAATATCCCTCTAAGCTATAATCTCCCAGATGATAAAATTATTTGGGCTGGTAATAACAGAGGGGTGTTTACTGTGAAGTGTGCCTATTATATTGCTACTAAATTAATAGAAAAAGAGGAACAGGGGGAATGCTCTATAGGAGACTATAAAACCCCACTCTAGAAAAGGATGTGGCATTTAAACATCCCAGCAAAGACTAAAATATTCACCTAGAGAGCATATATGAATGGCTTGCCAACATTGATAAACTTAAAAAAAGAAAAAAGAAAAAAAAGAAAAAAAAAAGAGGAATTATAGTAGATGAAGTCTGCCCGTGCTGTGGAAGAGAGCTTGAGACTATTTCTCATTCCTTGGTTAGTTGTGACTTAGTTAGAAAATTGTGGAGCTACTGGATGGATTGCCTAGTGGATAGCCTGGAAAATTGGTCAAATTTTTCTGACATAGCTTTGGAAGTTCTTGCTAAAGGGACACCCATGGACCTTGAGATTTTTTGTGTGACTGCCTGGTCTATATGGTACAATAGGAATCAAATTGTTTTTGAATCCACATGTCAACTCCTAAATCAGATATGAAATTTTGCTAAGAAGCTCCATCAGGATTTCAATAGAGCTAATGCAGACATGAGCCATAACCGGCCCTGCGAGACCAGTAAATGGGTTGTTCCACCAGTTGGTTTTTTCAAAATCAATGTGGATGGGGCCACCTCGAAGGATGGAAGGAATTCTAGCGTGGGAGTAATTATTAGAGATTTTAAAAGAAGGATTGTAGTAGCTAACTCTAAATATCTATCAGGCCACTTTTCAATGTTAGAAGTGGAGACTATAGTTGTTGAGTGTGGCATCCTCCTAGCCCGAGAAATGGAGCTGCCCCAAATCATCATTGAAATTGATGCAATTGCAGTTGTTCAAGGCATAGAAGCAGGTGGTTCAGATGGCTATCTTGGCCATTTGTATCAAGGCATTGGCTATCTACTCAAGTCCTTTAGAAGCTGGAAAATCAAACATCTGAAAAGG
This sequence comes from Quercus robur, assembly GCF_932294415.1. Taxonomy (NCBI): domain Eukaryota; kingdom Viridiplantae; phylum Streptophyta; class Magnoliopsida; order Fagales; family Fagaceae; genus Quercus; species Quercus robur. The sequence goes on along the minus strand of NC_065545.1, from coordinate 20,062,808 downwards.
GACTACAACAAAGTAGCGCATGAGCTTGCCCAATGTGCAAGAAGAAGTGAGGAGACACAAGTTTGGAATTGGGGGTCTGCCCACCCTTTGTACACCATCTCACCATAGATGATGTTTGTGCCTAATGTTATGTTTTAAGCTCTACTTCTTTTGTTGTAATTCAATTTTGGATTTCAATGAAATCTTTCACAATTTCCTATAAAAAAAAAAAGGTGTGATGAAAATAATAAAAACAATAGCCTCCACTTAAATGAAGCTGATGCAACAATATAGTTTCATCAAGGAAAAATTTTAGAATGTGGCATGTAATTAGAGAGTAATAGAAATATTTATTTTCTGTAATAGGAAAGGCAGCTGCTTTGCCTTTTAAAAATTAGCATTCATGTGTTCATCATTGGAAGATTATGGGTAGCATTACAGGAGTTTAAGCATTTAATGTTGCTAATGAATAATGCTTAGGTGTTCCAGTTCCATGCACTTAAGACATTGTTTTCCTATCAATAATTATAGTTCTTAAGAGCTAAATATGAATTAATATCTCTTAAAAACTACTTAACATTTGCAAGCAACATTTTTTTTTTATACCATTAAGAGAATACAGAGTTTTACAAAGTGGTTGGGGTAACCCAACTGTGGTGGATTGGCATATAAGCTGCTATATTTGCTAGATTATATACATTACAAACTACAACCTTGGGAACAAAACAAGAATGAAACATCAGTCCATTCTAGTATAAGTGCAAAAGAATTGCCATCATATTCTGTTCCTGCCAGCTAGGAGATCGAGCCTTGTTCATAACTTGAACTGTTCTCTTGCTATCACTCAAAAATAGAATACAGGCATATCCAAGGTTCCTAGCTTTAATAGCTGCTTCCACCACTGCTTCTTGTATTGCTTGGGTTACTTGTGCTACAACACAACTTGAAACACCAGAAAAAATGAGGTTCCCTTGCAAGTCTTTAGCTTCATAGGCAAATCCACTCCTTTTGGTTCTCCTTCTTCTTGCTCTAGCAATTAGGATGACTAGCTGCTAGGGGCCACCAAAGCGTTGGACTGTATGGTTATAGTCTGCAGGCTGAGTCATAGGAGTAGGGTGCTGATTAAAGACCTCCTGATACCTGAGTGAAAGAAAGCATGGACAGCATGGAGAACATCAGTCTTAATAGTGCACCAAAAGTTTTGGTAGAAGAAAGCAGGAATGCCATCAGGGCCAGGGGCTTTGTGAGCTCCAATTTGAAACACAGTGCTTAATTTCTTCATCAGTGACAGGTCTGTTTAGGAGAGCACACTATTGATCAGAGAGCTGAGGAATTGGTAATATCCTGATCTCTTCAAGAATGGAATCAAAGTCTCCAAGAGTAGGACCTTCATAATATTGCTTGAAGTGGTTTACCAAAGTGTTTTCAATTTCAACTGGGTTATCCGTAAAGTCTCCTTGAACTGTTTTAAGGTTCAAAATTCTACTTCTCGCCCTTCTTTGTTTGACCACAATTTGGAAGCACCTTGTGTTTCTATCCCCTAGGACAATCCAATCACTCCTTGCCTTTTGTGCCCACATCAATTCTTCTCAGTGCATTAGGACTTCCAACTCCTCCCTAATAATCTTTTCCTTTCTCACATCATCCACAAATAGAATGGAATTTTGCATTTCTTGAAGTTGTATTTGCTTCTTGTGAATTTCACGATCAACCTTACCAAAAACCTCCATATTCCAGACAAGAAATTCTTTCCTAACCTTGTAAAATTTTTTCCTAAGTTAGGTAGCTCTAGATCCATTAGTGCGAAAATTCCAAGCTTGTTGGACCACATGCTTGCATAAGGGATAAGTGAGCCACATGCGTTCAAAATGAAAAGGTCTATGATGAAAGGGTAACCTGAGCTCAAAATCAAGCATTATTGGTCCATGATCAGAATGTATGATAGGCAAATTCTATAGAGCATAAGAAGGGTAGGTATGAATCCAATCCACAGTAGCAAATGCTCTATCTAGCCTCTCCATTACAAAGTCATCATCCTCTCTGTTATTCATCCAAGTGAATCTTTTGGCCAAAGGCAGCCAATTCACATAATTCCAGGTCAGAAATCAATTGATTAAAAGATTCAGACCCTATAATCCTACCCTCATTAAAGGAAAACTTATCATCCCTATTTAGAATCTGATTGAAATCCCCAATGCAAAGCCAATTGGGGTGAGTAATATTTGCAAGCAACATTAAGATTCACACCCCTTTCAAATAACCAAAGCACATTTAATACCCTCTAGACCTCTAGTAGTTTAGGAGAAAGTTAAGAATAAAAATGTTCATTGAAATCAAAATAATTTTTTTTTTTTTTTTTTTAAAGAGAACATGAAAGACCTCTTAAATTTTAACAACATCCACATAAAATGGGTGAATATTTTGGAATCCAAAAAAAACTAGGAATTAAGTTGTTATTAAAAAATAAATAAATAAAGGAGAGAAAGTATTTACCTCCAAATTGGTCTCCAATGGAAATTGTAACCCTCTTAGAAGCCTCTCCCTTGGGCTTGACCATAGAGATTCACAACAGTGTTAAATTATTGCATCAACAGTAATAAGTTGCAATAACTTATAATTTTTAGTTGCAATAGAAATTTTAATACATTAGAAAAAATTGTTTCAATAACTTAAAATGAAGATATTGTTTCAATAAATTGATATCACTTATAGCAACGAAAATTTCGAATTAATAGCCTATTGCAACAAAAATTATTATTGCAATAGTGATAGTATATTGAACTAACTGAAAAAGAAAATGGGCCTCTTTTGTTTTACACCATTGATAAAACATAGAAAAAGTAGCATTATAGGACAGCTGGACATATCCAGCACTGATGCAATGGAGTCCTAGATAGGCTAAGTCTAATTACACAAAACAAACTTAGGAACCAAAACAGTGTACATGGTTATACCATGTTGAGTGAGATAATGAAAGTCAGTGTCGATGCCTCGTGGCGGTTCGACCTCCCATCACAACGACACTCGCGTAGTTCTCTTTGGAAGGATATGCACGTGCATATGAAGCTCGGAGTTCGGGTGTTGTGGAGGAAGGTTGTACCTTGGATGTGTGACTAGAATATGAGTCAATTTTAAGGAAATTACCAAGAGTAAATGAAGTCGCCACCAATCATTGGGTTTTTTCTAAAGTGTGATTGGTCACCTGACTCTATTTGATTTTATTACCGATCCTAGGCTAAGAAAAATGTCATTTTTCCTAATCTAATATGGATGGGTAAAAAATCTTGATTCTTAAGTTTGGAAGTCTGGTTACGTGTAGGAAAAGGTGTTAGGCACCCCACAACACCTGTCCGTAGACAGTCCTTTGTTTTGGTAAAATCTTAATTTTTAGACAATGACAGTTGCAAACGAACTATTGGCCCGGCTTTAAGCGAATTGGGCTTTAAGGTTTGGATTCAGAAAGGATGTGGTCTCGATCAATGCTTTCCTAGTGTGTTTGGAATCGTTGCCAAATTTCCAAGGCCAAAATCCGGTAGCATTTTGCCTTATTTTTGTGGCGGAAATCTGGCAGTGCTTCGCCTTAAGTGCATCATAGCACACAAAACACTATCCTCACCAAGCTTTTGCCGTGAGAATATGGCAATGGGGATGCCCCATTTTCAAAGCAAAAATCCTGCAGAGTTTCACGTTTGGTGCGCTATGGCACACTGACAGGGTTTCATACTTGTGTATACAACGCGTGCCAACATGCTCATGCTAGGACGAGTCAGAGCCCCTCAAAGCATTAAGCACATTGATACGTGTCACATACACGGGGAAACCGATGTCACTTTGGTGACATGGATTGGGACGGTCACACTATGATGATTGTGTAGATGGCGATGATTGTGCAGACAATATAACATGAATATGCACTTGCAGTAAATGCCTTGAGTACATCCTCATGCCACAAGGTTAAGAGCTCTCATGACTAAAGAGGGTCATTCACCCACACACACGCAAGCATATATATACATACATCATGCACAATACTATCACACAGAGCAAGAAAGTAAAACAAACATTGCCAACGTTCCAATGGTATGGCCCAACAAGGTACAGGAAATGTAAAACAGACATTGCCATACCCAGAGAACGTGGCCCAAACAAAGAGCAGGAAAAGTAAATAGGGTACATGGAGGGGAACCCTAATACATGCTCTAGAGAAGAGGTTAAGAGAGAGAAGGAAAGAAAACCACTTAGGAGTGGCTAGGCCTCCTAATCTACTAAGCATTTCCCTTTGTGGGCTTGCGTCTTCTTGCTTGCATCCTTACTCTTTTTGCTTGCACCTAGGACGTCGCACCCCTGCTCCAAGTGTCCATGCTCCAAGTGTGTACATTCAATGACAAAGGAAACAAGCCAGCAGACAAGCAAAGAAACAATTAGAAGGAAAGTATGCTAAAAGACAAACTATCAAAGAGAGAGTCAAACGAGGGCAAACAAACATGTTATCAAACAAAAAGGGGTGTACTAGGAGGATAAATGTAGGTTTGGATTGGGTGTCCATAGTTCCATGAGATTGGAGTATAAACGACACACAGACTCATGCATGAACATGTAGGCAAGCGTGCAAAAATGCAAAGAAGCAAAGAAAGCCAAATGGATGGCACAAAGCAAGCAAGGCAAGCAAAACATCGCATAGAGTGGAGAGCATCAAGCAAACCGACACCACAGAGGTGTATCTCACGAGTGGTCACACCCAAACAATCTGCAAAAGGGACGGTTGCAACCACAAAAGCAAGTGGCCTCAAAGACCAACAAGCACAAGCCCACAGACGGCACAAAGCATGGAAAAGCCTAGATCTAGACAGGCAAACATGGAGATAAAGACATGCATAAAGGAAATTATCCAAACCCTTTGATATAGGCCTAGGTGTATCGATGTAGGCCTGACCACAAGATCTAGATCTACACCCTACCTAAAGGGCCAAAACACATGAAAAAAAAAAAGAAAAAAAAGATAAAAAGGCTATAGAAGCACATGGCATAGCAACCAACATGTAGATCTAGACACATGAAAATGGCACGGAGCACACAAAGATATAGATCTAAGCATAAGCATGGCAAGGAGCACATAAACATGTAGATCTAGGCATAAGCATGACAAAGAGCACATAAACAAGTAGATCTAGGCATAAACATGGCAAAAAACACCAAGGCATATGGATCTAAGCACAAACACAATATTTAGGCATATCCTAACCCAAGAAGGTTAGGCCAGCATCATCAAAGCGGTAAAATATGGCAAAAAGTAAGGAAACATGCTAAAAATGCTATAAAACATGCTAGGAAGCAAGATAAAGCAAAAATATACTATAGAAAGCAAATAGACATGCTATAAAGAAAGATAAAGTAAACGGTGTAGATTGTAGCTAAAAAGCTACATCTACACCCTTAAAACCTTAAATCCAAGGTCCTAAGACCAAGGAGAGGAAAAGGAGTGTAAGAACACTACCTCTTGATTGTTGAGAAAAGAGAGAAATCAAAAGTTTTTTGATGCATTTAGGAGAGAATTTAGAGGGGAAAAGAGAGAAAATTTACCTAGAAAAATGCTCCAAATTGCCCAATTTTGTTCCTTTTTTGATCTGATGGGGGCCTAGGGGTATTTATATTAAAAAAGTGACTAAGTGACTGCCGACATGGAAGGGATTGATGAAGGCCTTCCTGGACTTGGATTGGGCTGATCTTAGTGTCCCTGTAAAGGTTTGGATGTGTAGTTTTTAGAACACTAAAGAAATTGGAAACCCAACAATCGAATCAAAAGTTATGGCCTCGAGAAGCAAGCTGACGCACTTTGCACGGTTTTTAGGATATCTCAACCGTTTTAACTCCAATTTCAACCCATGAATAGTCGTTGGAAAGGAAATTCAATAATCTTTGCAATGATGTTGGTCTTAACCCGTTTTGATGGTTGGATCAAAATTAGGGTTTGATGTAGAAACATGAAAAATGTTGTTTTAGAATGATTTTGACCAGTTTTGACTTTCGGTCAACCTAGGGTTGACTAGGGGCATTTTGGTCAATTTGACCTGAAATGGCACTTTCAGTGCTCCAATACCCGAACGGGTTGCGCCACGTCAATTTAGATGTTTCCGTGGCCCCATAGAAGAAAGTTAATATTTTTGGAATTTTCGGAGTCCTGCACGCAATTAAGGGCAGACAAAATATGGTATCTACAATCAATCAACATGGTTTGTTCACGCCAGCTTGGTCAAATTTTCTTATTGCAAACACTTTCTATTCTTTTGCAATATGTGAGAACCAAAATCTGTCTAAAACCAAGGTCTCTAGCCTTTATTGCAACCTCCACAAAAGCTTCTTGGGTAGATGAAAATTAAGATACGTCGATGTATATATCATATGAGAATAAATATAGGTTGATGTGAATAGAGCAACCTACACAAAAGCTTCTTGGGTAGATGAAAATTAAGATACGTCGATGTATATATTATATAAGAATAAATATAGGTTGATGTGAATAGAGATAGAAATAGAAAATATTTAAAAATTAAGATATTATATAAGAATTAAGGTACATTAATATATCTTTATATATATATATATATATATATATGCTTCCACCTTCCAATGTAAGCCATGCACTTCACTCTTTACATCATGGCATCCACTCGTGCTTTTGCTTTCGAGAGAATAGATATAGGTCGATGAGAATAGAGATAGAAATAGAAAAGATTTAAGAATTAAGATATTATATGAGAATTAAGATACATTGATGTATATATATATATATATATATATATGCTTCCACCTTGCAATGTAAGCCATGCACTTCACTCTTTACACGTAGCATCCACTCTTGCTTTTGTTTTCAACCTCATTGGCGCATAGCTAAACTTTCACTACAAGAAAAAAAAAAGTTTATTACAATGAAAAAAATTGTTGCAATAGCATTAGAGTTATTGCAATAGTTGATTTTGTTACAATTATATATATATATATATATATATAACATTAGGGTAATATTTCTTACCTAATTTTTAAATTTGTACACTATTTCTTACGTTTTTAGTTGTATCTAGCGTGTTTTCATAATTACACTCATTATTGTTTGTATTATAAGTTGATAATGTATGATTTGTTTTTTTGACTACAAATTTATACAACAAAAAGTTGGCAAAAATGGCAAAATACCCCTTTCGCCCAAAAGTTCCAGCAAAATGTTCATGTTTTGAAACTATCTAGTGATATGTCCTTGTTTTGAAACTCGATTTTCTAAAAATCGAGTTTCAATGTAAAACTCGATTTGTAGAAAATCGAGTTATAGGCAATCAAACTTAAAATATATATATATATATATATATATTATGGAACTCGAGTTCCATTTGAAATTTTTCAAGGAAATCGAGTTCCTTGCTAAAATTCGATTTTTAGAAAATCAAGTTTCAAAACAGTAGCATTTTGCTAGATAGTTTTAGAATAGGAGCATTTTGCTAGAACTTTTGGCGAAAGGGGTATTTTGCCATTTTGGCCTAACAAAGTTGCTTGGCTTGATTATACTCGGCACAACCCTAGTTCGATATAGCCATTTGAAGCTCATGATAGTAGACTTGATTTGTGCACTATTCTTGGTTTGTGTTTTTGTGACTCCTTTGTGATTTATAATTTATAGTTTATTGTTTTTAATTTGTGTGTTTTTTCGGAGGAAAGTTATAAAAACAAAGTGCGTTGAATACATACCGTTTTCATTGTCGTTTTTCTTGACAATATGTGCCACAATGTGGTTCTTTTATGGATTATTGATAAAAGATTTTTTTTTTTTTTTTTTTTGAAGGGGAAAAATTTCATTCATTCAAATTGATAAAGAATCATGATACAAGACTTCTAAAACTGGTGGGGGAGAATCCTCCATCCAATACAAATCCTCATCTAAAGTACTCCTAGCATATTGAGCTAACATATGTGCCACTTTATTTGCTCCTCTCCTAACACAGCAAACTCTAGACCACTGTAACCCCCAAACCAAATGCTTAATGTCATTAACAACATTCCCAAATAGTGAAGAATTTTCCAAAGGAGAAGAAATGGCTTGGATTACATTGCTATTATCTCCCTCAATTATCAACCTTGAGAACCCAACATCCAGAGCAAATTCAATAACTCTTCGACATGCCAGCTATTCAGCCTCATCACTTATATTCACCTTTGGTCCACTAGCAGTCATAGCAGCCGTGACTTCACCCTTATCATTTCGAATTATAACACCATAACCAAATCTGTCCAAGCCCGAAAAAATTGCTGCATCAAAATTTAACTTGTACTCCGCTGGTGATGGAGGTTGCCAAACATCCCCACTGAGTTGCTGCCTAGTCTGAATAGCTAAATGATCTTAGGCCAATTTAAATTCATCAACAAGCTCCTCTACTCTCTTATTTAGGTTGCTCGAATCCTTCAACTTGCCACCATGCACCACACAGTTTCTCTGATTCCATATGAGCCATGCTTGAGCCCAAAACAGATCCATTTCATCTGGCGTTAGGTGCTCGAACAACTCTGCCATCAACTGCTTCATATCAGTCTGCCCGTGTACACTCCATTTCTGCAATTTTCTGATGCTGCCAGCCTAAATATCCTGAATCGCGGCACAATCCCACAAGGCATTAACCGTTGTTTCCACCTCTTTCATACATAAAGGACAATTTCTTTCCAAAACAACCTTCCTTCTGGTCAGATTCTCTGCAGTAGGCAATATAGCATGACAGGCTCACCATCCACTTATTTTAATTTTGTTTGGTAGTGTAAGCTTCCATATTGCAGTCCACAACTTCCTTTGCGCACATCCCCTTGAAGTTCCTACCCGATTGCCATCAATTAGAAGCTTCCTAGCCTCATGATAAGCTGACTTAACTGTGAACAACCCCTTTGAATTCTACAGCCAAATTATATCATCATTCACATCCCTTCGGCTCAATGGAATTTGACAAATAGCTTCTGCCTCCTCCCTGTGAAAATTAGCCATAACTTCCTCATTCCTCCAAATATGTAAATCCGATTGATCAAACCAGCAACCATCATTCCTTCTGCATCTTCGTGAATCAGATGTAAAATTCTATTTGTTGGATAGTTGGGAATCCTCCTATCTTTGAGAACATTAATTAAGAGACCACTTCCCACCCTCCAACAATGTCCAGATAATAGAATGGGTTGTGCAGCCATCATGCTTCTCCATACATATGAGCAGTTTGGTGAGACTTTAGCATCAAGGAACGATGACCAAGGAAAATACCTTGCTTTGAAACATTTATAAAGCAAAGAATTATTGCATTGAACCATTCTCCACCCTTGCTTGGCTAATATAGCTAGATTAAAAGCTCTTAAATCTCCGAACCTCATTCCTCCCTCTTTTTTTGAAGCCGTCAATTTATCCCAACTCTTCCAATGAATTTTTCGTTCATTCCCCATCTGATCCTACCAAAACTTTGCACACAAAGCATCCAATTTATCACATAATTTCAATGGGAGTTGAAACACACTCATTGTATATGTAGTTATGGATTGTGCCACAGCCTTGATTAGTATTTCTTTACCAGCTCTTGACGACATCAAGCCCTTCCAACCTTGAAGCTTCTTCCATATTCTGTCCTTCAAATATGAAAAAGTGTGATACTTAGCCCTCCCAACCAAGGTTGGTAAGCCAAGATAAGTTTCAATTCTATTCACCTCCTTTACTCCCAAAATCTCCAAGATCAGTTGTTTCTGGCTGTCTGAAGTATTGCTACTGAAATAAGCTGAAGACTTTTCTAAATTTATGCTTTGCCCTAAAGCTCTTTCATAACTTTGGAGGATCTTTGCTATAGTCTCTCCCTCAGCCTGAGTTGCCTCACAAAAAAGCAAAGAATCATCTGCAAACATTAGGTTAGTGACTTTTGGTGCACCTCTGCAAATGGATACTCCTTTAAGGCTCCCTTCTTATTCTACTTGGTCCAGCAATGTAGTGAAACCCTCTGCACACAATAGGAATAAGTATGGTGATAAAGGATCCCCTTGCCTTATTCCTCTAGATGGGTGAATCATGCCATAAGCTTTCCCATTCACCAGAATAGAAAAGGATGGTATCATTACACAACTCATCACCCTTTCTATCCAAGTAACATGAAATCCCATCTTTTCCATAATACTCTGCAAAAAATGCCACTCAACCCTGTCATATGCCTTGTTGAAGTCTAGCTTCAATGCTAAGGATTCATTCTTCCCCTTTTTTCTTGAATGCATAGTATGGAGTGTCTCAAAGGCCACCAATACATTATTTGTGATCAACCTCCTTGATACAAATGCATTTTGAGTGGGTGAAACAATTTGAGGGAGTACCTATTTCAATCTGTTGGCCAATACTTTGGAAATAATTTTATAAATCACATTACACAGGCTTATTGGTCTAAAGTCAGACATTTTCGTAGGATTTTTAACTTTAGATATAAGCAAAATGTTTGTATGATTAATTTTAGGTAGCATATTCCCATTATTTAAAAAATCCAACAGAGCTAGAACTACATTATCACCCACAACATGCCAAAATTTTTGATAAAATAGAGCATTCATACCATCAAGTCTTAGAGCTTTTGTTGGTCCCATTTGGAATAGAGCCACCTTCACTTCTTCAGCAGTAAATTCACTGGATAGAACCTCCCGCATATCAGTTATGTTGCTCTAAACTGCATTTAGACACTCCTCCATCTGATCTCCCACACTAGCATGAAAGAGAATATCAAAATAGGCTAAAGCAACTTCAACCACCTCCTCCAAATTCTCCACCCACTGCCCATGTACATTTTGGATACCCCTAATATGATTTTTATTTCTCCTTTGTGTGGCTATAGCATGAAAAAACTTTTTATTTTTGTCCCCATGTTTTAACCAATTTATTCTAGATCGTTGAGCCCAAAATATTTCCTACTTTTGTAATTACTTATCCATCCTATTGCTCAATTCTAGGTATTCGGCCTTCGCAGCCTCTGTAGGTTCAGCTTCATTTAAAAAATCCAGCTTCTTTTGGAGTTCTTTAATTGCTCTAATATCTGGATCAGTGGATGATGAACCCCAGGCCAAAAGCTCGGCTCCACATAATTAATTTTTTCCTGAACAAATGCTAACCTGAGTCTATCCTCACCTTCTCTTCCCCAAGCCTCCTACACTACCGTTTCACATTCACTACTAAGTAGCCAAGATTCTTCAAACTTAAAGCACCTTTCTCATTTTTGCCTTGACTGAACATAAGTTTGAACGTGGAGCATAATGGCTAAGTAGTCTGATGCATGTGTGGGCAGATGTATAATTTTGCTCATCTGAAATTTCTCCATCCATTCTTTGTTTGCCACCCCTTTATCAAGCCAAATTTTGGTTTTTGCTTCCCCAGGTCTCTTATTACTCCAAGTGTAAGGATATCTCGAAAATCCAAGGTCTTGAAGATGACAACAATCCAAGGCTTCCCTAAAAGCTTCAACCTGTGAATTTTGTGGCTGTCTTTTGCTCTTCTTCTCCTATGCATGCAGGTACGCATTAAAGTCCCCTATAGCCACCCATGGCCCCTCCACAAAGGTCTGTAAATACTTCAATAATTTCCACGAATTTTCCTTTTGCTGTGCCGGCCAACCATAAAATCCAGTCAAATACCAGACAAAGCCATCCTCCTTTGTGATTTTAGCCAAAACATGGTTAACAGTGAAATTTATAACCTCCATCAGAATATTATTTTTCCATAAAAATGCTAACCCTCCACCCAAATCAGGATGTTTGACAATGATCTTATTCTGAAACAACAAATTTCCATACAATTTCTCAAACCCATCCTTGTCCAGTCTTGTCTCCATAAGAAAATAGATCGTGGGAACTTGCTCCCTCATAATCTTACGAAGGCTTCGACTTGTCCAAGGGTTCCCAAGCCTTTGGCAATTCTAGCTTAACAACCTCATGGCTCTCGGCAAGGGTGGCTCTCCACCCTCGCCGATATACAATCAATGCTTCCATCCTCACTACTCACTTTCCCTCGTTTGATAGCTTGGACATCAATCTACCCCTCCTGCACTTCACGTGAATCTCTTTTTCCCAATCCAGGTATAATAATGGCCTTAGTTAATCCACCCAACCCGAAGTCCATCCTATTGATCTGAGTCCATGTTCCTTTGGGCTTAGAATTACTTGGCCCAACTATGTCCGACGTTGTGTTACTATCAAACATTGCGTGATTATGGATTTCCACGGGAATAAAATCTAATTGTCCCTCATTATGATTGATCCGATCTAAGCCCTTATCAACCCCAGCATTTATTTTCGTGTTTGACTGTCCAGTGAGCATATTTTCCAAACCTAATTCCCTTATTTCAAGCCAAAGGCCTTGTAGCTGAATTGGCATCTCCCTATGCACAAAGTGCTTGGGGGTCTAGGAGGGGAAGGGTTCGAGTTGCGAGGTTAGCAGCATATTGTAATTATTTCTCAAAAAAAAAAAAAAAATTCCCTTATTTCAACATTTAACTCCTTTACGTTAGCATGACATTTATATTGTGTGTTATTCCCATGCACATTTTCAGTGTCCATCCCTTGATTCACGGAATAACCCTTATCCAAACTACTAGGGTTTTCCACGCTTATCTCCCTCGCCGCCGTCCGCTCTTGTAACACACCTTGTATCGCCTGGCCTGAGCTTTGCTTTGCCGTACTTCCATTACTCTTTTCTGTGTGGGACATAGGGTTGGTATTCTTGCATGTTGGAGCCCTTGGACGACTCCCAGTTGCCTTTAGAAAATCACCATATTGATATTCAACCCATCCACCTTGTTTCTCAACTGCATAATAGGCTGCACAGTGCTTCAAGTCATGACCTAGGATTCCACAAAAGTGAAAAAACATAGGCAATCTCTCGTATTTGAATGACACCCATGTCCTCTCACCATCCGATCCAGCAATAAAACCACCTCGATGTAGAGGTTTTGTTATTGGTAGAGACATTCGTACTCTCTTAAACATATTTATATCATCCTTCCTGTTCCTCCGTTCAACCTCTTCAACCGTACCTAGCCTACTCCCCACTTCCCTCACTACTTGAGATGAGATCATATCAAATGGTGCATCCCAAATTTGGACCCAAAGGGAGGTAGATTCCATTTGAATATTTCCCATAGTCATACCCTTCTTCCACCTTTGCAATAATAATAGTTGATTGTCAAAAGACCAAGGACCTACTCTCATGATCCAATCCATATCAAACTCTGATTGGAATTTGAATTGAAAGAGATTCGGTCCCACTTCTAAAATCTGCAATGAATCATTCAATCCCCATGCTTGTCTTATTGTATTCTTTGCCACCATTCTATTAAAGGGCTTGCATGTAAGGAACTTCCCAATCAAACTCGGATTGCAACTCTCAATGGCATCCAACCTTCCCTTATCTGAGATGGAGATAATTTCTTCCTCCTCAATTGTTAACTTCATCCTCTCCAATCTATCAGCTACATCATCGTCCATTTTGTCTCAAAAAAGATGAAAAAACTACCCTTCACACACTGCCAAGGGAGAGAAAACTCGTGCACTCACGAGAGAGAGAGAAAGCTCCACGAGGGAGAGATTCCTTAATAATTCTTTTAAAAATAATTTGATAAAAGATTTCAAAGTGCTTCTCTTTGTATTAAAACTAGGCTAATGTTACCGACCTAATCACTTTCCAAAAAACTTCCAAAAGTTCTATAAAAAAAAAAAACCATAATCTTGCTCTTTATTGAATTAAAAAAAATAAATAAATTCACACAAAAAAAAAAAAAAAATTGTGCTATGCTTGGGTTGCAAAATAGAACTAACCTCTCTGCCCCCAGTAATTATAATATTGATAATTCATTCAAAATTACCATAATATTGATTTAGCCGTGCATGGCTTTCATTTGAGTTTGGGCTGGCTGATTGTTTGGGTTGGAGGCATAATCCGGGATTGGGCTTATGTCAAAATTTGGCTTGAGTTTAAAGGACTAAGTAAACCTGGGCTAAGTCACACGAGTCGGATCCGAGGAAAGTGGCCTAGTTTGTGTGAGACCTGGACCTGGTTGGGCTCAATTTTGGGCTAGGACTAAGGGCTAGCTTAGCAGGCTTGAGTGGTTAGTTGCAACCTTGGACTGGGCTTGAGTTTTGTAAGGGAGCTGGGTCCAAGATTAAGTGGGCCTAAGGCTGAATAAGTTTAGTGTGTGTGTATTTATATATATAGATTTTTTTTTTTTTTTTTTATAACAATAAGTTTAGTATTTGATTAGTTCATTTCCGTAAAAAAAAAAAAAAAAAAAAAAGAAGGTATTTGATTAGTTCATCAAAAAAAAAAAAAAAAAAAAGTTTAGCATTTGATTAGGTTTAAGAATGTTCCGGGTTTGGGCTCACCGTTGGGCTTGGACCTAACAAAACGGGTAGGACCCAAATTGCTGGATCGGGTCTATTTTACTTAAAGCACGTAGCATTTATATTTTTAACCAAACCCAAGATTATAAAATTGCATAATGAGACCCCAATATTCAAAATTCAACATTTTTTTAAACTAAAATTTGGGCTGCTTAGTTTTTTAGTTTTTTTTGTATGTTTTTTAATTTTTTTTTCAATCTTTCTAATCATTTTCATTGAAAAAAGCATCTTAGGTTGCGTTTGGATTGGGATGAAAACTTCTGCGTCTGCGTTTACGTTTTTTTTTTTTTTTTTTTCACGCGTTTTGGAGCGTTTTGGGTGTTGCGGCTACTGTTTATGCACTGTTCAATGAACAGTAGCTGCAAACTTTGACTTTTCAAATTTTTTTGGACCAATCACAGCACATCGTGTACTGTTCACGGACCCACAAATTTCACTTTTCAGCAACTTTTTCATTAAAAATGGGTCCCAAGATACTATTCACACATTTAAAAATTATTTCGCTACAGTGTTTTTCAGTTTTCAGTTTCAGTTTTCAGCTGTATCCAAACGGACCCTAATGTATGTTTGGATCCACGTTTTCCTGCGTTTGCTGCGTTTTTTTTTTTTTTTTTTTTTTTCACGCGTTTTGAGTATTGCGGTTACTGTTCAATGAACAGTAACCGCAAAAGTGGACTTTCTGCCGTAAACAGTGCACATATGCACTGTTCACGGACCCACAAATTTCATTTTTTTATCAATTTTTTCATTAAAAATGGGTCCCACAGTACTATTCACATATTTAAAAATTATTTTGCTACAGTATTTTCAGTTTTCAGTTTTCAGTTTCAGCAAAATAAGTTCTATCCAAACACACCCTTAATATCTGTTAGCACTGTAAGTTAGAAACGGCGCTGTGTTATTTAACTTCTTTCTATCTATTCCTCAATTGAAACGGTGTCATGTTGAATCGGTACTGATTTTTATTATAAGTATCTCAGCTGTTAAATGAAACAAGTGCATGTAACGTGTATTACTTATAAACCTTGTAATGAAAGAAAAGATGACATTTTAGCTTTAGACTGCCGTTTCAAAAATTGTAAAACGACACCATTTGGGAGATCTAAAACTTCATCTTCTTTCTTTTTTTGCTTTTAAAAATCATCTTAGCTCAGTTTAGAGTACAAAAAGATAACAAGCTAAGAAACTCTTCTCACATGAACCCACAAAACTAGACTAGACTAGACTAGACCACATACAGAAAAGGCTAAGCTTAAATTCATAAGTTAAATACATACATTACTCCCTCACAAACCCACTTTCACTTTTCTTCATCTTCTTGTAATTGTTCTTGTTCTTGTTCTTGTTTTTCAAGAACTTGCTCATCAAGCTCTTCCTCAGTTTCTTGTTCATCATGGGCTGGAACAGGTTGAAGAATAGGGCCACCACCTTCTCCATGATGAGGCCTAGTATGCAGCACACCAGTTGAGCTCAAAGGTGGTGGGAAAACAGTACTCCTACATTCTTCTTCATCATTATTCTTTGATGATGATGAATCTGGCTGCTTCTTTGGAGAATTGTTGTCAGTACGAATTTCTTCATTTTCGAGGACAACACTACCTGTTTCTTCTTCTTCTTCTTCATCATTATCATCATGGACAGGCCCTTGAAGAATAAGGCGACCGCTTTCTCTATGAGGCCTAATACGCAGCACACCACTTGAGCTCAACGGTGGTGGCAAACTCTTACACTGATTATTCTTCTTGGACGAATCTTTCTGCCTCTTTGGAGTATTGTTTTTAGTACAAATCTCTTCGCTTTCAAAGACAATACTCCCTGTCTCATCTCCTAGGATTTCGGTGCACATTTGAAGACTATTTTCACTTAGCCTCAAAAAACTCTCGTTGGTAGTGTAGGAATTGCCATCGTTAGCCTGGGAATTGTTGTTGGTAGTGTTGGTTAGAGCTTGGAGGAAGCTCCAGCCACCTGAGTCTTGGGGTTCACTTGAGTACATGTTTTCACAATGGAAATATGGGGAATGTGAATGAAAATCAGGAGATTGAAATTGAAGATATTGTGGGTTGAGAGAGAGAGCTTTGTTTGCATAAACGATTATAGTCAATTTTTATATCTGCTGAGATATATAGGTTGAATTATGTCAAGGAAGTTTCATTAACAAAGCTGCATGCAATCATAAGGTTGAGCACGACTGCGCAAAGACCTTGGTTTTATATTTCTTATCTAAACTACAAGTCGTTTTTGTATTATTTAGATGTAAAAACATGTCGTTTGTTTATTTTATGTATCAAAGCACGTGTTAGTCGTATCCCTCTTAGTGGAGTTAGTTAGGATAGGAATTAGCCGTTATTAACAGCTAGTTAGTTAGTTAGTCATGTGATTATTCGTTTAATTAATGAAACTCTCAAGATCAATCTTGTTCTATAATTAAATCTAATAATCTATCTATCATAACTTAAAGTGTAACCAGTTGCTAAACACTAGCTCAGCTTAGTTTAATTGGTTCATTTATTCTTAACTTGATTTGGATGATTTTTTTTTTTTTTTTTTTTGCAAAAATACTTTTTGTCCCTACATTTTGGGTCATTTTTCACTTTGATCCCCACATTTTTTGAGCTTGTATTTTAGTCCCGAAATTTTGAAAATCATTTTCAATTTAGTCACTACTATTATCTCACTAACAAAAATTACTTATGTGACGCACACAATGCACAACTGGCATGTTAGACAATGACACAAACGTAACCATTAAAATAATAATAATAATAATAATAATAAGTTTCACTTGAATTTTAAAAAAATTTCACGTTAACGTTTCTAATAAATAAAAAAAGTTTCATCAGACATATTGATGGTTGTTGACGGTCATTTTGGGGAAGCCAAATAGAAAGAAGCTCAACAACACGGGCAGAAAAAAATTGGTAAATGGATAGAAAAAACCATTAAGCTCAAGCGGCAGGAATAATGGATCACAAGTCCATGAAATAGACAAATGGGCCTTGAGGAAGCAAACGGGCTTAAAGAAGCTTGGAAAGAGAGGAATAGCAAACTCATGGGCAATATATGATGTGAAAAAGTGAGAATGGTTCACAGTAGGCCCAAAGTAATGCAAGTAAAGAAAGTAAGGGGTTGATGGCAGGCCTATGAGCCCCAAGGATGAAGGATAAGGTAATTGGGCCGGGGAAGTCCAAAGAAGTTAGTAAAAAACCCATAGAAATGCAGAGTTAGGAAAAGGGCCAAGGAAACCCAAGGAAAGCAAATGGGCCAAGAATGCCCAAGAGAAAACAAATGGGACGCAGTAGCCCGTAAGCAATACAACCAAAAAGGCCCAAATGACTATACTGAGTCATAAGTAACAAGCCATAAAAGGCCCAGCAGGCTTGGACCAAATAACATCACAGCAGGAATAGCAGAGTGATATGGTAGGAAATAATGGCAAGGCTACGGAAAGAGTAAAAGGATAGGCTAGAGAAAAGGAAGCCCACAATCCTACAAAGCCCAGCCCCAAAGGGAGCAAGGGCGCAAAAAATATGAGATCAGAAAACAGCCCACGCCATAAGAAGCCAAGAATGACTGGCAGAAAGTGCAAACAGGTCTCTAGATCATGGCAAGCGCCTGAGCAGCAGGCAAGCTTTGAACGAACATAGAAGTAAAGTACGCACAAGGCCCAGGCATCACCAGCCTGTATCCAACCAATACTTGTGGTGAAGTCATGGTTCAGAGGTAAGAGGCATGGTTTGGCAGTGGGGAGAGGGGAAAAACCTATTCTGAAGTTCCTGCTTAGGCTCTTTTGGGGGAAATGTCCTGTTGAGATGACATACCGCCCAAAAGAAGTAAGGGTAAGTGGGAACCACTAGGTGCATGCCATGAGGGATAGAGAGAGAGAGAGCACCCACACCATAACAGGTAAGGATGTCACAGCAAACAAACAAACAAAATAGTCCTATTTGTCTGGTGGTAAGAGTGGCACAACCAACACAGATGAACCAGTGGTGGTCGACAAGTACACCTAAACTAGACAAAGGTGGATAAAGGTTAAAATAGTAAAATCCGATCACGATAGGTACTATAAAAAAGGGGACCCTAGCCGTGCACAGGGATCATAGGAGGGGGGGGGGGGTGATAGGAACTTAAAAGAAAACCACGTAATAGAAAACAAGCATTGAGAAAAGAGAGGAAAAAGAAAGATAAAATAAAAATTAGAAAATAAGGAAAGAAAAACAGAGAGTTAGATCGGCAGGCTTGCATCAATAGATTGATTCTCTCTCTCCCTCTCAAAGTTCTGCTCTCTATCAAAGGAAAAGAACCTCTGTTGAACATAAATCATTTAGGCCCATTCCCTCAAAGTAATTAATTTCACTCCCTAAGGAGATTATTTGCATTGAGGAAGTGGTTTCCCTTCTCGGTTTCAAGCTCCGTAGTGTCACTTGGTGTGACAGACTGACTTTCCCCTCTTCTTAATCCAAGAAACCCATTGCTATTATTTTTTGTTATTTTTTTGTGTACGGAAGGTACTTCCTGCCGCTCCCTTTTTTTATTTATTATGTCTAGTTTTCCTCTTGTGTTACCTTTATTATACTTGCCTGCCATAACTCCCTGTAATAGCTTTGCCTATCATGGGTATGTGATCAAAACCTGGCAAAAAGGGGGATAGTTTGTGCACAAGTCGGATTAAAGTGAGTTGCAGTTGGACCGGTCTCAACTCCCTTACTTAGAATACTTGGGCCCAGTACCGCAAGAAGCAACCCAGCCCAATATTGTAAAAAAGGCCCACAACAATGGTTTATCTCAAACATACAAAATTGATTCAAAATCACAATAAAAAGGCAGGTCCTTTATATTGAGCATTGTATAAGTAACTCATGTCAACCTATTCCGTAGGATGAAATTGATGTGTTTCAAATTGAAGAAGCTATAAAGGGCAAGGCCATAAGAAAGACAATTACATGGCCATGCTTGATGCTAATAGTAAAAAAGACTTGAGTAGCCAAGAAAAATCAATTTTGTCCAATGATTTGGTTGTCATGTTTGTCACGACCAATTTCACAGACATAATAGATCAATATTTTGAGCCATAACAGACACAAAACAGGCTTCTATAATCATTCAGGTATTCAACACATTAAAAGTCAGGGATGGTGTTATGTGCATGCACATGTGAGTGTGTGGACACAATGAACCCCAAAAAAGAAGAGCAACAATTTAGGAAACCCGCACTAATAAAACCCCAAGTTTTAGCAACCCCACTTCAAAAATTATGATGATAGAATTAAATTGGCACATTTCCAAATTTGATCCAATTGGGAATAAAGAGTCATTTGGATATGTGAACTCTACATCACAGCGAGCATATGTATATTAATAGATGTGTTTGTATTAGTTACGGAAAATGAAAAGAAGGGAATGGTAGAAAGAATGGACAGGAAGCAGAGGGGAAAAATGACAAACTTCTTTAGTGTTTAAAGGATGGTAGGAAAGAAAGTAAAAAATAAAAAGCATTTCTAATTCTAGAGCTATAGACTAGACACTTATTACATACAGTTTGCTTAATAATTGTGGAAATCATTTGGATAATTGGATATGTGAATACATTTTTCACCTTATGAGTACATTAATAATCTCTTTCATGTAGTGTATGTTAAGGACATATTTTATATAATTGACTACTCTTTTAACAAAATGCACTTTACTTGTAATTGGGTAAATCTAAGATGGGTTTAGTACTTCAAGAAACAAAAGTTCAAGTCAAGTATTAAAATCATGAAGATTGGACCAAGAAACAAGTGAAGAAAAACTATTCTTTAAATCTCAACAGATATCTTGACAGAAACAGTATTTATTGAGATTTAAGAATGAAACTCGACAGAAGCTAAATCTATCAAGATCTACAAAATCAAAATTTCCAAATCTGATTTTTGGCTCTATTTGACATGTATGTGTAGGGTTTCTTTTCTCACAACCCTAGACATATATATGGCTTATTTTAAACGCCATTATACATGGAGAACACATGCAGAAAGTGACCTAGTGCCTTATTTTCTTTGCAAGAAGTTACTGCATCTTTTGCGCCTTAGGGTTTTGTAACCAAGTACTTCTTGATCTTCATTGTTGATGAAGTGAAGAACTTTGCAGCCAATAACATCTTTAACTTGCTGGAGTTAGTCACACTGGGATCCGTGCAAAAGGGTAGCATTCATATATTGAAGAGTTCAGAGGTTCTGAAGCAATAGAAGGTTTCTGCTATAAGTTCATCTACAAGGATTGTAGAGTCTAGGGACAAAAGTTTTGTACTAGATCTAAAACTTCTCTTTACTATAGTGAATTGCTTTTTGGGAAGGTTTTCCCCTAGGTTTTTTACTGTGAAACTAGTTTGTTTCATTAGTTTTTCTGAGTTATCATATCTTGTCTTATTTACTATTCCGCTGTGCATGATATTGATATAATATTGATGTTTGTTTGTTTTAACAAGGTTTATTCATAATAAATCTAATTAACAACTTGGGTTTAAAACTTGTTAATTCTATCAACCAGGGTCTAAAACTCCTCTCTTAATCTCTGGCTTCCAATCTTTGATTTGTTTTTTCAGTTTCAGTTCTTAATTTTTTGCTACGGTAGTTTCTTGTTTATGAGGCAAACTTGAGACCATCTGGGCTGATTTGCTCAATTCCAAGATTTGGTGGTGCACCTCGTGTTTGAAATCTTAAAAATTAGAACAGGGTTTGGCTTACCTCTAGTACTTTTTTAACTGGATATGTCCTTTTATTTTAAATATACAATTGCAAGTGATAGTGGGTTTCAATCTTCACATTTTATTTAGTTAGTGGGTGATGTGACAGTCTCTCATTAAAATAAAAGGAGATTCCTTTTTAAAAAATACTAGAGGTAAGTCAAACCCGTTAGAACACAGACACCTATTAGAGCAACTAGACAGGGATAACACCAATGCCACTTCAAGTTTTCTTTGTTCTTGCAAGTATTCAATTGATTGATCAACTACTAATATTTGATTCATCATAAGAAATAGTCTCTTGTTTTAATAAAAGGGGTCTAACATTTATGATTTATGGCTACTTAAGTACTTAGCCGCAATACAAGAATTAACCATGTCTTACTGCCAAGGTTTGTAGCTTAATGCTTAGGGTTTTGGTGTGTGTAGATCGTGAATTCGAACCATTACAACAATGGTATAACTGTTGTCCACAATATGAAATTACAAAGTCCTAGATGGAATTAAAGATAAGACTCTAACTCAGCCTAACTAAAGTTTATTACCATACAAATTAATTAACCCCACACCATTAGGACTTCTAGTTGTAATGAGTAAGTTTATTTGATAAGTACTGCATTCTTTCTAATTAAAGTTTGCTTGGCAAAAGAAATATAGATCCAAAAGGGAATGGAAAATAATAGTTTAAGTTAATTATTTTTTTACTTATACTGTAAACTTTATTTACATATATAATATAAAGAGGAAATGATGATATCTTGTTTCATTCATGGATCTACCAAGACAAATTACTTTAATAATAGGGATAATTACAAATAACCCACCTGTGGTTTGGGCGAAAATCACTTTGCCCATCCGTGGTTTGAAAAGTATCACTTAACCCACCTGAGGTGTGTTTCCGTCACTCTCCGTAACCCACCTCGGTCTCTGCCGTTACAAAAACACCTTTTAACCCCAAAACAGAACATAACGCGAATCAAAACCCCCAAAACTCAAACACTTTTCGAGAGAGAGACCCGGGGTGCGATCAGCTTGTTCTTCGTGGTTTGGAGCGAGTGGAGAGGGAGAAAACACTTGTTTTGCATCATTGAACCTAGGCAAGGTATGTGTGACTGCTGTTCATCTGCATTTGGGTCGTTCTTGATTTAGGGTTTCAGATTTTGTTCAAGTGTGAACTTACTGTGTGAAAGTCTAAATTTGTACTTCCCAAGAATCGTGTTATGTTGAGATGTCTTCATCAAGTGGTAATTTCTCGGGTTCATGTGGACATATGTGCAATGAGCAGACTTGTGTTTTGAGAACAAGTTTGAGTTTGTACAATTTTGGGAGGAGGTTTTTGGGTTGTAGCCGTTATAAGGTTGGTCCTAAGTGTCCTTTCTTTGTTTGGATTGATAACCCAACCTGTCCTCGTGGGAATGAAACTGCACCTTTGGCTCTAGAAAAGATGTCTAGGCTTCAGACTGCTCTCCAACTTGCAAATGAGAGAGAAAGGACAGCTCTGGAAACGGCAGAAGAAGCTAGGCAAATGACAGAAAAGGCTCTTGAAGAGGAAGCCAAAGCCAAGAAGAGGGAGAGAAAGGCTCAAGCTATCTGTGCAAAAGCTAAGGAAAAAGCCATTCTTGCTGAAGAGGAGCAAAGAATGTGGAAGTTTGCATGCATTTTGTCACGGATCTTTTTTGTTATTGTTATGTTGTTGTGTTTTGGCTCAATTGAGTTCTCTGGAGTGAAGAGACCTAGATTGTTACCCCTGAAGTAGTTAATTGGTTAGTAGATAGTTATGGCAATGGTGTTAATGAATTTGCATTGTAATAACACTAGCCTACTGATGTAATGTTTTGATGTGTCAATGAATGAAGAATTGGTCAATTATTGAGTATTTTGTGCATATCATAACAACCATTTAATGAAAGAAGTAATGGTCAATTATCAATTTGGCTATGCATACCATAACAACCATTCCACAATAAAAACTTCCATACACTATATTAGAAAAATATACTTGGACACAATTTGTAGTAGCAATAAATAAACTTCCATATAATTTGGCTGTGCATACCATAACAACCATTCCACAATAAAAACTTCCATACACTCTATTAGAAAAATATACTTGGACACAATTTGTAGTAGCAATAAATAAACTTCCATATAATTTGGTTGTGCATACCATAACAATCATTCCACAATAAAAACTTTCATACACTCTATTAGAAAAATATACTTGGACACAATTTGTAGTAGTAATAAATAAACTTCCATATAATTTGGTTGTGCATACCATAACAACCATTCCAAAATAAAAACTTCCATACACTCTATTAGAAAAATATACTTGGACACAATTTGTAGTAGTAATAAATAAACTTCCATATAATCTAGTTTGGACAAATATTGTTCCATACAAACTGTAATATCACAACTTCCATATAACAACCTGGAGTGTATTGTACCTTAATTACAAAAAAGCACATTCCAAGGCCAGCAGTGACTGTTTTTTACACTAATTAATAATTACAAAAAAGCACATTCCAAGGCCAGCAGTGATTGTTTTTTACACTAATTGATAATTACAAAAGGCCAACAGTGGTCTTCACAAAAAAAAAAAAAAAAACAAAAAGGCCCACATGTTCCCACTAGCTTTACTCCCAATGCTGGCATGCGTACCCACTAGCTTCATTCATTTCTTGCATTTACTCTTTCCTCTTTCCACCCACTGGATTCATTTTTGGTGGCCTTTGTGTAGCAAGCTGTCCTCTAGTCCTCACACCACCAGTGCTCCCATTTGCATGTGAAGGCTACAAAATAAAAAATAGATCCACTTGTTAAAAAATATCCCAAGCTACACAACCATCCAGGACTAAGTTACCTGTGAAGAACTTGGTAAGGTATCCCAGGTCTCCCTAGGTGTGTGAAACTCTGGTTGTGAGGAAGAGAACCATCCTGCTCTCTTGTGAGATGGCCTAGGTTGATTTCCTTGCTGTAAGGATGAAGGCTGAGTGGCAGACATCATGTTATAGGTCTGGGTAGGCTGCTAGGATGGTGGCTGAGGTGCAGGCTGAGGTGCAGATCTAGGTGCAGGCACCCCTTCCCTTGCCTGCAACAAAATTCAGTTTCAATACAGTGTTTATCGTAAGTTTAAAAACAAGTTTTTTTTTTTTTTTTTTTTGCCATTTAAATCCTAATTACTTACAGCTTTTTCTCTTTGAAGTCTCTGTCTCCTCTGCCATGGTGTCTCCCCAATGATGCCAGCCTTGCACCCTCTTGAGTTATGCCCTTCCTTTTTGCATTTCCCACATCTTACAGGTCTGTTCTGTCTACTTGCTTTGTAAGGGTTCCTAGGCTCATCAGAAGCCCTCTTTCTTTGCTTGGGTGGTCTGCCTAGTGGTTTGTATATGTGAGGTGCCAGGGGAGCAGGCTGTCCAGTCTCAGCCCATTCTGACTGACCAGGCATGGGAGGAAGTACCTCCTTGTATATCTCCATGTAA
Source organism: Quercus robur (assembly GCF_932294415.1). Classification (NCBI taxonomy): domain Eukaryota; kingdom Viridiplantae; phylum Streptophyta; class Magnoliopsida; order Fagales; family Fagaceae; genus Quercus; species Quercus robur. The sequence goes on along the minus strand of NC_065545.1, from coordinate 20,038,193 downwards.
GTTTCTTTGAAGTAGCATGGGTGGGTATAGTCTTCTGGTGTCTCAATGTTTGTATAAATGGCTGTTATGGCATGTTTGCAGGGAATGCCATTTAAATCCCAAGACATACAGCTACATGTCTTCTTCACCAAATCAACTACATGCCTCTCATACTAACTGCCTACCTCATAAAGGAAACTACCAGCTGGGGTAGCACTAAACGCCTTACTTTCAACCTTCAATTTCTCCAACCTATCTTGTATGCTTGGACACAACTTTCCAGCATACTTCTGTATCCCTTCCCTTTTTGTGTAAAGCCTAGTCATAAGTCTAACTCTAATCCACTCCAACATTGCCAAGATAGGCTTGTCCCTAGACTTCAATATCATTGCATTAAAAGACTCACTCAAATTATTTACCAAACAATCTGTTAAGGCCCTAGGAGTGAAGTGTGACCTTGTCCACTGTACAGGTGCAATGTTTGCAAGATACTCATATGCCTTTTCATCCAAATCCCTTATGTACTGCATGCATCTCTCAAACTCCCTTACTGTTGTGGCAGCAGCACACCTCCACAATGCATCATTCAGCTCCAATCCCTTGTGATCAACTTTGAAATTGTTATAGATGTGTTTCACATAGTATCTATGCTCCACGGTAGGGAATAGTGTCTCTATTGCAGGTATAAGCCCCTGTAAATAAGCAAACAAACAAACAAAACAAGTTAGTTTAGCAAACAAAGTCAACTATTCAAGTGTAACTGAACAAAACAAAACTTGCATACCTTTTGCCTATCAGAAATGAAGACCAACTGAAGCTCCTCTAGCCTCCCTATATCATCAGCAAAAATTTCCAAAAACCATATCCAAGACTCCCTGGTTTCTTGTTCCACAACAGCCATGGCTACTAGAAAAATGTTGTCATTTGCATCCTTGGCAGTGGCAGATAAGATTTGCCCACCAAATCTGTGCTTTATGTGACAACCATCTAAACCTATAAATGGCCTGCATCCACCTAAAAATCCTACCTTCTGAGCATTGAACCTAACATACATCCTCTTAAATTTTGGCTGGGACGTCTCCTCAGCCATTTTTGTTTGCAGTATAACTCTACTCCCCTTGTCTACAATGGTTATCATTTGTGCATAGTCCCTAAGGACACCATATTGCAGTTGCTCATCTCCATTTATCAAATCCTTTGCATTTCTCTTTGACCTATACACTTGGTTCACACTTAGGTCAACAAATAAATTTTGCATCACATGGTTGTGTACACCACTCACTTCCCAATTTAGATTTTTGCTAAAATCCTCAATGAACCTCTTAGCAACATAAGCTGATGTTGCTTGGCTGTTTTTGAAAGACTTGGGACAAGTACAGTCATCAGTCAAGGTCTTAATTTGAAATGTTAGCTCTCCACTTATTTGAGATGCATAGCATCTCCACTCACACCCATTCTTGCAGTGAACTGATATCTTAGTCCTCTCATTAAGCTTGAATTTGATGTCAATAGGTTTTTTGATTGCATACTCCCTCAAAGCAGCTCTGAACACCTTTGCATTAGGGAACTTCATCTCCTTCTTCAGTACAACATTTCTCATGTCACTCTTAGCATTAAACTCTACTTGCTCAGGTACCTGCTCATCATTAGACCCATCCATGCTTACCAGGTCATCCTCAAGGGCTGGCTCAGCCCACTCAGGGTCTGTGTGGGGTGCATTGCTTGATTCTGGGTTTGTATTGGGAGCAGAACATTGTGGAGCTGAGTTTTGAGCAGCAAATACATCATCACCAAAGCCATCCCCCTCTAGGCCTTCATTTAGCCAATCATCATCATCATCATCATCATCATCATCTATTTCAACATTCTGTTCTTCATCTCTTGCATCAATGTCAACATCCTCAACATCTTCTTCATCATCACTCTCATCATCTATATATATATATATATATATATATATATAACCGAAGCCTTTGCTGGCACCACAATTTTCCACGTCAGCACAATATTTAAAAAATAAAAAATAAATAAAAATTATAACTCCTCAAAACCCTAGCAACCTTACCCCTCTCTCAAGTTAAGAAATATAAAGCCACGGTTTCTGCAAACTCTCTCTTTCTCCAGACGTAGGAAGCCCTAAAACATTCAAGATCTACAAAACCCTAGCAACCTTACCCCTCTTTCAAGTTAAGAAATATAAAGCCACGGTTTCTGCAAACTCTCTCTCTCTCCAGACGTAAGAAGCCCTAAAGCATTCAAGATCTACAATGCACGGTATAGATTTTAGCTTATAAAGTTCAGATTTCGTAAGGTTAGTTTTGTTTATATATTAATTAATACATAGTACTTTGTTCACCATTGAATACTCATATAATCAATTTCCAATTCAGTGTTCAAGAATTAAACCAAAATTCTAACTGTGCTATTATAAAATATTATTATTAGTATGAATTTTATGGAGTTGCGGTGTTCAAGAATTAAACCAAAATTCTTTTAAATTATCTATAATATTTTGTCCTCTGAAAATTTTATCTCTTTGATTTTAGTATATTGTGTTTCTTAAGCTATAGAGAGATTTTCTTTGGTTTCTGCAAACTCTCTCTCTCTCCAGATGTAGGAAGCCCTAAACGCACGGTATAGCATTCAAGATCTACAACTCACGGTATAGATTTTAGCTTATAAAGTTCAGCTTTTGTAAGGTTAGTTTGTTTATATATTTAGTCCTTACGTTTAGGTTTAGGTTTAGGTTTAGGTTTTAAGAGATTTATATATTACTATTATGTGGCTGAATTTCCCGTGACATCAGTTTTATGTTTTTAACCAAATACATTAGGAAAGCAAGAGAAGGCGCATAAATATTTAGTCCTTACATTTAGGTTTAGGTTTAGGTTTTAAGAGATTTATATATTACTACTATGTGGCTGAATTTCTCGTGACATCAGTTTTATGTTTTTTTTTTTTTTTTTTTTAAATTTGTTTTATGTAAGGTTAGTTTGTTTACATCAGTTCTTTATTTCAAAGATAAGGCTTTTATTTCTACCGCAAGAACTATTTATGTATGTATCCTTTGCAAGCACACATGAACTTAAATTGTCTTTTAATATATGCATGCTTTATTATTTTCTAATAGTTTTCCCGTGCATCGCACGGGTTAGCGACTAGTTATTCTCATCATCATTCTCATCATCTTCATCATCATCACTATCCAATTCTATTTCAACCCTTGCTACATCACCACTTACATCACCACCTGCATGACCACCTACACCATCTGCCACTCCCCCTCCATCACCACCTACACCACCATCTGCCACTCCCCCTGCATCAGGATACTCAACTGCCAATGGCTCCACATCTATGTCAGTATAGATTATGATTTTTTCAACATACCATGCCTTATGAAGGTTAGTCATGTTTACGACATCTGTATTTGTTTCTATGTCTCTTAAATCATGCTGTAGATCACCATCAGGAATTAAATACTTATATCTACTGTGTTCCTTAGGAGCACCAACTAGATGGCATAAATCCCGAATTTCAAAGTAACTCAACTTGTCAGGGTCAATCTCTGTCAGTAAACGTACAGACCCACCCACATATTGTATGGTTGGCTCCTCCACAAAACATCCCCCAACATGAATTTCAAGGTCAAATGTGAAGTCAACCATCTGCAATTAAAATAAGTATTTTGTTTACACACTGACATGCAGAAAGTGACAAGAAACCAAAAGAGACAACAAGCCAACAAATTGACAACAACACATGGACAAAGGACTACATAAAGCACATGCAAAACCAGATTCCCAACAAATTCATAGGGACCACACTACCCATAATTCACAAACAAGTGCAATCATTGACAAATAAACTTGATTCTTTCAGGTATATGCATTATAGAAACAACCATAGCAAAATGCATATCCTAAGCGATTCTACACATAAATAGCAAAATGCACATTTAACATACAAAAAAAATTTTATTGTGCAGATGAACAACAAAACCTAACTACGTGGATGGGTCACCATAAAAAAATGACATCAAGAACCCAAATGCAGATGAAAAACAATCACACATACCTTGCCTAGGTTCAATGATGCAAAACAAGTGTTTTCTCCCTCTCCACACGCTCCAAACCACGAAGAACAAGCCTGATTGCACCTTGGGTCTCTCTCTCGAAAAGTGTTTGAGTTTTGGGGGTTTTGATTCGCGTTATGTTCTGTTTTGGGGTTAAAAGGTGTTTTTGTAACGGCAGAGACCGAGGTGGGTTACGGAGAGTGACGGAAACACACCTCAGGTGGGTTAAGTAATACTTTTCAAACCACGAGTGGGCAAAGTGATTTTCGCCCAAACCACAGGTGGGTTATGTGTAATTATCCCTTAATAATATCTAATTTGGTTGATTTTAGACCATTAGTGGGGGTGGGAACCCTTTTTGTATAATCTGTGACAATGCCAAAAAAATAAAACTCACTTTTTAGTCACTTTTCAATAACACAAGCAAAGCTTACCCATTAACAGAAAGCAATAATTCATCCATTTGTATCTATTGCCCTAATATTTTCAAGATTAGCTTTGTTTGTGAAGGGGCAAAATTTAGCTCAATGGACTTTCACGACATTGGGCCTGATGGATTCGAGCCCATGGGCCGGCAACGGTAGAGCCCAGTGGCCTATAGTAGTTCCATACTCTTGGCGCGCACGTGTGGTCTCCAAGGAAACTAGAAACCTAGCGCAAGGAACATTCCGGAAAATACGCGCGCTGATCCCCTCTACAAGGAAATGTCTTATCCATCACGTTTGGGATTACTCAAGAGGATTCCCATAAGGAAAAGACTTCTAGTCCAAGGAAGAGAAGCCGACTTTCTTCTACTATAAAAGCTACAATACTCTCGCGAATCAAGGTACGCATAATTTACCCTCTCTAGCACTCTAAAGTTGAGAACAATTCTAACTTGACTGTCGGAGGGTATTTGGTCGACACCACACCGGTGCCCACGGCGAGATCACTTCTTTCTTCTTGCAGGTTGTTAGCTGGAGCGAGCGTGGATTGTGCTGCTCACTGGTGATATTACGGCATCATCAGTTGGCGCCATCTGTGGGGAACGCGAAAAGTTTAAGCCAGATCATCGCCTCCCGGACATAAGAGTCGCATGGTACTCACTTGCTCGATGGCTACCACCAACAACGCTCAAGAAGACGATCCACCGAGATCTACTGCATTAGAAAGGCAGGTCCAGACTCTCATGACAGTAGTAGAACGACTCACAAAGCAGAACCACGATCTAGAGGAGCAGCTACGACAAAGGGATGTAGGACCTAACCTTCAGGAGCAAAACCAGGAAGGTAACAGTGCCGAGCAAAGGGAGCAGGAGAAGCCTGAGGGCAGCAATGCCCCAAGCCGACCAGAGCGGTAAAACGTGAGCCTTCCGTCTCTCATTGATTTTGCCCCCCCCTATCGTCACCGAGATGCAGGCGATGAAGGAGCAGATGGAGGTCATGATTGACGCCCTCAAGGGGCGAGTATCTTCTGATCTCGACGATTTAGTGAATAGAACCGACTCACCATTCACCGCGTCCGTCAACTCATTCCCCCTGCCACAAAAGTTCCAGATGCCGCAGATCGAAAGTTACGACGGGGTCAAGGATCCACTCGATCATCTAGAGACCTTCAAGACCCTGATGCACCTTCAGGGCATACCAGACGAGATCATGTGCAGGGCGTTCCCGACCACGCTGAAGGGGCCTGCGAGGGTCTAGTTCAGTAGGTTGACACCAAACTCCATCAATACGTTCAAGGAGTTGAACGCCCTGTTCACCTCACACTTCATAGGCAGACATCGATACAAAAAGTCCACCGCTTGCTTAATGAACATCAAGCAGCGAGAAGACGAGACGCTGCGAGCCTACATAACTCGTTTCAACAAACAAGCCCTTTCGATCGACGAAGCCGACGATAAAATCCTCGTAGCCGCCTTCACTAGCGGGCTACGGAAGGATAAGTTCTTATTTTCTTTATACAAGAATGACCCAAAAACCATGACGGACGTTCTCTACAGGGCTACCAAGTACATGAATGCAGAAGATGTGCTGCTGGCCCACGAGGAAAGGCCTAAGAAGATGGAAAGGCAGGAAGACACGAGACAAGACAGAGGGCGAAAAGTCGCTAAAACCGGGGATCAACGTGATGAAAAGTGCTCCAGACCCCCCCACTGGAAGGTTCACCAATTTCACCCCGTTGACCGCCCCAATCGACCAAGTATTGATGCAAATCAAAGATGAAGGAGCATTGACCTTCCTAGGAAAGTTGAAGGGAGACCCCAACAAAAGACCGAGAGACAAGTATTGTCGCTTTCACTGGGACCACGGGCACGACACAACTAACTGCTATGACCTAAAGCAGCAGATTGAGGCCCTGATCAGGCAGGGGAAACTACAGAGGTTCGTCAGCAGGGAAAGAATTGATACACCAGAAGAACAGGTTCCACGAAGGGAGAACGATCGCCCTAGACCGCCCATAGGAGACATACGAATGATCGTAGGAGGTACAGCTGCAGCCGGATCTTCCAAGAAAGCCCGCAAAACCTACCTCAGGATGGTCCATAGCGTCTAACTCACAGGATCCGTACCAAAGATACCGCGAATAGATAATCCTGTCATAAACTTTTCAGAGGATGACGCTCGGAGACTTCACCATCCTCATGACAACGCGCTAGTAGTCAGCCTGCAGATTGGGGATTATAATATGCACCGGGTCCTCGTCGACAACGGCAGCTCAGCAGACATCCTGTACTATCCAGCATTCCAGCAGATGAGGATTAACAAGGAATGATTGTCCCCAACGAACGCCCCACTCGTAGGATTTGGGGGTACGAAGGTCTTCCCTTTGGGCGCAATAACGCTAGCTGTGACGACGGGTGACTATCCTTAGCAGATCACTAAGGAGATAACGTTTCTCGTAGTCGACTGCTCGTCCGCTTACAACGCCATCCTCGGGCGACCAACTCTCAATTCCTGGAAGGCGGTAACCTCAACATACCACCTAATGATCAAATTCCCGACGGAGTATGGGGTAGAGAACTGCGGGGGAATCAAGTAGCAGCACGAGAATGCTATATCGCCATGTTAGAGATGGAGGATCAGCAGCAGACGATGTGCATCGGGAAGCAGCGAGCATTAGCAGAGCCGGTTGAAAAGCTAGAAGAAGTAAGACTTGACGACTCACGGCCTAAACGAACGACTAAGATTGGCACACTAGCCAGTTGGCCCGTACGCCAGACGATCACAACTTTGCTAAGAAATAACCAAGACGTTTTTGCCTAGAATCATGAAGACATGCCGGGAATTGACCCATCGGTCATGGTCCACAAGTTGAATGTGTCGCCCTCCTTCCCTCCAGTCCGGCAAAAGAAACGAGTCTTCGCCCAGGAGCGGGATAAGGCCATAGCCGAGGAAGTTCGGAAGTTACTATAGGCAGGTTTCATCCGAGAAGTATATTATCCCGACTGGCTGGCGAATGTCGTTATGGTTAAAAAAGCCAACGGAAGCTGGAGGATGTGCGTAGACTTCACAGACCTCAACAAGGCTTGTCCCAAAGACAGCTACCCGCTCCCACGGATAGATACCCTTGTGGATTCGACTGCAAGACACCAGTTCCTCAGCTTCATGGACGCTTTCTCTGGCTACAACCAGATCAGGATGGACGAATCTGATCAGGAGAAGACCTCTTTCGTCACAAGCCAGGGATTATTCTGCTACAAGGTGATGCCTTTTGGACTCAAAAATGCTGGAGCAACATACCAAAGGCTAATGAACAAGATGTTTACACATTAGATTGGCAGGAACGTTCAGGTTTATGTTGACGACATGCTGGTTAAAAGCATGCACGAAGAAGATCACCTAGACGACCTCAGAGAAACATTCGATACGCTTCGAACGTTCAACACGAAGCTGAATCCGAACAAGTGTGCGTTCGGAGTAACGGCGGGAAAATTCTTGGGTTACATGGTATCCCAAAGAGGAATAGAGGTCAATCCGGAGAAGGTACGGGCAATAATGGAGTTGGAACCACCAAGGACGGTCAAAGAGATCCAAAGTCTAAATGAAAAGATCGCAACACTAAACAGGTTCGTCTCAAGGGCGACGGATAGGTGTTTGCCATTCTTCCGCACTCTGAGAAAGTCATTTGAGTGGACGGATGAATGCCAAACGACTTTCAACGACTTGAAGACATATCTCTCGTCTCCGCCACTGCTCAGTCCGTCCATACACGGAGAGGAACTCTACCTTTATTTGGCAGTCTCGAGTGCCGCAGTAAGCGCAGCCTTGGTAAGGGAGGAGGACGAGATACAGAAACCCGTCTACTTTACCAGCCGTGCGCTCCGTGGAACAGAAGAGAGGTACCCTCAGATGGAGAAGTTGGCTTTCGCATTAGTAATCACTGCGCGGAGGCTTAAGCCATACTTCCAGGCGCATACAATCATTGTCTTAACAGACAAGCCGCTGAGAAAAGCCATGAATAGCCCCGAAGCAGCAGGAAGGATGGCCTTGTAGGCAATAGAGCTAAGCGAATTCGACATCTAGTACCGCCCGCGGACGACCATAAAAGGACAGGCAGTAGCTGACTTCATCGCCGAGTTCACACTCGGGGGGAACCAGTTGGTAGAAGAGAAGGAACAGTGGAGTATCCACACAGACGGATCCTCAAACAAACGAGCCGGAGGAGCCGGAGTAGTGATTAAAACTCCGCAGGGGGACACGATACAATGCATGATCCGATTAGATTTCCCAACAACCAACAACGAGGCAAAGTATGAAGCCCTGATCGCAGGGCTAGACCTTGCGAGGGCCGCGGGAGCAAAAAACATAATTGTCCACTGCGATTCACAAGTGGTAACAAGTCAGATCAATGGCGACTACGAGTGCAAGAACGATAGAATGAAGAGATATCTGGAAGAAGTGAGATACCGAATCAACAGCCTCAAAGTCGAATTCATTCAGGTCCCAAGAGAAGAGAACGAATAGGCTGACCAACTAGCAAAAGCTACATCAGCCGAATTCATGCTGGTTCCCGAACAGGTATTATCATTCGTCCAAATATCTTCACTTATCGATGACGGGACAAATATGCAGGTGGTGAACTCTAAACATAACTGGACCACGCCATTGATCTCCTACCTAAGGGACGGGTGTTACCAGAGGAAAAGGGCGCCACAAGGAAGTTGAAGGTCCAGGCGTCACGATTCGTGCTGATGAAGGATGTCCTATATAAAAGGGGCTTCTCTCGACCATACCTAAGGTGTTTGTGCCAAGAAGAAGCAGACTATGTAATGAGAGAAGTACACGAGGGTATCTGCGGAAACCACTCAGGCGCACGATCACTGGTACACAAATTGATCCAAGCAGGATACTACTGGCCTACAATGATGAAGGATGCGCAAGCTTATGTCCAATCTTGCGACAAATGCCAGAGGTTCAGCAATTTCATCAGGCAGCCGTTCGAAGAGCTGACACCTATGACGGCACCCTGGCCGTTCACACAATGGGGACTTGATATTATGGGCCCATTTCCGACGGCTATCCGGCAGCTGGAATTCTTGGTCGTCGGTATAAACTACTTCACTAAATGGGTCGAGGCAGAAGCTTTAGCCACCATCACGGAGAAAAACATCCGGAGTTTTATCTGGAGAAATATCATATGTAGGTACGAGATACCCAGGGTACTGGTCTCTGACAACGGTAAGCAATTCGACAACAGCATGTTCAGAGACTTCTGCGTGGAGCTAGGGATCAAGAATCACTACTCGTCACCCGCACACCCACAGGCAAACGGGCAAGTTGAGGTCACGAATAGGTCCCTGCTCAAAATAATCAAGACCCGTCTTGAGGGGGCAAAGGGTATCTGGCCAGACGAACTACCTAGCGTCCTATGGGCATACCGGACCACAGCAAGAACTCCTATAGGAGAAACACCATTCTGACTCGCATATGGAACCGAAGCTGTCATTCCCGCAGAAGTGGGGCTCACGAGTTACCGGGTGGAGAGCTACGACGAGAATATGAACAAAGAAGGTATGCGCCTCCAGCTTGATCTACTGGACGAAGTCAGGGCGACAGCAGAACAGAGGTTGGCGCGCTATTAGGATCTCATGGCGAAACACTACAACAACAAAGTGAGGCACAGGGGCTTCCAGGTCGGGGACCTCGTACTACGGAAAGTAATGGGTGCCGCTAGAGATCCTTCACAAGGAAAACTCGGCCCCAACTGGGAAGGACCCTACAGGATCGCGTCATGGCAAAGGAAGGGAACCTACCACCTTGAGACGATGGACGGACAAAAGCTGCAGCACCCTTGGAACACGGAGCATCTTCGGAAATACTACCAGTAGAGGAAAATATGGGGAACCGGCGATTTCCAAGTTTATTTTATTCTAATCTTTTAGCTACAATTTACTAGTCTTTCCTTTTCACTTTTGCTACAATCTTTTTGTGCCTTTTTAAGCCCAAGGGGGCAAATACTTTTTCTACAAACGCATTTTCTTTAAAGAAGAATATTCAGACACAACTTTGATTTTTCACATGGATGTTTATTACGAATGTATATTATACAGGCAACAAAATCGACAAAGTGGACGTATCACTAAGGTGATGAAAAAAAACTGTCCACAAAGTGGACGGATCACCAAAACGGTGAAATTACAAGTCCACAAAGTGGACGGATCACTAAGGTGGCGAATAAACTGTCCACAAAGTGGACGGATCACCAAAACGGTGAACTAATATACAAATCCACAAAGTGGACGGATCACTAAGGTGATGAAAAAACTGTCCACAAAGAGGACGGATCACCAAAACGGTGAAATTACAAGTCCACAAAGTGGACGGATCACCAAAATGGTGAACTAATTTACAAGTCCACAAAGTGGACGGATCACTAAGGTGATGAAAAACTGTCCTCAAAGTGGACGGATCACTAAGTTGATGAAAAAACTGTCCACAAAGTGGACGGATCACCAAAACGGTGAACAAAATTACAAGTCCAAAAGTGGACGGATTACCAAGACTGTGAAAAGTTGACGGACCACCTAGAGGATGTTATACCTGTCCCAGATCATCCAAATGGACGGAGCAATCAACACAAAAATAATAGAACTCCACACTGTGGACGGATTGAACGTTGGCTAGAAATACACTCGGATAGACGAGTATTTTCTTAATCTCTCCTTCATGAGGAGGACGGATTTTTAAGAAAGTTCCAAACAGTAAAAGAAAGCATAAAAATAAAGTATAGCATTAATAAATAGATAAAAAGCCTAGGGGGCAACTGTTTAATACAAAAAAAGGACGGACGGATTGTTCTCAAAGTAAATTACAAAAAATACTAAGTAATATCAGTCTACTTTTTTAGGTCGGCAACTTGGGCATCCTTCGACGGGACTGATTCTCCGTCACCCTGAACCGCATCATCACCAAATAGGTCATCCGTATTCTCTGAAGTGACGGGCAGAGCAGACGTCCGATCTTGATCATTGACGTTTATCATTGATACATCCAAGTCAGGGTAGGCTTTTTTAAGCTGACGGAGTGCATCGTCGAAGCCTTGAAGGAACGATCCCCCCAGCTCTCTCAACAAAGCCTCGGAGTCTTGGTATTCACGGACAGCATCCTCTTTGGCTTGACGGAGCTTTTCCTTCAAGTCCTTTATTTCCTCGTCTTTAGCTTCCAAGGCCTTCCCAGCTTCCTCCATCCTCTGCTCAAGCTCTTTCCTCGTCTTCTCTGACAGGTCGAACTTCTTCTCCATTGTGGACTTCCACTTATGAAGTTGACTAAGTTCGCCCTTCGTCTGCTCTGCCTTCGCCCGTACACGTTCCAGTGCCGCCTCACGGTTTAGGCACCGGTCCATTAGGCCCTTCATCATAACCAAGGACTGAAATAAACAAGTTAAAAGGGTGTTGAACAAAAGGCTAAGAAAAGTTGACAGACGAAAATCGACGGATAAAGTTACCTGAGCAACAGCAAACAGACCCGTCTCCCCCATTGCCTCCGTCGAATGATTACCCAGGTCCTCATAATCCTCTGAGGAAATTATTGACGAAAGTTTCTCCAAGGCAAATTTGGAGTCATCACGGAGAAGAGGAGGAGGTTTTTCCTGGCTGGTGGACGGGGCCTTCATTAAGTCCTTGCCAGACCCTTGTTTCGCTAGGGTGACGGTCTTCGCATCCTCAGCCATCAAGCCTATAACGGGTTCCAAAGGAACCTTCTGCTGCTTATGTGGACGGTCCGACTTGGATGGCTGCTTCCTCCTCGCCGACGAAACCGTCCCCTTAGGAACCATAACCTCGCCCGTCTCCTTTTGCTTGACGGCCTGTGACCTTATCAATGCCCTCCTCTTTGCGTCGTCCATTTCTGCAATACAGGACGGATGAAGCTATCTACATAAATTAAAACTACTTAAGAAAAGTAAAGCTGATGGACTTACGTCTGTGAACTCTTTCGTCGTATCTGATGGCCTCACAGGTAGGTTCGGGACCGTCATAATACCAATGGATTGTTTTTGGATTTACCAACTTTGCCCAAGTCCGTTCTTCTGGCTTCGTCTTCTGGAAAATTCTTTCTAGGAAGCCGAACTCTTCAACGCTGACTTGGGGGCGCCGTCTACCTGCAGATGAAGTAAACGGTTAGAGAAAACAGCCAAAGCTGATGAATGCAATATATCAAGCAAAATGTGACGGATTCATACGAGATGAATGTAAAACACCCCAAGTTGTGTCGACGGGCATAAACTCCGTCTCCCCTAGATGGCTCATCCATTCGTCACCCTCCATGAAGAAATAGCAACTCTTCCAGTCTCTATTTGAGTCTGGTGTTTCAAATATGACCTTCAGCAACAGGCTTCTATTGGCAAAACTATAAATTCCCCTTGACTTGTCAATCTCGTATGGATGGTAGCAATGAAGGAATTCACGCACCGTCAGCCTTCGTGCACCGTCAGTCATTGCACCATAGAGTATCTCCATGGCAATGAAGACCCTCTAGGCATTTGGGGATATTTGGTTGACAGACAGACCCAGATACTTTAAAAGCTCTCTATGCAGTCTACTTAGCGAAAATCTAAGCCCCGCCTTCAACATCTGTTCATACACTCCGACACCTTCCACCCCGTCGTAATAGCATTTCTTTGATACCACCCCGTCGTAATAGCATTTCTTTGATACGTAGGGCAGACGGATTGGAATGTAGTCCGGAATTTGAAAGTTGACCCTAAATCTGTTGAAGTGTTTCTCCTTAATGACGAAAGTAAATTTGTGCACCGTCCACTCTGTTAGCATGATGAACTCCCTAAGTCCATCAGCATAGACGACGGGTTCCGATGGTAGATCCTCGCCGTTATCAGACAATTCTTCTACTTCAACCATCTCCATATCCTCATTTATTGAGGACGAGGAAGAGGCGGACAGACTCCTCTCTTCGCCAGGACTCTCTTGGTCTTTATGACAGAACGGGTATACTTCCTCATATTCCGTCCCATCACGAACCATTGACTGGTTACTTGACGCACTAGACATTTCCTATAATGACGGCAAAACCTAAAACTGATGGATCTAAGAGTATTGACGGTTGTATAGGTCTGTCTACATATAACTGCCAAATTCAAAAACTTGCATATAATAATAGCAATACTCACCGTTCTTTGAAGTAACTGGAAGTTGACGGTTGTATGATTGACTGTTTTGTATGGGCGACGGGCTGTTCTGACAAAGATGACGGTTACGCTCTGACAATGTGTTTTGGCTGTGAAATGAAGAAATGAGGATTGAGAGGCGTAATATATATACCTGGAATGCACGGAAGACGAAGCGACGCTTCGATCCGATAGAAAACCCAATCAAAATGCGACACGTGGCATGCTCATAAATGCTTGGCTATCTGCCTTAAAAATTGTCGCAATCTGTCTTCTCCTAGAAAACCGTCAACTTTAGTAATCATATGGCACCGTCCTAAATTTTCTCTGTTCGTGAAATCCAAACAATATCTAACCGTCACCCTAAGGGTTCGTCTATATAAGAGTTGACGGACCCATAGGGTGAAGGGGGCAGCTGAAGGGGCAAAATTTAGCTCAATGGACTTTCATGACATTGGGCCTGATGGATCCGAGCCCATGGGCCGGCAACGGTAGAGCCCAGTGGCCTAAAGCAGTTCCATACTCTTGGCGCGCACGTGTGGTCTCCAAGGAAACTAGAAACCTAGCGCAAGGAACATTCCGGAAAATACGCGCGCTGATCCCCTCTACAAAGAAATGTCTTGTCCATCACGTTTGGGATTACTCAAGAGGATTCCCATAAGGAAAAGACTTCTAGTCCAAGGAAGAGAAGCTAACTTTCTTCTACTATAAAAGCTACAATACTCTTGCGAATCAAGGTACGCATAATTTACCCTCTCTAGCACTCTAGAATTGAGAACAATTCTAACTTGACCGTCGGAGGGTATTTGGTCGACACCACACCGGTGCCCACGGCGAGATCACTTCTTTCTTCTTGTAGGTTGTTAGCTGGAGCGAGCGTGGATTGTGCTGCTCACTGGTGATATTACGGCATCATCAGTTTTCATAAACGATAATAGCAAAGTTTTATATCTCTCTATCATTACTTAAGTGTAACTAGTTGTTAACCACTAGCTCAACTTAGTTTGGTTTACTTAACATAATTAATAATTTAGACAGTAATTAACCAACTGTAATATGAGCTCTACAATGCATTGTACACTCGGTTTATCTAGAATTTTATGTTGGGGGCATTGGAGATTTTATTAATCGGAGAATAATATGGTTTAGAAGGCATATTAAAATAACTTGATTTAGTGACTTGTTTAGAGATTCCGTGATCAAGATCATCAAAAGCACTTAAGGAAGGCCATTTTGTACACTAGCTGAAAATGAAAATGAGTTATCTAGAGCATTGAAGCACTGAGAAATATAAAGACTGCTTGCGTTTGCCTTGCGCATCTGCGTCCACATTTTACGTGTCTGGCGTTTTCAACAGTTTTTTTTTTTTTTAACCAGCGCCTATTGAACAGTACTTTCAAGCATGAACAATAATTTATTTTTATTATTTTTATTGTTTTCATTTTTTAGCAAAATAAGCGGTATCCAAACGCAGACTTAATATAGCCATTAGATTTGCTGCTAATTTAGTCTTCATGCGTCATGTGCAAGCAAGAGCTTGCTTACCAACTTGCTTACTAACTCTAGTATTATCCCTGTACATATAGTATTATTGTGTGATTGGAGAAGCTCATATTATAAGAAGCATTCAGCAAGCATTAGTGATTAGGCCTCTCTCTCTGTTCAAGCGTGTTTGAAGTCTTATAATCCCCATTTCCCAGGTATGACTTTTCAAATCTTCTTTATTTGTTTGTAATTAAGTAAAACATTTTGAATATAATTGTGTATACTCTGTTTATACTTCTATACTATCTATATTACTATTCAGGAGGATTCTTACTTTGGATTCAATATTTTGAATGTTCCAAAATACCATTATATAGTGATCTTACTAACTTAAAACTTGTGAACTAATAGAGCATAGAGATATTTAAGTAGAGTAAAATAAATAAAAAATTCAAACATCCCAACTACAATTTTTTTTTTTTTTTTAATTAGAAACTTTCTCTACACACCTGTTACAATCATGTCATGCACAGATGTAATGTATTTATGGATTCATGTAATGTATTTCGAGTTGACAATATAGGATCCTAAAAGCAACATACGTGTGTATTTGAGCATTTAGATTAATCTTTAATTATCTAAAGGCATTGATGTAAAAGTAAAACAACCATTTAAAAAAAATTCCTAACAATCTCAACTTGAGGGTAGAAGTTGAAAATAGAGGTAGGATGGTTTTAGTATTAAGGAATATAAAGTTTGAGAAATTAAAAGTTTAATTGCCCACAGGATTCTGAAACGAGGAAAGATAATGTCTAGAAAGGAAGCTTCAAGTTCAAGGAGTGTGAAAATCATCGAAGCTAAAAGGAGCTTTTCTGTGCTTATCGTGGACGATGACTGCCTCATTAGAAGAATCCATAGAGTCCTCTTGAGCAAGTTTACGAAAGAGATTCAGGAGGTAGAAAATGGACAACAAGCTGTTGATCTTCACCGATCAGGGGCAGCTTCATTCGCCATTATTCTGATGGACCAGGACATGCCGATCATGAATGGGCTTGAGGTATATATGTGTTTTCAAAGTAGAAACTCACAATCTTAAAAAGAACATTCGTTGTTAAAGTAAACTAATTACAATACAATAATCTTCAAAGATAAAAGCATGCATGTATTTTCATATATTTAGAGGACTTAGACCTAACAAAAATCAATGTATTAACATAAATGGTTATATTTTCTTATGTAAGTTCATGTAACTAGGGTTACAGGTGATGGTATAAGAATAAAATAATAATGAATTGTTATTATTAATGATGATAGTGGACTAGATTTGTCAATAACTCTTACATCCTAACGTTATATGTTGTTTGAATCTTAGCTTCTTTCTCAATTATTTGTTGATATGTTAGTTAAGTGCCGCACATAACTTGTGTTGGAAAATATGACTAAATAAACAAGTTTTGATTCAACAATACAAACCCTAAAAAATTAGTAATAACAAAAATAAATAGATAGAGTTAGAAAGATCTCACAAACTATAGAATCTCGCAAAATACGTTATCTTTAAAGGTTGATTCGTGCCACTCGGTGTGAATGGCTCTCTTGACTGAACAACCTCCAAGATTAGACTATAGTGATTTCTTCAAGTTGATCACACACTCAAACAAAAAGAACTAAGAATAATCTTAATTTTCCTTTCCTTAAAACTAAAAAATGATGCTGAAATTTTTTATGTGGAGATGAGCAGAAAGTTTAGAGTTGAACAGAGGAGGGAGAGTGGCGGCAACAAGGCTAAAAACTGAAGAGAAAAGAAAATGAAACAGTGTTTCTTATATGCCAACTAAAGGAAGATAAGTGGTCTGACTAAAGGACATGACCTCCAACGGCTACTGTGCAGATTTGATGCCCAACGGACAGGTTGTTCATTAAATGCCCAACGAGTTGCTCAGATGCTCACCAACGGGCATAACAAAATCAAATCAAATTTGGGCTAAAAGAAAGTAAGGAAAAAGGTGAGGCGCAAGAATGATGTAACAAACCCAAGCCCAAGCCCAAGCCAACACCTAGCCCATTGTGTTCCAACTTACAACATAAAATATGCAAAGCCTTATAAACTCATAATAAGATTTATCCCTCACCAATATGGGACACAAAGCAAGGCCTTAGGCCTCGTTTGGGAGGAGAGAATGGAATGGAATGGAAAGGAATGAAAAGAATCATTTTAGAATATTCTTCCATTCTCTTGTTTGGGAGTTTTAATGGAAGGAATGGAAAGCTCATTCCCTTGTTTGGGAGTTTAGGCTCCGTTTGGGAGTTTATAAGGGAATGGAATAGAATGGAATGAAATAATTATAAGGGAATGGAAAGGAATGGAATGGAATGAACTAAATTTAAGTAAGGGAAAGGAATGGAAAAGAATGGAATGGAATGGAATTAAGTATCCTTGTTTGGATGTTTTAAAATAAAGGAATGGAAAGGAATGAAAATGAATGGAATGTAACTAATCTTGTTTGGGAGCAACATGGAGGGAATGGAATGGAATCATTTTCTGATAATATTACTATTAGACCTCTATTTTAAAATAAAGAGTTGAATATATAGGGGTATTTTGGGAGTTTTAGTAAAAAAATCATTAAATCTAATTCCATTCCCTCCCATTCCTCCCAATTTTGGGGGGAATGAAAATTTGAGGTTTTAAGGGAATAGAGAGGAATGAGTGTTCCCTCATATCCATTCCATTCCCTCCCACTTAAACTCCCAAACAAGGGAATGAGCTTTCCATTCCCTCCATTAAAACTCCCAAACAAGAGAATGGAAGAATATTCTAAAATGATTCTTTTCATTCCTTTCCATTCCATTCCATTCTCTCCTCCCAAACGAGGCCTAGTGTTTGAAACACACTCACTCCAACAACTTGTACTAATCGGCCCAATCAAATTGTGACACGTAAATTTTATATTATGAGTAATGAAATAGACTAAAAAAATCTTTAAATTACTTCAAATAAATCCTAACTTCTAATTAAATTAAATAAAAAAAATTATTTTCAATATATTTCCGGAAGAACCTAAAGAACATGACATGCTCTTCCCAAAGAATTCTCTAATCTTTTCCTATTCACTCCCTCCTCAGTCCCAAATGAAATGAAAGCTTTTCCCTAGTCTGAGAGTTTCACAAACACAAACACTAACACTGCTGCTCCCATCGATTGGACACTTTCCACACCTACTCAAATGTGACCCTTCACTTTTCACCTTCATTCTTCAACCTTTCTTTGGCATTGTCTCCCACACTAAACTCTTGTCTCTGCCAAGTATTTGTTGATTTTTCAATCAATAAAAGACTTTCAAATCTAAACCTTTTGTAAGCTTCTTGTCACGAGACTCACAACAGATGTGCTTCTTTTTGTTTGAATTCTAGTTCTACACATAATTTTGAAGATAATATGCAAAACCCAGAACCCAACACATAATGAAATGGGCTTCTTGCTACAAAGATGAAATCTTTCTTGGGGTTCTAAAGAAAATTCATTTTCCAAACCCCATTACATTACCAAAAAAAAAAAAAAGTGCAAATTTAAGGTCTCACTGTGTATAGGACATAACATGTATTATAAAAAAGTGGGAAAGGAAAAGGAGTGTGAAGGGACAGACTTGATCATAATCACCCGTCACCACCATTATTATCTTCTCAAATCTCACCATTAAATAAAAATGTGCCCTTGCCTAATTATTGTTTTATTATAGGTGACAAAGGAGTTGCGAGCTACGGGTGTCAATAATCTGGGATGCACGGACGCAGCAAACTGGCCGCCACACCCGCGTCCAACGCGGTGATGCGAGGGACGCCGCTGCCTGCACGTCGAACCGCATCCAGTTTTTTTTTTTTTTTTTTTTTTCACGATACGCATCGACTTGGTGCCGATGCGGGCCGATTCGCGCCGACTCAGGCTTAATCGAATCGTACTGGCAGAAACCACCAATACAGGCTGATACAATACAAGCCGAAATTCAAGTTTGGGAAAAAAAAAAAGTGTGAAATGCACCGTTTCAACTCAAACTAACCTTCAAAACCAAAAACCCTAAGTCATTTGTGAATCATTTGCTCAGCCCCTCTCTACCTCTCAGTTGTGTCGTGTCTCCGTCTCCCCTCTCTGCTCTGAGCTCTCCATCTCCCCTCTCTCTCACAGACCCATCACTCCCCTCTCTCTCACCGTTTCAACTGAATCAACTCAAGCTTTAAGCCTTCAAAATCTCGGTCTCAGTTTCAACTCAAGCTTCAAAATGTCCACTCGGTTTCAACTCCCAACTCCCAAGCTCACCAACCTAAGTCACCCAACTCTCAACTTAGGTAAGTGTAGTTTCTGTTCTTATCAGTTTAATATCTGATATGTGGCCCACTGGGTCACATTTATTAAACAATGATTGTCACACTTTTTTTTTTTATTGTACTCACCATTCAGTTCACACAGTGTTCTATGAACAATATTTTAATCTAGACTCCCTATTGAAATCTCGGTCTCACTTTTTTTTTTTTAATCTAGACTCCCTATTGAAATTATTAGTTTTATTACATCAATAAATTGTGAATTACTTGTTTGACCGTATAAACATATTAAATATTTCTTTATATAAGCTGCCTGTAATAGTGTAATGTTGTGAACTTGGGAATCGTGACTTGGGTTTGATAGTTTATTTAGTTATTATATATTTGCCAATATGTAATGATTAACAATATATAGAAAAAAATATATATGCTTAGTAATAGATAGAAAATATAAATAAAAATATTTTTAATAATTTTTTAATCGTCACACTCGCACCCTACTTTTTCAAAAATCTCAGCACTCGCACCCTACTCGCACCCTACTTTTTCAAAAATTACCGAGTTTCGCACCCGCATCCGAATCCGGAAACGCATCCGTGTTTCATAGTCAATAATATGATCATCGAAGTCACTACACGTGATTCAAACAAATATGATCTTATTACAGCAGGTCAAAATCAATGCTATGAGAAACCTCTAAATATCGAGAAGATGAAGACTATACTTAAAGATTGTAATCTCTATTAGGATTTTAATTTTTTTTTCCAGTACATTTGGTTAACTATATTTTTAAAATGTCAATTTTTCTTTCTTTCTTTTGTGCTTGTTTTATTTCCCTGGTATGAATTAATGTTCTCTCTCTCTTGCTATGTACAATTTTTCTCACATTTGACAGTTTCATCTTCACATTATGCAGTTCCAACATCACATGTGACAGTTCTTTTCTCACATTTGGTAGTTCTCTTATTTTTTTCTCACCTTTGACAGTTCCATGCTCACATTGTGCAATTCCAACATCACATGTGACAATTCTTTTGTCACATTTGGTGGTTCTTTTATTTTTTTTTCTTACATTTGACGGTTTCATCGTCACATTATACAGTTCCAACATCACATGTGACAGTTCTTTTGTCATATTTAGTAGTTCTCTTACTTTTTCCTCACATTTGACGGTTCCATCTTCACATTGTGTAGTTCCAACATCACATGTGACATTTCTTTTCTCACATTTGATGGTTCCCTTACTTTTTTCCTCGCATTTAACTGTTTTATCCTCACATTGTGCAGTTCCAACATTACATTTGACAGTTCTTTTGTCACATTCGGTGGTTTCCTTATTTTTTTTCTCACATTTGACGATTTCATCGTCACATTGTGCAGTTTCAACATCACATGTGACCAGTGGCGGAGCCAGGATTTTGGTTCAGAGGGGGCAAAATTGAAAGACAATAGTTAAAGTGAAATTAATATAAAAATATTAATAGATAATAATAACAAAATAAATAAACAATTATAAGAAAATAAATATATTTCATATCATTAAAATAAATAAACAAAAATAGCCAATTCATAGTTACTACAAAATTTACAACAAAAAGTTTATAAATTGATGTGGTCAAAATGTGATTAGTATTACTTAAACAATATAATGAATAAATGTTTAGAATTATTTTTTGTGATTGGTGACGTGCCAATTGTAAGATATAAGTAGTAAAATTTGTAACATTTTTAGCATCACTCAACAATAAAATACTGTGAAAAACAATATAATGAATAGATGTTTAGAATTATTTTTTTGTGATTGGTAACGTGCTAATTTGTAAGATATAAGTAGTAAAATTTGTAGCAACAATAAAATATTGTGAAAAAGTATCATTTATAGTGAAAATGGTAAAAATAATGATAGAAAAGAAAAAAGAAAACTGTTGTCAAATAGGTGTCAAACGTGGGGCAAGACAAAAGCTACATACAAGAACAGTGAAATAGGTGAAAATGTGACATGGTTTGATATTTGAGAAAACTATTTTTTACTTTCTTTTTCGTGTTAGAGTCACTTTCAAGTTTCAACCAAGTGAGTGTCCTTTTTTTGGTTTTTCTCTATGCCAGTGAGTAACTATTTAAGATTACATGGACAAGAAAATTTTAGGAGTCAGAGGGGGTAGGTGCCCCCCCTCACCTCCCTCTGGCTCTGCCCCTGCATGTGACAGTTCTTTTGTCACATTTAGTTGTTCCTTTACTTTTTTTCTTACATTTGACGATTTCATCTTCACATTGTGCAATTCCAACATCACATGTGACAGTTCTTTTGTCACATTTAGTGGTTCCCTTACTTTTTTCTCACATTTGACGGTTTCATCTTCACATTATGCAGTTCCAATATCACATGTGATAGTTCTTTTCTCACATTTGGTGGTTCTCTTACTTTTTTCTCACATTTGACAGTTCTTTCCTTACATTTGGTGACTTCCTTACTTTTTTCTCACATTTGACGGTTCCATCTTCACATTGTGTAGTTCCAACATCACATGTGAAAGTTCTTTTGTCACATTTGGTGGATCCCTTATTTTTTTTCTCACATTTAACGGTTCCATCCTCACATTATGCAGTTCCAACATCACATGTGACAGTTCTTTTGTCACATTCGGTAGTTTCCTTATTTTTTTCTCATATTTAACAGTTTTATCCTCACATTGTACAGTTCCAATATCATATATGACAGCTCTTTTCTCACATTTGGTGGTTCTCCTACTCTTTTTTTTCTCACATTTGACAGTTTCATCCTCACATTGTGCAATTCTAATATCACATGTAACAGTTCTTTTCTCACATTTGGTGGTTCCCTTTTTTTTTTCTCACATTTGACAGTTTCATCCTTACATTGTGCAATTCCAACATCACATTTGACAATTCTTTTGTCACATTCGATGGTTCCCTTATTTTTTTTCTCACATTCAACGGTTCCATTATCACATTGTGCAATTCCAATATTACATTTGACAGTTCTTTTATCACATATAGTGGTTCTTTTTTTCTTTTTCTTTTTTTCTCAAATTTGATGGTTCCATTATCATATTAAGCAGTATCAACATCACATCTGCTCTATTTTTGTTACATGTGACAGTTCTTTTGTCACATTAGGTGGTTCCCTTACTTTTTTCTCACATTTGACAGTTTCATCCTTACATTGTGTAATTCCAATATCACATGTGACAGTTCTTTTGTCATATTTAGTGGTTCCCTTTTTTTTTTTTTTTTCACATTTGATAGTTTCGTCTTCACATTGTGCATTGATAGTTTTATCTTCACATTATGCAGTTCCAACATCACATGTAACAGTTCTTTTCTCACATTTGATGGTTCCCTTAATTTTTTTTCTCACATTTGATGCTTCCATCCTCACATTGTGCAATTCCAACATCACATTTGACAGTTCTTTTGTCACATTTGGTGATTCCCTTATTTTTTTTCTCACATTTGACGGTTTCATCCTTACATTGTGCAATTCCAACATCACATTTGACAGTTCTTTTGTTACATTTAGTGGTTTCTTTATTTGTTTCTAAAATTTGATGATTCCATTATCACATTGTGCAGTTCCAATATCAAATTTAACAATTCTTCTGTCACATATAATGGTTCCTTTATTTTTTTTTTCTCAAATTTGATGGTTCCATTCTCAAATGTTTATAGAAAAACACAATTTTTTGGGAACTAATATACGAAACCAATACAATTTTCTATTGATAACCCTTGCATTAGTGTTGAGATTGACCATAACATTTAATCTAAAGCTCCATTGAGTGCATGAAAGCATGATTTGGCATCCTCTTTCACTATGAAGTTCTTGAATTCCCTTATCTTGGCTAACTATGGTTCCCATAAAATGGCCATTACTTCTGTCATTAATGGACCACTGGAATTAAACTTTTTTGTCCAAACTTTAAGATAGACTGCATTTCATCTCGAGCTACTTCTCTCTCTCTCTCTCTCTCTCTCTCTCTCTCTCTTAGTGAATCTTAGAATCTCTCTCACCCTCTGCATATGAGATATTTTAAAATATTTTGAAATTTTCAATTTTATATTTTAATAAAAAGATATTGGATTGTATAAAGAGTCTCAATCTCTCTCACTATCTTTACCTCTCCAAGTAACTCTTTCAAATGGATGGCTCAAATTGTCATTGTTCGTCAATTTTAGTGAAACACTTGATAATAATGTCCTATGAGTTCCAAAATATCATCATTGTTGTCTCAAAGCTAGAGAAATGCTTTAGATTATTTTTTTTATTTGATAATGAAATTGAAGGGCAAATGTGTCAGAGAATATTTTATCATTCTATTCCAAAAAAACATCCTTAAGCAAACGTGAGAAATCAAATCAAAAGAATATAGAAGATGATTCAATATGATTCATGAAGAAATAATAAACGAACAAAAATTCATTGTGGTTGATACCACAAACAGAGAAGGTTATCGCACCTACACTTTTATCTTAGTACAAACTACAACCTACAAATGTCAAAACTCAAAATTGAAGGTTGTGTATTATCTAGATGATGTATACAGTGCTCTTGTTTGCTGATAGATAAAGACTCACATTCACACTTATACAAAGCATTGTCATTTGAGAGGCTGAAAAAAAAATAATCCAATAGCTCTATTTTTTAGTGCTTTAAATAATTTAAAACATCATTGTTTATTATCCTTTGAAAGCACTAGCTTTGCCGCCAACTTGTATCTAAAAAGTTCCAACAAGTCCTACAAAATAATGAGACGTGTAATTAAAAATTATTCCACAACAATGGAACCAAATCTTAATATAATTCTCTCTTCTAAAATAGAAAAAAGAAACAAATATAAATTTATTAGGCATACCTGTATAAGTGCACCAATATTAAAAAAAGAATTCTGCAAGGAAGGAGCCACAAGAACCTGCTTCATAATGGATATCAAAAGTTGTCTTGCACAAATATTCCATTAAGATGTATCAAAAGTTGAGACATTATAAGAGCTTTGTATAGAAAGTAGTTTTGCACTTACATAACATGAATTTCCTTTCATCTTTGATGTAGTCTTGAATTCATAGGGTTGCTTAACTTACCATAAAGGCATAAAGTTATAATCCAGGCTTTGTTTGACATCTATTAAAAAAAAAAAAAAAACATATAAATTCATTAAAATGGAATTTTCTATGTGCTAAGTTGAATGCTTGATGGTAACAAAAAAAATAACAAATAGATAACAGTCAAGGAAAAAGCATATAGTTATAAAGAAGACAAAACTACACTATCGATCCCTGAACTCAATTATTGAAACCAAGTTCCTTGTTTTATTCTAATTTCTTATTTTTGATATCCATTATTTCTAGGAAATCTAGAGTGCCCCTAGCAGTCATTTTTGCACTCACTAGATCTGGAAATCGAAATTCGTATGATACAGATGTTTGAGAATATATATGTTAGTCCATCTGAATTTTGAAATATATATTAAGAAATTAAGGTGAAAACTATTGTAAAGTTCTATGTGATGTGGTTTTAGTGTTGCTTGAGTCCTTGTTTTGTTGTTTTAGATGCCTATGTAGTCCCTTTATCCACTGTTTCTTTTCTAGAAATATGAAGGAAATATTAAGACATATTTCAATGAAATTTTAGCAAGATCTCTAGCAGTACATCTAATAGCTAGTTCTGGATTTCAGTAGTTCTGAGTTAGGACAAAAACAACTCTTTTGATCTCTGTTAAACAAATTGCCTTTGTTTCACTAGTACTCAGTCTCTAAAACAAAATGCCAGGATAATATTTCACTTAAAAGGACAAAGATGTTGTTGGAATCCCAACGTATTTAGGTTATCATTTATAAGTCCAAAGTTATTGCTAATTCATATAAAAATGATAGAAAGACAATTGTC
Source organism: Quercus robur (assembly GCF_932294415.1). Classification (NCBI taxonomy): domain Eukaryota; kingdom Viridiplantae; phylum Streptophyta; class Magnoliopsida; order Fagales; family Fagaceae; genus Quercus; species Quercus robur. The sequence goes on along the minus strand of NC_065545.1, from coordinate 20,012,826 downwards.
TCATATCGTTCTATATTTTGTTTCTTGTGGATTTTAGGATTGAAAGACACGAGTTTTGGCATATTGACAACTAAAGAATTTTGGTCTTAAGTTGCAATTTTTAAATTACTCCAACATCTATAAGAGTAATAGAAAAAGATGCTACTAAATGGAAAGCTGCAACGGGCTAAGAAGATTAAGTTTTAATAGTTTTAATTCTTTCCCTAGCAATGTGGCTTCTTCCATGGGTGATTTAGATCCCTATGCATCGGCCTAAACCTTCTGCATTGTGCCCCTTTGGAAGAAACTATACCACATCTTTATCTGTATTCTTCTTCTTTTTATATTCAATGGAATAGGGAGGATGGTTCCACCATCCATCCCACCTCCATTATTCAAGGATGAGAATTTGACATTGTTTTCCTGTCTTTTGAGTTATAATTTGTCCCCATTTTTGAACTTTGTATAGTTTCCACTTTCCACTATGTTTTTCCCATTCTAAATCATTTATTTATGCCAATACTTGTATTATAAATCAACAAATTCTTAACAAAACTAAACCAGCGCAGTTCTGATCCTTACCAGTAGATACAAACCCACAAAAAATCAGAAACAAATCAAACAAAACTCATAGACAAATCAGGAAAAAAAAAATCAAACGAAACCCCCAAAAAATCATAAACAAATCAAAAAAAATCAACAGAAAAATCATAAACAAATCAAATGAAACCCACAAAGGCACAAATAAACCTAGACAATCCTATCAATATTTTGTGATTCAGATTTACAATTGATGGAAGAGACAGAATCCATGGCATGCAAACAGATCACTAGGGTTTTTCCCTAACTTCAACAAATATAGAGGAAAAGGGTTAAGAATCAAAATCCCTAAATGAATGCTATAAGAAATTTAGAGACTCTAGATTGTAAAGACACAGGGTCTGTTTGGATTGAGCTTATTTTTTCTGAAACTGAAAACACTGTAGCAAAATAATTTTTAAATGTGTGAATAGTACCGTGGGACCCATTTTTAATGAAAAAGTTGCTGAAAAGTGGAATTTGTGGGTCTGTGAACAATGCACAAGTACACTGTTCACCGTGAAAAAGTCAACCTTTGTGGCTACTGTTCATGAACAGTAGCCGCATTACTCCCTGAAACGCGTGAAAAAAAAAAAAAAGACTTGTAAACGCAGATGCCAAATCCAAACCCCACCACTGGATGCCAAAAAATAGATTCAGTGATTTACCTAAGAACATCAGCAATGAAAGTTGGAGAGAAGAGACGCCAAGATGCGAGAGAAGGAGCAGAAGTAGAACCGAATGTTTTTTTTTTTTCTTTTTCGGTTTTATATGTTAACCTGACTGTTCGGTAACTGATATCCTATTAAAATTACATAAATGGCTAAGATTAAAATAAGTAAATCTAATGGCTAAAACTTACGTGGGTACCGTACCCTTAAAAAAAAAGAGGGGTACAGGAGAATGACCCAAGAAATATTGAATTTTTATAAAGTGGCACATGTTTTATATTTGGATTAAAATAGGAGAAAATGGGAGGATGTAAATGAGAGGATTCTTTCCAATCATAGATCTCATCACACTCTCAGTGATTGACAAAAGCATAAATCTCACTTAGGGATCTTTTTCCAGTCATAGATTTCATCACACTCTCAGCGATCGGCAAACTCCTACTTAATAGTTTAAAATTCAAGGAGACAACTGCCTCCACTCTTGAATTTATGATTGGGCCTGGGCTGGCAATCCAGCCCATGAAAGGATAGTGAAGTTTTGGGCTACCCGAGCCAACCCAAGACCAAAATCTAAGATATATATATATATATATATATATATACATGTCACCTGGCAAGAGAGTTGTGGAAGAAATAAAGTCCAAGTTTGGTTAAAAAATCGGGTAGTGCTAAACCATGTTTTTGGGTGGATCATAGGTCATAAGACTCATAACCCAATTGAAGCTGTGGCCCTTTTGTTGTGAAGACTTGAGCTAGATACATGCTGAGTGAGATCACAGCCACTCCTTTCACACTGATTTTTATTGATTAGACAAGGTGGGGACGGGTTTTCCAAAATCAAGAGACTGCATGGGGTTTGCCGACCAAATTTTAATATATATCTTCGATTCATTGAAATGAGCAATAGGCCAGGCCTTGCATTGCCTGATTAGTCCCCACTCCAAGCCTAAATTTAGCTTATAGTTCATCTATTCTGTTGTTGATGGGATAAATTCCTAGTTTTGTACCACTTTTTGTGCTAAAGGAAAAGGGTTAGGTTACAATTCTCTTGAGTCAGTTCTTTGTGTAATTTCATATCAGAGTTTTTAAGATCGTATTCATCCATATTGAGTTGATTGAATTTTGACATATACTCATTAATTTAAATAACTATTAAAATATAATAGTCAACGTTTTATTTAAATACTTATGATGGGGTAAAATCTAAGTTAATTCAAACGGGGGAATGAAAAATAAATAAATAAAGGAATACAAAATACAATATTAATATAAAGTAAAAATGGACATTTTGATAAATAGCATGACTTCAAATGGAATATAAAAAAAGAAAAGAAAAAAAAAAAGAGGTGATCAGACCCATAATAACCTATTTTTAGGATTTTAAATTGTAATCCAAAGAATACATATAGCCACAGAATCTAAAGTTCATGCCCAAATAAAGCAAATAATCTTCTTTTGCCAAGAGGCAACCCATTGTGACCTAAAATAGTAAAATGTGTGCAAAGTAAAGTTGACCCCAAGCAAAAACTAATTAACTTTAATGCCCCTCAATATTCTGAATGGCTTTAATCTCGACTATAAACCCCACAAAATCCATGAACATTAAGAGGCACACTCTTTGTTGTTGTTGTTGTTGCTGTTGGTGATGGTGATGGTGAAGGTGCCGCAACAGGTCAGTGATGATGTCATTATCAATAAAGTCAACGGAGGTAATGGTCTCATCAATAGTTTAGCATGTTCTAAATAATTTAAACAGTAAACAACCCTTTTCATTGTTAATACGTCATCACTTTTATCTAATATATGATATTTCTTTCATTTGTATAACCAAAGTAATAGTAAAGATTCATTGTATTCACATCATACATTTCTTTTAATTAATTACATAGCTCTTAACAATGCAAATGTTTTCTTACAAATATATTAATGTATAGTTTGTAATAATAAATGTTTATTTAAATAGTTATTGTTCATATATAGAGTAATGCTACAGATATAAATTATTTTACAACATTTTTACAAATTGCTGATGTGGCTTTAGTATTTTCCAAATAGTTATTGCAAGTAAAAATGCGATGTTAGTGATGGGCCCATGTTAGAACTAGTAAGAATTTGTCACATCAACCGTTTGTAAAAATATTGTAAAATAATTTGTGTCGGTAGTATTACTCTTATATATATATGCGTGTGTGTGTCATCAATTTTTATTGCTAATATCAAATAAATACAAGTAAAAGATAAATATAAGGGCATTATATGCTAGGAGAGATGAAAACTCTCATACAAAAATCTACTAACATCATAGCATCAATACAAGAAATCCAACTCAAATCTAGAAGAGAATGTTTATCCTACGGTGCAAACACGTATCCTCAATCATCAAAAGGAGGAACCCATCGTGCTAGAATTTTAGCCTTAATGGTCCGTTTGGATTAAGGGAGAGTTAGATAGAGTAGAGTAGAGTAGATTTAACACAAAATTAACTTATTTTTAGCCAATTTCACTCTACACTCCTCCACTCTCCCTTCTTCCCCCTTTCATCCAAACAGACCATAAAATTCAAATATTTTGGCACAAAAAAGTTTAGATCCGAACTAGTTCAAGGTAGATTTAGACTGACACTCATTCCACAGGGGTCTTTGAGAGGTGAGAGTGGCCTGGGAGAGACACAAACCCAAAAGGCTAACTCATAGGATACAACAAAATACGCCATAAAGAACAAATCGAACCCACAAGAAGGATAAAGAAGTCCTCTAATAGGATGGAAACAGAGGCTCACACCGAGAAGAGAACAAAGCCTCGAGCACACTTTAGAACAGGGATGCTGACGTGGACCAAAAGTTTCTCTCTCTCACGCACGCGAGAGAGAGAGGTTCCAAATTGGAGTTGTATGGCTAAAGGTTACGTACGAAGGAGCCACCCCCGGCCCATTGATAACTCGCACTATGATGAGCACCTCCTTTTTTTATTTGATTGATGGGATATCCATTCTCTGCTCAGATGGGAAAGCTATGATTGGTGGAATGATTGAATTCTTACCTTTTACAACTGCATTCTATGTTTCTATCCCCATAAATCCGGTTGGCGTGATCCTACAACACTCGTCGCCAATATAAATATATATAGGAGCTTTTCAATTTGAAGATAACTTCTTATCATGTTGGGCAATGGGCGTGAAGGAAGGAATATTGTTGATATTTGTTACTGAATTTGATTGATGTGATGATGTTGATGAAAATTTTGATCTCACTCGTGCATGAAATTTATAGGACAGCCTACAAATTTTTACTCCTATCTTTAATCACGTTTAATCCCACTCACTTTGTTGTTTTGGATTTGGATACTATCGCCACCTCAGTCAACCCAACCCAAAACCAAGATCAAATTGAAGGCCTTTTTTTGTCATTTACAATGCAAGTAAATCGGAAAGGTTAACTCAACTAATAAATTTTTATTCTAAAAAAATATATATATACAAAAAAGTTCCATTTATCAGTAATCATGGAGAGATAAAATTCTATCATAATTATTATAAAATAAAAATAAAAATAAAAAGGTTTCTTAGTTGGAACTTTTCATCCACTTCTCTTTCATTTGTTGCAATTAAAATACAAATAAATAAATAACTAGGATATATCAATATATAAGATTTATTTTATAAGTCACTTCAAAGGGCTTAAAAGTACTTTTTTTTTCCATTTCAAAAAACAATTTAGTGCTGACATTCAACTTGTTGAGGCAATAGTCATCTTTTTTTTTTTTTTTGAGGAACAAGTAAGGGCTTAAAAGTACTTTTTTTTCCATTTCAAAAAACAATTTAGTGCTGACATTCAACTTGTTGAGGCAATAGTCATCTTTTTTGAGGCAATAGTCATCTTACTGTAACCTTTTGTAACGCCCAATTAAACTTTGTTAAGACGACTTACTTAATTTGTTGTTAACATCATTACAAGTAGTCAAGAACACTTTGGTTCGATTGAGGTGCTTTTATTTATTTATTTGTATTTTGTATTATATAACTTTTTAACATTAACTTATGTTCAAAATTTAATACACTTTGGTCTTGTAGCCTAATGATACTTTTCCGAAGTGTGAACTTGTATCTTGTAATTAATGTCTAAAGGCCAATTGAATTTGTAAGGAATAGAGGGAAAAAAGGGTGAAAGTGTACCTTTATCATTTGAAAAGAAAACAATTAAAAAGTGAATGAGAGAAAAGAGAGATTCATTGTATAAGTATTTATAGAGAGGAAGGATCTAGTCATCCACTACTCCATTAATTTTAGGATGAAACTCGTGTTGCATATATGAATTTAGGTTTTGCGTAAAATTGTGAAGACAATCCTCTTTGAACTTTGTCATAAGCATAATAGAAACTAGATAATTTTTATTTTGCACTTGATTTACTTTTATATATATATATATATATAGAAATTGATTTACTCTATTTTTGTGGATTAATATGCCACTAAGCAATAAGATCATAGCTTATGCTTGACTTATTGATGAAACCCTTATTTTGCCATTGAGTTACCTCATACCAAAAAAATTAGAGTTCAATAATTATAGAGCCACAACAATTTTCACAAAATATTTTATAATTGTTGAAATGGCAAGTTGTTAAATGTGAATAATAAAGTGATATTAATAATAAGTCCTAATAAGAACCAATAAAACCTTTCAACACAATTGTTCTTATAAAAAATTATTATGTTTATAGTATATTACTCATTAGAAATATATTCACTCAACCAAGGGTAAATTTTATGGCAAGATAGGGATTACATTATTATTTGCTATTTAATTATAAAACTCAAAAGGGGATTGTTATTTTTGTAAAATTTTGTGGTCATTTTCATTTTCTTATGCCTCACGGAGGATGGTGTAATTTAACCAAAAACTAGTTTCAACTTTTAACTATAATTAGATAGCTTTGCGAGATTAATAATGTAAATATATATTAATCCAGTTCCATTATTAATTAAATACATCAATTTAAAGAATGGGGAGAAATGATAGAGATGAGATTTTTTTTTTTTTTTTTTATATTAAAAGGAAGGGTGAATTTTTTACAGAAAATTTTTTACTATGTGACTTTCTTCTTATTCTTGTTTCTTAAATTTTATTAATTAAAAGTTTTGAAATTTTTGAATAATAAGTACAATTTGTGCTCTAACTAATCCTCGATCACCAAAAGTTTTACTATTATTATTATTATTATTATTCAGGGGAATAAGATTTTTTTTTTCTTGTTTTTGTTTTCCAAAGAGTAGGAAAGAATGAATCTAGATAGTGCACCAACCCCCACAAGGAAGTCATTGGCCTGAATTAAGAAATGATTATGTTAGAATTAATGCCAAAACTTTACACTGAAAATTGAATATGTCAAACCAATTGGACAGTGGAACCGGATGTTTGTTAGAAAACAGTTTAGCTTACCCAGTAACTTTTCGATCGAATATTTCCTTTTGTTTTAAGTATACGACAAGTGGTAGTGGATTTTAATCTCCACCGTTTATTTAATTAGTGGGTGATGTGACAATTTCTTATTAAAACAAAATGAAATTCCAATTAAAAAAATACTGGAAATAAACCAAACCCGTTAGAAAAAATAGGACAAAATACAAGAAATCCGGAATTAGTTAAAAGAATCTCAAAGAAAGTGCATCGTATAATTTTGTGAATTTGTAATGATGGATGAACCTTTTCCCTTATCCTTTTTTTTGGATAGGCGTTAGTGCAGGCATGACAAGAAAAAGGAAAATACTAGGAACATAAAAAGTCTCACAATTTTTGTCACAACTCATCATATGGCGAGTAATGAATAATGAAGGTCAAATAGTGGGTCCATATCTTCACTACTCACAACTCGTCACGTGACAAATTGTGTCAAAAATTATGGGACTCTAGACTTCCCCTAACATTACTCCAAGAAAAATAATACCTTTTAAGGTTGTAATATGAGCAGTACTGTTCTTAATGGGATTTCACAGTTTTTTTTGTTTTTTGTTTTTGTTTTTTTTTTTTTTTAAGCCTACTGGTCTATGTCTCTATATTCGTACCATGAAATAGAAGTACTGTTTCCTCTCATCACAATAGCTCCTTTACAAAAATAAACATGTACCTAATAAAAAGGTAATATTTTAAAAAGTTATACAAAATTTTTTAAATTAACAAACCATAAGCACAAACTATTCAGTATTCACATCTTCATCACAAAGAACAAAAACTAATTAAGAAAGACATGTATATTGTTTAGTCCCTATGCCACTATTTAACACCTATCTAGTGCAATACCTTGCGTGGAAAGGCATATAAGCACTCAAGATGCCAACAAATGTCACTGATGAAAGACAAAATTAAGCTATACTAAAAAAAAAAAAAAAAGGAGGCAAGAAACTTCTTGAAGGGAATAAGTATCAAGACTGCTTTTTTCTTTTTTTCTTTTTTTTGATGAATAATTATAAAGACTACTTTTCCTCTTAGTGTTTGACTATTTTAATTGATGCTACTGGTAAAAAGTCGTAAAGACCTAATTGCCCGCCTAGTTGCCCTTAGCCTCCTCGATCTATAAATTGAATTCCCCAAAGTTCTTGATAATATGAATTCATATGATATAAATTTTTGTCTAGCTGCTTCATGTTCATGGCACTCTGATCAAATCTCTGATCGAAGTTAGCATTGATGAGCATTAATCATCTTCAAACATTTTTTCTATTCATACTTCTTCAGATTGTCACATCTCATCCATCAAGAAGGTGAGGTTTCTATAATTTAGATTCATACATCACAAATGCAAGTTAATTTTCTTTGTTCTAGTTTGATGTTTGGTAAAATTTAGAGGGCAAGCTTTGTTATTATATTTATATGTTCAATTTTGTTTATTTGTTATTTCTTTCATTAGGTTCATCATGGCATTTTCCACATTCATGTGCCAACAAACACAACCATTTCTAGATTTTCCATCTAGTGGGCTGAAAATGGATCTCTTCAATCCTCAAAGACACAAAGAAAAGGTAGTGATTGTAATGGGAGCAACAGGAACTGGCAAGTCAAGACTCTCCATTGATCTTGCTAGTCGGTTTCCGGCCGAGATCATCAACTCTGATAAAATGCAAGTGTACAAGGGACTTGACATAGTCACCAACAAAGTCACTGTAGAAGAGCAACGTGGTGTGCCTCACCATTTGCTAGGGATAGTAAATCCTAATGCTGATTTCACGGTAACAGAGTTTTGTGACAAAGCATCACATAAGATTGAGTCAATTGTAGGACAAGGCCGCCTTCCAATCATTGTTGGAGGCTCCAATTCTTACATTGAAGCCTTAATAGATGATGATGATTTTATATTTAGATCAAAGTATGAATGTTGCTTTCTTTGGGTGGATGTGTCAATGCCTTTGCTTCACTCATTTGTGTCAAAGCGAGTTGATCAAATGCTTGAAAAGGGCATGATAGATGAGGTAAGAAAAATGTTCAATCCTAATTTGGACTACTCAAGAGGGATTAGAAGGGCAATTGGGGTTCCGGAATTCGATCTATATTTTCGAAGTGAACAATTTTTAGACAAAGAACAACGTGCAATGTTACTCCAAGAAGCAATATGTCACATTAAGGAAAATAATTGCAAATTAGCATGCCGCCAAAGGGAGAAAATTCACCGGCTTAGAAATATGAAAGGGTGGAATATGCACAGGCTTGACGCCACAGAAGTGTTTCGAAAGCACGGAAGAGAAGCAGATAAGGCATGGGAAGAGCTTGTAGCTGGACCAAGCGGTGAGATTGTTGGCCAATTTCTTTACAATTTGGCCACCAAGGTACCTACAAATGTCGCAGGCATTAAGATGAGGAATGTAGGAGCAGCCATTGCAACAGCAACTTATCAGAGGATGCAAAAGGTGGATACTTGCTTCTGACGATATAATTAAGAGAGAGACAACGGAGATCTACTTTTTGAACCAAATTTTGTATTAGATCACATTCTACTTTTTTTTTTTTTTTTTTCTTTTTTTTTATATAAACAAGATAACATTCTACTTGTGAATTATGATTCCAACCATATACATCTTTTTCTTTTTCTTTTTTTTTTTTTTTAATTTAGAGTAAATTACAAAGTTGGTTCTTATCGTTTATACTATATCTCATTTTGGTTCCTAACTTTTTAATTATGTCAATTTAGTCCCTAATCTTTTTAATATTGTGTCAATTTGATCCCTGTTATTATCTTTTAAATAGAAAAAAGCTTATGTGTCAAATGAGAAACAATAAAAATTGATTTTTCACGCCACACCAATTGCTAACTATTTTACCAAATCAGATTTTTTTTTTTTTAAAAAAACAAATTAAAATTAGTAATTCAGAAGTTTTTGTCCTCCGCCAGTCCACTCCCATAGTCCACTTCACCAACGTCAAGAAATTTCGGAACACACATCAGGTTGATCACAAGAAAATGTGGAAATTATAAGATGGTGTGGATGGGTTTGTGGCTAGAGATAGGAGGTGCCAAAGAGCCGATTGGGTAGCTGAACTTTATTACCCAGTAAGACAGGATGCAAAGTAGAGCAACAAGGTTGCCGATTGGGATTGTTTGCTGTTCGAGATTGGGCATAATGCTTCTGCAATGTAGTGATGTTCCCTATTGTTTGTGATCTAAATTTGTAAATGTCTATATGATTCGAATGAATTGATATTAGTATTGTCTTCAGATTTTTGTATTGTTATATTTAACAATGATTAATATTAACAGATCCGGAAAGTTGTTTTCAATGTTTTTTTATTCAAAAATTCTAATCTTACTAGGTAATAGGTCAAGAGAAGGGAGACGGTGTTGGATTTATTTTCTTTGGAATCTTGGGTTGAATCAAAGCTTGCATCGATGGGTTTCTCATGCTTAAGTGATGGTGGCAAGCTGGCAATGTTGCAGAGAGAGGTGAGGTGAGGAAAAGAAGATGAGGAAATTACACAGATTAATAAGTGGGCTTTTTTTTTTTAACCGTAGGATTAGTAAATTGCCATGCGTCATTTAACATTTCAATTTCAGTTTTTTTTTTTTTTTTTATCTGACATGGCAGTATAGTTAGCGGTTGATGTGGCATGGAAAATCATTTTTTATTATTTCGTTTGACACATCAACTTTTCCCATCTAAGAGATAACGGCAAGGACCAAATTAACACAGTATTAAAATTGTTAGAGACCAAATTGACACAATTAAAATGTTAGAGACCAAATTGAGATATGTTGTAAAGGATAGGGATCAACTTTGTAATTTTCCCTTTTATTTATTTAAGTTTAATATAGTTTATGTTGCCAAGAATTTTGTCACCAAATTTACATCCCCTTTTATATATATATATATATATATATATGTATGTATGTATATATATAGAGAGAGAGAGAGGGGGGGTTGGGTTCAAGTTACACCAAGTGTAACTTTAAGCAATGTTATATTACTTAATATTTTTTAATTGGATGTGAATTGTGATAAATTCACTGTTAGATTACATTATCTTCGTATATTGTCCATACTTGTAAAATTTCAAAATGGTCAAAAATTAATAGTTATATCATCAATCAATTGTTTAAATTCAAGTTTTTGTAATTTAAAATAATGCATAAAAGATGAATTTATAGGTTGAATGGTAAATAACATCCAATTGACATGAAAATTGGTATGAGTGTTAAGAACATATAGAACATGTAATTCAATAGTAGGATTTTCAAAGTTACACCAGATGTAACTTTAATCCAACTCATATATATATATATATATATATATATTAAAAGCCCAAACTCAAAGAAAATCCAATTAGATTTCAATTGAAGTAACATCATAAACTCTTAACAATATTCTCTCATTGAGCTTAAAGTAACATATACTCATCATTTATTTACTTATTTTAGGTGAACTTATTAGGATAATGAAGATGCCATTAAGCCAAAAGATCATTTGTATATGTGTGTGAAGTTTTTTTTTTTATAGACTTGAATCACAGCCTTTATCCTCTCTCTCTCATTCCACAAGAACTAGTACTTATAAAGTGACCATTATGCTAAATGTATGCGGTAGTGGCAAAAAGGTCATTAATAGTACATATATGTATGTACAAAAGGCAAAAAAGCTAAAAACTGGAGTATTTAACTTTTGACAAAATAATCACGAGATCACGGTCTAATAATCCATGATTCAATAGTTGAAAATCTCATTAAAACACCTATAACTTGATCCCATCATACACAAGCTGATCAAATTCGACAAAATGTAATCAATTGTAAAGGAAAAAGTAATGCCTAACTTTCTTAAGGATAAATTTCTTTTGTTTTGTCCTCTAATTTTCCTTATGGCCTATTTGGAAGTTAAAAAAAGAGGGGAAGTAGAGTAAAGGGAGGGAGAGTAATTCAATTACCTTGTTTGGAAGTTTTTTAAGGAATGAGAGGGAGAGATTTGGAGGGGTTTCAACTACCTCTAACCCCTCATTTTTAACTCCCCCAAATTGGAGAGATTTTGAGGGAGAATAGAGTAGATAAATTATTGACCAAATAAATTTCCCAATTTACCCTTTCTAAATTAACAAAATTACAAACTGATTATATAAAATAAATTCACATTATTTCATTTTCTGTTCTTTTCAAAAGGTTCTAAAGAAGGCAAAAAATTAGTAATTACACTAGAAAGTTCATTTTCCGAGCAACCAAATAGAGATTTGATACACATACTTCACAGAATGAACCAAAAACAGTGTATAAACCCCAACCTTTCCTTCTATCCCTCACAATCTTCAACCTCACCAAAACACCTCGCTGAGTCAACCTATTCTCACACTCCAACCTACACCCACAACTCAGTCTGCACTCGTTCCCCATATCCAACTCATCCATCTCAGAAAAACAAGGACACCCATCTAGGTCCTCATCGTCACACCTCTCGCAATCACACCCAGACACATTGTGCCCCAACTCGTCCACCAAACTCACCGATTCCACACCGAGTCTACTTGAGCTGCTAAAACCCAATGAACCCCATGATTGGCGCTGGGGTTGTGAAAGGGTATAAATGAAATGGGCATATGGGTGGTCATCTATGGTGTTGTGGAACGAGATGGAGAGGTTTTCGAAGGATCTGGAAGCGTCGGAGGATCGGCGGAGAGTGTTGGATTTGGAGAGTTGGTTTAGGGATTTGGAGGTTAGAGAAATGTTGGCTAATTCTATTGGGGTCAGCCATGGGAGGATTAGCTCGAAGCTTTGGAGGAAAGGTCCAATTGGGTTATTAGGCTCTTCCTGTTGTTGATGTTCATTGGTTTGGCAATGTGGTTTTAAAATTTTCTCGGGAAAAAAAGAAAAACGATTTTCCCGAAAAATGGAAGGAGGAGAGACAGAAAGAGAGAGAGGACTAAGAAATCGAGGTGTAGTAGTAGAAAGGGGAAAATAAAATAAAAAAATTAAATTCACGTTCTAAGCAAAATAAAAAAATATTAAAAATAATAATAAATGAGAGAAACACTCAAAATTTAATATTTTGTTGATTTTCTTAGTAAACAAACAAACCAAACATTTTTTTTCTTATTTTAATTATTATCAATTAAGGATGGTTTTTTTAGTATAATAAAAAAGCATAAAAAAATTTAATCATAGACCAATGTTGATTATTTAATTCACATTAGAAAAAAAAATTATCAAAAAAATATTGCATGCTATAGTTATAATTATTTAATCTAACAAATTAATCATAGACTTGACCATAGTTGCAATTCCATTTTCAAATAAGGGTAAATTTGTCAATTTAAATCTGTGGGGCCAAAGAAATTGTGACCCTGGCCCATTTTACCTTAGGGCCCAAGGCCCGAGCCGAGGTGGGATATAGCCGAGGACATACAATAAAAGTCCAAGTAGCCTTGAGACATAGCCGAGGATGACTCCGTCCTCGGCATCCCTAAGACCCTCCTAAAAGAAAGGGCAAGAACGGTATAGGAACAGTTTTGGGAAGTCCGAACACATCCGCGTTGATAAAGAAAGGACCCCTGGACAATATAGCGACAAAGGACAAAGGAAAGGCCGCCATTACTGCAATTAAATACTCTGCGCCAGACAGAGCGATGCTTTTCGGCTTTTACAACCACCCCCAACCACTTTGGGTATGGGCTGATGGGACAAGTATCAGCCCTGGAAAGTTGAACCTACACTTGGACGTTGGAGGAAGGGGTAAAGGCTAGTATAAAAGGAGAAGTAAGCAGTCCAGAAAAAGGGGCTGGGAAATAGGCCAAGAACCAGAGCCTCCCAGACCGTATCGAGGAGAAAGACTCCTCGAGCGAATGTGGTTTAAATTTGTATGAACACCATGACCAACCACCGTTCGATGACCAAGGCCTAGCCTTTCAAGCCCATGCTCTACAAATTTTATTGTTTGGGCCTTTTAACATACGAACCCAACATCATTTTTGGGTGGTTACCAAATTGAGTCCTTACAATTGGCGCCGTCTGTGGGAAAGGCTTGTGGGTTGGCACAGGCGGTGGGTCGAGAAAGTCCCCCCATCACCTCCAACAACCCGTTATAGTGCTCTAAAATAAAGTTCCATTAGGGGCTACGCTCTTCCATTATGGGCTACGCTTCAAAGCGTCAGTAGTGCGGATGGTTCTAGAGGCTTGGCCGATGGGCTAATCCCCCTAAACCAATGTCCCACGGCTTGGCCGAGGGGCTGATCTCCCCAAACTTAAAAAGCTAAGTTTTGGACAGAACCAAGGTGTTGTATGGTCCTCGGACTCAAACCTATGGGGAAACCAACTACTTAAAAAGCTAAGTTTTGGACAGAACCAAGGTATTGTATGGTCCTCGAACTCAAACCTATGGGGAAACCAACTACTTAAAAAGCTAAGTTTTGGACAGAACCAAGGTATTGTATGGTCCTCGGACTCAAACCTATGGGGAAACTAACTACTTAAAAAGCTAAGTTTTGGACAGAACCAAGGTAGTTTTGGACAGAACCAAGGTATTGTATGGTCCTCGGACTCAAACCTATGGGGAAACCAACTACTTAAAAAGCTAAGTTTTGGACAGAACCAAGATATTGTATGGTCCTCGGACCCAAACCTATGGGGAAACCAACTACTTAAAAAGCTAAGTTTTGGACAGAACCAAGGTATTGTATGGTCCTCGGACTCAAACCTATGGGGAAACCAACTACTTAAAAAGTTAAGTTTTGGACAGAACCAATGTATTGCAGGGTCCTCGGACTCAAACGTATGAGGAAATTAGTTATTAGAAAATAGATTAAGTCTTAAACAGAATAGAAATCCCGTCCTATCCTCGGATCCCCAACTCTAAGGAAACTGATGTAAACTAGTATTTAGGCCCGGTACAGTCATACCTCGGTCCTCGGACCGGATGCCAAAAATGGTTAAGGCCATGAATGTTGTTATGAACGTGGTAAAGCATCGTAGCACACAGCGACCATCTCGGATAGTTTATGTTGGGTTACCCATCCCCAGATGATTGCCCCATATGCAATACAGAACGTTCGTCTGCTATCTCGGTTAGTTTTATACGTATAACCATTTTCAGGTTGGCTTTATTGTGCCTGTTGTCTCAGTAAATTCAAAATAATTGCTTTTTTGTTAACAAGGGGTTCGACCCTAAGTATCGTTCAGAAAAAATATATATATATATATATATCACATCCATTCACAGCATAACTATTGCAAAAAAGAAAGAATACATAGAATAAAATAATGTCAACTTTTATTAATATAAAGAAGTAGTACAGCGTACAATGAGGGGCTTAAACAAGCCTATACAGGAAGCTAATTACAAAAGCAAAAATAAAAAGATACAAGGGAACGACAAATCTTTCTAAACTCTGCTCCAGTAGTGATGAAGTATGAGAGGGTGACCCCCTTTGATGGATGAGGAGAAGAAGAGGAAAAAGTAAAAGCACCAGGATGGATCCGGTGATGGGAAAGAAGAAGAAAAGGAGGCGAAATGAGGCACCAGTGAAGGAAGAGAGGAAGAAGTAGGGATGCTTAATCCCTACGTTAGCCCTGACTCCTATCACGTAGGTGCCATATTAGCTATGCTCGAAAGAGAGCGGATGGTACTGATGATGAGCAACCCCAGCTCCGTAGCACCAAAAATTTGATGCGATTAACACTTGTTTCGGATTTTGGCTAAAGGAAGAGGAAAACTATCTTGAGTCTCTGCCTACCCTGCCCTGACCGAGCCATCTTAAGTTTCAGAGGGACCCGGTGCTTCTGGAGAGGATGTGGTTCCTTCACCCCCGCTTTTGCCTCAAACATATCACACTCTAAAGTTTGATTATGTTGATAAGGAAAACTTTGGGTGTAGTTAGAGGTTTAGGACTTTAGAAAGACTGAAGGGTCTGTGCGTGAAGGAAGTGACCTCTTGCCTTGCTTCTTATACGGAAGGCAAGGCTGGTGGCATTTAATTTGTACAGATTTCCAAGGAAAGCTCAGAACAAGATAATTCCCGCTCAACTCCTAATACCGTTTACAACCGATTGAATGGGCGTCGCCTCGTGAAAGGAGCTTATTAAAAGCGCGCCTCGTACACTGAAACGACAGAGGCGCGACGTGAGTAAAACTAAATGAATGTCTCATGACCGGGAGCGTTTCCCAGGCAAACTAAAAGATACCGATATTAATGAAGGAAAAAGCTGGCCATGATACAGGCCCGACATCACCAAAACCCTCCTCCCCGATCAAGAGATCGGGTAGCAGGATTTTGAGGGGCTATTGTGGGGCCAAAGAAATTGTGACCTTGGCCCATTTTACCTTAGGGCCCAAGGCCCGAGCCGAGGTGGGATATAGCCGAGGACATACAATAAAAGTCCAAGTAGCCTTGAGACATAACCGAGGATGACTCCGTCCTCGACATCTCCAAGGCCTTCCTAAAAAAAAGGGCAAGAACGGTATAGGAATAGTTTTGGGAAGTCCGAACAAATCCGCGTTGATAAAGAAAGGACCCCTGGACAATATGGCAACAAAGGACAAAGGAAAGACTGTCATTACTGCAATTAAATACTATGCGCCAGACAGAGCGATACTTTTCGGCTTTTACAACCACCCCCAACCACTTTGGGTATGGGTTGATAGGACAAGTATCAGCCCTGGAAAGTTGAACCTACATGTGGACGTTGAAGGAAGGGGTAAAGGCTAGTATAAAAGGAGAAGTAAGCAGTCCAGAAAAAGGGGCTGGGAAAAAGGCCAAGAACCAGAGCCTCCCAGACCGTATCGAGGAGAAAGACTCCTCGAGCGAATGTGGTTTAAATTTGTATGAACACCATGACCAACCACCGTTCAGTGACCAAGGCCTAACCTTTCAAGCTCATGTTCTACAAATTTTATTATTTGGGTCTTTTAACGTACGAACCCAATATCATTTTTGGGTGGTTACTAAATTGAGTCCTTACAAAATCATTTTCTTATCTTTCCATCCTAATTTTAAAAACATCCAAACAAAAGGAATGACTAATTACTCCCTTCCCCCTTACTAATTTTAAAAACATCCAAACAAAGTGTAGGATAATTATTCTTCTCTACTCTTCTCCCTTCTAAACTTCCAAGCCACTAATAATTAAGACATTCAAAGAAAAATCTGAATGTAATAATTAGGAGTGTAGATTTTATTTTCTTTTTAAGGAACTTATCCATAGAAAGAAAAAATGTTAATGCTCCCTAATAGTGGCCGTACAGTCAGAAAGCAACTTTGAGATATAAATCAATCCATGGTGGCGATTTAACCAAAAAAATCAATCCATGGTGGCGGCGAAAACACACCGCACGCACGCGCATCTTCCGTACACAGTGCGCTGACTTACTTTTCCAATTCTATCGTTATTACAACTTGTCTGTTGGGTTCAAAATTTTTACTTTTTAATTTTTTTGTCCCTTTTTATCAATTTTTTTATTTTTTGAAATTAATAAAATTATTTTTTTAAAATTAATTAATTTTTTGGCTATAAATACCATACAAATAAGCTACCAAAAGTTATATAATCTTTTTTCTTTTGGCTGGTGTATGAGTGTCAGTGTGTATTGATTAAAGTTAAAAATTTTATTGCAATAAATCGTTCTTTTTATAGGGTTGCATAACATTTAACGAAAGTGATATTAGTAGTTTTAATTACTTCTTAATGTGTGAAGCACCTCGATAATAGTTTAAGTTTTCTTTTAAACAAGTTTATTATGAGGATACTTGAATTTGGAAGTGATTTTCTTTCACTTGAAGGATTCTAGTATAGTCAACAAGGGGTCATGAATCCAATCTTTTTCTCTTTGCAAAAAGAAAAAGAATCATAGATTTGGTTGAAAATTCTATATTGATTAAAAAATTGTTGTGTTAGTCAAATTAATGCGAAAATAATGACACTTTTAAAATTTAGATTTTCAAGATCATGATTTATAGGTCCACTTTTAAAATTTAGATTTTCAAGATCATGATTTATAGGTCCAACTCATGATAATTAATTGACTTGTTAATGGTTAATTTGAAAGCATGAAAACAAAAAATATTTTAAATTCTCATGTAAGGTTTAGAAACACAATATTTTCAAAAGAAAAGCCGTAAGATAAATGTGGTTTTGAAACTCTTTCCGTATAATATTACTATAACTTATGTTTCTACTAAGAGATCACTTTATATATATGCAGATGATCAAACTTGAGTCTATGATGTCTATTCCACAGTAATGATTCTTTATCATCTAGTTTGATTCCATATTTCTTATTAGACAACAATAAGAAATCACTTATATTAACCTAAAATTTCTTGAATGGTGGAGTTAAAGTTTAGTGGATCTTAAAAATTCTTTTCCTAACTTTCATCTTGTTTTGTTAATCGATAATAAGAAAGGAACTCTTCAACATAACTGGTTTCTTCATATGATATGGCCACACCACTATGCTAAAATGACATAGAATCTATTCTAGAATGTAAGTTAAAAAAGAAAATAAGAGTAGGAATATTGATATATTGGACAGTCTGATCTAGAAAATCATTGCTATTTTTCAAGACGAATGATTCCAATCACAATCATAGAATATATCCCAAACATAAATGGCCCAAGGAAATGCTCATGGATCCACAAGATAAAAAGCAAAACTGACCCCTTGACCTTGATCAGACTAAAATTTGAAAGGCTTCAAATTATAGGTCACTTAATGATTGATTTGAGGCTTTTAGACAAATATTTGTCTTTGATGTGCAGCCATTATTTTTTTAAACCCCAATTGTTCAATGGGAGATTAAAGAAGAAACATGTCCACTACCTAACCAAAAATAAATTTGTCTCAGGCTTCTGGGGCCCTATACCTAATTAAATTTGTAAAAATTTACATAAACTTTTTTGTTTGCTATGAAATTGTTATTATTATCTTTAAACTAGCAGAAAAGTAAGTTTTTGGTGAGTGGAATGCATATGATGGGACTTGACACAGATTACTTCTTTTTTTTTCTTTTTTTGAGACCCGGTTACTTCTACTATAAACAACTTGTAAGCCAATTATTCTTTTTGTATGTAAAAGCAGATGTAGAATAATCCAAAATGAATTTGTCTCGGGCTTCTGGGGCCCTATACCTAATTAAATTTGTAAAAATTTACATAAATTTTTTTGTTTGCTATGAAATTGTTATTATTATCTTTAAACTAGCAGAAAAGAAAGTTTTTGGTGAGTGGAATGCATATGATGGGACTTGACACAGATTACTTCTTTTTTTTTTCTTTTTTTGAGACCCGGTTACTTCTACTATAAACAACTTGTAAGCCAATTATTCTTTTTGTATGTAAAAGCAGATGTAGAATAATCCAAAATGACATTAGTCACTTTCTTTAATTTGGAACATAACCATTTGGAACCTACTTGAATTGACTCACAAACAAATTGATGATGATGATGATGATCTTATCAAAAAAAAAAAAAAACAAATTGATGATAAAAGCATTGTATTGAATGGAGCAAAGAATACCAACCAAGTGGGGCCTCACTCTTGATAGCAGTACTAGAATCTTTGGAATTAGCTGTCCAGATAAGAAAACTTTAGTTTTGTCCACTATGAATGATGCGATGCGATCGGAGTCTAGGCGGTAAAGTAAACCCAAATTTATTTGTCCACCTAAATTTGTCCACTCTAATTGAATCCAAACTCACTCAATTATTAGTTGGGTTAAATGAGTATCAACCCAATTAGACCCAATGATTATTGGGTTTTAACTAAAAATCCATTGATACCCATTTAACCCAAAAAACAATATACCCAAATTCAAGCCAGTCATTTCCATTAATAATAAAAAAAAAAAAAAAAAAAAGAAGAAGAAAAAAGAGAGAAACCCAACCCTCAGGCGTTTTAGGGTTTCACAAGGGTTTTCTCATTTTCCCTCATTTTCTCAGCCTCCAATCAAGTTTTAGTCGGAAAGCCAACAATTTCATTGAGAGATTTTCAGATTTGAGAAAAAAAAATTGCACAAAAAAAAAAATCAAACACCAAAAAATCTATGCGAAGAAGAACCAAAAATACCAGTAAAAAAAGTAAAATATATATATCGAAAACCCACAAACCCAGCAATCCAAAACCCATGAACCCAAAATTCTCTTCGTCGCCAATCATGGCGCCGTATTGCTATCCGCTTTGACCGAGCACAAATCATTGAAGAATGCAGTCCTCTCAATCGCTCCGCTGAAGCAACAAATCTCCATCCCCTTTGTCCACGAGAATATTTGTCAAATGCTCCGTCAGCCCAATCTCGCTCCTTGACTCGTTGTTCTCCCGCAAACCGCTCGAACTCGCTCCGGATCCAACACCGCACAACGAAACCAAGTCCTCCATCAACATCGATGACGACAAGGAGTCTTCGTATTCCTTGCCGTCATATTGGTTCACGCGATCTTGACCGTCGATCTTCTCGTTAGCCTTAGCAAATCTCTGAGAAAAAATAAATAAAATTTCTCGAAAATTTCAGATCAAATCTCAATCGAAAATCAAACAAAGAGAGAGAAAGAGAGAGCAGAAGTGGGAGTTTTTTTGGTCAGAATTGAAGTGGGGAGGCAATGGAGGAGACAGAAAAAGAAATTTTAGATCCAAGAAAAGTTTTTTCTTTGTTTTTTCCTTTTTCCAGGAAAGTAGAGTGGAGCCAAGAAAGTATGGGGGTTTTCACTTTAATGGCATTTTGGTAATTTGGATAATTGGGTAATTGGGTGAGTTGGAGTTTACCTATAATAATTGGGTTGAGTTAAATTTGGGTTAGAATTAATTAGTTAAATGGGTTTTATATACCCAACCTAATTATGCCCACCCCCAATCCACCCATTTGACACTCCTAAAGCGATCCTGTAAAAGTTGGCACCGAATTCCCATGACCATGAAAGTAAGGAAAAAAAAATACAAAAAATAAAAACATTTCTTTTTGTTTTTTGGGCTGAAAAATCATTACCTGATAAAGAAAAAGAATGCTAATGCTGAAACCGTGCTACACAATTGTGAATTGTGATTATCTAACTGGTTGATTCCAATTTCCAACCAGGCAATCACTTGAGTGCTTTCATAGATGCTTGGCGTAAAACATTTTCCAAAATTTTAAAATTTACATTTATAATTTAGTTCAATTTTGCAACAAGTATATAGGTGTCTCCAAAGTTGAAGATATCGAATCTTTGTATTGAGAAATTGATAGCGTTGTTGAAGATCTTTTATTTTCCTTATAGTTCTTTTGTTTACATTACTAAATTGTCAAAATGTCAACTCCTTCGCCAAATAATCTTGCTACTTGGGCCATTTGTAACTCAACTCAAGGGTCTATCTCCATCTCAACTATTCTTGTTTGGGTTTTTTCCGAGCAAGTCTGACATGGTTAAAACTTAAATCCCTTTATGGTGGTGAACTTTTATTCTTTGCCTTCTTTCAGTTTGATACATACATATTCAGCAAAAATGTCCAAAACTTTTTTTTATTCCCATATGATCACTCTAAGTTTGTTATTACTTGGCCCCGAGCTTAAAATTTTTAGTTTTGCCACTGCAGTGTTGCATCCCAAATGTCCAACTAGCTATATGCCCATGCTTATCTATGAGAAGACCTGAGCTATCAAACTCAGGCCTCTTCTCATCTGTGTTTTTTACAAGCAGATATCAAAGCTCAAACACCATTTATATTTCTATTCTCTGTGCATGAAAACTGCATTTTCCTCTTATATAAAGATGGATAAGAATATGAACATTTTGGTACATTCCCATGCCAACTTCTTTTAATTTATTATGAATTATCAAATTGGTACAGACAGAAACAGCTAGTAAATAACAAACTAGCACTCAGTAACAAGACCAGGTAGTATTAGCAGATAACCATAATTTAAACCAACAAAACCAAACATAATTAGACTAAACATTGGTATAATTACTTCCTCATTGCTATAAGCACTGCCTTGCATCATAACGTAAATTTATGTGATAATCAATGAGCTCTTCTTAGTGTCCCCGCACAAGTATAAGTAACCCTGCAACCTTCACCAGCACCAATATCAAGGGTGACTTCATGCACAGGCCTCAGGAGGAAGCTTGCATAGGGAGGCAATTGATATAGAATTTGACAAACACATTTGCTGTCCACCTGTTGCGCCCACCGGCAACAATTCTCTTCTTGAGGTGACATGCCAGGGTTGACAGGAGGAAATGGGCCAACAGGCGGGGTTGGGCCAACAGGAGGAAATGGGCCGACAGGTGGGGTTGGGCCGACAGGTGGGGTTGGGCCTACAGGCGGGGTTGGGCCGACAGGTGGGGTTGGGCCGACAGGTGGTGTTGGGCCAACAGGCGGAGTTGGGCCGACAGGCGGGGTTGGGCTGACAGGCGGGGTGGGGGGAGCGAAGACGCCATACCAAGGGCTCTCCCTATGCTCGTGCCTATGTCTATGTCCATGTCCATGTCCATGCCTACTCCTGTGATGGTTCTCATCACCATCATCTCCTCCATCATCGTCATCATCTTCATTAGGAAACCATGTTGCGTACGGTGGAAGATTAGGAGATGGTTCAACAGGAGAAACTGGTGTTGGGGGAGGGACTGGGTAGAAGGGGGGGAGTCGAGAACATGCATAGTTTGCCAGTTGAAATTGTGATGCACAGAGTGGAGGGAAATTTGGATAATATGGAGTTGGATTTGGCATTGGAGTTGGAGTTGGAGTCGGAATTGGCATTGGCGGAGGTTGAACCTGGCACTCTGACTTGGGCACAAGCAACATGAATGCTGCAAAGAGTGTTATTGTAACAATGTTGAGTTTCTCCATGTTAGTAGTCCCTATCTGTTTCAACTATAACAAAAACAGGGAAGAGAATGGTTTTAGGTGATTCAGACTGGCCTTGCTTCGATTTATATACTTGTACATTCAAGGACTGCTCGTTTCAAAAAATTAGCTCTTTCTAGTGGGACGACACTAAAATATAGGATTGCCAAGAGAATGATGCTTATTTTCTGGTAGATGTATGGAAGAGTTTAGGTTCTAAAGAACTGAGAACGCCTCATTCATTTTATGTGATAATTTTGTTAGGTGACGTACACGCTCTTTTAATAAGTATTCCACTAACAACCTTCTTCATACCATAAGAATATTGTAATCTTCTTCCTTCCTTGAAAGAAGGGAGAGAAAATAAAAAGACATATAATTCATGTTTTATTGGTTTGTTATATTGGCCCAATCAATCACCATATGATTCGCACTGCAATGATCATACAATTTATTGCTAGAAACATATGCAGTCAAAACTTAATGCAATAATAATCTATATATAAATATATATATATATATATATATATATTTTTTTTTTTTTTTTTTTTTCACACCCCACAATTATTTATCATATATCAATCCTTGCCGTTTAATAACCAGAAAAAAAAAATAACAAAAAACAAATAAAAAATCTACAGAAACCATTAATATTTTGGGAAAGGAAGAACGTTGACACCAAATCTCTTCATATTTAAATTTAGTAGCATATGAGCTGTATACACATACACTAGTACAGGACTCAGGGGCGGCTCTACAGCCACCCTAGGAGTTCAAATGAACCCCTTGACTTGGACAAAAACAAAAATTTATATATAAAATTTCATAATTTTTTTTTGTTTTGACCCTTTAAAATAAAATTTTGAACATCTTGAACATTTTGTTTAAATCTAGCTAAAATAAGCTTGAATATGCTCAACTTAGTGCTACTTTCACAATATTTTCATAACAATTTTAAAATAAAGGGTAAGTAACAAGTTGTAACTACTTTTATCTAGACCAACAATTGACATCATTTTTTTTTACATACTATTAACAACTTGTCACTTAGATTTTGTTATGAAAGTGTTGTGCAGTAACACTACTCTTAAAATTGCTCATTTGTTTTAAAATAAATAAACCTTATCTAACTCTGGCTTACTTTACTATTGACGGCAAAATGAAACTATTTTTCCTTGCACTTTTTTTCTTCATTAGCAAAAAATTACACCACTTTTAGCACTAAAAATAAATTTACACCACCTCTACAACAAACCTATTTGTATCTACATCTGTGATTTTTTCCTCATTTTCTCTATCTCTCTTTCTCCCTTCTATGTTTTCTTTCTGTCTAATCAAGTAAGTTGATAAGTGCTTTATAGATTTCCAAGTTTAAGAAGTCTTGTGGTGCTTTACTCCAATTCCAAGATAATGACCATGTGTATGGTAAAAAAGTCATACACTTCAAATGCAAAAACTTATATCAATTACTATTTTTTTTCTTAGTTTCACATTTACTCCTAGACCAAATCTTATGTGTGTTACTATTCTTATTTATCTTTTTTTTTAATTGTTAGTACATATAAATATAATAAAATTATTGTTAATTTGACAAAAAATTTTATTTAGTTATTTAATTATATTTATTTATGTTGTATGGGGACCGAGGACCGAAGAGTCAATACCAAGGAACAGTCTTCGTAATCCAGGGTTAGGGGGGTAAGCAAGTTTCAAGAACCTCATTTACCCGAGGAGAAAGAAAGAATCAAGGTAACGGGTATCCCTAAAAGGCCCAAGGAGAGGAAAGGTTATGGCAATCTGGGTAAGGAATGTTGGAGGAAGCTTCCTGAAGGATATCCTTTCCACCTCTGCATTCAATGCCCTCCACCAACCTTATCAGTTGCATTAATGTGAAAATGACCCCTGAACAGTAACTTCACAGCTAGCATTTCCTTCTACCACCTTCATTAGAGCCTTGATGGGACAAGTATCTTGGGAGAATGCCTAGAAACGTACAAGTGGAGGGTCAAGATGCATAGGAAAGGACTATAAAAGGAGTGGAATCCACCTAAAAAAGGGGATGATCAATTTCCAAGAATTACTAGAACAAGAAAGAGAGCTGGAGAACACACTTAGTGTAAAACTTGAGCTGCTATTATATAAAAGAAGCTTGTCCTTGGGCCTTCCCGAGGAGATTACTAATTCTAGTTGTTGTTTAAATTCCGTTCATTTTACATCTTGGACTCCTCAATTTTAGGCTTGGACATAAAATAGAATTGCACTTGGTTAAATTCCTCACACTCTATACAAATTTTGTTGTTTGGGTCAAATTAAAGGACATGGTACCATTGGTCTAAGTGGGCTTGGGCCTTGAATTTTTGAGCACTTACATATGCATTCAATGATTGTTGTCTTATCGATCTTTAAACTATTTTAGATTATTGTATAATACAGTTTGTATACTAAATTATATTTAGAATACTATTTTAGATTATCTATATATATATATATATATATAACCAAAGCCTCTGGAGCTCCCATAATTTTTCACGTCACTACTATTTTCTTTTTCTTTTTCTTTTTCTTTTAGATTCTTTTTATTTTAGGTTTTATATCTTATATATTTATTATTTCTCTTCAACGTGTAATTATCTTATCAAGTGTTACAATAATTTAGTTTAAGTAAAACTCTATTAGATATATGCTTCAAGAGTTTGAAAATTCTACTTCAACTAAAATTGTATAACAAAAATTTCAACAAATATAAACTCCTACTCTTTTTATTTAAGTATTTTTTCACGTAATATATTATATTTTCTTTTGAGAAACTTTCACTTAACTCTATTAGATATATGTTTCAAGAGCTTAAAAATTCTACTTTAACTAAAAATTCTATAACAAAAATTTCAACAAATATAAACCCCTGCCAAGGTCGAAACCCTTCATACTCACTCAAATTTTCATAAAGAAAACACACACAACAAATTGAAGATTTTGCAACGTTGTAATGTTGTATCCATGGAGTTGCTCAGAGTAAATGCAGAGGTAAGAACATGTTGCCATCTTTCATGCTTTAACTCTCTATGATTAGTTGATTACTACTTTATAATATTGATATTGTTGTGACTTATGAGTGAGTTTATTAGTATGAAAAATCTACATGTGAAAATTTTAATTGTAAAAATTTGTTTTTACAATTAAAACATTAGATTTAATCGTAATTTTGATTTAATAATTAACAATTTCATCAATCAAATTTTCTCTAACATTGGTGTAATTTGTATTGCTATGTATGTTATATATAGAACCCTCATATGATCTTGGAAAAATCACTCTATAAAAAATAAAAAAATAAAAATCGTCATCAATAACAAGAAGAAGAGCTTATTCCTAACCATCAAAACCACAAATTTCATGTCATCAATAATCAATTTTATATTAATGTTGTGATATAGTCCATAGGTTTTTTTTTTTTTTTTTTTTTTTTTTTTTTTTTTTTTTTTTTTTTTTTTAAGGAGAAGTATAGTCCATATGGGAATGGTTTATATGTTTCCTACTTGATTTTGGAATCTCAAATTGATTAGTAGAATAACATGGAGTGAGGAGGTGCATTATTCATTTTAAAAGTGGCAATTCACATTAATAAAAAACTAAACAAGGACGTATAATAACCTCTATGCATATGGTGGTGGTGTAGCATTGGTGCATGTGAGAGTTAGAAGACAAAGTTTTGTTTTTTTATTTATTTAAAATATGCATCATACTTGGTTGATACCTATACAATACTTATGAGAAACTACTTTAAATTATAAAATAATTTTTCTATTAACTTTTAATTAGTAGTTTTTTTTTTTATACAGGACTCTCTATTTGTTTTTTTAAAATATGTGTTATTTTAAATTTAACTATCTTGTGCATCTCACGGATTAGCGACTAGTTTTATATAATATGAAAGTTGTATATACAAAATAATAATAATCATTTTATTTTTTGCTCCTCCCACAACAAATTTCTAGCTTTGACACTATTGACCCCCTAAAAAGAAATACTAGAGCCGCCACTGACGGGAATACAGGCAGATAAGAGCTCCTTAGAATGATCCTAGACTCCTAATTGAGCCCTGTTGTGCAGAATCTTTCAAGTAAATTAAGTGGTTATGGTTACATTAAAAAATGGATCTTACTTGATCAAACGAAAACCACGTATTCAGTTAAATCATTTTCTACCCAAGATGATCCTAATTTGATTTTATATATAAGCTCATGAAGGAAGAGGAGAACAAATTACAATCACAACTTGCACAACAAAGAGAAGAGTGTAAAGAAACTGAATGTGAAAAACAACATTATGAAAACCACTTGAAAACCACCAAATTCTGTATAATGTGGGGGAGGGTAGCCGTGTTAGTTTTTGGCATGACCCATGGTGTGGGCCTACTCCTTTGAAGGAACTCTTTCCTACTATGTATGCTTGCTCTTTATCCAAAGAAGAATGGCTCCTTGGCTTGGTTGTAACTACTTCAGAAGGAGGTAGGAGCTGGAATTAGCTGTTCCGTCATGGTCCTCAGGATTGGCAGGCAGCCACGGTCTATTCCTTTTTTGAGTTTATTTATTCCTCTATGCCAAGGGGTGAGGGGATGATCAGCTGGTCTGGAGATTGACTAAGTCTGGTGTTTTTGATGTGCGCTCTTTTTATAAGTTATTATCTAGTCCTAACACTGATGCCTTTCCTTGGGAGTGTATTTGGCATACTAAGGTGCCTAAACGAGTGTCTTTCTTTCTTATGGAGAGCAACTAATGATGGGATACTCACCATTGATAATCTTATTAAGAAATGTCAATTTCTGCCTAATAGGTGTTGCTTATGTTGCTGCGATGGGGAATCAGTGGACCACCTTCTTCTTCATTGTAAGTTCTCTCACGCCTTATGGTGTGAAGTTTTTGCAGTGTTTGGGATCCAGTAGGTAATGCCAAGGTCAGTCCGCTCTTTTTTCTTTATTTGGAGAAACTGGTTTGGAAAGTATCTTTCAACCATTTGGAATTTGGTCCCGGCATATTTAATGTGATTAGTCTAGCAGGAATGTAATGCTTGCATTTTTGAAGACAAGGCGAGAACATTAGAATATCTAAAATGTCTCCTTTTTCGTACTCTACTTCTTTGGGCTCGTGTTTGGGGGTGTACGAACTGTACTACTGTATCTAATTTTTTAGTTTCTATTTCCTTTAGCTCTTGATCTTTTTGTATTTGTTTTCTTGTTCAAAGTGTTCACCATCGTGAACATGATGTTCAGATTTTTCTCTATAAAAGTTTTATTACCTATAAAAAAATTAAAAAATTAAAAATTAAAAAAAAAAACCACTTGAGTGCACAAGAGCTGAAACCCCAGGCATTGCAAAGGAAAAGTAGTATCTAGTATTACTGAACAAACTCATAAAATATGAGGAAAGGCTCAAAAATAATCATGTCAACATAGAACATTGGATAATGCTCTGCTGAAGAAACAATTTACTGCAACCATTTCAAGATCTACTCCAGGGTGCACAATCCTTTCAATTGCTACTATGAACCAAATGCAATGTCATTAAAAGTCTCATTCAACATCTAAGAATATAAAATATTTTTCCTTAAACATTTTACAAAAAATCCAACTGCCTCATGGCTTTTACAAAATTCAAATGTTTTCTTGTAAATAAATTTCCAGACTATACTACAGGCTGTTTATCCCACGTAATAAATTCTAACCATCTCATTCACCCCCAGTGCCACCCCCCCCCCCCCCCCCCCAAAAAAAAAAAAAAAAAAACACAAAAACAAGTATTGTTAGTTGCATTAACAAGAGCGTAAAGAGCATGAATAGAGTTCTGTCTCATGGGATTCTTTATTATTAAAACTGTCATCAGAAAGCTAAGATCAGACAAAGAAACAGAGAAAATGCTTTGGGCCTCCTATAAGTGTGCATTAGATCAAAACCTGAAAGAGATGGCTACAAGTGTGTTTATAGAATTAAAATTTGATATCACATCTGCACTACCAGCACATGAATATTATAATTATGAGAAGATTAATAAGCATACACATCAAAATTTTACAAGGTAACTGGTGCAGGAGATTCAAAAAGATTTTTATTTTATTTCACAAAGTCAATTGTATTTTAATTTAGGCCCTAGGATTTAAGTAGGTTTATGAGAATTTTTATTTAAAGTCAAGGTTATTTTTGTGATAAGGCAATTATTGTTTCCTATGCCTATTAAAACTAGGGTTTAATATTCCTATAAAAAAAAACTATGTACTCTCGTCAAGAGAGACTGATGAAATGAAATTTTGAATTGGAAAAATTCCAATTGCTGGGTAGTGATTCCTAGCAACTTTAATTCCTTAGTTTTTCTTTGCTTGGTGCTGATTCCAAACAAACCCCTAAGTGCTGATTAGGGTTTAGCATTTTTATTTTGTTCAATTTTCCCTTTTATCCCCCATTTGATACTGTACTTCATTAGCAACATATCTGAGATTAACAAATATCTTTAATGTAACATGCATAACCACACCAACATTGCTAGAAATATGACCATTGGGAAGGGAAAGACATGATATTCTCTTTAAAATATCTTAGATTTATCCATTCCAAAATGTTCTCAAATATTCCTTCATAGACAGCAATCACAGTAATATATTATGACTTAATCTGAATCTAAAGCATGCAAAATGTAGATTTCATCTCCCATCACACCTTAAGCATGGCCAACACAATCAAGGCTTCAATATTTCTTTATCAAAGCAAAGGGGTGTATTTTTTTTTTTTTTTATTGATAAGTAATGGAAACTTTATTGATAAAAGAAACTAATCACCCAAGTATACAGGATGTATACAAAAGGGACAGTACAATATATTACAAATATCAATCAACTCAATAAAGGTTTTTATTTATTGATTGTTAAGTACTTAAGTTACATATGCACATAATGGGTCTTTAGCCCACAATCTCACCTTCCCCCTAGAACTTATAAGGGGTACCAGTTGAACTAGAGCTTAGGGGTAAATTTATGCAGAACACAGGCAAATGTAAGATATAGATTTCTTCTTCTTTTTTTATTTATTTATTTATTTTTATGCGGAATGTCAGAACAGGATAAGGAGCTAAAGATAAATTTAAAAAATTTTCTTAATTTGATCCACAGCAGTTCATAACCTATGGAATGTGTCATTATTGTCGTTTTGTATTCCTAAAAAAAATTATTACAAGAGTAATCACAAATATGACAGAAATGATGATGACCATATCTAGTTGTAACTCGTAAGCAAATTAGCAATATCATAATTAATTAACAACATTCACTCCTTGGGTCCAGCTGGTTAATCTAAAACCAGTTCTAGTGCTGAAATACATAACCCAAAAGCTTAGCTACATGCATTAGTGTCCCTTCCATGTGAACTGAACCCCATAACAGCAAAAATGGGTTTAAAAATAAATAAATAAATAAAAACCTTAATCTAGCCATCATTTTTATGATGCTTGGTTGTGCAATGTGCAATCCATGAATTGCACCAATGTCAAAAAAAAAAAAAAATGTCCACTCATGAAGTGCATTCTATTTTCAATCAAATCCATAACATACACATGATTTAACTAACTCTAACGATTGTTAAAGTTTTACTCCACAATTATGTTGAGAGGTCAGTCAGAAAACTTCTTATTTGAGGAAGAAGAAAACATATTAGAATATGCTTTTACATGCTGTCCTGTTGAAAGCACTTTCCAACTATGTTTCAGAGAATAAAGCAACACCTCATCTGTAAATTCAGTGACATCAACCATCTCCATTTATTTTGGATAAAAATTTTGGTTGTACTTTTTTACATAAAGGATACTACATTTCCTCACGATTGTTCAATTTCTCAACACAAATGCAGCATAATCTCTATAATCATCCCAAGTATTGATAAAGTCCTCTTTACCTGCAATGCTTGGTCTTGAAGCCATCCTTGCCATTCATGATCACAGAGTAGTTCTCCAAGCTGTAGTCATTCATCACACGCATGCTTGTCATATTCAACATTCTTCATTGCCATCATTTCCATGTCTTTATTAACTGCTTCCCTGTGATACCTCAACTGCTCTGCTCTCACTCTCCATCCCTCCTCCAACAACTCAGCAAACTTATCTTTTATCTGAAGCAGTGGATCCCGATCAATCAACTTATCACCCTTATATGCTTCTCTCAACATTGCTGTCTTGATCCCACCTTTCAACGACATGTAGAATATCCCCGAATGCCTAGTAAACACACTCGAGAAAGCATTTGAGAACCTATACTCATCACTGAACTTCCCCAATATCGGCACAGGAACCCTCTTATGCAATGAAAGCGAAAGCAACTCATGGAAAACCCCCACCATCCTCTTCTCCATTTCCCTAGATGCCTGATCCAACTGTGACACATCCTCATACGGGGACACATAATCGAGCTCCATCCAATCCCTAACCCACTCCCTCATCTCCTTCCTCAAGAAAAACCCCGACGGAAGCTTAACATGAAAATTAGGCCTAACCCGAATCCCCGTTAGCCTTGACTCCTCCTCTGCCCTCCTCTCAATAACCGATTTTGCAAACTCGGGTTCCCACGAAACCAACTCCAGAAACGATTGCCCCTCACCAGGACACCCTACTAACCTAAAATACTGAGGATACTTGGGCACCAAGTTAACCAAAAAATCATTTGGAAAACCAAATTCCCTCTTCACGTGTACCAACTTATCCACACTAAGAACCTTATCCTTAGACATCATCAATAATTTACACAACTTAGACATTATCCAATGCTCATTTTCACTATAAACCCTTTCCTCTTCTTCGAGAAAATCTTTGAGCCGGTCCGAAACTCTTATAAATTCGACCGGTTGGGTTTTGGGTTTTATTTTATCATAGTAACTAGTAAATAAACCAGGGTTTTTTGTGAGAAAGGTTCTAACTTTCACAGTTAGCCCCATTCTCTCACGGCGTTTTTCGAGGTATCGAAGTGGGATCACTTGGCCTGGTTCGTTAAGAACCTCCTTGACAACGCGAGCACATAGCCTGTACCGCTTGTCGATCTCTATTGCTTGGTCAAGTTTGGAGTCCTTGCGCCACACAACTTTGAGACTCGAAATGGGTTTGGTTTGGAAATTGATAAAAGGATTTGTGGGTGTGGATTTGAGATTATGGTTCAAGTAGGAAAATATGAACTGGGTTTTCGATAACATACCTGGAAATTGAAGTACCAGTCGAGAAAGCCACACTCAGTAATACAGCTACTGTGAAAGTTTCTCTCTCACACGCTCAGAGAGAGAGAGAGAGAGGCGGTGTCAGCAAAAATTTCAGGGTTTTTTTTTGGGGGTAGAGACTGTTTGATGAGTTTTTTGAGTTTTTACTTTTTAGCCCAATTGAAATATGAGTTAGGCCCATAAAAAAAAATATGAGTTGAGCTTGAGCCCTGCTTGTGTCAAATCCTGTATTTGAAGCTTTATGATTTTTTTTTTTTTTTTTTTTATTTATGTGAAGAAACTTTATGATTTTAATATGATATATATATATATATATTTTTTTTTTTTTTGGGGAATGTGCTTGTAATGTGTAGTCTAATTGTTAATTTTCCTTGACTTATTAGTTGAGTCTGTTCATGACAAGATCAAATTAAAGTAAAAGTTGATACAAAAATAAGGACAAGTCTTTTTCAGTTTTTGGTTTTTTGCATCCAAATGATAAAAGGGTTCAGCAAAAAAAAAAAAAAAAGAAGATAAAATGATCATGAGGGACCTTAAATGTGAAACTGTATTGTTTAGGTAATAGTAATACCTTTAGATTGTGCATGGTTTGTTATAATCTCTAAATTTTAGTTGCAATAATTGAAATTATTGTCCTGTTAAAACAAAACAAGAAAAAAAAAATTCATTGCCCCGTAATGTGTTTTTCATATCCCAGTTCATTTTTATATTGACTAGTGACATTACTTAGCATGTATTTGGATTCATTTTTTCCCGTTAACTTATTTGTCTATGTATAGTGTTTTTAAGCCTTTAAAAAAAAATTAAGGAGGTGTTTGGTACATGCACTTAAAAACTGAAAACATGTGTTTGAAAACATGTGTGGAAATACTTATAGATAAAAAGTGTGTGAAAATACGTGTAATATTATTTAAAAACTGAAAACATGTATTTGAATGGGTGTAGCAAACGGAGCCTGAAATACAATTGTACCTTTACCAACTTTTAGAAGAAACCTAAGAGCACTCACAGCAGTGGTGCTATATAGGTATAATGCTATTTTTTAGCTCCAAATATCAAAAATCCTTCACGCAGCAGAGGAGCTAAATCTAAAAAATTTAGCTCCTCAGCTACAGTGCACATCTATCTTTAGATGTGCACTGTAGCTCAAATCTAAAAAAAAAAAAATTTTTTATTACACTCTCTCTCCTCTCTCTC
Organism: Quercus robur; assembly: GCF_932294415.1. Lineage (NCBI taxonomy): Eukaryota > Viridiplantae > Streptophyta > Magnoliopsida > Fagales > Fagaceae > Quercus > Quercus robur. The sequence goes on along the minus strand of NC_065545.1, from coordinate 19,979,888 downwards.
ATTAAAATATTCAATTCATTTTCTCTCTATCTCTCTCTCTCCGGCTTCTCCTCTTTCTTCTTTCTTCCTCAAATTTTTTTTCTCTCTAGCTCACCGGTCTCTCATCTCCCTCATCCCTCAGCTCGCCGGTGTCTCCAGCTCGCCGGTCTCTCCAGCTCGCCGGTCTCTCCATCTCGCCGATCTCCCTCATCCTCAGCTCGCCGGTCAATTTTTTTTTCTCTCTAGCTCGCCGGCCTTCCTCATCTCCCTCATCCCTCATCTCTCTAGCTCGACTGCCCAGCGCCGACCACTCCTCACACTGGGCTAGGCTGAGCTTCGGTGGATTTTTGTACTCGTTGTGCTCATTCCTTTTGCGCCGACCGAAGCCCATTCCTTTTGTGCTCATTGTGGATTTTTTTTTTTTTTTTTTTCTGTGGACTGCCGGTAGTGGTGGTGGTGGTGGTGGTGGTGGTGGTGGTGTTAGTGTTTTCCGATCTGTTGTGGGCAAGTGGGCTTGTGTTTGTGTTTGTGGCAGTGGGCTTGTGCTCGTTGTGGTTTTTTTTTTTTTTTTTTTTTTTTTTTTTGCTGTGGATTGCCGGTAGTGGTGGTGGTGGTGTTGGTGTTTTCCGATCTGTTGTGGGTAAGTGGGCTTGTGTTTGTGTTTGTGGCAGTGGGCTTGTGCTTGTTGTGGGTTTGTTTTTTTTTTTTTTTTTTGCTGTGGACTGCCGGTGGTGGTGGTGGTGGTGGTTGTGCCTGTGGTTAACGGTACAGGTGGTTGAGATTGGTGGTGTAATATTTTTTTGGTAGTGGAATATATTATTTTATTGTAGTGGTTATAATATTTTATTATGATGTTTATATTATTTTATTATGTTGAAAGCTAAAATAGATCCACTGTTGCAGCACGTGTGTAGGTAAAATAGATAAAGTAACTTTTGGTGGAGCTAAATTGCTAAAAATTTAGCTCCACTACTGTGGATGCTCTAATTCAAACTTATTTAATTATTTTAGTTATTGGCTTGTGAATAATAACCATTTTGTGTAACTAATGAGTTGAATACTTATATATAGCAAGCTCACAAGTCCAAACTTATTGTACATGCTATCTTTTTTTTGAGAAAGAATTGTACATGCTATCTCAATTACATGATTCGTAGGTTACTGGCACATAATTTTATTGGTCCACATAAAAATTAAAACCCATATTTATTTTCAATTATAACTTAATCTCATGGTCTCAAGTTAAGCACAATTGAGTCAAGAGCTTTGTAGCTTAATAGCAAAGCCTACAATCCTATATTAGGAGACTTAGAGTTCAAATATCTCATTCTCATTGTTGTAACTTGTAACTATCGAATTACCAACAAAAAAAACTAAACACAATTAGTTTTTTTTTTTTTTTTTTTTTTTTTTTTTTTTTTTTTTGAGAAAGAAACACAGTTAATAATGACATGAAAAATGCAAAAATTATTATGAAATTTAATTAAAAAACTTATGATCATTAATGACTATGAATGTGATTGGTATCACATTGACACATAAATTTATAAGACTTATGTATATTTTAATTAATTCAATTAATAAATGTTTTTATTGTCATCAAATAAGAGACCTTGTTTCAAGTCCCATGTGCACCAAAACTCAATTCGTGTCATCATTTGATAATAATAACAATCATCATGAAACAAATTCTATCAAAGTTATTTTGAGAATTGGCATATTTTGAATTTTCTAAATTTGAATTTGTCTCAAGAAGAGATGAGTTGTATGTGTAAATGAAACTTAACTTTTGAAGAAACAAATATATATATATATATATATATGTGTGTGTGTGTGTGTGTGTGTGTGTGTGTGTTTTGATAATTAGAAGAGTAGGATTTGAATCTTTTACATCTTTATTAAAATTATTTTCAATGATAAAAAGACTATATTTCCAAATACTTTTAAACAAATCATAATTAATAAGATTTGATAGTTTTCAAAATAATAATATTAATAAAAAAAATGGCCTAATAAACTTTGTAATATACTTATGTATTATTATTAGTTTACTCTAATCGACAATGACAACTGATGGGGATCAATCTAAGGTCAACATGTCCATAGTGGTCGTCCAAACAGTCAAACCACATCTATAATAATAGCATTAGATAACCTTAAGGGAGAAGCCCAACAATAGCATCATGTATGACTGATACTCGTCCATCAGTAGCAAGACCATTCAATCTCATGATGGTCGTTTAGGACTAACACAAGGGCATGGACGACCAAAAGATACTAACGAATTCTAAAAGAAAGCTTCTCATAAAACTCCATGGAATCAAGCCATGATGTACTACTACTAAAACGTGGAAAGAATTCCCCATGATCTGCTCCATGTTTCCCATTTCCTCTATTAACCACCCATATCACCCACGATTATGGTGGATCCGAACAAGTAGACCCACTTTTAACTCTCTATAAAAAGAACAAGTCTTATTCACCCAAGGTAAGTCTCACCATCCACTATTTTTCCCTTCCTTGTGTTCTAGAGAAAAAACTGACTTAACCATTGGAAGGTCCTTGGCCGGGTTACACCGATCACCCATGACAGTTCTTTCTTTCTTTTCAAGATCTATAGCCATTACCATAGTCCAAAGCATTCCAACCTACTGATTTTCATGCAGCATCAGTTGACGCCATCTGTGGGAATGAGACTAGTAAGTTAAATTTCTAAGTGTTAACTTCTTAACTTTCCAAGACAAAAAGGCTGCATGGTTCGAACTAGGTCTATGGCGACTAGTCCAGGACACCTAGAGAATGGAAATGCCTCCAGTCACCCAAATCGTGCACCACCACCCCCCCATGATCATCCAATAACAGTTGCAATCCATGGCAGCAGCGATGGCAGAATTGACGCAACAAAACCAAGAGTTAACTAGAAAAGTTAATAGACAATGTCAATAGCAACGTGGTGAAGAACGAGACTAGAATTTGGAGAATGAAGGGACTAAGAATAATGTTGAAGGAGACCAGTCTAGAGGTACCATTACTCATACGGTACCACATTTGGAAAGAGAGATGGATTAGATGAAAAGAGCCATGGAAGAGATGAAGGATTCCATGATGAGAGCAAATCATGTGGATGACCCCATCCATAGGACTAATTCCCCCTTCATTGGGTCTATCACGAGTCATCTTCTGCCCTTCAAGTTCAAAATGTCTACCTTGGACTCATATGATGGGACGCGAGATCCTTGTGATCACATTGCTACGTTCAAGACAACCGTGCATCTCCAAGGTGTTCTAAACAAGATCATATGCAGAGCCTACCACATTGAAAGGCCCAGCAAAGGTATGGTTTGGTAAGTTACCACCAAATACCATAACCTCGTTTCAAGAATGAAGTAAGTTGTTTGTCAACAACTTTGTTGGAGGTCAAAGGCAAAAGCGTTCCTCGTCCAGCTTATTGAACATAGAGCAAGGAAAGAATGAGAGTCCGCATTCCTTTATTAGCCGCTTTAACAGAGAAGCCTTGTTAGTGGACGAGATGGATGACAAGATCCTCTTAGTAGCTTTTTACAATGGTGTCAATTCAGATTTGTTTATCCATAAGCTGTATGACCAGGAGCTATTTACCAGAGGCTAGTCAACCATATGTTTTGTACACAAATTGGGTGAAATGTTGAAGTGTACGTGGATGATATGCTGGTCAAGAATGCGAAGGAGACACAACATCTAGACGACTTCCAAGAAACCTTTGATACACTTAAGCAGTATAAAATGAAGCTGAATCCAAGCAAATATGCCTTTGGAGTTGCATCAGAGAAATTCCTTAGTTTTATGGTTTCACATAGAGGGATTGAAGCAAATCCTAATAAGATCCAAGCGATCTTGAACGTGGAGCCCCCGAAGAATGTCAAAGACGTCCAGAGCCTCACTAGACAAGTAGCTACCCTTAACAGGTTTGTTTCAAAAGCTACTGACAAGTGTTTACCGTTTTTCAAAGTACTAAGGAAAGCGTTTGAATGGACGAACAAGTGTTAATGAGCGTTTGAAGACTTGAAGGCTTATCTCACTTCAACTCCACTGCTAAGTCCATTCAAACCAGGAGAAGAGTTGTATCTTTACCTAGCGGTGTCCCTTCATGCAGTAAGTTCAGCCTTGATCAAAAAAGAGGAAAAGGTATAGAAACACTAGCAAAGCTTTAAGAAGAGTAGAAGGACGACATCCGCTAATGCAAAAGTTAGCATTTTCATTGGTGACAGCAGCAAGAAAGCTTAGGCCTTATTTTCAAGTTCATATAATCAACGTCCTGACAGATCACCCGCTAAAGAAGGCCATTAAAAAGTTAAAGGCCGCTAAACGACTAATCCAGTGGGCAGTAGAACTTAATGAGTTCAATGTACGGTACAAACCAAAAGAAGCAATAAAAGCTCAAGTCCTAGCGGACTTCATTGCTGAATTCACTCTTGCCAATAGTTAGCAAAATGAAGACTAAGGGGCAAAGTAGTGGGTTGTCCATGTGGATGGCTCGTCCATACAACATGCAGGAGGAATTGGGATGGTTTTACACTTACCAGAAGGGGATCATCTAGAGTATGCAGTCTGTCTACAGTTCCAAACAACCAATAACAAGGCTGAATATAAAGTCCTACTTCAAGGCTTGGAGTTAGCAAAATCATTTGGAGCAAATTCAATCCTAGTCTAAGGAGACTCACAGTTGGTAATAGGCCAAGTTCTAAGGAGGAACGGATGAAGAAATACTTGAATAAAGTTAGACAATGCATTAAAGGCTTCACAACAGCGCAATTTCAACAAAAACCAAGGGAGGAAAATGTAGAAGCCAACTCCTTAGCCAAGACAACAGCTACAGACAATATAGTAGGAGATTAAGTTCAAGTCAAGTATATTCCAAGTATAGACATTCCGGAAGTGAATTAGATAGATGGAGTCGCCAACTGGACCTCCCTCATTATGTCTTATCTCAAGCATGGAGTTCTTCCTGAAGATAAAGAAGAAGCAAGGAAGTTTAGGGAAAAAGCAATGAGGTTTATCCTTGTAGACGAGGTGTTGTATAAAAGGGTTTTTCTCAGCCCTACCTTAGGTGCTTAAATCCAGACAAGTCCCTTTACGTCCTAAGAGACATTCATGAAAGAGCTTGTGGAAACCATTCATGGGCCAGGTCCCTCATTTATAAGATAGTCCACGCTGGATACTACTAGCCGTCCATGCAAGTAGATGTAAAAGCTTATGTCAAAGCGTGTGACAAGTGTCAGCGCTACAGCAACATACCTAGGCAACCATCAGAGTATCTCACTCCAATGGTGGCCCCTTGGCCCTTTGCTCAGTGGGGACTTGACATCCTTGGTCCTTTTCTCATGGGGACGAGACAAATGAAGTTCTTGGTAGTAGAGATTGATTATTTTATTAAATGGGTGGAAGCAAAGCCCGTGGCAAGAATCACTGAGTAGAATGTTAGAAGTTTCGTCTAGAAGAACATAGTCTACCATTTTGGAATCCCTAGGGTGCTCGTCTTAGACAATGAACGTCAGTTTGACAATACACCTTTCAAAGAGTTTTGCAAGCAATTAGGAATCAAGAATCACTACTCCTCGCCCTACCACCCACAAGCCAACGAACAATTAGAAGTTGCAAACCAATCCTTGTTGAAGATCATCAAGACTCAGTTTAAAGGGCAAAAGGGATATGACCAAATGAATTACCCAGTGTCCTTTGGGCATACAGGACGACAGTAAGGACTCCAACTGGAGAGACTCCTTTTAAGTAAGCATATGGAAGTGATACAGTGATACCTACGGAGGTTGGTCTAACTAGCTAGAAGGTGGCTATTATAACAATAAGGAGAATGAGAAACAGCTTCGTCCAAGCCTTGATCTTATTGACAAGGTAAGGATGGATGCAGAACAGAGGGTGACACATTACAAGAACCTGATAACTAAGCACCATAACGCATTGGTAAAGCCAAGACAATTTAATGTCGGAGATCTCATCCTGAAAAGGGTGTCCTTGACTACAAAGGACCCTGCTCATGGAAAGTCGAAACCTAACTGGGAAGAACCATACAAAGTCATCAATTCCAAAAGGTGAGGTTCATACTACTTGGAAGCCCTTGATGGACAAAAGCTAGAGCACCCGTGGAATGTACATCACTTGAGAAAGTACCACTAGTGAAGAAGACTCGTCAAGAAGGCCAACATGGACGAGACTAAAGATTACTAGTGATTTATAGAGTTTATCTATGTTATCTTTTAGCACTTATGTTTTTCAGCAGTATTTTATGTTTTCTAGCATGCATTTGAATTCCCTAAAAAGCACTAGCTACTAGCGTGTGCTATGGACGATGTTATGAACAAAGTTCTTTTGTACATAAAGTAATTTGAATTCCCTAAAAAATGACTAAGTACTAAGCATGGATGATGTCTTTGGACGATGCTATGTACTAAGTCCTCTGATGTTTATGGACGATGTTATGTATAGTTATTGTATGTAAAGTGGCTTGAATTCTCTAATTTAAGTGTTGATGATTTTGTGAAATTAACGTCCATATGAAATTAAAGACATTAAAAATCTTTGGACGCAGAGATGTGTCGTCGTGAGCCATCCTTAGACGAGGAAAAGACAAATTGCCACAAAACCTAAGGCAATAACGTTAAGTACAAAGGGAATGAACAAACCTCCCAGTACACTCGTCCAAAAATAAAAGACAAAGAAAAGCATGCATGCAACACTTTATATGGATAACATGTCCAATTTGCTGGGCAATCCAAGCTATATAAACATATAGATATATATATATAAAGGGGAAGGGGACGCACAGGTGAAGAGAAGGAGAAGGAAGCACAGATGTATTGTAAATGGAAATAATGTAAAGAAGGAGAAAGTAAATAGCTTTAAAGTAAATGACTTGAATGTAAGAACAATAATAAGGCGGTAGAACCAGCCAAGTAGTATATATCAAAATAATTCAAAGTAAATAAGAACAATAGTTCAAAATAAATGAAAGCAATTTAAAACCATCCGGTATGGCGGTAATCCGTCCAAGGTGGTGGTAGCAACAAGTAAAGTAATGAACATAGAATTGAAAATACTTGTTATTGAAAGTAGGATAAACACTTACAGTAGTAGTAGTCAATACAAGATCTCAATAGTTACAGGTTAACAAGTACAAAGCTTGAACTAGTCCTAGTTACAAGGTTTGTAGGATTACAAAGTTTTAGTAAACAAGGATGAGTAGTAGAAGTAGGGTGAGTTCTTTCTCTAAGAAGGCTAGTTCTAAGGGAAAGGAAATCAGAAGTAAAACTTGACTTGAAGAACCCTCTAAGGGACAACCCCCCTTTAATAGGCAATATTTTTTGAGTAAACAGTACTTGTGAACAGTGAAAGTTAACAGTGAAAAGTGAAAGTTAATAGTAAGCAATCTTGATGTGACTAAAAGTCACGGGAAACATGGAGAATCATCTTTTCAGAACATTGCACGGGAAACATGGAGAATCATCTTTTCAGAACATTATCATTAGTGGTGGAAATCAACAGTAGATTTTGACCAGACCATTGCATCATTTTTGGCCATTATGCAGGCCAGACAAATAGGGGAATCAAGCTTCCAATCAATCATCATCATTTTTGACCATTATGCAGGCCAGACAAATAAGGGAATCAAGCTTCCAATCAATCATTTGCTAAGTCATCAGCATCTTCATCATCATGACCAAACAACTCCTGATTGTAAGGGTAGTAAGGATCTTTTGAGACAGAGGCTTGAGAGGATCGCTCATCATCTGAATCAGCTTCTTCTTTAATCATTTTAGTGAGCAGGGCATATAAAGCATCAGGGTCTTTGCGGATTGCATTCAAAGGAGAACTCTTCTTCTTAGTCTTTGCAGGTGGCTTAACCCCTTTAGCGGATGAGGAAGCATGTGTGTCAATTACCGCTTTTTGCATAGGAGTAGTGATTCTTAATGGGGAAGCACTCGGGGAAGGGAAATCTCTGGCAACATTGGTAATGATGGATTAGGTATGGGCAAACTTATCCCACCATTTAACATAACAACAGCGGGTGAGAACATCACCATCTTTAACATACTGCCATTTTAGAATCCAAGGAACCTTGTATTTTTTAGTGAAATGAAGTAGGGGAGTGAACTTAGCTCCATGATCATCAGTTCTGAATCTTAATGTAAAATTTTGGAACGAATCCTTCAATGGCACAGGGAATATTTCAATAATTGAACCAAACTGAGTCCACCAACGGAAGAACCAGAGGGGGAGTTCAGAATCAAATTCTTTGTCAAAATTAATAAACCATGAATGGGACATATTTTCATTTTGGTGGAGCATGAATATGAACCAGGCAGTAACATAATCATGATATGAATAGGGAATAGAGAAATTTGGTAATCTTCTTGTGGCGGTAGGATTGGAGCCCCACATTTCTTCTGAAATAATATTTTTTATGTAAGCACTGTGATAAATAATCCTATTATTATTATTAGCCCTATCAGTTATGGCTTTGATAACAATAGAATTCTCATGTCGAAGCATTTCAGAATAATATTGGACAGTCTTTTGGCTATGTTCTGGAATCCAGTGAAAATTTGGAGGAAAATAACTGGTAGCAAGCCTAAAAGGGTTAGTGATGGAGGCCCTATTTGGCTCTACGGAGAACAGGTTTTGGATATATTGTTTTCTAACATACTGGGAAGCATTGGAAGCATTAGGGTAAATAGTTTTAACAGGTTGGTGAACAGTGGCTAAAGCATAAGGATCATATTGTGAAGCTAAAACAGAAGAATAATTGGGTTTGGGAATGGTACCTAGGGGAGTAAAACGGTTAACAATATTCAAAGAGGAAACAGGTTCATGTTTAACAATTGGATTAGTAGTGGTAGGTGACTTGTCATTCGACCTTCTACTTGCCATTGGGACACTGCAGAAATTCACGGGTAAGGAAATCAGGGATAGCATTTTGAGATCCTTTAATATATTCAATATCAAAATCAAAAACACTCAAAATAGCTTGCCATCGGGCAAAAATATGTTTTGAAGCAATATTTTCAACATCTTTTTCAATAACATATTTAGCACTTTTGCAATCAATACGTAACAGAAACCTTTGGTTTAACAAATCACTTTGAAATTTTGAAATACATAGTACTATAGATAAATTTTCTTTTTTAATAGTACTATAATTTAACTGTGCATTATTCCAAATACCAGAATAAAAACGAACAATTTGTTCAGGTGACTCAGAAGAAACTCTTTGTTTTAGAATACCACCATAGCCAACATCAGAGGCATCGGTTTCAACAATTTTGAAGGCACCGACAGTAGGGATACCAAGACAAGGCAATGTCTTAACATGAGATTTGATTTGTTTAACAAGAGAAGTATGAACATCAGACCAAAGAGGAGGATTACTTTTTAACCGATCAAACAAAGGTTTGCATTGTTTCCTCATATCCTTGTAAAAATCCGCAACATAGTTTAATGATCCAAGAAATCTTTGGAGCTGCGTTTTGTCAATGATAACATCAGGAAACTTGTCAGCAAATTGGATAGCTCTATCTATAGGACGAATTTGTCCTTCAGAGATATCATAGCCAAGAAAACAAACTTTGGTTTGGAATAGTTTAATTTTCTTGGCTGAAACAACAAGACCATTTCTTTTAATAATGTCTAGAAACGAATTCAAATGTTTCCAGTGTTCGTCAATGGAGCTAGAGTAAACAAGGACATCATCAATATAAACAATGGTGAAGTGACTGAAAGAGTTAAAAATGTCATTCATGATATTTTGAAATTCACTAGGAGCATTTTTAAGGCCAAATGGCATAACATTCCACTCATAATGTCCAAAAGGAGTGGTAAAAGCAGTTTTATACCTATCATTCTCACTAATCTGAATTTGCCAGAACCCAGATTTCATGTCAAACTTGGAGAACACCACAGCTCCACTTAGCCTATGGACAAGGTCATTCTTATTGGGAATAGGGTACCTAATCCATTCTAAAACCTTATTCAAAGGTTTGTAGTTAATGACTAATCTAGGGGTTCCTCTTTCAATCTCGGCATTTTTTTGGACATAAAAAGCTGAACAAGACCAGGGGGACTTGCTATTCCTAATCAATTTTTTCTGCAACAAATCGTTGATTTCAGTTTTGCAAAATTCAACAGTTTCAACATTCATTTGGATAGGACGAGCTTTAGTGGGAATATTTTTCTCATCAAAATCTTTGACATATGGCAAATTAACAATATGTTTCTTCCTATGCCAGAAAGCATTAGGAACATCAGAGCAAACATCATCAATCAACATTTTCCCAAAATTACCAATTTTGGATTGCAACAATTTATCAGAAATTTGTTCAGCAATTTTCTTGTATCTTACCTCTTGCTGGAGAAATTTAAGATGTTTAATTTTAGCATGAATTATGTTTGAAGCAGTATTAGTATCAATATCAAACTTCGAAGCAAATTTGAACTTTACTTTTTGTCCAAAAGGATCAGTAGTAATTCCATCATGTTCAACAAAAAAAGTATATAAAGCGTTTATAAAAGGCAAACCAAGAATCACTTTATCAGTCATATTCTTAACAAGAACAGATGGAATCTTGAAACAGACATTAGCATGGCATACATGAGCATTATTCAATTCATACTTTATTTGCATCTGAGAACCATTAGCAGAAACTAATCTTTCAGTAGATTTTTCAAAATATTTTGAAGGAATCAGTCCTTCTTGGATACAGTTCATATCCGCCCCCGAATCTATCATAGTAATAACAGTAAAATGATAATCAGGAGAAACAACAATTTTAACCTTTGTAAACCATTTTGGAGGAACTATTTTATTAACGAGAGTAAGTTGAGAAATAGTGACATCATCAGGAATACTTTTACTGGAAAGGAGAGCTTGTTGACAAGATTCATCTCCATCTTTATGCTCAAGTCTTTGTTTAAGGTTATTTTTATCATTTTTAATAGTTTTAGAATCATGTTTTAATTTTCTTATCTCTTGTTTAACAATATTAATTTCATGTTGTAAATCATTAACAGCCAGTTTTTTAGATTTCTTATTATTGAAGTTTTCTAAAGTTTTATCCTCTTTAATCTTGGTGAGGACATTTGTTTTAATAACATTGCAGCAAGAACCTCTACCACCAATTGTAATATCAGGAGAATTATCAATATTGAATTTGTTTTTTAAATTACTAGGTTTATAATTTTTATTAAAGCATCCAAATTTTCCATAGTTAACATGTCTCTTCTTAACATAGAAATAATTAGGTTTAATAAAGTTATGTCTGTACCTCAATTGGTGTTTTAACAATTTTTTATTATTACACCTATTGGTGCTAAGTTTTTTAATAGCACTGAAAATATCTTAGGTTAAATTATTATAATTAGTAGAATCATTTTTAGCTATTAATTCTTGTTTTACCTTGTGAGCAAAGATAGGAGGCAAACCATCAATAAACTTTTCTTTCCAATAATACTTATGACAGTCTTTCCGGAGCATTACTCTGGAAATAAAAACATCTTGATACCATTTGTATTCAGACATAGTTGAACAACCCAAATCATTTAAATAATCATGAGATGAAATATTGGATGGAGTACCAACAAAGTGTTTGAGAATAGTGTAGATCAAGGTATTGACACTATTACAAACAATACTTTCATCAAAAATAGGCAAACATTCATCATTCTTATTAACAGTATGTTTAATAGATTCTCTGGATTCTTCAGTGAGATATGAATTCCACCATCCACTAAGAGCACCAGAAAAACCAGTAACAAGCGAGTTAATAATATCAGGTTGATCAAGATCATGGTTATTTTGATAAGCAATACTAACCATAGACATGTGAATCATTTTATTAACGATTTCTAGTTCAGACAAACCATCAAGATTCCATTCATAAAGTTCATCAGTAGAAACAGAGGACACAGTATCAGAATCTGTATTTTCTTCAGGAACAATTTCTTTTTTGGAAATAATTTGAGCAGTTGGAATACTTGTAGAAGTATCGCCAGTTTTAACTTTTAAATCAGAAAGCATTTTTTCAACAATTTCAAGGGTAGTCAAAGGTTTCTCAGTTTTAGCAAGAACAGATTTTTCATCAATTTTTTCTTCAATACGGTCAAGCTGTTGACTAATTGTATGCAAAGATTGATTAATGAAATTGTTTTGTTCAATAAGGCTAACAATGGGAGTTTTATCAGTCTTAACTAAATTTGGTTTTTTTATCACATTCAAATGTTGTTTTGAAACCTCATTATTTGGAACATAATGGTTTTCAAGAAAATCAAAAAACAAAATGTGTTTTTTCAATTGATTCATCATTTCCAACCATTTTCTTTTAACACGGTCTTTATCAGACTGAGCAAAATTATCTTGGAAATATTTTCTCTTGGTTTTGTTTGAAGCAAGCATAAACTCATTGTACAAAGAATCCCAATCAATTTCAAAATCATCATTTAAAACAGTTAAAACTCTTAATTGATTTTGGTAAACAGGAGGAGTTTCAATAGGAGATTCAAAATCAGATGGATTAAGAGAAACAGTATCTTCCTCATCTTCATTAGCAGTTTTACTAAATGGAGTGGAAGTTTCAGGTTTAGTTGAATAGTAAACAGAGCTAAATTGGGATTTATCACTTGAAATACCTTTTAGCTTTAAATCAGAGGATGTTTCCAAATTCTTTTTCAAAAACTCATTGATGTCGCGATCTCTTTTTGAAATACTTTCAGATCCACCAAAGGAATGTCTTCCTTCTTTGATCCTCAAAGGTGGATTGTTTTGAAAACTTATTTTAACAGTACCATCAAGATATTGTTGAATATGGGTGAGATCAAGCTCATCAAAAATGGGTTTAGTAGGAGGGGTTTCATGTTCTAACAACCAATCCTTAGGAAGATTAATATCTTGCCATTGAATCATTTTTGGAACTTGGATTTTAGCATCAGGAGTTGAACATTGAATTAACATGGTTTTACCTGAAGGTTCTCTAGGCATTAAAGCACAAGGATTCATTTGAGTACCCATTAGTTTGTAATAAATGCGATAAATCAAAGCAAAAGGCTTACTACCCTCTTCCATGTAATATCCAGATGAGGCAATATTCAAAGTTAAAGCTTTAACAATATTAGGATCATCCAAAGCAAGAGTAAGATCAGGATAACAGTTAAAATAAACAGGACCATCATACAAAGAAGCAGTGATCATTCCAAGAATGCTATCTTTAAAAATCTTAAATCTAGCATCTCTTAAACACATAAGAACAGAAGCATTAATGCCCTTGCGGGTAAGTGGTTTAATAGCAACTTGAACCATACCAATATGCAAATAATAGAATTTTTTAGCAGCAAGGAAGTCATTAATATTCTTTTTAGTGAATAAGCAACATTTTTCATGAACTTTCGAAATAGAGAAAATTTGTTCAACAGTTCTAGCATTATAAGCAGAATGAAAAGTACTTTCAACAAAACTAGTTTTATAAATAGTTTTAGTATCAACTTTAGGAATAGTCCATTTACGAAAATCAGGAATCATCTCATTATCATCAATAGTGTGATCTTCTTCATTTACAATATCAGGAGGACAACTAGTCCTGGAGCTGATAGAGGAGTTGGATCTCCACAACTTATCCATACTATCCTAGGTTCAACACTCAGTTATCATGTTTTTCTCACAACCGTTGCATTTCGTAACACATACCCCAATCAACCTCATACCTCTCATGCCCTACACGCCCTCTCTTGGCTCAAACGGGCCTTACAGCTAGGTCCTAGGAATTCACTTTACAACTAGGGTGGCGCCAACGACGGTAAGAAGGGAACACAACAACGGAATATCAAGCGTTCGGGTAGACACGGACAAGAAACAAAGAACACAACCACACTACAACCGGCCAGAAAAGAGTGGCTCTGATACCATAAAGGGGGAAGGGGACGCACAGGTGAAGAGAAGGAGAAGGAAGCACAGATGTATTGTAAATGGAAATAATGTAAAGAAGGAGAAAGTAAATAGCTTTAAAGTAAATGACTTGAATGTAAGAACAATAATAAGGCGGTAGAACCAGCCAAGCAGTATATATCAAAATAATTCAAAGTAAATAAGAACAATAGTTCAAAATAAATGAAAGCAATTTAAAACCATCCGGTATGGCGGTAATCCGTCCAAGGTGGTGGTAGCAACAAGTAAAGTAATGAACATAGAATTGAAAATACTTGTTATTGAAAGTAGGATAAACACTTACAGTAGTAGTAGTCAATACAAGATCTCAATAGTTACAGGTTAACAAGTACAAAGCTTGAACTAGTCCTAGTTACAAGGTTTGTAGGATTACAAAGTTTTAGTAAACAAGGATGAGTAGTAGAAGTAGGGTGAGTTCTTTCTCTAAGAAGGCTAGTTCTAAGGGAAAGGAAATCAGAAGTAAAACTTGACTTGAAGAACCCTAAAATTTAAGGGACAACCCCCCTTAAATAGGCAAAATTTCGGAGTGAACAGTGTCATGAACAGTAAAAGTGAACAGTGATCTGTGAACAGTAATCCGTGAACAGTAATCAGTGAACAGTAATTAGTGAACAGTAATCAGTGAACAGTAATCAGTGAACAGTGTTTTTTCCACTTTTTGAAATAAAAACTTCTGAGCTTTTGGCTTTCATTTGGTCCAACATGTCAGGAGAATCATTGGCAAATGGCAAAAGGAAAGCATGCATGTCTTCCACCAAGTACTTGGATGCTTCATTCTTTTCTAAAAAGACTCCAAAGGTGACATGGTTGGTCAAAAGGGAGCATCATATCTTCACAACCATCATGGCTTGTGTCTTTCAATTCTGAATATTGTAATAGATGTGGCCGTTGTGTAGGCTAGAGAAATAGTGGCCGTTGTGCAGGCTAGACAAATAGTGGCCGTTGTGCAGGCTAGACAAATAGAGGAAGAGAAATAGTGGCCGTTGTGCAGGCTAGACAAATAGTGGCCGTTGTGCAGGCTAGACAAATAGAGGAATCAAAATCTTCCGCAAAATCCGGAATATCATGAGTTAGTTCCGGATTTTCCGCAACATGACAATAAAATATCTTGGCTGTTGTGCAAGCCAGACAAATAAAGTAACACCAGTCTAGAAATAGTAGTGACCTCATCAATCAGTAGAGGGAGCATCGGAGGGATAACCATCAAAAGGATCAAAAGGACCTTGTGGAGAATCACATACATGATCATGGTAAATAGCATACTTATTACAGAATCCACAATATAAAATTGGCTCAAGCTTTGGAGTTTTTCCTGGGATGAGGAGACTGTTTAGATTAGGATGATCTTTTGTTTGTAGGTGAACAAAGGCGTCAGCATAGGGTTTGGGGCCAAAAACAGCAATTCTACTTGTGCTTCCTATGAAATGATAATTTTTCCATAGATTATGAGCAACTTCACGAATTTGATTATTAAAATAATTTCTCCAGCATTTTGCAAGAGTGGCTTTAAGGGACAACTGAGAATTTCCCTCGAACCATGGCCCTTGGTGGGTATAGCCATTAATGAGGATGAGATGCTTTGAGGGGTTAACATTCATCCAGTTATTTTTCTCCCATTTTGGTAGAGTGCTCCAGCATCTGATGGTAACAAAAGGTCTAGTGGAAGAGTTTTCAAACCCTTTAATAGCATTCTGAATGATCTGTGGAAGTTGGCTTGCCTGTTTATGACTTGTCAATTTTATAAACCTAACAAAGCCATATTCAAACATTTGGGAAAGCCAGCTAGAATTAGGATCCTCATCATCACTATCATCTGAATCTTCATCAGTGAAATATGAACCAGTATCAAAATTAATAAGGAGACCAGGAAATGGATGTTTCTTTTCATATACTCTGAGACTGCTCCCAAAGTGGTCTTCCCATTCAAGCTGAATAAAAACATTATCACCTTCGTCTATTTCATTAGGGTCAGGAATAGTAGCAGTAACAAGTTTTCTGAAATATTTGGACCATAGGTCAAAAGACCGAGACATAGCCTTGCTATCCAGAATACGAGATTGTAAATCTGAAGGCAAGTTGGCAACAGCACTTCTTAACATAGACTGGGTCTTAAGACTCAATCTAGCATAATCAGTGCCCATTATAGTCTTTGTATCCATGGAATGGATTTCCTCTTTGCCAAAGAGTTGACTAATGTAGGTTTTAAGACAGCTCACAAGAGCCTCATTTTCTGAAACAAGGTTATTTTCTGGAACAAAGTCAATATTTGAAGCAAGGTCATTATTTGGAATAAGGTTATTATAATGGCTCATATAAATCTCGTTTTGAGCAGTAAGGTTAACAAGGTGGATTTCAAGGGCTCTAAGGGTTTTATGAAAAACATTACTATGGTTTTTGGTAAAAGCAAACTGAAGGTTATCAAGAATGAATTTAATAGAATCTGGTAATTCTGAGTAGGTACCATTGTGAAATTGTAGATTTTTTGACAAGACTTCTTGTAAAGCAATTATTATATCACCATTGGAGTATGTCACCTCTGCCGGGACATCTCCTTGAAGGGATGTTGATCCACTGGGTTTTACACCAGAAGATACGCCTTCATGCATTTTAAAAGGTCGTCCCGCTGGGAACCTTTTGCTTTGGGAATAGTCATGCGCAGGAGCTTTTCCCTTGTTTTTTCTTTCCATGATAATCCACTTACTAGTGGTATAAATATGAATATTATTATTATCCCACTTATTAGTGGTATTTATCCACGTAACATTATCCGATTCCTGCAAAGAATCATTAATATTGTTAGGATAATGGATAGGTTTTAACATTTTAGTGTTATGAAAATCACCTTTAAAATCATCAGAATTCATTATCAGTTATTGAACAAGGTCATTCATGGGAGAGTCTTTCTTATAAGACAGATTATCAATATCAATTTCAAACTTTGAAGCAAATTTGAATTTTACTTTCTGTCCAAATGGATCAGTAGTAATTCCATCATGTTCAACAAGAAAGGGATACAAAGAGTTAATAAATGGCAGACCAAGAATCACTTTATCAGTCATATTTTTGACAAGAACAGAAGGAATCTTGAAACAAACATCATCATGGCACACCTGAGCATTATTCAATTCATACTTAATTTTCATTTGAGAACCATTAGCAGAAACCAATCTTTCAGTAGATTTCTCAAAATATTTTGAGGGAATTAATCCTTCTTGGATACAGTTCATATCTGCACCAGAATCAATCATAGCAATAACAGTGAAATGTTAATCAGGAGAAACAACAATTTTAACTTTTGTAAACCATTTTGGAGGAAATAATTTATTAACAAAAGCAAGTTGGGGATTAGTAAAAGTATCAGGAGTACCTTTATCAGAAAGAAGAGCCTGTTGACTGGAATCATTTCCATCACTGTGCTCATTTTGTTCGTTACTGGATTTATTAAGATCTTTATCAAGTTTTAGCATTGTTAATTCTTGTTTAAGATTATGATTATCACTTTTCATGCTTTTAAATTCATGTTTTAATTCATTTATCTCTTGTTTAACAATATGAATTTCATTTTGGAGATCATTAACAGTTAAATCTTTAGATTTCTTTTTATTAAATCTTTCCAAAGTTTCTTCAAAACTTATGGTTGATTTTGGTTTTTTACTAATTTCATCTCTTATCAAGTTTTTCTTAAACCTGTCTAAATAATCTTTCTGGAGTTCAGGGTTTTGAATTTGATTTATTAGCTGAATTATCAGTTTTTCATCTTCTTCACTCTTGGTGAGAGTATTAATAACATTGCAACAGGAATCTCTACAACCAATTTTAATATAAGGAGAATCAGAAGAATCATCAGCAGATTGATAGCAAGAATCAGATGAAGAAGAAAAATCATCTTCCAAAGAATCAGACGGACTGTTTGATTCAAGGATTCTAAATAATTCTTCTTGCATATTATCATCAATGTTTAACATGTTGAACTTGTTTTTTAACTTACCAGGTTTTTCTTTACAATCTTTACTAAAGTGTCCCGGTTTACCACAGTTAAAGCATTTACCTTTACTTGGTTTTTGTTTAACATGTTTTTTAGAAACATTTTTCTTCTTAGCATAGAAATCATTAGGTTTAAAAGTATTTCTGTATTTTTTATGGCTTTTATCATGTTTTTTACTTTTCTGCCTAGAAGGAGCAATAGGAGGCAGACCATATTGTTCATAGAAATTTCCCATTTCATATTTAGCTTTTCTTTTATTCTTTAATTGGTGTTTTAACAATTTTTCATCATTGCACATATTAATACCAAGTTTTTTAATAGTACTGAACATATCACCATAAGTTAAATTATCATAATCAATAGAATCATTTTTACCCATTAATTCTTGTTTTACCTTATGAGCAAAGATAGGAGGCAGACCGTCAATAAACTTTTCTTTCCAATAAGGCTTATGGCAATCTTTCCGGAGCATCACCCTGGAAGTAAAAACATCTTGATACCATCTGTAATCAGACATAGTTGGACAACTCAAATTATTTAGATAATCAGAAACACGGGAAGAAATATTGGATGGAGTACCAACAAAATGTTTGAGAATGGTGTAGATCAAGGTATTAACACCATCAGGAATACCACGACCAATACTTTCATCAAAAATAGGCAAACCTTCTTCATTCTTTTTAACAGTCTGTTTAATAGACTCTTTGGATTCTTCAGTGATGTATGAATCCCACCATCCACGAAGAGTACCAGAAAAACCAGTAAGGAGCAAGTTAACAATTTCAGGTTGATCAAGATTATGGTTGTTTTGATAAGCAATACCAACCATAGACATGTGGCTCATTTTATTAATGATTTCTTGTTCAGACAAACCATCAATATTCCATTCATAGAGTTTATCAGCAGAGACAGAAAACTGTGTTTGAAAAGATCTCTCTTCAAACTGCATATCAGGAGGAGTAGGTTTTGGATACCAATTTTTTGTAAAAGACATGGGTTTGGAGTTTCCAACAAATCTTTTAATTTCTGGGAAATCATTATCAAAGATTCTTTTTGCAGGAACAGAAGAAACAGAAGAAACAGTATCAGAATCTGTATTTTCATCAGAAATAATTTCTTTTTTGGAAATAGTGAGAGCAGTTGGAGTTCTTGTAGAAGTACTAGTACCCTCAGATTTAATCTTTAGATCAGAAAGCATTTTGTCAACAATTTCAAGAGTCTTGGACTGAGAGGTTTTAAACATAACTTTTTCTCTTTGACTGGGTAAATCAATCAAAGGTTTCTCAGTTTTAACAGTAACAGATTTTTCAGAAGTAGAAACAGATTTTTCAACAAATTTTTCTTCAATACGGTCAAGCTGTTGACCAATAATATGCAAAGATTGATTAGTAAAATTATTTTGTTCAATAAGGCTAACAATAGGAGTTTGATCATCAGCAATTTTGAAAGGAGAGGCCTTCACTTCCTCTTTTGTCACTTCATCTTTCTTAGTAGTTATCAAAATTGAATCAAGAGGAGGATGACTAGACCTAACAATGGTTTTATCAATCTTAACAAAATTTGATTTCTTTATCACATATAAATGTTGTTTTGAAACCTCATTATTTGGAACATAATGGTTTTCGAGAAAATCAAAAAACAAAATATGTTTTTTCAATTGATTCATCATTTCCAACCATTTTCCTTTAGCATGGTCTTTATCAGACTGAGCAAAATTATCTTGGAAATATTTTCTCTTGGTTTTGTTTGAAGCAAGCATAAACTCATTGTACAGAGAATCCCAATCAATTTCAAAATCATCATTTAAAATAGTCAAAACTCTTAATTTATTTTGGTAAACAGGTGGAGTTTCAATAGGAGATTCAAAATCAGATGGAGTAAGAGAAACAGTATCTTCCTCATCTTCATTAGCAGTTTTACTAACTGGAGTGGAAGTTTCAGGTTTAGTTGAATAGTAAACAGAGCTAAATTGGGATTTATCACTTGAAATACCTTTTAGCTTTAAATCAGAGGATGTTTCCAAATTCTTTTTCAAAAATTCATCGATCTCGTGATCTCTTTTTGAAATACATTCAGATCCAGCAAAGGAATGCCTTCCTTCGTTGATCCTCAAAGGTGGATTGTTTTGAAAACTTATTTTAACAGTACCATCAAGATATTGTTGAATATGGGTGAGATCAAGCTCATCAAAAATGGGTTTAGTAGGAGGGGTTTCTTGTTTTAACAACCAATCCTTAGGAAGATTAATATCTTGCCATTGAATCATTTTTGGGACTTGGATTTTAGCATCAGGAGTTGAACATTGAATTAACATGGTTTTACCTGAAGGTTCTCTAGGCATTAAAGCACAAGGATTCATTTGAGTACCCATTAGTTTGTAATAAATGCGGTAGATCAAAGCAAAAGGCTTACTACCCTCTTCCATGTAGTAACCAGATGAGGCAATATTCAAAGTTAAAGCTTTAACAATATTAGGATCATCCAAAGCAAGAGTAAGATCAGGATAACAGTTAAAATAAACAGGACCATCATACAAAGAAGCAGTGATCATTCCAAGAATGCTATCTTTAAAAATCTTAAATCTAGCATCTCTTAAACACATAAGAACAGAAGCATTAATGCCCTTGCGGGTAAGTGGTTTAATAGCAACTTGAACCATACCAATATGCAAATAATAGAATTTTTTAGCAGCAAGGAAGTCATTAATATTCTTTTTAGTGAATAAGCAACATTTTTCATGAACTTTCGAAATAGAGAAAATTTGTTCAACAGTTCTAGCTTTATAAGCAGAATGAAAAGTACTTTCAACAAAACTAGTTTTATAAATAGTTTTAGTATCAACTTTAGGAATAGTCCATTTACGAAAATCAGGAATCATCTCATTATCATCAATAGTGTGATCTTCTTCATTTACAATATCAGGAGGACAACTAGTCCTGGAGCTGATAGAGGAGTTGGATCTCCACAACTTATCCATACTATCCTAGGTTCAACACTCAGTTATCATGTTTTTCTCACAACCGTTGCATTTCGTAACACATACCCCAATCAACCTCATACCTCTCATGCCCTACGCGCCCTCTCTTGGCTCAAACGGGCCTTACAGCTAGGTCCTAGGAATTCACTTTACAACTAGGGTGGCGCCAACGACGGTAAGAAGGGAACACAACAACGGAATATCAAGCGTTCGGGTAGACACGGACAAGAAACAAAGAACACAACCACACTACAACCGGCCAGAAAAGAGTGGCTCTGATACCATAAAGGGGGAAGGGGACCTAGGAGTTGTTTGGTCATGATGATGAAGATGCTGATGACTTAGCAAATGATTGATTGGAAGCTTGATTCCCCTATTTGTCTGGCCTGCATAATGGCCAAAAATGATGCAATGGTCTGGTCAAAATCTACTGTTGATTTCCACCACTAATGATAATGTTCTGAAAAGATGATTCTCCATGTTTCCCGTGCAATGTTCTGAAAAGATGATTCTCCATGTTTCCCGTGACTTTTAGTCACATCAAGATTGCTTACTGTTAACTTTCACTTTTCACTGTTAACTTTCACTGTTCACAAGTACTGTTTACTCAAAAAATATTGCCTATTAAAGGGGGGTTGTCCCTTAGAGGGTTCTTCAAGTCAAGTTTTACTTCTGATTTCCTTTCCCTTAGAACTAGCCTTCTTAGAGAAAGAACTCACCCTACTTCTACTACTCATCCTTGTTTACTAAAACTTTGTAATCCTACAAACCTTGTAACTAGGACTAGTTCAAGCTTTGTACTTGTTAACCTGTAACTATTGAGATCTTGTATTGACTACTACTACTGTAAGTGTTTATCCTACTTTCAATAACAAGTATTTTCAATTCTATGTTCATTACTTTACTTGTTGCTACCACCACCTTGGACGGATTACCGCCATACCGGATGGTTTTAAATTGCTTTCATTTATTTTGAACTATTGTTCTTATTTACTTTGAATTATTTTGATATATACTGCTTGGCTGGTTCTACCGCCTTATTATTGTTCTTACATTCAAGTCATTTACTTTAAAGCTATTTACTTTCTCCTTCTTTACATTATTTCCATTTACAATACATATGTGCTTCCTTCTATGGACAAAAATATATTTATTCATACTCCAAAATATATTTACAATATATATATATATTTAGCCAAGCAAAATTCCAAGAATAAGTCTAAGGATGAGGATAATATTCATACTCCAAAATAAAGTCCTATCTATGGACAAAAAAATACTTGGAATTAAAATTGGCAATAAAAATGTGGACAAAAATATGTTCATAAATAAAATGGTAGACAACCTTCGTCCAAAAACCCTTGAATGTGTCAAGCCTAAAAAGGCAATTGTATCAATGCCCGTCCTTAAACTTGGACGAGCTAAACGTACTTGCATAAATCCAAATGGTCCAAAACAACAGACCCCATAAAGAAAGAGAAAAACAAAGGAAATAAATAAAGGTGATTACAAATTCTTTTATAAACCACTGAGGGCATTATCTACAGACTTTGGTTCATCCATGGCAGGCTGGGTGGAGGCGTCGTCTTCAACATTTATATCCTTGGAACTCGTCTGGAAAAGTGAGCTCTTAGCAGCGATGCGAAGCTTGATAGGGCTGAAGTCCCCTCCAGGGAAGTGTTCAATGCGTCCATACAAAAGTCTCCAAACCCAACAGCATAGTTCCTGTCCAAAAAGTCAGTAAACTCGCTGGATGCCTTGAACTCCCTGATAGTAGCTGCTTTAGTTTCTCCTAGAAGAGTGCAGAGCTCGTCACTTCTCTTTTGGAGGTGGTCAAGACAAGTGTCTTTCTCAATGGCATCTGCTTTTAACTCTTTGACGAGGTTCTTCAACTCCTTTACCTCATCCTCCAATTTAACCCTCACTTCAGCTCGATGACTGGATTCTTTCTCCATCTCACAAATCTTCGCCTGAAGACTGACCCTTTGCTTGTCCAATTCATAAGCTTGTCAGGACGCCGCCATAAACTTAGTCATAGCCTGTATAAAAAGATATGGACATGAGACAAATGGACGAGTATTTTAATTTATGAATGATTAAAGACGAGAAAAAGTACTTTAAAGAGGTCATGAACTGTAGAACGCTCAAATTCTTTAACAGACATATGATAGCATATTGCAACGTCCTCCTCAGACACAACTTGTTGAAATCTCTCCCAAGCAAGGCCTTCACTCCTGAAAATCATCATGGGGCTACCACTTAGAGGTTTGGACGGGGTAACTTCAGGGGGATTAGATGAATCCAAGTCAAGGATTTGCACTGAAGGCTATTTGGCAGAGGTAGGAGGGACGACAGAACCGGCCTTGACGACCCCAGGCTTAGACGAACCATGTTTAGCCTTCTTGTGGCCTCAGTGACAAGGAAGACTCTCCATATCTATTGTCTTGGATAGAGTCTTCCTTTTCTCTACACCAGACGGATAAGGTTGGAAGTGGACTTCCTTATGGATGGCTTCTTCGTCTGCCAAGCCATTCCCCTTGTTCTCCTTCATGGTTGTCATCTCTATAAAAATAAGGACGTGTTAGAATTTAGACAAATTAAACAATCAAGATACAATGTAAATAATCCATGTCTACGTGTAGTGAGTTCGTGAGCGAGTGTTTCCTCAATTGGTTCAGGTCTAAGCTTCCAAGTGGCTAGACGACACAATGTTACTAGAGAATGAAAAGTCCTATCTGTAAATGAGCGTGCCTGCTAGACACGGTTAAGATAGAACTTACTCAAAGAAGGTTGTCTTATAGCTATAAAAAAGAAAGCAAATAGAGTTAGATAAATATAACAAAAGAAGTAAAACAAGTAGTGAAAAGTAACATACCCTCTAGATGAAGATTTCCCATCTCACCAATGTAGGGAGGAAATGGGTCCCTGCCTACCTCAACAGGGTTTCTAGCCCATAACCTAGAGACGAAGAAAAATTCCGTCTTCCATCTCCTATCAGAAGTGGGGAGGGACCTGACCAACCTACAGTTTGAACCGCTGGCAGAAAACTAGTAAAAGCCTAGGTGATGATGTCTGAAATCATCAATATGTTGTTCGTCCAACAGAGCCAACGTCTTCTTGTGTGTCTACAAAATAAAAGAAAAGTTTTGGTGGAGAAATCACCAGTGGGGTGTTTTCTTAAAACCCTCCGATGATAAAGTCAGAAATGGCAATAGATAATCGAGCAATCAGAGCTTCTTTCGGGTATTCTAAGTATATTTTGTACGTACCTTACTTCTCTTTGTGTTATTCCTTTTATAGGGGTTGAGCCTTTATAACCTGCCTTCATTACACTATTGATTGGGCTTTATTGCCTCTATAACGTTTCAGGCTATTGAATTTGGCCATCCTTAATCGTCATCGGTTACAGAACCTGCTGGAGGTTATGTCAATTACTGGTGCATTAATGTCCATTTAATATTGCTTGGACAAATTATTTTCTGATTCTTCAGTTGCCCCCTCATTCCGAAATTGTTCATCTAGAATGAGACAATTTGTAGTAATGAATTTCGTTCATATATGCCGCTTCGAATTCCGTTCTTGCTGCATTTATGAGACGCGACTTTTTTGGCCGAACTTCTACCACGTGTCATGTCTTGATTGGTGGTTCGTGCATTGGGACTCGGCGATCTTTCTACGCCTTGATTTTTCGTTTGTGCTCTTAAAACTGTTCCCTTTCTTTTTTTCCTTATTCCTCCATTTGGTTTTTAACTCCAAGCACTGTACTCCTTCACTCCCAGGTGAGTTCTTCTCTTTTGATTATTAATGGTTGATTACTCTCTTGTTTGGTTTGATTCCCCTTCGATTTCTTTTTTCTTTACTTGATTGTGTTTTTTCCTTCAAACTTCTGGAAGGAGAAAACCTAAAGTAGGTGTGTGTGTGACCCGAGAGACCCCTTTGAGGGAGGTTTTGCTGTTATTGTACCCTTTAGTTCATTTTTCAGTTGGTTTTGCTCAATTTTTAGAAGAGAGAGTAATGTTTGAGGATAAAGTAAAATCTAGTGACTTAGAGACTGGCTTATCCTCTAGTGAGAAAATTGTTGCTCAAGAGATAGACACCACTTCGTCTCTTGCAGTAACATTTCAGGCTTGGAAAGAAAATTGTGGGCTTTCAAGAAAAGATCATGAAAAAATGAGGGATAAGATTGTTAGTAAATACCAGTTTCCTCCCCTAGCCTTAGTTAGGCTCCTTAAGGTGGATGAAAGAGCTTGCACCTTCCTACCTGAGGAGGTGTGTTTCTATGAATCATATTTCTAGTGTGGGTTGCATTTTCCCATCCACCCATTCTATAGAGAAGTTCTTTTTCGTCTAAAGATTACTCCGGGACAATTCGTTTCGAACGCTTGGAGGACGATGGTGTGTTGTATGGTGATTTGGTCTACTGTGAATGACGGAGATTTTATAAAGGTGGACAAATTTTTATATTTGTATCATCTAATGGAGTCGAAACTCAAAGGTTATTGGGAGTTTAGGCCTTGGGATAAAAAGTCAAAAATTGTTTTGGAGTCTCCCTCCTCTTATCGAGATTGGAAACAACATTTCTTCTTTGTCTCGGGCGAAGGTTGGGAAACTCTTCCAAACGAGAACCTGGATGAAGCTCTTAGATTTCTTTGTCAATGGGGGACCCCAGTGTCTGGTGCATCTTTTTATGCCCCCTTCTTTCATTTCCTTTGTATTGTGCTTCTAACGATTTTGATCGTGTATTCCTTCTTTTAACAAAAACTCGTCTGCATTTGAAGAGTCGTTACAATGATCGTCTGAAGAGGGTCCTAGGATACGTTGGTGAGGTGAAAGATTTTGACGAATTGATCAGTCCTGACAGTTTATCCCTTCATTTCCTTGGTCTAGAACCTTTTGGTGGTGTTTTGCAAACTCTTGAGACGAACAAAAGAAGTTAGTTCAATTTACTTCTTCTCCAGATTTCTTTTTTACGTACACATAGTGCTTGCTTTTTGATGTATTTCTTTATGTAGGGATGACTGCTAGGTTTAACAAAGCTAGGTATGTAGAGCTTAAGCAAAAGGAGAGTGAAGAAACCCAACCTGGATGGAGTCTTCAAAACAAGAGGCGTCGTTTGAAAAAGGGTGGTGGTGGTGACTTAGAAAAATCTTTTTTTCCTTCTGTTGTCAAAAATGCTCTCCAGATTTCTTTTTTACGTACATGTAGTACTTGCTTTTTGATGTATTTCTTTGTGTAGGGATGACTACTAGGTTTAACAAAGCTAAGTATGCAAAGCTTAAGCAAAAGGAGAGTGAAAAAAACCCAACCTAGATGGAGTCTTCAAAACATGAGGCGTCGTTTGAAAAAAGGTGATGGTGATGGTGACTTAGAGAAATATTTTGTTCCTTCTGCTGTCAAAAAAGCTCCTTAGATTCCTTCAACTTCCCCAACAGTTTCGATTAAAGAACTGACTCCTCCATTTCAATCTCTCAAAGGTAATGACAAGCGAAAGCTTGTTTCTGACTTTTGGGATGACCCTGGTTTGGATGTATCTAAGGCCCAAGACATGATTTCGACGGACAAATTAAAACATTTCTCGTCCATTGAATCGCTTGACTTAGTCGCCTAACATCTTCACAAGAATGTTCAGGTTTGCCTTCTAAAACAACTTTTCTCTTGTCTTCATTGCCCCTTTTAATCTTTCTAACTTTCTCTATTCCAGATTTTGGCGGAGTCTATGTTCATGACTGCCAATTATTTGGAAGTGGAAGAGAAATTAGCTTCAGCGCAAGTTAAGGTCAAGAAGCTTTCTGCTAAGAACACTTCCTTGAATGAAAGCATGAAGAAAATAGCTACTAATAGTATTGAGGTTAGTAAGCAATTGAAGACGGTCCAAGCTGAGCTGGTAATAGAGAAAACTTTAAATGCTCAGAAGGGCGATCATTTGGCTAAGGCAAAGAAAGAAGTAAAAGATGCTGTAAAGAACTTCAAGGCGTTAGACGAATACTCTGACAAGCTGATGATGGAGTATATTGAAGGGCTGTCCGTAGGTCAGTTCGGGTCAGGTGAACCAACCCACCGAAATCGGGTGAACGGCTTAACTACCCACCGTTGACCATCGATGACCTCAGGTCGAGTCGGATCAGTCTCCGATGGACAACGGTTGGGTTGGTCGGCCTCGGTCTGAGTTTGAATCATCGAATCTTCACCGAATCAAGCTCAAGCTCAAAATCACCACATTAAGCCCAGATTTGAGCAAAAATCACCAGATCTAAGAAAAAATCAAAGAAAAACCATAACATCAAGCTCATATTTGAGCGAAAATCACCGAATCTAAGCAAAAACCCCCACATCAAGTTCAGATTTAAGCAAAAATTTCTTCTCATCGCTATATCTAAGAAAAATCGAAGCAAAAGCACGCGCAAATCCGAGAAAAATCTTTATCTCACTACTGGATCTAAGCAAGAAAACCTAGATCTTCACTGGATCTAACCAAAAACTACCAAACCTAGATCTAGGAACTCTGTCCTTCTTTCATGGGTTTCGTCGGTTGGATCGGGTATATCGGGTTTTGAAGAAGAAAACCCGCCATCCGACCCGCCTAAGTTGGTTTTTGGTGGCAGAGACCCATCTCCGACCGTCACCAGCATTGGTTCGGCCGGTTTTCGGGTTGGCCTAGGCAGTTTGGGCTGGTGGGTCGGTTCCCGTGGACACCCCTATTGATGGTTTTGAGCTTCTTCAGAAATATCTTGTCAAATGTTATCCTGACCTGAACTTCTCTTTGTTGGACATTGAGGAGGCCAAGAAGGGAATGCTGACTTCAGAAACTGGACCAACGAATGTGTTGGAAAATCTGGTTTTGTATCCCATACAAAACACACAGCGGAAGCAACAATCACGGATCTACTTCATTCATGAAAGATAACATGTAACCTTGAATTCTAGAATAAAGAATAGAAAGCGTACCTTGATGCAGTGAAATTCAAAACCAATACTTGAGAATACCTTTAATCTTCATCTCAATTCCACATAGTGCCTAAGAAGTATGGTCTCTCAATCAGTCCTTTTGTACATTGATTCTCAAAGAAAAATCCTTCTTTTTCTCCTTGTAGAGAAAAACTGATTTCTTTTCTTTTTGAAAGTTCAAAAACGTGTACAAAACACCTTTGAACGTTTAGACCCCCAAATTACAACTTAACCAAATCAAGCAATATGTCAAACAACTAATGTGCGGAAACTTAACACATGCTATAATATGAAATTGGTTAAAATCTATCTAAGCCATAACATAATAAAACCACAGCAGATAATATAAAGGCAAAGATAGAGAGGAAGGAAGATGCAAACACAAAGACAACACGCGATGTGTTATCGAAGAGGAAACCGAAGTCCTCGGCGAAAAACCTCTCCGCCGCCCTCCAAGCGGTAATCAATCCACTAGAAAATACAGTTGGGATACAAGGACAGCAATAGACCCTCCAAGCCTAATCTACCCAGTGCACCTAAGCCCTCCAAGCTTCTTGCTCCAACGAGGTTGCGCCGAACCTTTTTCTTTTCTAGCTTCCCGGATTCCGCTACTAGACCATAGCATCAACCAATGAAGATTGGTTCCTTCCTAACTACTTCCCAGAAATCCAAACGACTGTCTCACAGCGATGATGATGGTGAGAACCAGGTTTGGTATAATGCCTCTCAAGGATTTGACAATGGAGAGGAAGAGAGTTGAGGAATTTGAAGAGACTCTAAGGTAGAGATTGTGGGTGAAGCAATCTGGTTTTTCTTTAAGGTTTCTCTCTCAAAATTCTCTCTGGAAGCTCTCTTTCAATCGTGGGTAAAAGGGGTATTTATACTGGAGTGGGAGAGGAATGTGAAACGTCAGGTTTTACAAAACAGGGGTGGCTCGCGGCTTGACCTCGCGGCTTGACTAAGTCGCGAGATCCAGTCGCGAGTTAACCGTATGGCCAGTTGTCCTGTTTTGTCCTGTAGTGCTCCAGCTAGCATGACTGTTCATCTTCCAGCATGCTTGGCACGTGTGCTGCTTCTGGCGGCTTGCAGCCGCGAGTCACCCGCGAGTCCCAGCCGCGAGTCTCTGTTTTCTTGCACACTCTTGAGCAAACTTCACTCTATCTCACTCACTACCCTTACAACAAACCCACCTAAATACAGGGTTACTAAATGCTGAATTACAAGCAAATTTGGCACGGAATAAAGCCAATTAGATGGTTGAATAAATTCAACCTTACAATCTCCCCCTTTGGCTATTCCGTGACAAAACCCTAAAACAGACTCTAGACTTAACATGTGAGTTGGGAACAGTTGAACAAAACTCACTCACACCTAACTCTAGAAGCTATGAAGCACTTGAATCATATGAACATAATATTCCTGAAACACAACAATACACCATGATCATTGTAAGCAGAAAATTATAAATGCATATGAAACAGGCAATATGTGATCAAGCAAAGATGGAGTTAATAAACAGACCATGGCTTGATCACCCAAGTGAACACCACAAGGTAGTGATCACAGTGCTCATTCACACTTGGAATGAACACAAGGACATACAAGTTAGCAAGCACAAGGCAAGACACTTGTATGCTCAACACTCAACCAATGCATAACACACAAGGTATATGCATCTAGGAACAATCCTACAAGGGCACAAGAGTGACAGTACATAAACCAAAATGCAGAACATTTAGATTAAAGTACTGATTTCAACATAGCATAAAGGCTGCATTAAGCAAGGTACATACCATAAAGCCTACAAACTATGCATAAAACATTAACCCTAAAAGCTTACAAAAGCACATGGGTACAAACCAATAACATCCTGAATAACATCATCAAAATATATTAAAGTTTAAACCAAGAGTATATGAAATGAGTTAGAAACAACTATACACAAAATACCCAAAAACATAAGCATATATAAACAGAGTTTCTGAATTTGATAACTATGACAACTCCCCCTCAACACATTACTCCCCCTTAAGATTTGCTTTTCTGCTTTTCATCATCAATGACATAATTTCTCCCCCTTTTTGACCGGAATGGCCAAAGGGTCACTGGTCATGCTGAGTTGTGAAGCTGTCAAGTTTAGCAAGCACAAGACATCAATCTGGTCTTGCATGGCTCTCATCCTGTCAGAGTGCTCAGTTTGGACTGCCCTGATCCCATCAAGTCTTTCCAGAATGATTTGGAAAACATCTGGAGGTGTATCTGCAGAATTTGAAGCTCTGTGTCTTTTGCCACTCCTCCTAGGTGTTGAGGTTGATGCATGCCCTGCTGCCTCTGCTTCAGTCTCCATTGGGACACCCTCTCCTTCATCACCTTCATCTTCTTCTCCTGGAAGCCTAACACTTATCCTTTTGCAGGTAAGCTTGTTAATTGCAGAGGGTGTGGACATGGGACTGATGTCTTGAGGGATTGGAACACCCTTCCTTCTAAAAATCCTCATTAGCAAACTGGGAAAGATTAATTTAGGCCTAGAGGTTGTTCTTGTCTCATCCACAATGGTGTCATATATGTGGGAACTTATGACTATGAAATTCTTTTCTTTGAGATCCATCAGAAAAACTGCTCTAGCACAATTGATTGTAGTCAATTTCTTAATGGGATAGAGGTTAAACATCATGATTATTGTAAGGCACCTCATGTCCACTGGAAAGGCAGTGGTATTCAAACATTTCCCTTCTCTCTGCCCACCTATCCTTTGTTGAACTGTTTCAATAGAAACACTCCTATCCTTGTAATTGATAAATTCTTCATCATCTAATCCTTCAAGCCCTAATGCATCATCTATGACATGTGCATCCAAAACGAATTCTTTACCTCTAACCCAGCAACTCAATTCATTCTCCTTTATCACAGCATTTGAGTAAAACTCCCTAATCAGGGGTTCACACACAACAGGGAAATCACTCAGAAGCGTTTCCCATCCTCTTCCTTCAAAACAGTTGGGAATAAAGGTTTGTCTTAAGTCATCCAAATCTACAAATCTTTCTTGAATAATTCCTGCATTCAAGAAGTTATCCTTGTATCTCTCAAAGTGGTGAACTGACCTAAACAGTTTAGAATCCATCTTTAATCTTTTATCAGCCTTCTTTGCAGTAGATTTCTTCTTCTGAGGTGAGGGAGCCATCTGTGAACAATCAGAAAAGGCCACAACAACATAGAACAATATATGTACAGAACCAGTCAGTACCATGTAATTAACAAAGAGATATCATCCATACAAATGAACTTTGAACACTTAAACAATAAGCTACTTAGAACAATCACATAGATAAACCAAGCCTAAGATAAGAAACACATGAACAACATGGAGAAACTATCCTAAAGGTAGATATATGTCATTGAGACATATAATGGAAAAATGATATGACACACAATCAGTATTTTGAGACTAACAGAAGCTCCCAACAGATTAACACAATAAAACATGCATATTTAGCACAGTAAAACTCACAGCCTCAAAAGGAACAAATAGAAACAATTCAACAGCTCAAAGTTCAGATTAAAATAAAAGAAACACTTAGCTAAGCACAAGATGAAGAGCAATAAGGAAACAACTAAGATCACATCAAATACTAGCAGCAGCATTCGCAAGCTAAGCATGAACAAGGAGCAAAAACCGAAACACACACCCATTTCTAAATCACAAACATATGCGAAAAATCAAAGGGAAAAGCACAAAATCAAGTATAAGAGGGTGCAAAACTGAAAACCCATACCTGTAACTTGACGATTTTGAGCTACAAGAATGCAACAATGGAGATTGCAAATGGGAGCACGGAGTGTTTGGGAGGGAGAAAGTTTAGAGAGAAGATGAACAGTCACAAAGTTCGAGGGAAAACTGAAAAGAGGTTTAAAAACTGCTCCTGTTTCTGCAAAACACGCGTTTTTCGTGACTTGATTAAGTCGCCACACAGTCGCCAGCTCAAGCCGCCAAAGCACTCAAGAACAAAAATTTGAAAAATTTTTCTAAGTGTTTTTCGCGACTGGAAGGTCTACCCGCGAATGAGTCGCGAGCTGAGCCGCGAAAATCTCTGAGTGAACCTCGCGACTGGACCTTCCACTCGCGAACAAGTCGCCAAAAATGACCAACGAAGATGCAACTGAGGCTCGCGACTTGACATACCCGCGACTGAGCCGCCAAAACAGGGCAAAACTGTATTTTTGAAATTTTCAGATTTTTCAAACAAAATACTTTCCAAAAACACCTAAAACACTCAAAAATCTTTTTGTGCTTGAATTAACAAAGATTGAGCATGTGAAAACACATTTCATCAAGTACAATCACACAAATGAATATGACATTTATTGAACATAAACTTGTGTGTTGTGTGTGGATATCAACAATGAGATAGTCCTTTGTCTAATGTGAAGCTTCAATGATCAATTCAACCAAGGCATACACAATTAGCACTAGATCATGTGACCCATCTCAATTATAGAAATATGTATATATGACCTCCCACACAACTTGAAAACATAACTTGGAGCTTATCATTTGACTCCACTTTCAATCATAACATTTGATCTTTTTGATCTTTTAAGGCAATCATCTCTCATTGTGAGAGTGATATATGACATTTCACTTTAAAGAGCAGGCCTTTGGCCTTTTTGAATAAACATTCACTTTAATATAAGGTCGCTTACCCTTTTTCCTAGTCAAATACTAGAATGTGCAACAGGCTTTTGCAGCTCAATATCTCTTTTCATTTGGAGATTTACATTTGGTGAGCTCTTTTTAGCAAAACAAAAAATAAAAAGTGGGAAGATATATAGACACAAGTTTATGCATGTCTCAAGATCAACATAACCATTCACTAATCATTCATGACAAGTTTGGAGATCTATTTACAACAATCACATAGATTTCAAGATTTTTCCCATAGTGATATAAGTGCATGAAAACAAACAATGCTCGAAAATGCACAAAGCCATTAGCAGAAAGGTACAAGGCAAAACAAGTTTTGAGACAAAACTCAACAAAGTCAATCAAGCTTTTTGATTTTCTAATTTTTTTTATGTGGTTTTTGGATTTTTGACACAAGAAACAAAAAGATTGATAAAACAAAATTAAAAAAATATTCACAAGAAGACAAGCAAACAACCAACATCAAAAACAGCAAGCAAACCAAACAAACATAGTCGCAAAGTATAGGAAGTATTAATGCATGGACATGTTGTAATGCTTATGCATGAGTACCCTTTTTCACCCACACGTCACTTGCGTTTGGGGTGATTTCTTTATAGGATTGGGTACGGGAGTTAGGGCTTTCAAACCTTCGTGAGAAGCTTTCCAAGCAGTTGGTGAATGCACCAATCATCTTCATCACGTTCATCATTCCGGGATCTCCATTTTGATCTCTAGATTGATCACCTGCCCAAATTCTCCTATCATTTCTGGTTCCTCCTGACCTTTGAGGAGTTGCACTGTTCTTTGCTCTCAGCTTTTGGCAATTTGGTCGAGTATGCCCTTGAAGTCCTCAATAATGGCACACATAAGTTCCTCTAGGACCTCTTTGTGGTCGTGGACGTGACTTGGCACGAGATTCAGACCTGCCCACAGACTGATTACAGGGATTCAGCATCCGTTGGTTCACCACATTCTTCTTCTCCTCCACCTCGAGCTTCTCACCAGTAAGGTCAGCTACAACTGGATCTTTGGCCTTTACAAACTTCACTTCTTTAGTGACATTTCCAGATGAACCACTTTCTCCGGTATATCCCAATCCGGATTTGTCTGAAAAGCTCTTTTGAAATGATATAACATCATCTAGCTTCTTGGTGGTGACCCTCTCTATTTTAGCATTCGCTTGCATAACCTCATTCTCAAGAAATCTCACTTTTGTGTAAGCTTCGGACAACTCACCATTCAGTGTTTCTATCTCACATTTGGCCTCCCTATATCGAATTAGGAGACTTTTGTAGTCCTCCTCAGCCTTCTTCATTTTTCTCATAGCAGCCTTGGCCACCCTTATGTACTCACCTGACTTCTCCAAGAGTGAGTTATAATTCTCTTGAAGATTTACTGTGCTTTCATCTTCTTCAGCTTCTGATTCTTCAACAATTCCTAGTGATTCATCATCACTATGTTCTCCAAGGTTTCGTACAAGCAGATTCAACTCATCCGAAGACTCAACATGAGCAATAGTCATAAAAGTTGAATACTTCCCCTTTCCATCACAGCTCTCTTCAGATTCTGAGTCAGACGAGTCTGAGTCACTCAAGGTCGTGGCATACACTTTGCCTTTCGATTTCAAATAATTCGGACATTCCTTCTTAAAGTGTCCATGCCCGTTACATTCGAAACAAGTGACACTTTGCGTGGGTTGGGATTCTTTTCCATCTTTCTTTTTGAAATCCCTCTTCTCCCTTCCAGAACTTTGGAATTTTCTTTTATCATCAAATTTGCCATTATTTTTGAATTTCAAGAACTTTCTGAAATTTTTGACAAGGTAAGCTACATCTTTGTCAACCACATCTTCTCCCGATGAGTCTTGATCTTCCACCTTCTCATTAATGGTCTTTAGAGCAAGGGATTTACTCTTCCGTTGATTGGGCAGCGACATCTCATAAGTCTGCAGAGAACCAACCAGCTCCTGTACTTTGATGTCATCAAGATCCTTGCTCTCTTCAATTGCTGTCACTTTAGCACGAAAACTTTCCGCCAATGATCGAAGGATCTTCCTTACAATCTTTGAGTCCTCCGTTTTCTCCCCTAAGTTGAACTTACTGACAACCACCTCATTTAGCTTCCCATAGAAAGAGTCAAAAGACTCATCCTCACTCATTTTGAGCTCCTCAAACCGAGTGGTCAGCATTTGTAACTTGGTATCTTTCACTTTCTTCGTGCCTTCATAAGTTGTTTCCAGAATCTCCCATGCATCTTTGGCAATGGTAATGTGAGAAATCCTGTGAAATTCATCTGGAGACACACCACAGAAAATAGCATTGAGTGCTTTACTGTTAGCATTAGATGCAGCAAGTGCTGCCTTATCCCATGTGGATTTGGCTACCTCAGGTTTGGTCCAACCAATCTCAACAGCATCCCAAACGGATTCATCAATAGAACACAGAAAAGCTCTCATACGAACCTTCCAAAAAGCATAATTACTACCATCAAAATATGGAGGTGCATTTAGGGATTGAGACCTATCCATCTCAAAAGGGAGTCAAGGATCACACAATGGTAATGAAACCAATAGCAGTGTACCTGCTCTGATACCAATTGAAAGTTCAAAAACGTGTACAAAACACCTTTGAACGTTTAGACCCCCAAATTACAATTTAACCAAATCAAGCAATATGTCAAACAACTAATGTGCGGAAACTTAACACATGCTATAATATGAAATTGGTTAAAATCTATCTAAGCCATAACATAATAAAACCACAGCAGATAATATAAAGGCAAAGATAGAGAGGAAGGAAGATGCAAACACAAAGACAACACGCGATGTGTTATCGAAGAGGAAACCGAAGTCCTCGGCGAAAAACCTCTCCGCCGCCCTCCAAGCGGTAATCAATCCACTAGAAAATACAGTTGGGATACAAGGACAGCAATAGACCCTCCAAGCCTAATCTACCCAGTGCACCTAAGCCCTCCAAGCTTCTTGCTCCAACGAGGTTGCGCCGAACCTTTTTCTTTTCTAGCTTCCCGGATTCCGCTACTAGACCATAGCATCAACCAATGAAGATTGGTTCCTTCCTAACTACTTCCCAGAAATCCAAACGACTGTCTCACAGCGATGATGATGGTGAGAACCAGGTTTGGTATAATGCCTCTCAAGGATTTGACAATGGAGAGGAAGAGAGTTGAGGAATTTGAAGAGACTCTAAGGTAGAGATTGTGGGTGAAGCAATCTGGTTTTTCTTTAGGGTTTCTCTCTCAAAATTCTCTCTGAAAGCTCTCTTTCAATCGTGGGTAAAAGGGGTATTTATACTGGAGTGGGAGAGGAATGTGAAACGTCAGGTTTTACAAAACAGGGGTGGCTCGCGGCTTGACCTCGCGGCTTGACTAAGTCGCGAGATCCAGTCGCGAGTTAACCGTATGGCCAGTTGTCCTGTTTTGTCCTGTAGTACTCCAGCTAGCATGACTGTTCATCTTCCAGCATGCTTGGCACGTGTGCTGCTTCTGGCGGCTTGCAGCCGCGAGTCACCCGCGAGTCCCAGCCGCGAGTCTTTGTTTTCTTGCACACTCTTGAGCAAACTTCACTCTATTTCACTCACTACCCTTACAACAAACCCACCTAAATACAGGGTTACTAAATGCTGAATTACAAGCAAATTTGGCACGGAATAAAGCCAATTAGATGGTTGAATAAATTCAACCTTACACTTTTCATCATACGTACGTACAAACTACATTAGTAGTTTCTTTATTTAATAACTCTTATTAAATAAAAACTGATTATCTAATTGGGTTAGCCTTTTGGGCCTACCCAATTGGGTTTTAGTTTGTGGCTTGAGATGAGACCAAAGGGAACAAATAAGACTCTAGCTCCAATGTGCCTTGGGCTTTTCTGTCAACTCTTGACAAGTCCAAAGTTACCATTAATTATATTCAATAGCATTATAAGAATATAATTGCACTTTAGGCCTTATTAATAAATTATATTCCAAGACTTTATTATACATACAACCCCTTTATTAAAATATTCGTAGTAATAAAAAGTTATGAAATAGGCTGCCACTTTGAAGATTACTACATCCTAATCCTTGAGTACCCGGTTTAATCCTTTATGTTATTCATCATATATTTATGAAATCTAATTCCATAAATATATACTTAGTAACTCCTTACTAAAGTGGTTGGGTCCAACACTCTGAATAACCAAACCCATTAAACTTATCTCAAGGGAATATTTTATATCTCCGTTAAAAAATTATGAATTCCATCTTAAGAATATATGTTCCATCAACACTAAATGCGACTGCCCAACATACTAGGATTTTGATCGTGTCTTATAGATCTCACTCTTGATATATCAAAGCAACCTACACTTCAGGATCATATCTATTATTCTCTTAGGATTTAAAGTTGATGTAAATAGAAGTTGTGATATTTATTATTCATTTGATAGTCATTAGGAGAATAATAAATCTCACAGCGGTCCAGTTCAATATGTTTTAACTCTTAAAACATATCAACATATCAACTAGAAGTCTTCACTTTCATGATCAAGACAAATTATCTTAGTTGATATGTTATAATCTTCGCAAATGAAATGTCTAATTTCATCATCGACTACGAACTAAAATTCCGAGTTTACAAAGAACTTGTGATTTATATTTTCTGTGACTTTTCACATAAATCACATACTATGCATCTCATGGACTAAGATAATGTCCCATTAGTTTATTATTAAATAGTCTCACATAATTAAACAATTTAATTATTTATGACATGCCAATAAATTGGATTTTAGGGCATAAACCCCAACAGAATGCCACTATAATGGACACTGAAGTAGGTGCTAGAGGTGGAGAGGGTGATGCTGGAAGTACCATCCCTGCTAGTGGTGATGCTACTGTAGTGTAGGCATGTATTTTTATCTTTCTAGGCTCACTTGTTTTTTAGCAAAGACAAAAAATTCTTTCTCTTTGGGCATGAGACAATATTCTATTTTCTTCTGGGCCCGTGTGTTTTAGGCATGAGACAATATTCTATTTTCTTTTGGGCCCGTATGTTTTAGGCATAAGACAATATTGTTGGCTTTCTTTGTTTCTAATACTTTGTTGTCATTAGATGTTCTCTACTTTTTTATTGAACCTTGTGAATTTGTGATAATATATCTTCTTTGTTTGCAATTGCTATGTCTTTGAAACTATATGTTGTAAGAAGTTTTGTGTTGGACTATTAAATATATTCATTAGACAATAGAAATATCTTTGTTAAAAATTCTGTGTTGGACGATGACAATACTTTGTGATTGCTGCACATGGCAAGGCAATTAATCTTTTGTTTGTAATTCGTCTTACATGTGCAAATGCTGCGTGTCGCTGGGCGATTCTTCTTGCGAGTGCTACATGTCGCTGGGCAACTCGTCTTTTGGTGCGAAAGCTGCGTGTAGTAGTCAATTTGTCTTTCATCTACGAGTGTTGCATGTCGCTGGGCAATTCGTCTTACATGTGCGAGTGCTGCGTGTCACTGGGCAACTCGTCTCTTTTCTTCATAACTTTTTTATGCTTTTTAGAACAAACAACTCCGTTTTGGAAGAGAAATTTTAGGATCTTTTTTTTCAGGGTCTCTTGTTTAGGAAGGACCTTTATTCTTGAATGAAATACAAAAAAGGGGAAGTAGAACTTGAAGCTGGAAAAAAAAAAAAAAAAAAAAAAAAAAAAAAAAAAAAAAAAAAAAACAAATATGCTTACTGATAGTATTTCTTCAGATGTTCAACATTCCATGGACGAGGCAGATCTATCCCATCCATGCTTGTTAGACGTTAACTTCCTTCTCGCGTGTAGCTTTTGACTTTGTAGGGTCCCTCCTAGTTTGGGCCTAATTTTCCTTGTGTTGTCTTTGGTGGCTTGGGAGGCTTTTCTTAGGACCAAGTCGCCTTCTTGAAATCTTCTAGCTTTTACCTTGCTGTTGTAATATCTTGAAACTCGGTTATGGTACCTGGCCATTCTTGTACGGGTTCTTTCCCTCAATTCATTGAGCAGATCAAGATTGACTTTCAGTTCTTCGTCATTCTTTGATTTGTCGAACATTGTGGCTCTGAAGCTAGTGAGTCCAATTTCCTTTTCCAAGCCCTCCAAAACCCAAGACAATTCTCCATAAGGATTTTTTTTTCTTTGGCTCTAGTTGCAAGCCTCTATTGCTGGTCGGGATGTACAAGTAAAGCCATGAGTAAATGATATTTATTATAGAAGAATTTCTTATGTCATTCAAAATGTGGCCAATTCGTAAATTAATGGGGACCATTTGCATATAGTTTCTTTAATCTCACTCTCCACCACTAAATCCTGAAGCCCCAACTCCAATGCAAATTGCATTGCACTGCATAATCCTAGAGCTTGTACTTCAACCTAATCATTTCATGCTTCTATTCTTGCACACATAGCCCAAATACAATGACACCCACTATCACGATCTCAGAAACAGAGCCAAAACCCAAACCCAAAAATCACGATCTTGGCAACGGAGCGGCTTGGGTTTGTTGATCTTGGCACCAAAGGTCTATTTTCTGGGTTGGTTCATTAGACCAAAACTCCATACAATTTGGGCTTGGTCTCCAAAATTATGACCCTACAATTGGCGCCGTCTGTGGGGACCTAGTTCTAAGCGAGTTGAACGCTCAACCTACCAAGTGTCTCTAGTGGTGGTCAATTGTTTTCTAGGTTGGTCTGTCTTCGGTGGAATGTTTTTTGGATTGGTTCATTTGGGTTTTGGGTTTGAGGGAACTCGAGTCTTACAAACTCAAGTTTTACATGTAACTTGATTCTTTAAGACTTGAGTTGTTACGTTGAACTCATATCTAACAAACTCGAGATGCTAGTTTCCTAAATAATTTGAAAACGTTGCTAATTAACGAAATTGTTAACTAAATGGAGTTATTTTGCAAAAAAATCTCATTATTTCTACGAAAAAAATGAGCTAAATAGTATAATTTTTAGAAAAATTTTGTTAAATAGTACCTTACCAAACTTATTTATTTATGTAATATGTTTTT
Source organism: Quercus robur (assembly GCF_932294415.1). Lineage (NCBI taxonomy): Eukaryota > Viridiplantae > Streptophyta > Magnoliopsida > Fagales > Fagaceae > Quercus > Quercus robur. The sequence continues at coordinate 19,940,295 of NC_065545.1, read as the reverse complement.
TTTTTTTATAAACTTGAGTTTCAAAAAATATACTGTATAATTAAATAAGTTTGACCTGTTTTTTTTTTCCTAAATATTTCAAAAAATTATGCCGGTTTGAAAAAATAAAAATAGAAGCTCTCATTTCTACCCTTCTGGATGAACCCTTTCACAACTAAATAACATTTAAAGCAAAAGCTGCAAATTGCTCTTTTATAATCATTAATTTTCTGACCTGAAATTCTAGACTGCCCCATATATACGGTGTGTTATAAAGGCATACCTGGACAGCAATAAAAATTAAAAAAAACCAATATTGAAAATAAAATAAATTAGTACAAAACTACAAATGAGAAATTGACCCTATGGTTTGTCGCATACCCCATTAATACTCATTATCTCTATTGTCTCTTTTCCATCACATATCAAAAAAGTAACCAAAGCATCCATTCTCCTGCATTTCACCCACATACATCAACAAATCCAAACCATCCATTCCACGGGACCCACTTTCAATCACAGCATAACACAAACAAAACAAACAATCCAACTTACGAGTACAACATCTTGATTTTGATTCCCCAGAGCCCCAATAGTCCTAAGTCATAATTTTTAATTGATGTGACATAGTCAATTAATCATATATATACCTATGAAATCCATGAAGTATTTTAAAAAAAAAAATAATAATAATATCCTTTTAAATATACATCACTGTAAATTTTTTTTAAGACTTTTTTTCTTTTTTTTGTGTGTGTTAAAAAATATTTAGCATTCTCAAAAGAAATAACAGTATTTTAATCCTACATTGAAAAATGAGTGTGAGTTAAAGAGATTTAAAACCTGTACTGTGTATCTAAGAATTAGGTCATTTTAAATATACACCACTATAAGTTTTTTTAAAATTTTTCCCCTTCTCATTGAGTGTATTAAAAAATACTTAGTATACTTAGAAAAAGAAATAATAATAATAATAATAATAATAATGGCTATGAGAAGAAACCGGATCAGGTCATGGGTGGGTTGAAATGAAAATATGAAAAATAACAAAATATCTTTTATTTAAATTATTTTGTTATAATAATAATAATGAGATAAAGACGAGAGATAAATCAAAGGGATGAGAGTGAAAATGCCCATAGAAATATACCACTATTTTAGTTTGGAATGGTAATAAAATGTGTAATAAAAAAATAAATTCTAAATATAATATATACATATAAGTTTAAATTGAAAATATAAATAATTTAAAAAAAATATTTTCTCACTACAAACTTATATGGGTGGGATTAAATATATATTGTAATAATTGTTGATTAGCAAGAAAAATGTACGGTTCTTCGAAAATATATAATTTTGGGACTTCCGATGATTGTTCAATGGATACAAATTATGACCCAAATCTTGCAAATATTTTGATCCTAACAAATGATGGTGTTATAGCCTCAATTTGATTAATTCTTAACATATTAGTATTTGCAATTTGTGACAATCGTTCTTTATATTAAATATATATATATATATATATATATAGATGAGGTGGAAAAATCAATCTTAGCCAATTTAAGAAAAGTCTATTTAGGATAGAGTGAAATAGAATATGGATCAAATGGGATATTTTTAGTCTAATTTTTTACGGAATTTTGATAATTCAATAATTTTTACAATAAGTGACTTGCAAGACAAATAAATAATATCACTTATCTTAAACTAAAAAAAAAAATAAAATAAAAAATGTTGCAAGAAGAGAAGCAGTAAAAGACAATGCTACTCCCGCGCCGCACGTGACATTTCCCCCCAGCACCAACAAAAGTAGAAACAAAAGAACTAAAAAAAAAATAGACACACAGTCACACTCTTTGTCTTTGTTTATTTCTGAACCTATCTCGGGCTCGGTTTCTTCGGTACTGTAATCACCACACCACCGAACTCCGACGACAAAGATCTTGACGTTCATGATGATGAAGATGAACGCGGCGGCGAACGGCATCGTTTTCGAGGCGGAAGATACTCGCTTCGGTACGCCATGGTGGTTCGTCTACGCCGGAATTTCTTGCTTTCTGGTCCTCTTCGCAGGTATCATGTCGGGCCTCACTTTGGGTCTCATGTCATTGGGCCTCGTCGACCTCGAAATCCTCCAACGTAGTGGCACTGTTACCGAGAAAAAACAGGCTGGTCTGTCCCTATCTACAACCCCTTTCTAACCCAAAATTAAAAAAAAAAAAAAAAAAAAACACTTCCTTTGAGCTTCATATAAATTTTATATTTGTATTTATTGATTTGTTTATAGCATGGATTAAGATTCTTTAGAGTACTCAGCTTATGCCTATGTGAGAAATGAGTATAATTGAATATTGGCATCTGTATATTAAAATGGTGTTGGTTAGTATTTCAACTGTTTAAATAGATAGTATATGCTAAAATAGTGCTGGGTAAAATTTTTGTTTGGGGGATATGGTAAGGTGTCTAAAGCTCTTAGGATTTTAATATGATGGAGTTCTTAGAGTTATATCAGTACATTTTGAAATGAGTGATTTTTTTAATGTTATTGATGAATTAAACAAATGTTGATTATCACAATTTTGGTATTTGTTTAAATTATTAATAGGATTTTGCTAACGTGTGCCTGCACACGTTTAAGTCATCCATTTTTGAAAACATTTTTTCGGGAATTGAAAAAGCTGTTAATACTTTTTCAATAACCGATAAAATATTTCCAAATAACCCATTGTTAGTGCCAAAATTTTTGGATTGGTTATGGATTCTATAAGAACTTGTTAGGGTCTAATTAGGGTTGGCCGCCGGTATTATTTTCTTCATTCTATTCTATTCAAAGTCATAGTCTATATTGACGCTGGTGATGTTGGCAAATAGGATTTTGAGATGAATGGATGTTTAGACATTGTCATAAATTTAAAGGGTTATTCTATGACACCTTTTGGGAGTGGTACACAGTATGATCATAATTGTTAATCTCAAGTTTTAAAATTTAAAATTTTTATTTATGTTTGTGGAAGAATGGTGGAGATTAAAACACTTGAAAATATATTGTAGATTCAAATAACACAGAGGTGCCATAGAATTGTTCAAATTTAAATAGATACTGAAGTTGTGTTGGTCAATATTTGTTTAAATGATGATGACATGGATGGATGGATGGATAGGATAAAATATTAAGAACTTCAGATGATTGTTTTCCTGATAACATAGTATATATTTGGTTTTTTTGCTAATTTTTTTATATGGGGTTGCTGACATGTATGCAGCGGTTATTTTACCGGTGGTGCAAAAGCAGCACCAGTTGCTGGTTACTTTGCTGCTGGGTAATGCTTGTGCTATGGAGGTAATTTAAAAGTTCCTTGCTAGAGGTTAGATATATTTGGTGGGTGACAGAGTTTAACCAGTTATAAAAGTTAAAACTAGGAAGGAAATGTGTTTGGTTTGTAATAAATGTGGTACTTTGGTTGTTGGGTCATTGGTAAGAGTGTAAGTGGAGTGATAAAAAATGGAATTGAGTTACATTTAATGGATATCATCTACTTCTCCTATTCAAATCTTTGTAAAGGAAAAAAAAAAAAACCCAAAAATGGTAGTTGAATTAACTAAATGACAAACAAGTGTGGAATACAATTCAATAGGCTTTTGGTGTCAGTGAAAGTCGGAAAATTATTAAGTACCACAAGAGTACAGCTGATGAAGTACTCCAAACCAATAAATGCAAACCATGTAATATAAAAATGTACTTTTTTCACATTTTATGTCATGTTTTGTATTGGGTAACTTGTTTTTATTGGTGTGGAATACCACATCGGCTATACTCTAGGAGTACCTACTAATTACTTATCGAGATGGTTTCTCTAAATAAGATTCCAAAAGTTTCTTAATAGCTTGGGGAACTTTTTATATACACATGTTCATTCTGACGTGTGTAAGTATAATTTACCATGTTTGGAAATATTGGACTTGTCTAGGTTTGAACTCATATGTAATAACCATGAAGGTTTCGCATGTGATTGACTATTGTTGATGTTTTGCATGTAAAAATTGTTTAAATGGTTTGTGCCTTGTGCTTGGTTTTGATTTTGCAGGCCCTTCCTATATATCTGGATAAAATTTTTCATCCATTTGTTGCCGTTTTGCTGTCTGTAACTTTTGTTCTGGCTTTTGGAGAGGTAATGGTGTATTTCTAATTAATTGGTGATGCTTCAAGTTGCAAAAACTATAGCCTCAACTGGCAGTGGCTTATAACTTACCATATTGGGTCAGATTATTCCACAAGCCATATGCTCAAGATATGGACTCGCAGTTGGTGCAAACTTAGTGTGGCTTGTGCGTATTCTAATGATCATCTGTTATCCAATTGCTTACCCAATTGGAAAGGTAATGTTTTAGAGTGAACAGATGAATTTAATTTTCTCATGAGAAACTTCTACATCATATGACTATAGATCCCTAGGGAAAGCATCTTGGGATCATTGTAATCATAATAAAGATCACCATGGTTATTTTACATACTATAATTTGCTGCATAATTGTTTTTGGTGTCCTAAGACATTTAATTTTTTTGCATTAGGAAATATATGGCTGTTTTCAGGTTATAGAGTTACAGATTATAAAATGTTTCCTGATCTGGACAGCTTCTTCTTTAAAAAATAAAATATCACGATTAGGAGATGTTTCACTTCTAGATATTGCTATAGCAACCTTTTGAGTTGAATAATGAATTCATTGCCTGTTTTCTCAACAACTCAATCATGTTTGGTCATTTGTGAATAAGTTTGTAGTTGGTGGTTTTCAGGATGATGTTGAGATCCAAGCAAGTAGAAGTTTGCAGGTGGAATTATGCTTTATAGACCAAAAGGGGCTATTGTGAACTTGAACTTAATATGTTTTTTGCTGTGCCACATGAGTTTTTGGTGAGCCATTAGAAATGTGGGAACCATCAATGGTGATTCCTTGTCAAGTGGATGGAATCAAAGATAGCCCTCACGATTCTGCTTCTCTTCTTGCAACAGTCTGAGGTCATTTAACTTGAGAAGCTGTCAAAAAATAGGGCAGCTGCTCTGATGTATATGTATTTAGACATCATTAAGCAGTTAATGGATGGCATTTAGTGGAAATAAAGTCTGAGATAATCATCTAACTTCTTCAGTCAAAAAAAGTCTGAGATAATTATCGGTCTTGCCTAGAAGGATGCATATGTGGCAAAGAACTAAAACTGAAATATGATTTGGACTTGTTCATTTTAAAATTTTTATCAAATGTAAAAACATGAGCATATGAGAGTCCACAAGGAAGCTTAAATTAAGGGTTTCAGATGTTGATTGATATTTACAACATTGCATGCTTGTGGTTGGGCCAATTCAGGGGTAAGGCCACCAGACCATGCCATGTGAATGCTTTTTTTCTTTGCAGACACAAAAAGCATTCAGGTGTTATGGTCCCCCCTTTGCCTGGGAAGAGAGGAGGGGGGGGGGGGGGGTGTGGGAATGCATGGACACCTTTACTTGGTGGAATTGTTTTCATACTTTTCCAACTAGGTGGTGCTTGAGATTGGCTAGTTTCATAATTGACTTAAAACTTTTATTTCACCAAGTGCTCTGAATTTTTGAGCATATATTAAAGTTCTAAGTGGTTTCAGGTTCTGGATGCCGTACTTGGACATAATGATGCACTGTTTAGACGAGCTCAATTGAAAGCCCTTGTCTCTATCCATGGCCAAGAGGTAACCTGCTCATATTGGAAGTCTCTATTTTTTGGTATTAATATTCCTTATTGGACAAGAAGTGCTAAGATGATTCAACTAACATACAGGAAAACATGATATAACCAGCTCATAAGTTTGTATGTAAATTTTGTGAAGCAGTGCAGAAATTGCTACAACTAGGATTTTAATTCTCTTGGTTTTTGTCTTGACTTTCTGTTTCTTAATTTTAGGCTGGTAAGGGGGGTGAACTCACACATGATGAGACAACAATTATCAGTGGAGCACTGGATTTGACTGAAAAGGTAATTGTTGCTATAAAAATATATTTATTTATTAAAGATTTCAAATGTTTTCTCTACTTGTACTTGATATTTAGATGTAGCAAAAAATTCCAATAGCCATCTAATTTTTCTGAAGGTGAAATATTGTGGCCTCTCACTTGGACACCTACTTTGTACAAAGACAAAACGTCATATTATCAGTCATATGGTTTTCTTTTTTTGGTCAACACATAATCTTAGTTTTACCTGCTTAGTTGTTGGTATTTCTTCAAAATATATATATATATATATATATATATAATGCTCATTCTGCTCCAAAAAGGTTTTAGTTTGTCGACAAGCCACACTTCTATTATCATCCATATTGTTCTTTCTTGGTTAATGTGTAATCTTAGTTTTACCTGCTGAGTTATCGGTATTTCTTCAAAAAAATTCTGATGCTCCTGCTTCAGAAAAAAAAAAAATATATTTTGACTAAAATTCCAGGCGAGTTCCTGTTATCTAATTTGAGTTAATTTTAAAATCTTTATGTTTTTATTACTTTGCCTTTGTTTTATAAAATGATCATAATTCTGAAGTTCCTTTTGATACACAGACTGCAAAGGAGGCTATGACACCCATCGAATCAACATTTTCCTTGGATGTCAATTCGAAATTGGACTGGTCAGTTTGGCTTCAGCCTGACTTTCTCTAAACTTCCTGTTCATTTTGCTTGTGGTTATGGCAATGAGTTGGTGACAGAAGCTCTAACTTCCTTCTATTTTGCTTCTGGATGGGCATTTAATTGTTGGGAGCTATTGTTGCCCAAAGAGGAGTTGAGTGAGCTATTAATTAAGCATATCATAATGGTCAGCATGTATAACCATGTGTACCATATTTATATTGTCTAGAATTGGAGTAGGTTGTTTAGGCAATTAGGCAATGAGGACAAGATGTGAAACAATGATAATGGGAGCTACAGTTAAGGCATAAGAACCTTGTCCCCTAGTCTGGATGACATTTCCTGGATGCTTATTTTTGCCAATGCTGCTCTTTTAAACAGAATATAAAAGAAAAAGAGATGGGCTTCTAGTTCTAGGACCACTTTTCGGTGAACAAGATGAGCATAACTCTTCTGTTCTGTTCCTTATTATTCAGGGATATTTTTTGCCTTAAATTTTAAATATACACTTATAGATCAGAAATAGACTAATAAAAGATGTTTATCAACTTTTTTAAGCAGGGAAGCAATTGGAAAAATTCTTGCACGAGGTCATAGTCGTGTCCCTGTCTATTCTGGAAATCCCAAAAACGTTATTGGTCTCTTACTGGTAATGGCATGTCCTTCATCTTTTTTTCTCCTTTTATCTCCTTCCTTTTAAAATGTGAAAATTGGATTTCCTGTTATTGGTACTGAACTGATTTTTGAATTGGTTATTACATTTGGTAAATATTTGTGGGATTAAGGTGAAAAGTCTTCTCACAGTACGAGCAGAAACAGAAACTCCAGTCAGTACTGTTTCCATTCGGAGAATTCCTAGGTGTGGCCTTTTCTCCTCAGTATCTCTTATTTCCATTCCTCTCTGAGCAAAGTATGAATTCTCATGCATTGATGTCCCAGGGTTCCATCAGACATGCCTTTGTATGATATCCTCAATGAGTTTCAGAAAGGAAGCAGTCATATGGCAGCTGTTGTGAAGGTTAAAGGAAAGAGCAAGAACCCTCGGCCCCAAGGGGAGAAATTTGAGGAAGAAAAAGTAGCTAATGGGAATTCTCAAGTAACTGTCCCCTTCCTAACCAACCGTGATGATAAATCAGAAAGTGTTGTCGTTGACATTGAGAAACCTCCAAGGCCTATTACAAACAAGCAAAATGTTCATAAAAATGGTGCTGTCACAAGCAGCTTGCTATCTTTGTCTGAGGATATTGAAGATGGGGAAGTCATTGGTATCATCACCCTGGAGGATGTTTTTGAAGAGCTTCTGCAAGTAAGCCTCTATTTCCACCATTACTTATATCTGGAGTTCTCTGTTGATTTGCCTGACCTTTGGCTGAGTAGCAGCAATCCAGACTCACCAAAAATTGTACTTTTGAATGCTTGTACCAACCGATCCAATCTTCTAATTAAAATATAAATCCTCAAGTGGATTGGTCCAATTTGATTTTGTACACTTCAAAAGAAGTGCCCGTATTATTTCAATTTGCAAAGGAATTCTTTTTGGATACATTTTAAGTGGGAGAAGGATTCGACCCATGGATATCTATGTGGGAAAGACCAAGAAATGCCCTTTTGATCAAAAGGCTATTTGTTAAATTTGCTCATCATTTATCCATAACTTATGGAAATCTTTTTTTTTTTTCACCCTCCCCTTCCTAACTGCAGGAGGAAATTGTAGATGAGACAGATGTGTATGTTGATGTACATAAAAGGTATGATGTCATCTGATTTTGCTGGGTTTTAGTACTTGCAGTCAGTTATAATTCACTAAATGAATGTGAAATACGTGATGTCTTTTGCAGGATACGTGTGGCTGCTGCAGCAGCTGCAGCTGCTTCGTCTTTTACACGCCCTCAATCATATCGGAGGCTGACTGGTCAAAAGCCTGCAGTGAGTAAACCTCACTTATCTGTTAATTGTACATTTTTATGACTCTTGATTAAATCACTAGCATGGGAATATAAACTAGAACCTGAAAGTAGAGGTGAGATTTGGACATAAAAAAGTAGGGCAATGAATATCCTATTTGATGTGTTCTGTCTTCATGGAACACTTCTTATTTATAAATTTTTGGATAAGATTCATGGAGCACTTATTTTTAGCCATATCTTATGTGAATTATTCTATTTGATATCTATAGCCAAGCCCAAAATTTTGGGACTAAAGCTTGGTTGTAGTTGTTGTTTGGTAATGCAACTTCGTCTGTACATATTGGCTGCTAGCATGATTCTAAACTGCTTATGAGTACAAAGGCTTGGTTCATAACCTATGTTATATGTTTAGTGCAGTGAGTTAATCTGAAACTTAAATGATTTATCAGATTACATGCTGGATATTTTTCAGGGAGGTCAAAGTAAGCAAGGACAAGCCCTGAAGAAGTTTGGGGAGGATGATTCAAATCCAATGAAGTTTTCAGAGAGTCCAAAGGAACCTCTTCTGGGAAACAAGAGATAGTTTGAGAATTTTGCTTGCAACAAATGGCCTTCGAAGTTGGAGGTTATTGTTTCTGTATTACACCAACCAATGTAGTTTGCAAATATTTATAGATTTTAGGTTTGTTTTTTGGGGTGTGTGTTTCATGTGTGATATATGTCACATACTGAAAGTAGTTTTGTTTGTATGTGAAATTTTGGTCTAGATAAATTGGCAGGCTTTACAAGGTTACGGCAAAGGGCCGTTGTGGTAGGACAATCATCATGAAAAGAAAAAGGCTTGTTCCTTTCTACTATACTATTCAACTTATTTCCAGATGCTATCTAAATGAAACAGAACTTTTTGATTTTCTTAACATTGGGATGTAAAAGACTCTGGAAGTTTCTCTTTCAGAAATGCTACTAACCCGTGAGATAAACAAGCTTGACTTAGGACGTGCATCGTGACTCTCTCTCTTTCTCTTTCATGATGCATGAATAGCTTTAGTGGGTTGCTGTTTTCAAACATGTGGAAATTGAAATATGATATCTTGTGATCAAGGAATAATTATGTCATGCATTATGGGTCCATTGTTGTGAAAGAGATTATGCATATGTTGAACAAAAGACAAGTTATAATACTATTAATGAAAATGATTGATATTACGCCAGGCTGCTTCTTTTTTTCTTTTCCTTTTTTTTTTTCTTTTTTTTTTTTGATTTATACTCCGGGCTGTTTTGGTTGTTCACGGGAGCTGATGAATGTACATTTTTACTTGGAAAACACCTTGGAACTTGGAAGTTGAAACTCTTTTAGTCTTAAGCAATCCCAAGCCACTTAGATTAATGAAGGCTTAAATTAGGATGCCTGTTCTTGGAAAATCCTTTTAAGCTTTTAAGATATTAAAAAAGAAAAAAGAAGTGTTACGCTTACAACAATTTCACAACAAAACATAGATATTTAGTTGTTATTGGTTCAAATCTGAACCTACCACTGAGATTACTTTTTCGACCCAACAATAACAACCAGTAACAATCTGTCAAGTAGGATTTGTTGTGAAAATGTTGTGAACGTAACATTTTTTTATAAAAAAGGTCCATGTTTGAAAGGAGGGAGATGGGTGGATTTTTTTTGGGAAGGTGAGAGAGATAGGAGGTTAACAAAAAAGAGAAGAGAAGATGGAAAGGGTTGTGGAAAATTATACTAAATCTTCTTTAAAATTTGTTTAGAGAAGATCAAATTTTATATAGTATTGAATCGCTTTATTTGGAATTGTAAAACTTAAATTCAGTTTTTAAGGTGTATTATTTAAAATGTGGTACATAAATAGAGATGAATGCTATTATTTTCCCCTACCCCTAAAAGATACTTTATATTACTAATTGGTAATATTTGAGTTGTTGCAATTCAATTGATAACTAATATTATCAAGAGTTTTGTAACTCAACTAGTTGACAATTTGGCACCTCATAGTATTTCAATGACCTTTAAGGTTTAAATATCTCATTCTTGATGTAACTATCAAATTAAAAAAGAAAAAAGAAAAAAAGATAACTGATGTTAAATTTCTTGGTTAGATTAGTGTAAATTTGAATGCATATTATTTACTCTTTCTAAAAAGAAAAAGCAGAAAGGAAAGAAATTTTTTTTTAAAAAAAAATGTAGAGCATGTGTGCACCTGTCCTCAGCCCATGGATGTCCAATTCTTTCCATGCCAAGATACCTTTTTTTTTTTTTTGGTACTAAAAAAATGTATAAGGGGGATGGATAGTGACATCATTTTCGTAAAGTATATGAGGCACATCACTTCCCAAGTCTCAGCCATAAGTCTACTCTCAGTCATGGTGCCTAAATACCCATAAAGAGAATCCTAAGAAATTTGAGTCCTGTTAGGAGTAGGACCCGATTCTCACAAATCATTAAAGTGATAAGTTCTTAATGATAAGTTAGAACTTATCACTAACACATACCAACTAAAATAGTCTATATCAACGATCACGAAAAAATTGTTTAAAATTTTGTGAAACTGAAATCTCCATTTTTTTTTTTTTACCCAAGTATTTTGTTTTTTTTTTTTTTGTTTTTATATTATTACCCCAATAAATGTTGACTTGCATTTTTATCTTCTGTATATATTAAGAGAATTCAAAAAGTTAGTTATTATTGTCAAAAATACCCCTAAATTAATTAACCAACAACTTAAAAATTGGACTAAAATAGTAAATTGGAAAAGGGAAGTTAGTTATTACTTTTTTTACTGTAAAAAATACTCCTACCTAAAATTTAAAAATGAGGTTAAAATAAAAAATTGACAAAAATAATAAATTTCTACTTCTACGTTGAAATGTCTTCCTGATTCTAATAAACTCCTACTTTTACGTTGATTTAAATTTCTACTTCTACTCACTAACTCCCTACAAAATAGAATTACTCTTTTGTTAGTTTTAAAACTCCTTCAATCTACAAAACTCATCCCACGTATTCACTTTTTTTTAGTTCATCACGATGTATTTGTTTATTCTGTCCTCCTTTTTTTCAATATTTAAAAAAAAAAAAATCATTACACCCTTAAGAACGCGCGTGCTCAGAGGCTAGTATTTTTTAAGATAGAACACTTAGAGCATTCGCATTTCATATCTTCAAACTATTTTATTTTACCACTCAAAGAACATTCCCATCAGGTGTGCCAAATGCCAAATATTTGGCATTTGGCACACCAAACACTACTATTCAAGCTTCATGAGGTGTTCTATATGTTCTATAATTTTAGAACATGCTACAGTACCGTCTCAAATATAAGATGGTACAGACACAAATGCCATTTCAGAAAAATAGTTTTTTATTCAACATTTTCTCTCTCCTCTCAATATTTAATTCAACGTTTTCTCTCTCTTCTCACTGTTCTCACTCTTTCTGATCCATGTTCTCTCCCTCTTTCTTTTTCAGATCACCTCCCTCACCCTCAAAACAACGGTATGGCGACCTCACCGATCAAGTTGCCGATCACAAATCACCCTCCCTCACCGTCTCATCGTTCTATGTACGCTATCGTTCAACGGTACGACGGCCTCACCGATCAACGGTACGCCATCGTTCTACGTCTTTGTCTGGCATTCTCATCACCGATCTCGAGTTTGTGGGTTTGTGCTGGTGGATGTGGGTTTGTGCCGGTGGTGGGTTTGGGATGTGGGTTTGTTTGGTTTGGTAAATGTGGGTTTGTGCCGATCTCTCTGGTTGTGTTTTGTTTTTGTTTTTGTTTTTTGTTTTTTTTGAGGTGGCGTTGGTGGTTGTGAGTTTGTGTCGGTGGTGGCTGTCAGTGTTGTTGCAGCAGTGGTTGTTGGTGGCCATTGTTGCGACAGCGGGGGTTGTGTCATTGTTGTTGACAATGAGGACGAGGATGATATGGAGTAATTAATATATTATTTTAATGTATAGTAAATATTATTTTAATGTGTTGTAAATATTATTTTAATGTATAGAATTGAAGTATAGAACATCTGATAAATGGTATGTTGTAAAATGATGTGCTAAAATGATAAAGTAGGTATTTGGAGTGTCAAAATGACATTTTTTATGAGAGAACTGATGAGAATGCTCTAAAAAGTCACTTTATCAATTATACAATACCATTTTACAGTACATAGCATTTCAACTTTTATTTTACCATATTACACATTAAAATAATATAAAAATATTTCTCTCTTCTCTCTCTTATCTCTATTTCTCTCACTCTCTCAACCATCCCCCCACCACCACCATCGTCCAGCTTCTCAGTCCCACCACCCACCTCCATTGAGCAAAATCCAGCCAAAAAATCAAAATCCAAAATCTATAGCAAAATCAAAATCCAAAATCCAAATTCAAAATCCAAAATCAAAATCAAAATCAAAATCCAAAATCAAACCAGAAACCCACCACTGCCAGAAACCTGTGCTGCCGCACCACCTGACTTGCGCCTACATCAGTCACAAACCCACTCGCCGATCTCCACTTGACCCACGCCCACTCGCCGATCTCCACCGCTAGAAACCACAAAAAATACCCAGAAAAATACGTTAAAGATTGTCATGCCGATCTCGCGCCAAAATCTACCTAAATCGCGCCGGTCTTGCCACAAAAAAACCCCAAAAAACAGCGAGTTGAGAACGGTGATCACATTGATCCACCTAAAGATTATCATGCCAATCTCAGAACATGCTTTGGCCAATAGCGAGTTTGAGAGCGAGAGAGGGTAGATGAGAAAACGATGAAGAAAGAGAGAGTTGAGAAAGATAGAGAGCATCTCAACCTAGAGAAAGAGAAGACAGAGGGGAGAGAGAATAAAAGTGATTAAAAAAGAAATACAATAGTGCTACAGTGTCATCCTACATTTAGAATGGTACTGTAGCAACATTGTAAAATTTTTTACAATCATCATCATTTAGCAGTTCGGATGGAGCATCATTTTAAAGGGTGTATGATAAATCAAACTTACATTTCCCATTTGGCAGTCGCAATGGGAATGCACTTATACATTTACTAATCACATCCTGCAAGTTGTGATAATGACAAAAAGCGCAGAAGAAAAAGCCTCGAAATAAAGTAAGAAAAAGAAACGACTATGAAGCTTCCAAGTCGTCTCTCTCTGACCCCACCCATAAAGTACTATGATGTATGAACCCCCACCATGCAATTGCAATGCCCTTTCTTTTTTGTAAGAGTATGGAAACATCAACTTTCACACACAAATTTTTATCATGCTTTGGATTAAATCTATTTACACAATTTTAATCACAACTCACTTATATGACTAGTTGTAAGACGCGAAAAAAATGAGGGGTCTATAATTTCACTACTTACAAGCTGTCACATGGACAATTTATAACAAAATTATGGAAACAGTTATGAACCTTATGGTAATCGACTTACTCCCATGCTTATGTGTCAACTCATAATTAAATTTTAACACTTTTTTATGGGTCCATTACATATATTTGAAGATACGATACTGATATCCAATTGGGTAAGGCTTAAATCCAGTACATCCTCCACACTGGATCCATGCCTATCTAATTAAGAGCCGACACACAAGCTGGACATAAGAATTGAGGTGTGAGAAATGAGCAAATCTACTATCACTAAAAGTGACAAGTTATAAATAGTGAAAATAAAATAATAGGTTCATATAATTTTATGATTCCACCGCTCATAACTTGTCTATTTTGTGAGGAATAAGTGCATGACTAACATTATTACTCTAGAAAACCCCAATATATAGAGATTGCTTAGCTCCATAGGTCTCCTCGTTTACCTTTCCCCAAATCCCAATTCCCTCACGCTAAATAAATAGTAATCCCAACACTCCAAAATTCCAAATACCCTTTTCTTTTCAATTTCTGTGTGTGTGTGAGATATACGCAGTGGGAAAAACAAGGTCAGTGCTTCTCTTTCTCTCTCTCTCTCTCTGATTTACAACAGCAGAGAAGCATAGATGAATAAAGAAGAGAATTTGAGGAAACAAAAAGGTTTCAACTTTCAATCTTTTTTTCCTTTTCCTTCACTTCTAAAACCCTAAAATTCTTTGCTTTTCCTTTTTTTCTAGGCATCCAAACAGACCATTGTGTGTTTTTATTAAAAAAGATTTCTTTTTTATTGTTTCTGCTAACGTTTTCGCACCAAAATTAGTTATAAAAGAACTGAATTTTAAAATTATTATTTTTTCTGTAGTATGAAATTTAGTCGATTGTCTCTATAATCAGTAATTAAAGTGCAGAAAAAAGTAAAAAGATTGTAACTTTTTTGTTTTTGGTTTCAATTTATGTGCAGATAACAAGTTATTGGAGATGGGTTTCAAGTCAGTTTACAAATGCTTACAGGAGATATTTCCAAAGGTATTAAATTTCACTTTATTGAAGCATTGGGTATCTTAATTTAAGGTTCAACTGAGTTTGCTACTTGTTATTTATGTTTGTTGTTTGATAGTTTTATGCACTCTTTTTTTTGTGTTTTTATTAAAGTGTTTAATGTTTTTTTAATGAGAATTTATATGTTGGATTCATTTTGTAGTTTATTCAAGAACCATTGTCTATATATTGTTGAGAATTGTGAATTTTATGTGAATCAGAATTTTTTTTTCAAAGTTTTATTGTGAATCTTGGATCCATGATCTTATCCTCTACTTTGGTAAATTTATGGGAATAATATTGTGTTTTATTAGCTACTTTGTTTTTGTAATTAATGAAAATTAGTTTTGTAAAATGCTTGCCTTTAGAATTGGTGTTGAATTTTGTTATTTTTCTTTTAACTGACTTGAAGCTTAAAGTTTTAAGAATTAATATTTGAGTATGAAAACCTTTGCAATTGTTGTTCACGTAGTGTTTCTTATGATCAACACTTTACTCCCTACGGTTATTCTGAATATTTTCCTGTCTAATCCAATTCAACAACTTTTTTTATTTATTTTTAAAAAAATTTAAAGTCTGACTGAAGACATTTTATGGATCTCATTCTGCCTAGGTTGATTCTCGCTTGCTGAGGGCTGTAGCTATTGAAAATTCCAAGGATGCTGATCAAGCTGTGGATGTTGTTCTTAAGGAGATAATCCCTTATTTGTCCAGTCAGTTTGGTGGTCCTGTTAATCCTCATGAAGATTTTTTGACTAGTGTTAGTCCTCCTGAGGATAATGAAGGTATTCTCAATTTTTATTGAAAACCTTCTGCCACTGTAATTTATTGAATTCTGATTCCGTTAGTTGCTGCAATTGCTCTATTGTCCACAATTTTTAGTTCATCTTGTTTTACATCTGCCTTAGCTTGCAGCCACTTGTTTGTTAAAAACTTTTCTTTCCTTTTTTGTTTTTGCATGTATTAAAAGGGCTGCCATTACATTGGGTGAATTGATTTGAGTCGCTTGTTTATAATATATTATATGCTGAATGTGCAGTTGAATCTGAGGACCAGGTTGTCTTGTTGAGACAGCAGCAGCGGACAGTTGACAAAGCAGATGTGGGGCTGTCTTCAGAACTACGTTCAATTGCTAGTGATGATGCCAAGGTAACTGAGGATATAGGTGGGGCACTTCATGTGGACTCAACAACTTTGGTTGAAGTGCAGAATGATTCTATGGATTTAGATTTCTATGATGCAAATGATGGTAATGATCAATCATGTGGCCATACTGAGAATGAGGAAGTGATTTTAATTGGGATGACTCATGAAAACAGTGCCAAAGTGGGGTTGAATGAGATGGTCCATGTCACATCAAGTGCTTTGTTGGATGAAGGAAACAATGACCAGAAACACTGTTGTGAAAATACTGAAAGTGATGAACTGATTACTTGGGGAGCTTGGAAAGAAAATCATATCAAAGTTGGGTCAGAGCAGACCCACCCTGGCATGACAACTGCTTTGATAAATGAAAAAGATGGTGTCAGAGGTCTTGACGTTCCTGTGGCTGATGACTTGGATGTGGTTATTTGTCTAAAAAGTGATGAAGAAGAATCATGTTTAGATAGCACTAAGGTGAGGATGCCTATGGCTCAGCTCTTTACTTCATCTGTTGAAGAAAAGTCATCAGTTTCTTCAGTATGTGTTAAGGCAAAAATTGGTTCTGAACCTTCTGTTACTGAGTGCCATGCACAAGTGTCCAGTGGTTCTGCTGATGTTACTTCCAAGCAAGACTATTTTGTTGGTGACATGAGTGATATTGAGGATGAGCCTACAACTGGCACTGTTGTTACCCGATCTGGCCAAGTATGTAATCTTGATCTTCTTGAAGAGATCATTGAAGATGCCAAAAATAACAAGGTACTACCATTAGATTTACTAATTCTAAGCTTTTGAAGTTTAAACAAGGATCAACGCCTTTGAATTAACTGGAATTTCAGCTGTATTGTTTGTCAATAGCATCTTGTTGTATCTAATTCTTGTTAAAATTGATTCACTAAATGGTAGCTTATTAATGATGCTTCCTAATACTTTTTTCATGCTCAGTGCGTGTTTTTCATGTGAAGCTTTCCTCTTAGCACTTGTATTGATTAATCTGTTTTTCATATATGATGTTTGCTCTTTTCAGTTTTGTGATATCATTCATAGCCTCGTTGCCTTTGTGCATAAGTAGTTGGAGAGTCCTGTGAATTTTCTTTCTCCCAATTGGGCAGATGATCATTGTGCCCTGCATATGTTTATGTTCCAATCAGTCTTTTTGTCTAGTTGAATTCAAATTCTTTGAGATGGTGAAGATACTTAATGTTGCAGCACCTTGCCTTTTGGTATGTGTATGCAAACCTTAACTGGTGCAAATTGTAAACTGGATTATGGCTTAGTTAGAGATACAGACACAGGTTAGATGATAAAGCAAATAAAAGAATGAAAGGAAGACGACATGAATATATATATCTAGGTAGAGTTTCTCCTGTATGTCTTCAACTTCAGGGGGGTATTTTTTAGTTGTTGGATAAAATTTTGTACAATTGTTTTATTCACTTTGATGATTTCTCCACAACAAAATGAGAGAACACTATTTTTTTTCTCCATTTGATAGGTCTGGTTTTTTTTTTTTTTGGGGGGGGGGGGGGGTGGGGGGTAAATTTAGGAGAAATGGTATGGCAATATGAAATCAGAATGATGAATATGGAATTATGCATAATGATTGATGACTTGTGTCTGCTTTTGACAAAGTTAACGCTTCTTGTTTGTGATCGTTCATAATGTTTAAAACAGTCACGGCTTTGGGTTTAATTTAGGAGAAATGGTATTGCAATAGGAAATCAGAATGATGAATATGGAATTATGCATAATGTGACTGATGACTTGCATCTGCTTTTGACAAAGTTAATGCTTCTTGTTTGTGATCTTTCATCATGTTTAAAAAAGTCACAGTTTTGGGTGGTTTTATGCTTGACATAGGCTCATTGCATTCCATAATTAGCTCTATTAACCGTATGCAGATTTTTTTTATTAAGATTTAAATTTTCTTGCCTTTTGCCCCCTTGTATGTTTGAAGGTTACTAATGACTTATCAATGGTGCAGAAAACCTTGTTTTCAGCTATGGAGAGAGTTATCAACATGATGAGAGAAGTGGAACTTCAGGAGAAAGCTGCCGAAGAAGCCAAACAGGAAGCTTCTAGAGGTGGACTGAATATTCTGGTCGAGGTGGAGGATCTGAAACAGACGTTGGTGCATGCAAAGGAAGCAAATAACATGGTTGTAAAATACCCAATGAATATTCTATTTAGATCCACTAAATTTTGTTTTATTTACAAATCAGTTTTTTAGTTAATAAGGATAAGAGCTGAGCCCTATGTCTTAACCTCTGTAGCATGCGGGAGAAGTGTATGGAGAGAAGTCGATTTTAGCGACTGAAGTGAGGGAACTTCAATCTCGCGTACTCAGCTTGGCTGATGAAAGGGACAAATCCCTTGCAATTCTCAATGAGGTATTTAACATTTTGTTACATCTAAGCTGGAGGCTTTTGCAATGCGCGCTTTAAACTACAAATATTCTGCAGTCAACAACTTATTTTGCAATTAATTTTCCTACTAATTTGTTAGGCTTTCATTTGGATGGTGGGGAACATTGTACGTTTATCTCGAATAAGGGCGTCAATTGTAGGATTTCAAAGTTTATGGTGTACATTGTAAATGGTTCCATGGTACCGTTTACACTTTACAGTAGTTTGTTGTAACTTGTAATAAACCTATAACTAAATACAGTGGCTTTCATATTAATCCACTTTGCTAGAGGTTTCTTCTTAAAATCAGCAACGGCCAAGAAATGCAAGAAAATGTTATTTTGGTTTGCACCCTTAACTTAAACTCTGTGTAATTGGATTTTGGTTTGAGCTCTTTAGACAAAGGTTCCTAATAAAAAAAATGTATAGATGCTGTCAACAACATTATTCTTTGATGATGATAGTTATATGTCAAATTATATGAAGTTGCAAAAAGGGTGTAATCAATATTTGAATATTTTTTAATTTGGATTCATTATTACCCCCTTCAGATGCACCAAAGCCTAGAAGCACGATTATCTATCGCAGAAGAGATGAGGAAAGCAGCTGAGCAGGAAAGGCTAGATAAAGAAAAATCTGCACGAAAAGCTCTTGCCGAACAAAATGCTATAATGGAGAAGGTGCTTCAGGAGTCAAAGATACTAAAAGAGGAGGCAGAGGAGAATTCCAAGGTAGCAATCGATTTGACTCACCATGGACCTCTTCAATGAAAAAGAAATGACTACAATTTTTGACCTAATCAAATTTGTGCTTATTGCAGTTGCGGGAGTTTCTAATAGACCGTGGTCACATTGTTGATATGTTGCAGTAAGTTTCTTTGTTTCTTTTAAATGAAGTTTTGATTGGTACTTCACTGTTAAGACAAACAATAGAGGTCCTCCATTGTCTTTTAAAGTGATTGATGTGCTAAGCTTTTGAAACATTAATACCCTCTCCCTCCTCCAAACTCCCAATGCTGCATGTGTGCGTGCACACAAACACACAACACAACTGTTATAGTTAAGCATTCATGGGAGTTTTTAGAAAAAAATTCGGTTTGAGGTTGGGGTGGGGGATAGAGTGAAGCTTTGGACAAATCAATGGTATGGGGATTCTCCACTTCAATTGACATTTCCGGTTGTGTATGGGATTGCCTCCAATAAAGGGGCATCAGGGGCCTCTTCTTTTGAACGGTTGGGGATAGAGGAACGGAGAAGCTGGGATGTTCGTTTCATTCGGAGACCAAATGATTGGGAAATGGGTGGTGTGGATGCATTTCTTCGTACTTTGGGCTCTAATTTACTTCCAACTGAGAATGGAGATCGTATGCGATGGAAGTTGTCGAAGAATGGGGATTTTGATATCCGATCGTTTTATAATAAGTTAAGAGGACCCTTGCCCATTATATTTCCTTAGAAAGGTGTTTGGAAGGTTAAGGCCTCTCGGCATGTTTTTTCTTTGTGTGGACTGTTGTTTGTGATAAAATCCTTACAGGTGACAATTTGAGGGGTAGATGGATGGACTTTGTTGACTGGTGTATTATGTGTTGTTGTAATGGGGAGACGATGGATCATTTGCTATTGCGTTGTGGTAAGGCTTACCGGTTGTGGAGTTTGGTGTTTAGTTCTTTTGGGATTTCTTGGGTCTTGCCAAGATCAGTTGCGGATACTCTCTTTCATTGGTGGAATTGTCCTGGAAAGCATTCGTCTAGCATTTGGAATTTAGCTCACGTGGTGTCTGTGGAGGGAGTGAAATTGGAGGACTTTTGAGGACATGGAAAGTTCCGATGATCAGTTATTGGCTACTTTCAGTGGCTCTCTTTTTGATTGGTCTAGGACTTGGGGACTCACCACTAGTGATTCTCTCCCTATGTTCATTAGCTCCCTTCTTTGTAATTAGTATTTTTTCTTTCTGTTTTTTTATCATCTTTTTCTGTACTTTTTATCTCTGCCTTATGATTTTAGCATGAGGTAGTTTCTTTGAATATACATCTTTTTACTTATCAAAATTAAAAAAAAAAAAAAAAAAAGTCAAAACAAATAGAAACTTTATAAGTTGTCCAAATTTACTACTGTATAACATGACTGACACCACCACTACAACTATTTGCACATTCTATATGCCACTTAGTTCTTGGCAAAGTTTGGTCAAAGAAATTAAATCAACATTCTTTAAAAATAAATTTAGTATTTTAAATTTGGTATCTGCTTAGGTGAACCCTACATAAAAAATAAAAAAGGTAGAAGTTATTTTGTAGTTTATTTTTCCAGGTTCTGTTCCGTTGCTACATGTATACATATGTATGTATGTCATTGTTTTTGTTGACCTTGGAAGGATTCAGGTAATGAAGTGTTGTCATTTTATCATTGTGCAGAGGAGAAATTTCTGTTATTTGTCAGGATGTGAGTCTACTGAAAGAGAAGTTTGACGACCGTGTTCCATTAAGCAAATCTGTTTCCTCAAGCCAGACTAGTTGCATCTTAGCTGCTTCTGGCACATCTGTGAAAAGCATTGTATCTGGTCTGGTTCCTGAGGGCACTTTAGCTTCTTCAGGCTCATCTGTGAAAAGCATGGAATCTGATATGGTTTCTGAGCACAGTTTAGCTTCTTCAGGTTCATCCCTTAAAAGCGAGGCACCTGTTTTGGTTACTGAGCAAGGGAAGTCATCTGAGACGCCAAAGAGGACAAGCCCAACACCCTCTGTTGACAGCCTATCACCAAAAAGTAGACCTGAAGTGGAAGGAACCAAAGCTGATCACCAAGCACTTTTGGATGATGGGTGGGATTTTTTTGACAAAGATGCAGAATTCGACATCTGAGGTGCATATATTGTGAATATGGCAGAATAAAATTCATAGGAGTCCTTTTTATGAGTTGTAGTGATCAGCTGTCTACCTTTATTTCATTTCATTTGCTAGTTAGGATTTTAATATTAGCACCGCTGGTTCTATACATTATGATATATGGTAAACTGGATGCTGATTACTATCTCCAGATTCTATTTTGTACAGTGCATATCTTGAACAATAATTGGAGAATTCTATGCAGAATCTGTATGCAAGGTTTTTTTTTAATAATATGAGCCATACGTGTATGTTAAGATCTTTAGAATTTTATTGACTCTAGGAATTGATTGGAAACTATGCATACACAGTAAGGTTGTTTTGGTAGTAAGGGGGGACTGATAGCTAATGGTCCAGCAAAAAATCTAAAAAAAATCTAAGCGTGTTATGATATTTAGATTTTTCATGACCCATGTCTTGGCTTTTAAGCTTTCCCAAATTTCTGTACGTGTAACTCTTAGCATGTTTTGTCTCATTTGGACTAGCATTTTCTAATGTTGCTTCCATAGATTCCTGATCTCTGCGAAGTGAAAATTACGTTTGATTGTATATTTTTAGGAAAATGGGTTTCTCAGGCCTGTTTAATCCAGATGGGATTTATTAGACAAAGAAATTCATTTGCAGGACCAAGTTTGATGCCGATACCCTCTCTACCTAATCATTTATTAATCTTTGAGTGAGGCATAGGGTGGGAGTTTCTTGCTTATCAGCTTTGTCCCTGCTTAAAACCTGATTTGGCCAAGTTGATAAGATGATTCATTCCAACTAAACAAATTGCTGAGTCCCAAAAGAGAGAGGAGATATTTTATATATCCGGTGTGAGTTAAGTTACATATACCTGTTATCTAAGGTAAATATCTATAGATTCTAAAAAAAAAAAAAGGTAAATATCTACATAAAAAAGAGGCCAAATTTTTTTTTTTTTTCTTGCATGAGTCAAAGGCTTTACTTATGACATTAAAAATTAGTCAAACTTGGATAGGAACCTTGTAATAATAATTATCTCATATATCAAATATATACCTCGTCTGTTACATAGTATGTGGGCTTTATTGTTGTGTGAGACTCATACACTGTAAAACAAAGGATGTGTATATTCTATGCACATACATTCTTTGAACCATGATAAACTGAACCATGACGTTTATCGTGGCAATTGGTGCTACGGCTTCTTAGAAGTAAAACTTTGATTTGACCTATTTAAGGCAACAACAGAGTTGAATGCATATTTGGCTGTTATGTCATACATCCATTGATGGTTAAGAGGTAGCTGGAGTCTGCAGAGGTAATTGCTCCAAGGATGAGATGTGTCACCACTCACCAGATTAAGTTTCATCTTTAGAGAGTGAAGGGCCCAGCAAGTTGAAAAACAGTAGCTATGAGAGATACATATACACACTAGCAAAACATAACTTAAACATGTAGCTAATTCAGCTTTCTTCCTATGGTACTTGTCTTTTATACATCCACTGGACATTCCCAGTTTGATCTGATTTTTGTCTCTTATAACCAAAAATACATCAAATCCTGCTTTACTCAATGCTAATTAAACTCCCACAAGGCCACAGCTCCCAGGTATACGAGCTTCCACCTAGTCAGTTAGGCAAAGACTAATTGAAGGCCAAGCTTCAAATGGAGCTCTAACTGCTCTCCAAGAGCTTAGTCATGCCAACATAGGAGAATCACTGTACATCTCCATATGAGATAGAGCCGTGCCCGCCGCTCTCTAACTTGCTTTGAGCATCGTTGCCATGATCGAACCTTCAAACTCCTTGTTGATGAGAATGTGTTAGCTGCCATGTCTGCCTATGCTGAAATGGAAGAAGTAAACAAATTTGGTGCTGTAACTAGGAACTTTGGTTGGTATTGAAGTTGTTTTGTGGTCCTGAGGGGGTCTTGGGCATTTAGGCCTTATATAGAGGGAGAGGGAGTGGGAGATATGAAATAATCAATATGTGGTGGGTGACAAATGTTGGCCTCTGGTTGGGCTAATAGGAAAGGTCCCATTGTCCAAATAAGAAGACAAGCAGACCTATTATCTTGTCTCCTTGCCAAACCCGCATGATAATGATCTCTCATCAACTTCTGCTCAAAGAGGGTCACCCTTGTCTCGCATGGATGCATGCGCATTAAATACAAATACTAAGTTTGTTTTTGTAATTAATTTTTTTTTTTTCAAATGAGAAAAATACCCCTGATCATCTTTTTCATACATATTGTTATAAATTTTATATTTGTGAAGACACAAAAACTATATGATTTCTTTAATGCATGCACCTGTTTGTTCCTTCACTTGATTTGATTGTAATCTCTACATAAACCCAGCTTATCCATTAATCAAACTGGAAACTGAAAACTACTAGACAAATTGCAACTGTTTGTTTCAACAACATTCCTTTTATTTATTTATTTATTTTTATCTTCTATATTTTGTTTTAAAATGACCATGAGCTTATTTACAGACTTGAAATCGTGATGTAATACCAAGATCAAATGATAGATGGATGATTAATTTACATCGATTGCCAAAAAGGGTACTTTCATATTCTAATTATTAATATTTTGTTTTTATTAGAAATTAATAATAGTTAACATGAGGTCATAGCAACATTTTAATATGATGAAAATATAGATGTCAAAGTGGATAGACAATAGTAATTAATAAGTTTATCACAAAGACACACTACCTTACGTGTTTCATTGATTAGAGACTATTATCAGCATGATCAACACGATAGGTAAGAAGGGTCAACCAAGCCAAAGGATCATTTCATCATTAAAAGTTGAAAGGCAAACTGAACAATTCACAAATCCATTTGTCTAATCTAATCTAGTCAATAACCCCAACCTGGATGTTAAATTATATTAGCTGGCTCAATAGATGTTGATTATTGGGAATGAGAGGTGGGGATGAAGGATTAAAGCTTTCTACCAATAATCTGTAGTGTAGTGTAGTGTGTGTTTGAGAGAGAGAGAGAGCGAGAGAGGGTTGACTTCAACTTTCACATTATATAACTTAGAACTTTTTTTTTTTTTTTTCAATGTTAAATCATTCCATAATTTTTTATTAGATGTATTTTTTTTTTGCTTGACAAATTCACTATTGACTAATATTTCTAACATCATTCATGCTTGCAAAATTTCAAAATATTAAAAGATTGATAACTACATAATTTTAAAAAATGTTTAAACCTCAAGTTATTTTGTATTTTAAAATTACACATCAAGGATTAATTTATACATCAAACTAGTAAATAATATTGATTAATATGAAATTTAGTATGTGTTAAGAATAATGAAAACGTGTAATCCAACAATAATATTTTCAATATATTTATATAATAAAAAATTATTAAGTGATGTAAAATTAACAAAGAATTACACTAGATGTAACTTGATTCTCTCTCTCTCTCCCCCCTCTCTATATATATAAAACCAGGAGAATGCATAATCTAACTATGAAAATTTGAAATTATTAATAAAAAAAGTTAGTATCAAGTAGTAAAACTTTGGCAAAAGTAAAACCAAACATATAATTATTAATTTATAAAGGAACCATTTATTCCATTTGCAAATTTGTATAAGATTTCTTTTTTGTAAAAATGGTGTTTGGCATTAGTACTTGTGTGTCATATATAGCAAGATCTTCATGATAGAAATTTAGTTCAAAGAATTTGCACCATATGCAACACCATTTTTGGCACTGAACACATCTTCATGCTCTTGTACCCATTCTCATCCAGTCACCAAAATGTCTAAATCCAATGTTCTTACTAGCTAGACATTGATTCTTTCACAGTTATAGATTGATATTGATTTGCACTTCGTCATTATCTCTATGTCTAACCCAGTGGTAATATCATCATCATCATCATTCATTTTCTATTACGACATGGTCATGGTCAGTCACAGTTGTACCCTCACAAAACTCCATGATCACGTGCACCATGTCGAGCTAAGCTAAAACCAAAATATAGTCCTAGTCAATCCAACATGCCGGCCACTTATCATTGCTGGCAGTGACAAACCAGTTCAAAGTCATTTCCATGCAACACATCTTTTTGAAAATTGAATCCCTACTGTCACAACTTTAGGTCAACACAAATGTTGAGCCCTCACCTTCAACATTTACTTTACTAGGGCTACGTATGTGACACCAAAGGTAGACACATTGGGCCAAGTTAGAGCAACCCTATTCAAATTTAGAGAATTTGGATAGCAACAAGTCTGATCCAAGTCACTGTCCATGGACCCCAATGAATAAAGATTCTCTCTATCTGGGCCTGGCCCTCATGCAAAACTATGTCCCATTCATAAGGACTACCTTAAAGAGTGGTTCAAGCTTTATCTATGTTGAGAAAATTTTGAAGGGATAAGGTTTGTGTGGTGTGCTAAAATGTGATAATATGTAGCTGATATAATAATCTGTATTTGGAATTGGATGGACCAGATGAGTGTTGATCTTATGATATGGTTTGATGATTAGGAAATTAAATGCGCACGTGAAATAAAAAAGTTAAAGAGAGAAGGGAGGAGAGGTGGTTGACAACATTATGTGTAGGTGTAGCTACAAATTGGTGTGAGAAGTGAATGTTGTGGACCTTGTGGTTATGCCACTTTAAATGCACTTTGTTAGTTGAAGCAGTAAAAGTTCAAGCTGTATTGGGAATTTTAGAGGCAGATATCAGATTGGGATGAAAGATTGATCTAGTTTGTCATGGTTGTTGTTTACTTGTTAGAATAGGTCTTGCTGCAAGCCAAAAAGTAAAGAATTCCATACATAACAGGGTTCATTGTAGTTCATGGCTTATCACTTTTTCTATATTTTTGAAGTATGCTAGTCAATAGGAATTTCAATGTTTTGAATTTTAAGTCTGCAGTTTCTACTGTTTCAAGTTTCAACTGCTTATGTATTTGTACCATGAATGAAATAATCTTCTCTTTTTTTTTTTTTTTTTTTTTTTTTTTTTTTTTTTTAAATAATTAAAATAAAAAAAAATTAAAAAAAAAAACCTGCCGGGAGAAGATCCTTGGGTAACACACAAGTTTTTAGGCCAAGAAAAAAGGGGGAAAAAATGCAAATGAGAAATTTCAAGAAGATAAGAAATTATAGAGAAGCACTATTGTCCACAACATTTTCATAACACTTTTATAACAAATCATAGGTGATAAGTTGTTATTGGTGCTAATTTGAATCCACAACTTAAATTACTTTTTTGTTCACCGTAATAACTAATAACAACTTGTCACTTAAGATTTTCTGTGAAAGTGTTGTGGACATAAACATTTCTCTTATAAATTATAAGATAGAGGCAAATCTATAACTCATATTTTCCAGGTGATTGAATCTAGTGGGATTGCTATCCAGTAATTTCTGACAGTTTATTTGCTAAGGATGAGGGGAAAAAAAGGGATAAAAATTAGTTTTGTACTTTTGTTGCTTATTTGGTTAGAACATTGACAATAAGAACTAAAAAAATATATCTTTTAGCAACTCAAAATACTATTTTATCTATTTTAACACCACACTTTAGAGCATTCACATCAGCTCGTTTAAAAAATTCCGTCTATTTTATACCAAAAATCTACTTTTTCTATTTTACACTATCACTTTTACAAAACACCCACATCAGTTCATCTATTCTATTACCCCTCTTATTTAAATAATCAATTTTCTTAATTATTTTATTATTTCTCTCACCTCACTCGTTTTTATATGCGCTCTCTCTCCCTCTCTATCATATTTTCTGATTTCTCTCTCTCTCTCTTCTATCTCTCCATACCCGGTCTCTCCCTCTCGGTCTATCTCTCTGTCTCATCTCTCTCCCTCTCGGTCACAAACCAATCCACATCATCACAGCTTCGATCACTGATCCACAGCTCCGATCACAAGCATCGATCCACAGCTTTGATCACAAGCATCGATCCACAGCTCCGATCATCGATCCATAGCTCCGATCACAAGCATCGATCCACAGTAGCACCGATCCACAGCTGCATCGATCCATAGCTCCGAGCTCCGATCAAGACCCATACCCACGAGCTTCGACCAAGCAAGACCCACGAGCTTCGACCAAGCGAGACCCACGAGCTCCGATCGTTTCGATAAGCATCGATCTGTCTCTTTTTTGTTTTTCCGTTTGGGTTTGTTTGTTTTTCCGTTTGGGTTTTTTTTTTTTTTTAGCAAGTATATCTCTGTGTTGGTTTTTAAGCACCAATCTGTCTCTTTTTTGTTTTTCCGTTTGGGTTTGTTTGTTTTTCCATTTGGGTTTTTTTTTTTTTTTTTTTAGCAAGTATATCTTTGTGTTGGTTTTTCTGTGAGGATGTGTTTGTGTGCATCTGAGGAAAAGAATTTTTTTTTTTAGCAAGTATATTTCTGTGTTGATTTTTTTTGTGAGGATGTGTTTGTGTGCATCTGAGGAAAAGAAGATGAGGAGTTGAGGTCATTGTGCACGGAGAAGAGAGAGAAAAATTGGTGCGAACGGAAATTAATAAAAAACTAAATACACATGCTACAGTGCCTATGTAAATTTACACGGGTACTGTAACTCGTTGAAAATTTTAGATAATTATGCATGATTTTAGATGGACTGATGTAGTGTGTTTTTTGCTTCAAAATGTGTAAAAATGGTCAAAATGTGTATTTTACACATTTATACACAATTATCTAAGAGCTGATGTGAATGCTCTAATACTCTCAATATCAAAGGTCTTATTTTACGTTCAACACATTAAAATAATATAAATAACACAATAAAATAATATATCCAATAGAATAAATAACAATCTCATCCATCGACACATTAAAATACTATTTTTTTAACACCACACATAGAAAATTATTTTTTGTTTTAAATTTTAAGCTACAGTGAGCTACTATAGATAGCCCACTATAGATAACGGTAGCGGTAACTGATAGTCAATTATTTTGAGTTTAGCTTTTTTGCTGTACAAGGCATTTTGAGAGTATTGGTTGCTAAATTGACTTTTTAGTCCATTTAGCAAGGGAATGCTCCAAAAACTAAAAAGTGGAGATAAATGGCAAAAGACTAGAAACCAAAGTAAAAACTGCCAGCCAAATGGACAGGCGAAAAGTTGCAAATCAGCCTGTTGTCAATTTTTAATTATTAATGAAAACTTTTATTTTAACTTCGATTTTTTTTTCCCATGGGCCACTCAATAGCGTTCCCAAAGTCTTCTCATGATAAGGACCTTGGTTCATATACTTGCACACTCACTAATTTTTTTTAATTTATTTTATTTTTAAAGAAAAACAACTCCTTTTTTTTTTTTTTTTTTTTTTTTTTTTTTTATGGAAAGAAAGACAAAATATTGTAAATGCATGCATTCCAACATCAAGAAGTAATTGACCCAATTACCTAACCCTATGTTTCAACAATTCGACTAGGAATATATTTTTTTTTTTGGAGACTTATAACTTATTTAGGTAATATTGATCAGTAGAAATAACTTTTTTTCACTACTTATTGAGGTGACATTGAGAAGTTGTAATTGGTGGCTATAAGTCACCAGTTTCACAATCCTATCACAAAGACCATTTTAATTACCTACTAATCACAACTTATCACCTTAACCTGTTGTGAAAAAATTTAAAATTTAAGTTCATAAAAGCAGCCAGTCTCTCCCTCCGATCAGGCCCCTGCGATCAGGTATTAATCCAATACCGGCCCTTATTAAAAGGAAGGGAAAGACTTAAAGTCTTAGATTCAATACAGTATCAGCCAAAAAATTAAAGGTGCAGGCTGTTAATTGAAACATTCTTGTGACACTTTGACATACAAATCATGTGATTAAGGTGGAGGTGAGCTTTGCGTGCAAGCTCTTAACAAAACCCTCTAAAAATGGATGTATATACTTCTCAACGTTTTTTCAACCGCACATAGTGATTCACTCATTTGAACAACTAAATCTTTAACAATACATCCCATCAATACATAAGCACAGAAACTGGCAATTACAACAAAGGAAGTGAAATTCCTATATGGGAAATACAGATATATAAGACTCAGGAATACCTAAAACATAATTACCATAAAAAATTTCTGGCACCAATAGTAGTAGCTTTGAATAAATTTATTCTTACTAGCAGAACTGAGTACTAGTCTCATGCAATTCCCAATGCTTTCTTGATGTCACCCTGCGTCAAACATACAAATGAAAGGGGGGAGGAATGAGAATACTAGAAAGCAAGCTAACAATGCTCTCTTGGAGAGAGCAAGAAATGATACCTCAATGGACAAAGGAGAAATGGATGAGCCATAGCGTTGAATGACACGGCCTTCCCCATCCAATAAGAACTTGGTGAAATTCCACTTTATCCTAGACCCCGCGAATCCAGTTTTACTTGATTTGAGGAACTTGTAGACAGGCGCGGTATCCGATCCATTGCAACGTATCTAGATATAAAGGGAAGCAGAGATCTATTAGGTAGATTGCCGATTGTGAAATAGTCAATCTTAAAAAGTTCTGACTTACTTGGCAAACGATATTTATGGATGAAAAGCCAACAAACATAATAGTGCAATTATTTAAATGGGAAATAAGCAACAGTATACATGAAAGGTAAAATTATGTAGCTCTGATGTAATGTCAACTTCTATTCTGTTTCCCGTCACTTCCAACCTCAGTTAGAGCCAGATTATCAACTCCCAAGAAAACTTGACATTGTCGTCCATACCCAAGAGTCCCAAAATTACCTCCAATGCTTCATTTAAAATTGGAACCCAAAATAATCCAATATTTTTCAAAATTCTAGACAATTCTTAACATAGAATATGAACTGATCTTTATTTTTTAACTTCCCAAATGGTTCTCTGAATTAACCATAACATGAACTTATATTCTTAGAATGAAGTTTTTTTCTCATTCTCACATCTATATTTGAATTGACCAGTATCAATCATGCCCCTCAAGATACTTTGAGATATGATGTGCTTCTTCAAAAAACAGAAACCGCAGAACATTCCAACTGCTGGGGGAATGATGAGGCAGCAAGGGATCTAGCAACCACTTCCCTCTCCATTTCATTCTAATTAGTTAAACTCATCCTCTTTTAAGAAATTCCAGAGAGTAAAGCTAACAACTTGATCTATTCACATGGACTAAAAGATTCATGGTTCTTGCAGCATCTTGCAGAGAAAAGCACAAGTTCCCATTACAGGTTTTTAATTTGCAAGTTCCAAAAATTGCTTTCTGACAGAGAACATAACATGACACCAAAAGGCAATAATTATACTTCAATTTGCAATCCATGCAAAAGAACTCCAAATATTACAAGATCCTAAACAGTGACTGTGAGTGTGTGTGCGCACATGCCATGCATGTGTAATACTGATGTCTTATATGGAATTCAGAAAATCCCATTATAACGAAGAAGAAAAAAAAAATCAGATTACCTTTTGAAATATTGGATATTCAGCTTTGTATCGCGTGCAGGCAAATTCTTGTACCTCCTGGCTTGTAGCAGGCTCTTGGTGCAAAAATTGATTACATGGAAATGCCAAGATTTCTAGACCTGAAATCACCCAAAAACATGTGGTCAACTGTAACACTCATGGATAAAATTAAAATTATTGACTTGTGCCTTAACTGATAATTACAAAGCTAAATCACTACTGAATATATTAAACAACCCATATCAAAAACTATTTATGAGATTGTCATCACACTGTAATTTCCCCTCAACAATGACCAAAAAAAAAGCAAAAACATTAACAACATTTTGATCGGTACTATTTCATAAGACCGCAGATAATAGTAGTAACCAGAAAAATCCAACATGGGTATATGACAAAGAACGAAGGTAACAAAGCAGATTTTTTTTTTTTTTTGAGATTTAATTCATCATATAAATAGGAAATTCCAACTAAATCAATAACAGGTGGATCACAAAGCTCATTTTCATACACGTAAGTACATAAATACACACACACACACAGGAATCGAAAAAATTGATAGAAGAGCACAAAAGCCCAAACCTTTGTCCTTGTATTTGCTGTAAACCTCAGTCAACTGGGTGTAATTCGAGTCTGTAAACCCACTATTCATTCAAAATCAAAAACCCCATGAGCAAAAATTGAAACTTAGTTAGTTATTTGGTTATACAAAGACCTCCCAATTAATTAAAAAAAAAAAAAAAAACACAAAATCTAATCCCAAAGAAGTAAAACAAGGAAAAGTTTATGAACCATTTGGAAGCAACGTTAACCACAAGAAGCACTTTGCCTTTATAAATGCTAAGGTCCACATCTTTGCCCTTAGCATCCTGCACCAATTCCCACAACCAAAGGAAAAGAAAAAAAAAAAAAAAAACCAGAATTTTCAGAGAAAGATCAGTTTTTGTGATTGAATGGAATGGAATTAAACAAAACAAAAAATTACCTTGACAGTGAACTCATGGATAGATTTTTCTGGGACAGACTGATTACCACCCATTTTGCTGAGTTTGATGGAAACAGAAAATAGGTTTTCCTATTTTTATTTTGAGTACCAAGAAGAAGCAGTGGTTTCAAACGAGTTCGTCTTACGTACGGCAGAGGCCTAGCTTGTTTTGCTCTGTTCTGTTGTTACTACTTATTTGGGACCTCATGGGTCGGTTAATGGTTTCATTTTTATCTTTTATGTTTTGAAAAATACCAAGTCAATGCTATTTTTACAACAAAACTTAAATGTTAGGTTATTAATGGTTGTTATAGGTAGATAAAATAGTAATTGAAGTGATAGATTTAAATTAAAACCAATATTATAAAAATGTTGTGGAGGCATCACAATTAATGTTAAATTACCTTTAAGTTAGTTTAAAGTAAAATATCTATTTGAGGAAAAAAAAAAAAAAAAAAAAAAAAAACCAAACAAACTTTGACCTTTTGTCAAATTATACACTTGAGTTAGTTTAAATTAAGATTTCCATTTGAGGAAAAAAAAAATACCAAAAGCTAAACAGACTTTTTACCTCTTTTACAGATTCCAATTAAGAGAGGTTGTTTTGTAAATTGTGATTCATAATATTTGGAATTCATTATAATAACATCTCTAGTTAGATTACGCTCAAGTTCGTTTAAAGTAAGATTTCTATCTGAAGAAAAAATAAAACAAACAAAAACCAAACAAACTTTGACCTCTTTTGCCGATTTCGAAAAAAAGAGGCTGTATTGTAAATTGTGATTTATAATATCTGGTGTGGGGCCCAATAGTTTATGGGTCCGGCCCGCTCGCTTATGGGGAGTCCACAGGTCCAAACTAAAGGAGGCCAGGGCCCAAGTCCAAAAATAGGAAGCCCAAAGTGGCCCGAAGATACAGCCGAGGACAGCTTAGTCCTCGGCAGACCCAAAGTCTCATGGATTAGAGTGGAATACAAGCTAACTTGAAAGATCAGAAAATATCTTGGGGGAGTTGTCCTTAATACCCTTCACTGATATGACACTGCATCTAACAAAGCCGGATTCTTAAGCTTTATTGATCATCTCCAACAATTTCGGGATTAGATTGATGGGACAGATATCTGTCCTGGAAAGATCGACCCTATACGTGGACGAGGGACAACAAACGTAGGCTAGTATAAAAGGAAAGGAAAACTAATTAGAAGGGGACCCCCATCTCACTTCCTGGGGAAAAACTCCAGGAATGAGAATGTCCGGATAATATATGCGCTCCACCATGGAAAACCCATCAACGGGTAACCGGAGAAAAACACTAGTGCTCCTCGGACATGATCCGAGGAGTCCAATCCCTCAATTTATAAAGCTATTGGGCTTGGATATCCGGATTAAGATCTTTTCTAGTCTAGGTTTATCTAAGGTCCGGCCTGTACCAACACCCTGTGACCCAACGCTAGCCTTTCAAGCCCACTCTCTACAAATATTATTGTGGGGGATCTTTCACGCGCGAGCCCAACCTCATCGTTGGGTCGTTTGAGGATCGTGTCCCTACAATTGGCGCTGTCTGTGGGAAGGCTTGCGCGTTGGCACGGGTGGCGCATGAGTCAGTTCTCTAGCAAGCAAAGATTCACGAGTCTTTCCCATCTCCGGCGACGTGCAGTTGTTGCTCCGCCATAAGCTTCTGCTAGGGGCTACGCCTTGCATTGCTAACGGCACGGGCAGCTCTAGGGGCTTCCGGCCTCAAGCCAACTCTCCCCTCCCTGGCCTAGGGGCTAACCTTCGAAAAATAAATAAGTATAGAGAAAAGACTACTTAAAAAGAGATCTTACAAGTTTTGGACAGAACCAAGGCATTGCATGGTCCTCGGACCCAAGCCTATGGGGAAACCAAGTACAAAAAAGAGATCTTATAAGTTTTGGACAGAACCAAGGCATTGCATGGTCCTCGGACCCAAGCCTATGGGGAAACCAAATACAAAAAAGAGATCTTACAAGTTTTGGACAGAACCAAGGCATTGCATGGTCCTCGGACCCAAGCCTATGGGGAAACCAAGTACAAAAAAGAGATCTTACAAGTTTTGGACAGAACCAAGGCATTGCATGGTCCTCGGACCCAAGCCTATGGGGAAACCAAATACAAAAAAGAGATCTTACAAGTTTTGGACAGAACCAAGGCATTGCATGGTCCTCGGACCCAAGCCTATGGGGAAACCAAGTACAAAAAAGAGATCTTACAAGTTTTGGACAGAACCAAGGCATTGCATGGTCCTCGGACCCAAGCCTATGGGGAAACCAAGTACAAAAAAGAGATCTTACAAGTTTTGGACAGAACCAAGGCATTGCATGGTCCTCGGACCCAAGCCTATGGGGAAACCAAGTACAAGAAAGAGATCTTACAGGTTTTGGACAGAACCAAGGCATTGCATGGTCCTCGGACCCAAGCCTATGGGGAAACCAAGTAAAAAAAAAAAGAGATCTTACAAGTTTTGGACAGAACCAAGGCATTGCATGGTCCTCGGACCCAAGCCTATGGGGAAACCAAGTACAAGAAAGAGATCTTACAGGTTTTGGACAGAACCAAGGCATTGCATGGTCCTCGGACCCAAGCCTATGGGGAAACCAAGTAAAAAAAAAAAGAGATCTTACAAGTTTTGGACAGAACCAAGGCATTGCATGGTCCTCGGACCCAAGCCTATGGGGAAACCAAGTACAAGAAAGAGATCTTACAGGTTTTGGACAGAACCAAGGCATTGCATGGTCCTCGGACCCAAGCCTATGGGGAAACCAAGTACAAGAAAGAGATCTTACAGGTTTTGGACAGAACCAAGGCATTGCATGGTCCTCGGACCCAAGCCTATGGGGAAACCAAGTACAAAAAAGAGATCTTACAAGTTTTGAACAGAACCAAGGCATTGCATGGTCCTCGGACCCAAGTCTATGGGGAAACCAAGTACAAGAAAGAGATCTTACAGGTTTTGGACAGAACCAAGGCATTGCATGGTCCTCGGACCCAAGCCTATGGGGAAACCAAGTACGCAAAATAAAAACCGTAAGTTTTGGACGGAACCTAGGCCTTATATGATCCTCGGACTCAGGCCTATGGGGAAGCCAAGTACACAAAAGCACCATCGGAGTCCCCTACTTCCCAGTCGATTGCTCGGATGGATTATTTAGAGATTATCAGCCTTGGGCGGTGTTCACACGCTTATCACAGAATATTCGACTGTTATCCCGGTTAGTTTCCTAAGTTTGATTTACTATGAATTATCGATATAATGCCTGGTAGTATTGATAAATTGGAGTTAGTTAGATTATGTTTCAAGCTATTCTGCTCTAAATATTCTGAAAGAAACACACGCATGGGGTACACTCACTCACAAAGTAGTGTAATCAAAGGAACAGTATCCAAAACAAGTAAAGAAATTTCCATTATCACTAAAACAAAGAAATAGTACAGCGTACAATGAAAAGCTGGAATCAGTTTGCGTCAAAACTCATTGCATAACCGAAAAGAAAGGAAGATACAAGAGAATAAAATGAAGCTAAGGAAGTAGGTCAGCGGAGAGGTTGACTACAGCCCCAAGACCTTGTTCTTCCTCAATGCTTTCACATGCCCACAACTCAAACAGCAAAAGAGACCCAACTTGAGCCTGACACCGTTGAAGGAAAGGTGCAGGGAGTTGGAGGTTGAGGGGCTTTCTCTAAATATACGCCTGCCGCAAAGCAGAGGCGCTGATGGCGGAAAATCTTTCTTCTGCCACACCAAAATTCTGGCATGGACAGAACCTGCTTCGGATTTTGACTAAAAGAGGGAGAGACCCCCCTCCCCCTCGGTCGAAATGGAGTGTTCTCCTGAACTTATGCTTCCTGTGCCCATACCTTACTACTTTGAGTCTCATGAGGACACGGTGCTTCTGCGGCGGAGAGAGTTCTTTCTTCCCAACCCCTGCCTTAGACATGTTATGTCAAGGGAGGAGAGCTCCGGAAGTGGGAGTTATGATATGGGAGAAAATTGAAGGAGTTGTGCGTATATAAAGCAACTTTCTCCTCCTCCTGTTTATTTGAAAAGATAAGGGGGTGGCAGTCAACTCACGCAGCATCCCAAGGTACGCTACAGACAAAACAGTTCTGGCTCAACTTCCAACATCAACTGCAACCACAAGATTAAAGAGCCTCGTAAAGGCGCACCTCAGTCATTGTGACATCAGAGAGTACCGTGTGGCCAGAGGTTGTAGAAATATCCCTTAATTCATGGGCTAAATGGATTCGCGGCCCAGGCCCGCTTTGCGTGAGGGCCCAGGTACTGTGGCCCACGCCGAGCAATAGCCGTTGCCGAGGACAACCCCTGCTCGGCGCCTTATGAAATGCCTGATGAAAGGGAGAATCTGAACTCGAAGAGTTTTGGACAGAACCTAGGACTTGTATGGTCCTCGGACTCAAGCCTATGGGGAAACCAAGGACAAAAGTCTTGGACAGAACCTGGGACTTGTATGATCCTCGGACTCAAGCCTATGGGGAAACCAAAGACATAAAAGTCTTGGACAGAACCTAGGGCTTGCATGATCCTCGGACTCAAGTCTATGGGGAAGCCAAGTACATAAAAGGAAAAGCGTAAGTTTTAAATAAAACCCAGGCTTTGCGAAGTCCTCGGACTCAGGCCTTTTGGGAAATCAACTGCTCGGATGGAGAAGTTTCTCGGCTCAAATACGGGAAAAAGTTAAGGCCAGTGTGTTAAGAAGATGGCGAAACGAACTGATGATCGTGAGCCTAAGGAAATTGTTCATTAGGAAGGTGGCATGTCCTCGGATAACTACTTATTACACCTTATCGAACACTTAGTCCCCACCTCGACTAATTTTAAGGTAAGTCTCGTTCCTCACTGGTCGGATTGTTATGTCGAATAATAATTTTGTTAAAGTTATTATGGCGTCTTTTTATTAGCGAGTATTTTGGCCTTAGTTGTCATTGGTTCAAATGCTATACTACTGTGCCGAGTAGAACTTGCAAATTTATTAAAACAAATAAACAGAACATGCGAAATAGAATAACAGTAGATTTTATTAATATAAAGAAATTTATTACAACGTACAAGGAAGGGCTTGAACAAGCCTATACAAAAAATGAACTGTCGAAGCAGTAATAACATCCGTAATACAGATAAGTAAACCGCCAGGTGTCCTTTAAACTCGCCTTCAAAGTCTCTCTAAAAATTTATGCCTCAGTACTGTTCATATCAGAAGAAGAACTTTGTATAGAAAAGGAGAAGGAGAAGGAAGAAGAATTGGAACACATGGAAGCACTTCAGCAAGCTTTTGTCGCTGAGGAGAGCAAAGGGAAAAGAAGATGGAGGACATGAGCAGGAAGGAGGAGAAGAAGAGAGAAGAGATGAAGAAAATAGAAAGGAGCAAAAGAGAGAGAAGGGGAATCAAAGGATGGCGCCAGTGAACAAAGAGAGGAAGAAGTAAGGGCATTTAGTCCCTGCCTCAATCCTAACTCTTAGCATACTGGAGCCATATTAGGTATGCTCGTGAGAGAGCGGATGGAGATGACAAGGGAGGTTTTCGACTCAGTCACACCGGAAGTGGGATGTGACGAGTCCCTGCTTCGGATTTTGGCTAAAAGAGGGGGGAGGCAAATCTTGAGCCTCCGCCATCCTTGCCCCGACCGAGCCATCTCAAGCTTTGTTAGGACTTGGCGTTTCTGGGAAATGAAAGGTTTATTCATGGCTGACTGCTATGGTGGATGTATTATTGGATAGGGTATAACCAGAGGAAAGAAGTGAACTCGGGGAAAAGCCTGAAGGGTTCGAATATGAGAGAATCACTTTTTGTCATCTCTCTTTATATAGGGGAGGAAGACGAGGGTGCGTAACACGTTCTAATCCCCAAGGAAATCCGCAGATCAATGTACATCTGTTTCGTTCCTCACGCCATCAGTAACCGTTAGATCTGGGAGGTCTCGTAAAAGGAAGACATTAAAGGCGCGCTTCGGATAACCAAACGGCATAAACGCATCACGCGTAAATTGAGGGAAACGTCTTGTAGACCGGCGCATTCCTCGGGAAGGTGAAGAGTCGCCCACGTTGGTCAAGGGCTGAATTAAATGAGCCGCAATAAAGGCTCGATATTACCAAAACCCACCTTTCCAACCAAGACGTTGGACAGCAGGGTTTTGAGGGGCTATTGTGGGGCCCAATAGTTTATGGGCCTGGCCCGCTCGCTTATGGGGAGTCCACAGGTCCAAACTAAAGGAGGCCAGGGCCCAAGTCCAAAAATAGGAAGCCCAAAGTGGCCCGAAGATACAGCCGAGGACAGCTTAGTCCTCGGCAGACCCAAAGTCTCATGGATTAGAGTGGAATACAAGCTAACTTGAAAGATCAGAAAATATCTTGGGGGAGTTGTCCTTAATACCCTTCACTGATATGACACTGCACCTAATAGAGCCGGATTCTTAGGCTTTATTGATCATCTCTAACAATTTCGGGATTAGATTGATGGGACAGATATCTGTCCTGGAAAGATCGACCCTACACGTGGACGAGGGACAACAAACGTAGGCTAGTATAAAAGGAAAGGAAAACTAATTAGAAGGGGACCCCCATCTCACTTCCTGGGGAAAAACTCCAGGAATGAGAATGCCCGGATAATATATGCGCTCCACCATGGAAAACCCATCAACGGGTAACCGGAGAAAAACACTAGTGCTCCTCGGACATGATCCGAGGAGTCCAATCCCTCAATTTATAAAGCTATTGGGCTTGGATATCCGGATTAAGATCTTTTCTAGTCTAGGTTTATCTAAGGTCCGGCCTGTACCAACACCCTGTGACCCAACGCTAGCCTTTCAAGCCCACTCTCTACAAATATTATTGTGGGGGATCTTTCACGCGCGAGCCCAACCTCATCGTTGGGTCGTTTGAGGATCGTGTCTCTACATCTGGAATTCATCATAATAAAAATTCAATAATCATAACTTCTCATTTTGATAAGTTGTGAAAATATGTGTCAAATAACTTGTTTACCTAAATTTAACTAAAACAATGATTTATAAAAAAATTAATAAGAATAAGTCAATACCAATTTTATAAAAATCATTGTATCG
Source organism: Quercus robur (assembly GCF_932294415.1). Lineage (NCBI taxonomy): Eukaryota > Viridiplantae > Streptophyta > Magnoliopsida > Fagales > Fagaceae > Quercus > Quercus robur. The sequence continues at coordinate 19,901,410 of NC_065545.1, read as the reverse complement.
TCTTGATTTGAGATATACCAATATGATTTGATTTTAATTTTTTTTTAATCTATAGGAATGGAAGATAAGATTTTAAGTAGCACAAAATTACATAATGTGTGATAAAATTTTGTAAGCATTTTTTTCTTAATTTCCATTTTATAATAACAATTCAATAATAATTCTCTCATTCGTTTATTGTTATGTTGTAATTTATTTATTTATTTATTTTTATATAATACCACTAAACTATAAGACTTTATCTGTCTAACCAGCGACACAATTCAACAAGAATATAAGTCTTCAATGAGCTACTCGAATGTGACTCAAAAACTGTTGTATTTGAGCTATAGTAAGTAGCACCTTGCATGGCACTAAATGTCTTCTTGCTTAATGACATAAAACTTTATCTTTGGGACCTCGATTGGTTTCAATTCTCCCATGTTCGTAGGCAGGGGAAGTGCAGTGGCTCATGCCCTGGCAAGGAAAGAAAAATATAATCCTGATTTTATATGAATGGACTCGGGTCATGCCATGTGAAATACTTTCTCTGTTTGTTCTTAAAAACTATGCTCTGATCTAAAAAAAAAAAAAAAAAAAAAAAAAAAGAAAAGAAGAAGAAGAAGAAAAGAATAACAACAACAAACAGTTCAATTACAATTATAGAACCATTAATAATTATTTGCCTATCTATCTACCTGTTTAAGGCGAGTATGACTTTATGGATGGTACAAAATATTTGATGAAATAAATTTAGACTAAATAAAAGGGAGTTTCAACTTTTAACATAATTTTTAGTTTATACAAGAAAAATAATACAACATTAGAGAGAATTGATATATTTTTTGTAAACCCTTTTTATTCTTTCAGGTAATATTATCAAAATATCACCAAGTTTTTAACATTGAAAGGTAAGAATGATATATATATATATATATATATATTTTTTGGTTATTTTGTTTTACAAATATAATTTGGAAGATCATTGACTTATTGGTGGTTGGACATTTTATCCCAAATGGATTTTTTATTTTTTATTTTTAAGAAAAAGAGCGTTCCTTACATAAAAATTCCCAACAATTTGAAAAGTTTGGGGATTAATTAAGTTAAAATCGACCACCATTTCTCTGTTGGTTTTGCCTGGCTTGCAAGGCTACTTTTTTATTTTTGTCCTTACTTTTCTATTTTACCGCTTTTAGTCCTCAAAATGAAAAATGCGGATTATTTTGTTCCTTACCGTTAGCCCACTAACGAAAATTACTAATGTGGCAAACTGAATGCACTGTTGACACATTAAATGTTGATGTGGCTATTAAAAAAAATATTTTAAAAAAAATTTTTACATTTTTTAAATTCCATGTGAGACCAGCATTTTTAATAAAAAAAAAAAAACTCAAAAAAGTTACAAAAAAATTTAATTAAAATCTAATAAATTTTTTTTAAAAAAGTGTAGATCTGGTTTTTCTACCCAGATTGTTAAATTGCTTTCTAGGAATTCAAAACTGCATAGTTTTCAGAACCGGACCGGACTGGGAGGTCGGACCGTAAAAACCGGGAACCGGGATGAAAACCGGTTTTTTAAGCATAAAGAATTGGATTTTTTGTTAATTCCGTGAACCGCTAAAACCGGGTTTGGACCGTACGAATCGGTGAGAACCGTGCGGTCCAACCCCTTAGCAAATTTTTTTTTTACAATTTTATTCTACTTAATTAAATTATCCATCTCTTACAAGGAATAAAAAAAAAAAATAATTAAAATCCTTCAAAGATATTCAACTTTACTTCAAAAATTAATTACAAATTTTAATGTTTTCATGATTATTATTTTATTTTATTAACTTTCTTATTTAATTATTAAATATATGCTTGAAAATCATTAAATTTCCCTCACATATATAGATATCTTGTCAATTTTGCTAGTTTTATAAATTTAATATATATATTTAGGCTTTAATTAATTATTTAATTAATTATGACGTCATCACGGTTTGACCCCGGTTCGATCTCGGTTCGACCTCAAAAACCTTGAACATCTCCCTTTAACGGTTCAATGAATGGTCCGGGTCTGAAAATCTTGCAAAACTGTGGATCATTGGACTCTAAAACTACACATATAGATCATATGTTACAAATATTGTACATTGGAATAGATCATCTGGCCCACTTTTAGCAACCTAAACACTTTTTTTTTAGAAACCAGACCATGCGGTCCTGTATTATTGGAAACAAGATAAAGACAGTTACAAAGTGTCACGTGTGACTAGGGGAGCTATATCATCGGGTACAGAATTCTAACAAAGCTAAAGCTCTCAACCAAACTTAGATGATCTAGCTAAAAAGTAGCAACTGAATTGCCTAAACACCTTATCATTAATCACGAAAAATTGCAGTAAGAGATCACGAAAAATAATTGAAGGATATCATTAATCACGTGTCCATACTCCGGATGTGGCGAGGCTGACGCTAGTATAGCTTTTATAATAGTCTATGCATCCCCCTCAAAAATGTAGTCCAAAACACCTTCATCCTTGGCGAGAAACATAGCTCTACGACATGTCAGGGCCTCCATTGTTGCTGCCGAGATGAGATTTTTTATTCTTTGGGCTAGAGCACGAAACACCTTATCAGAAGCATCGCATATCATTGCTCCCAGGCCTGCTGCTCCTTCTGTCGTGAAGCATGCTCCATCAAAGTTAACTTTGTAATGAGGCAATATTGGGGGGATCCATCTCACTGCTCTGACCGACTCTGTATTGGGTTGATACTGAGGATTCTGTGCAGCAAGAAAATCCTGCAGAAGGGTATTAGCTCGACCCCTGATATGCGTAATCTTCACAAATTTATCCCTACATCTGTCCGAGTTTCTTTTGCTCCAAATCAGCCAGAAAATGATAGCCAATAGATTAGTATCAACACGTTCTTTCAATAGAAAAACCATCCCCAGCAAATCACTGAAAGTGTCAAACTCATATCTTAACAATTTTGTCAAGACCTTGTTACCTTGCCAGATGACGTATAGAGCGGGACAGCTCCAAAGGGCATGAACAGTGTCTTCACTTCCCGTCAGACATCTTGAGCATTGGATTGAATTCACCGCCTTTCTTTTCCACAGATTGCAGAGGGTAGGGGTGGCATTATGGGATGCCCTCCATATCATATGCTTAACCTTGTGAGGGATTTGTAAGCCCCAGATGCTATTCCGTAGCCTATGCTTCATCTCTGAATTAGAGCAGGTTGGATTCAAGTTTCTCTCTACACCAACAATTAAGTGGTAGCCACTACAGGATGAGTATTTACCATTCTTGGTGAGGAACCATACATGCTCATCTGGGATGGATTGGCAGGTTAGAGGGATACCAAGAATCAAGTCAGCTTCATGAGCTAATATAATTTTGGGAATTCCTTTGTGCTTTCGGCAACCCCCTGATCGTATTGCTTGGGCTTCCCCTCCTTCGGGTATGTTCACTACTAGTAGTGCATATAAACTGATTGTATTATGTGATTCTACTCCTACTGCAGGTAGCTCCAATTTGGATAATCAAAGGAAGTTTTGGAAGGGTCTGTGGCAGCTCTGGGTTCCAAATAAAATCAAGTTTTTTGTGTGGAGGGCTTGTAATGATGCTCTGCCAACTATGGAGAATTTGCATCGAAGACATATCACCCCTTCTGATAGGTGTGAACTCTGTAAAGAGCATTCTGAGGATGCTGTGCATGCTCTTTGGCTGTGTAAGGAAATCTCTAATGTATGGTCGTCTCTAGAGTGGTTTCACCAAGCAGTTCCGATCCAACCTGCTAGTTTCTGTGAGCTTCTGTCCAGGTTTCTGCATTGCCGAGATGAGTATCGAGCTGAGATTTTTGTTATTGTTGCGTGGATTATCTGGAATCGAAGGAATTAATGCGTTGCACTTTGGTCAAAATGCCCTCCCTGTTGATCGCATATGCAGCAGCGCCGACAGTCTTTTGCAAGAGTTTTTGGAATCCCAAGATGAGGAGTCGGTCCCTCCTCGCCCTCCGTCCTTGTAACAATGGTGTCCTCCAGCACCTAACATTTATAAGGTTAACTTTGACGCGGCAGTCTTTCGGTCTTCAAACTTGGCTGGATTAGGTGTTATAGTGCGCTACAATTGTGGTGCAGCTATTGGAGCGTTTTCCATGCCCATTTCTCTTGGTCGGTCTGTGGCTGAGTTGGAAGCTTTGGCCTGCCAACGGGCCGTCCAGTTTGCTTTAGAGATTGGTCTTACCCGTGTGGTTATTGAAGGGGATTCTGTTGTTGTCATTGATGCTCTTCAGCATAGGACAGGTGAGCTCATTAGCTATAGGAATATTTTGGATGATATTTGTAGGGATAAAGGCCCAGAATGACATGTTGGGCCTTGGGCTTTTGTCTAGGAACGCTAAATTGTTTAAGGAGAAGCAAGTAGTTATCAGGAGTCCTTAGTAAAAGTCTTATAAGTGAGGAACGAATGGAAGGTGATCTGAGGAGGAGCTCTTCCTCGGATATGATGAATGTAGCTCAAGCATGCATTCCAGCAACTAAGGTAACCCTCCAAGAAGTTCCAGCGATAGGAACGTGTCTCATGAGCATGCAAGAAGGAAGGAAACTCAAAAATATCTAAGGGAAAGCTGCTACCACCGTATTAAATGCACTACAGCTACTTTTTTGGCCGCATTTATGTGGAGAAGACCTCTGAACAGTGTTGCCTTGGTGAACGCAACTCACAAAAAGCCAAAAAGGGTGTTTGATGGGATAAATACTCAAGTAAGGGCTCAGATGATCAACAAGTATAGGATCAAGATGATCCAGAGAGGGCTATATAACATGAAAGACCATCCGTGGAAAAGAAAGAGAAAAAACTGTAAACAAATCTATAATAAAGCTTTAAGAGTAAATATTTAAGAATCAGTGTCCTCGAACCAATCTGAGAATGTTATTCCTTAACAAACTTCTGTTATCTTTCTCTTTTTTGCATCAAAACCTGTTTTTTCTGTTATCTGGTTCACGAGAGCTCAGTTTTCCAACCCATTCTCTACAAATTTATTATTTTAGGCTGTTTTGGGCTTAAGTCCATATACTTGTTGGGTTAGAAGTCCAAATCTGGTCCTTACAATTGGCGCCATCTGTGGGGAGGAATACTTGGGTGTTAGTGAGCACAACATTCAACCATGGTAGGTTCATATCCACGACAGGCAGAATCCATAGGATCCCAACGACAAAATCCTTTTGTTAACCTCGAGCGGAGAAGAGATCGAGAAAGGAGTGTGCATAGTGCCCGAACCGGAAGAAGCCAGTCACGGGGAAAGGGTCATCTCTCTCTAAAAGAGAATACCAGAGCACTGCAACTGAAAATCAACCAGCTGAAGAGAAAGCTGCGCCATGGACAGTGAAGGCGAGCCTCCTCTAGCTCGGACGCCTCCCCTGATAGTGAAGAGGATGATAGTTACAGACAAAGGTCAAAGACCCCACCTAGCGAGTCTTTCTCCTATGAAGAGGAGCACTACCACAAACGTAGGCATAAGAGCCCCCCTCGAAAAGGTGTGGGAAATGACATTATGGGCAAGGCGTTGGATCAAATCTCCCGGTCGCCTTTCACACGCAGAATTGAGCGAGCAAAACTCCCCCGGCGGTTCACTCAGCTCACGTTTACCATGTATAATGGCAGGACAAATCCCGTAGAGCATGTAAGCCACTTCAATCAAAGAATGGCCGTTCATTCTAGAGACGAAACCCTGATGTGCAAGGTCTTCCCATCCAGCCTAGGACCCGTAGCAATGAGATGGTTTGACAGCCTGAAGGTCGATTCCATAAACTCCTTTAAGGAGCTCACCCAGGTGTTTGGTTCTCGCTTCGTCACCTGCAACAAAGTCCCTCGGCCCTTATCTTCCCTACTATCCTTGAGTATGAGAAAGGGAGAAACCTTGAAAACATACTCGGACAGATACTGGGAGATGTACAATGAGATGGACGGTAACATTGAAGACATCGCCATCAACACCTTCAAGAGCGGCCTCTCGACCGAGCATGGTTTAAGGAAGTCCCTAACGGGAAAACCTATCACGAATTTGCGCCAACTCATGGACCAGATTGACAAGTATAAGAGGGTCGAGGAAGACCAGCAATTGGGTAAAGGAAATGATAAGGTTATCCCTTAGGAAATGATGGATTTCAGGTCAGACCGATATAATAACAACCGGCCACAGAGAGATTTTGCTGGTCAGTCAGAATCTACCAATACTCAGGCAGTCAATGCAGTGTTTCGAGAGCCAGTGCACCAGGTTCTAGAGAAGACTAAGAACGAACCGTTCTTCAAATGGCCAAACAAAATGGCTGGAAACCCCCTAAGACGCAACCAGAACCTTTATTACCGGTACCATCAAGACCAGGGACACACTACGGAGGATTGCAGGAATTTGTGGGACCATTTGGACTAACTGGTCCGAGAAAGGAAGCTGAAATAGCTATTGCACCGTTCCAATGGTCGGGGGGGCCAAACAAATTTGGAACCCAAGAGGGATGATTCTTCAAGACCGCCTTTGGGAACGATCAATGTCATCTTTGCTGCTCCCGGTAGGACCGATTCTTGTCCCTCTAGAGTAATGTTTGTAGCTCGATTTCTCGCCGAGAGCAAAAATTCAGAGCCTAAAAGAGCCAGAATGGAAATTCGACCCGTTCTGGGCTTCTCGGACGAGGACAAGATCGGAACCATCCAACCCCATGACAATGCTCTGGTGGTCACACTCAGGATAGGGGGTATGATGTGAAGAAAGTGTTAGTGGACCAGGGTAGCGCTGTCGAGATCATGTACCTCGACTTGTACAGGGGGCTGAGATTAAAACCCAAGCACCTGACAACTTACAATTCCCCTCTGATTAGTTTCGAGGGGAAGACTGTTATTCCAAAAGGTCAGATCAGACTATCCATACAGACTGGTTTGGAAGTGGTGGAGGTAGACTTCATCGTGGTGGATGCCTATTCCCCTTACACGGCTATTGTTCCCAGACCCTGGCTTCATGCTCTGGAAGCCGTCTCATCCACTTTGCACCAGAAAGTGAAATACCCCTCGGGGGGCCGCATCGAAGAAATTGTGGGAAATCAACCTGTGGCTCGGCAATGCCTTATGGCCGCCATCTCACATCGACACAAAACTAGCTTCTCAGCCACTACTGAAAGGGACTTATAGCAATCAAAAACTTCGGAGTCGCCATCCCATGGACTAGCCGAAGAGCCGAAATGCAAGAATTTGGAAAAATTTATCATAGGTGGTGATCCGGAGAAGTTCTTTTAGATCGGGGCTTAGCTGCCTCCTCAAGAGAAGGAAGAGTTATTAGTTTTCCTCAAAAGAAACATTGATGTGTTTGCATGGGACACTTATGAGGCCTCAGGGGTGGACCTAAATTTCATCTGCAATCATTTGAATGTTAATCCATCCGTCACTACCCAGAAGGAACCACCTCGATGCCCCTCTAAAGAACATGTAGACGCTGTCAGGGAAGAGGTGATGAAGCTCAAAAAGGTAGGGGCTATCAAGGAGGTCTTTTACCCTGAATGGTTGGCTAACACCATAGTAGTGAAGAAGAAGAGCGGGAAGTGGCGAGTGTGCGTGGACTTCACGGATTTGAATAAGGCCTGCCCAAAAGACCCCTTCCTTATACCTCGAATAGACCAATTGGTGGATGCAACGGTGGTCATCCTCGGATGAGTTTCTTAGACGCCTTTCAAGGATATCATCAGATACCACTTACCTTGGACGTCCAAGAAAAGACAACATTCATCACTCCCACTGGAAACTACCATTATAAGGTGATGCTATTTGACTTAAAAAACGTAGGGTCAACCTATTAAAGGATGATGACAGGAATGTTTGAACCCTAGTATGGCAAAAGTATTGAAGTCTACATAGACGACATGGTGGTAAAGAGTAAGGTGGTGTCCGAGCACGTTAGAGACCTCAGAAGCATCTTTAAAATCCTGAGGAACCATAGGTTGCGCCTAAACGCTTCCAAGTGCTCGTTTGGTGTCGGATCAGGCAAGTTCTTGGGATACATGGTGACTCACAGAGGTATTGAGGTCAACTTTGATCAAATTAAAGCCATTAACAGTTTAAAACCACCCTGGAATCCCAAAGAGGTCTAGAAGCTTACCAGAATGGCTGCTGCCTTGAACCGGTTTATTTCTTGGTCGGCGGATAGGTGTAGACCTTTCTTCCTCTTGATGAAAAAGTGGAAAAGATTTGAATGGACCGAAGATTGTGTGTTGGCTTTCCAACAACTTAAAGAATATCTATCGCGGCCACCTATCATGTCCAGTCTTGAGGTGGATGAGGTCCTGTTCGCTTACATCGTCGTGGCCCCTCATATTGTAAGTTTAGTATTGTTACGAGTTAACAATGGCGTACAACGGCCAGTTTACTATGTAAGAAAATCACTACATAAGGCCGAGGTTCGGTATCTACCACTAGAAAAGGCCGTTTTGGCAGTGGTGTTTGGTACACGAAAGCTTCCCCATTATTTCCAAGCACATACAGTTGTCGTCCTGACTCAGCTTCCACTCAAAACTATACTTCGAAGTGCTGATTACATGGGGAGGATTGCTAAATGGGGTACGATCCTAGGGGCTTTTGATATCAAGTACATGCCTCGTACCTCTGTCAAGGGCCAAGTCCTCGCGGACCTGGTGGCCGAGTTTGCCGAATCCCCATTAGAAGAAGTGACAGAAGCACAACACATGGATGGAAAATTGGTTGGTATGATCTCCCAACAAGACCCTCTATCTTGGAAAGTGTACGTCGATGGTGCAGCAAACCAAAAAGGGTCCAGAGTGGGGATAGTATTAATATCCCCCGAGAAAATCACTATTGAGAAGTCGCTAAGACTGGGCTTCTTGGCCACAAATAACGAGGCTAAATATGAGACCCTGTTAATGGGAATGACCATGGTTCAAAAAATGGGCGGGGAAGTGATAAAGATGTTCTTGGACTCAAGATTAGTCGTTGGCCAAGTAAAAGGAGAATTTGAGATGAGTGACAAAAGAATGCAGAGGTACTTAAGTCAGGTGGGACACCTACGGTCAAGATTCGAATCTTTCAACCTATTGCACATCCCTAGAAGTGGAAACACGCATACTGATTCCCTGGCCATGCTTGCTACCTCTTCAGCACAAGGTCTCCCTCAGGTCATCCTTGTGGAAGATTTGTACAAACCCACAGGGGTGGAGAGAGAAATGGTCCATGTTCACTAAGTCAGAGTAGGGCCTAGCTGGAGGAGTTACACGAGGGGATCTGTGGGAGCCACACCGGAGGTAGATCTTTGGCACACAGGGCCATCACTCAAGGCTATTAGTGGCCAAAAATGCAAAGGGAAGCATAGGAATACATAAGGAAATGCGATCAACGTCAAAGGTTCGCGCCAAACATGCATCAACCGAGAAGAGCCCTTAATCCTCTGTTTAGCCCTTAGCCGTTCGTGCAATAGGGCTTAGACATTGTAGGCCTTTTCCCCAAAGCAACAGGAAACAAGAGATACCTGCTAGTCGGCACGGACTACTTCACCAAATGGGTTGAAGCCGAGCCCTTAGCAAATATCAGGGACGTGGACGCCAAGAAGTTTGTTTGGAAAAACATTGTCATCCGATTCGGAGTCCCTCATACCCTCATCTTGGACAACATCCTTCAATTCGATAGCAAATCTTTTAGGAGATACTGCTGTGACTTGGGAATCAAGAACAGATACTCTACCCTAGCCTATCCCCAAGGGAATGGTTAAGCCGAGACCGTTAACAAGGTCATAGTGAGTGGACTCAAGAAAAGGTTGGATGATGTAAAGGGAAAATGGATAGAAGAACTGCCACATGTCCACTGGACATACCGAACAATGCCTCGCAGATCCACTGAGAAAACCCCCTTTTCGATGACATACGGCGCTGAGGCTGTTATTCCTCTAGAGACCGGCTTCCCTACACTGAGGACTAGCTCTTTCAATCTGAGCAATAATAGTGAGTTACTAGAAAAGAGTTTAGACTTTGTTGAAGAAAGAAGGGAGAACGCAATGGTTCAATTGGCATACTACCAACACAAGCTCAAGCAAGGTTACGATGCCAACGTGAAGCTAAGGCCATTAACGCCAGGTGACTTGGTATTAAGAAAGATCCTAGGTATTGCAAAGAACCCAGTATAGGGAAAGTTAGGGCCCAATTGGAAAGGACCATACCGTATCACCTCAGTGGCTGGTATAGGAGCGTATTTTTTAGAAGACTTAGATGATCATGTAATACTACGCCCTTGGAATGTAAACAACCTGAAAAGGTACTATTATTAATGAAAGTTTTCTTTATCAATATGTCCATTCATTGTATAAGTGCATTGTTCTTCCTTTATAAGTGTTTAAATAAAACCTTAGTCATGCTTGAAGTCCTCGGACCAGATGCTTTGAGGAAATTAATACACTATTACATTTTTTATATAAGTGTTTAAATAGAACCTTAGTCATGCCTAAAGTCCTCAGACTGATACTTTGGGGAAATTAATACACTATTACATTTTTTATAAGTGTTTAAACAAAACCTTAGTCATGCCTGAAGTCCTCGGACTGGATGCTTTGGGGAAATTAATACACTATGACATTTTTTTATAAGTGTTCAAATAAAACCCAAATTATATCAGGAGATGTGGTCAACTCTTATATGGCTGGTACTCAATGAGATTGATCCAATAGTTACCAACGTATTGTTTTCTGTTTTTAAGTATAAAGTAGCAACGACACAACGCTATTCATGATGGTGATAATCCTCAAAGCATATAAAATAAAAGTGCAAGAGATTTCCGAGATAAAAGAAAAAAGAGAAGGACACTTCTATTAAATAAGATGAGTACATTACATTCAAACAAAGTGTCACCACAAAATCCCTAAGTACTACAGAAAGCTCCTAAGTACTAAGCCTTTGCCCTAAGAGCAAGAGGATCTTCTTGCTGGCCTGGCCGAGAGGTAGGAGCATCCTTGGCCCTATTGTCAACTTCCTTAGTCTCGGCCTCTACTTCTTTTGCCTTAGCTGTAGCATCCTTGTCCTTGGCAGCATCTTTGACTTCGGAGGAGGACTTTTTCCCCTTACCCTTACCCTGATCTTTAGGCCCCTTGACCCCTTGAACTTGGTCACCAACTAGGCTGGATCCTTGTGGAACCTCGGGAAGAAGGAGTGCAGCTTGAGTAGTTAGAGGCTGCTCCAAGGACTTAGGAGTAAGGGTAGAGGGAAGTGGAAGGCCGCTTGGGATCGCACAGATATCAGGATGGTAGTAGGTCTTTCCTTGATGCCTCCACTCTGAGTCTGCAGGAACTCTTGCAATGTTAAGGGCTTCAGCCCATGTGGCATCACAATAGTCCCTACATGCCTCAGCCAGCTCCTCAGTTAGCCTGATTTGTGTCTCCTCTACGCCAAGAGTTAGGCTGCTTGTTTCTCGGCCTCCAGTGCCTCCTTGGCCAGCTGAGCTTCCTCCCTGGCCTTCTGCAGCTCCACCTTTAGATCCAGTGCAAGTTGCCTAAAAGTGGCTAGCTCTATCTTTGTTTGATAAAGCAACTTGTGCTGGTCCTCGACTTGAGTCTCAACATTCTTTAGGTCGGCCAAGTTCCGATCCCTCTCTAAGGCAGTCAGCTTGGTGGCTAGGTCTTTATTCTCCTCCTTTGCAGCCCCCAAAGCCTTCTCGGCATCGAGACGGAGGTTAGCCTCATTCCTGGCATTGTTCCTAGCTCTGTTGACCCATTCCTCGACTACATAAACCTCCTGGGTAATCTGCATAAGAACAATATTGTAATCTCATGTAAACAAACGAGAAAGCATACTAGTGCTAAAATAAATAAAAAGAATGAGAATGTGGACTTACCAGAGCAAGGTCCCTTTTTAGGGACAGGAAAAGGTCATGCTGCTTTAGCTTCCTCAAGGCATCCATATCCTTAGGTAGGAGAAGTGGCTACTCCAAGGACTTAGCCACATGCATAGAATGACCTCTCTGATACTCCCTAACGAAGGCGTTCCATGGAATCACAGCCCCGTCAACCTCTAACCGAGGCGACCACACGTTGTGGTAGGCGCACCTCGGCCAGCTTTTGCTCTTCTCTACTGTCCACGGATGAGGACCTCTTATCCTTCGGATCCTTGGCAGTCTTTTGCTGCTTCGTGCCTTTCTGAGGGAGCAACTCTCCCTCCTCAATCTCTTGTATCGGCCTTTTCTTTTTTAGGTCCCTCATCGCGTGCAGGCTAGGATCGGCAGGGAGAGGAGTGGGAGGGGGAGGAAGAGTTGGAGGAACTTAGGACTTGGGTACTTCTTGTGAAGTTGCCCCTTGTTCCTAGAGGCCATGAGGTCTCGTAAGCTTCTCCTCTGGTTTAGAGTCATTTCTTCTTCCTCGAAATCAGAGTCAATCTGGGCAACCACCAGTCCTGGAGTATTGGCTGCCGAAAGCCTATCAATGTCAGCCTCGGATTCCGAGAGCACTATCAGCCCGCCTGGAGCTTCACCTTCGTCCTCAAGGCGAAACTGGTTTATCTCAACCGAGAGGGACAAGTGTGCAGAATCTGTCCCTTCTCTTGGAGTAGCTACTTCCTGGGGAACACGCTGGATGGGCAACTAGACGGGTGGAAGAGCTCTCCGAGCTAGGAATCCTGGCTTGGAGACGTCTATTCAATTCAATCGAAGGTCGCCAGCCTTTATTGCCTGACCTGCGTCTTGGAATATACGAGATAAAGGCTCATAGTCCAAAATTAAAGGAGCAACCCGTAGTTTTTCGTCCTCGCTTACGAATATTTTAGATCTCAGCAATTTTTTAAGGGTCGGTACGTTGACAAGACTTAGCCTCAGAGCGACGTGGTTTTTGTCTGCAAAAAAGACACTCGTGGAGGAAATGATGGTTAGGTCAACAAAAACTATCATCCGAGAAAACGAAACATCAAGGAAACTAAACTATAGCACCTAATCCTAATGCACCCCACTTGGATCACCTGCCCGAGTTAGGCAGTGAAGACCGTCATGCCACTCCCTGGAGATTAGGAGGTAATCGTCCTTCATACCTTTGTTTGACTTGGGAAGGCACGATATCAATTTGACGATGTCGGACCGGGACTTTAGGTAATATCCCGCATCGGCGAGCTTATGGCACTCGTACAAGTGGACCACATCAAGCCACGTGAGCCCTAAGCCCATCTGCTCATTGAGAGTGTCTACGCAGCCCAAGACCATAAAGAGGTTAGGGGCGTACTGATGGGGAGTCAACCTGTGGTTAATCAAGTAGTCCCTAGTTACCCTACCCATGGGAAGCGTCATTCCTCCCTCCAAGAAAGCAATCATCGAAATGATGACTTCACCTACTTCTCTATCGGTGAGAATTTGGTTTGGGGTACAATATTGCAGGGTTACTCCCTGCGGAATACGGTATTTGGCCCTAAACCTTCCATAACGGTTGAGGAGTCTACTAAGTACTTGAACCTACCCATATAAGTAAACCCAGGGGACGCTAAAAATAGTCTTTCGAAAGAAAAGAGAGCGGAAGAGGCCGGCCGAGGAAAAAACAATCTGAGGGAAAAGTGAAAACTTATGGAAAGTGAATGAGCGACACTGTAGGGAGTTCTGGAGAAGTTGAGAATTCTTAAAAGTTTGAAAGCTTTTGCAAAATGAGGAGAAAGAAGTCCTTCAGGCGCCTTTCATAGGGGGAAAGATTGATTGTGAGTTATCCCACTCAAACTTCGAAGAAAAAGGTTCACCGTTGGATATGCATCTTACCGTCAGATCTGGGGAACAAGGCGCTGCCTGGAGCAATCAATGGCACCTCACGAACTTCGAAACGACAGCAGCAATTATAAGACGTGTTAAACTGTACTCCCACACGTGTAAATCAAGGGGTCAGTTGACTTCATCTCTTAGGAATCAAAATCCCACTTTTTCTCCTCGGATGAGAGGGAAAAACCGGAATTTTGAGGGGCTATTGTAGGGATAAAGGCCCAGAATGACATGTTGAGCCTTGGGCTTTTGTGTGAGAACGCTAAATTGTCCGAGGAGAAGCAAATAATTATCAAGAGTCCCCAGTGAAAGTCTTATAAGTGAGGAATGAATGGAAGGTAATCCGAGGAGGAGCTCCTCCTCGGATATGATGAATGCAGCTCAAGCATGCATTCCAGCAACTAAGGTAACCCTTTAAGAAGCTCTAGCGATAGAAACGTGTCTCATGAACGTGCAAGAAGAATGGAAACTCAAAAATATCTAAGGGAAAGCTGCTACCACCGCATTAAATGCACTACAGCTACTTTTTTAACCACATTTATGTAGAGAAGATCTCTGAACAATGTTGTCTTGATGAACGCAACTCACAGAAAGCCAAAGAGGATGTTTGATGGGACAGGTACTCAAGTAAGTGTTCAGATGATCAACAAGTGTAGGATCAAGATGGTCTAGAGAGGGCTATATAACGTGAAAGACCCTCTGTGGAAAAGAGAGAGAAAAAACTGTTAACAAATTTGTAATAAAGCTTTAAGAGTAAATATTTAAGAATCAGTGTCCTCGAACCAATCCAAGAACGTTATTCCTTAACAAACTTCTGTTATCTTTCTCTTTTTAGCATCAAAACCTGTGTTTCTGTTATCTAGTTCACGAGAGCCCAGTTTTCCAAACCATTCTCCACAAATTTATTGTTTTGAGCTGTTTTGGGCTTAAGTCCATATACTCGTTGGACTAGAAGTCCAAACCTGGTCCTTACAATATTCTTGTTCAAGCCTTTGCTTTTCAATGTATTGATTTTAATTATGTTAGCTGTATGTGTAATTCTATTGCTGATGCTCTAGCAAAGAAAGCTAGTTCTATTATGTAGCTTTAGCTTTGGTTGGAAGATCTATCTGCTGACACTGCCCCCCTTGTGTTTCGTGATGTTTATTGATTTATTTATTGAATAAATTCCAATCTTTATTAAATAAATTCCAAGGCCTGGGGTCTGGCATTTAAAAGATATAAAATTATTTTTTAAAATAGTTTTTAATGGTCACATCATTGTTTACTGTGCTAGTAACAGTATACTCAGTTTGTCACTTAAGCAATTTTCATTAGTGAGCTAACAGTAAGAACTAAAATAATATGCATTTTTTATTTTCAAAAAAAAAAAATAATATGCATTTTTTATTTTGAGAACTAAAAGCAGTAAAATAGAAAAGTAGAACCCAAAATAAAAATAAAACCAAAATGTATAGTCTAAAATTGCATTTACGACAACGTTAAAAATAGGAAGTTCAATCATTCCCATTTGCAATATAAAATAAATAATCTCGTCGTTGACCACTTGTGGCTGATGGAAATTTTGGTCCACTAACTCCCTAGTACTTTTTTTATTGATCACTCAGCTTCAGTGTATGTGATATTAAAACTATTTATTGGAAAATGACTTTTGAAGATCAAAGATAAAATTTGACAGAGTCAAGAACTAACCAGAATCCCTTGTGTGCTAAAGGATATGTAAACATTGAGATGCTGACACCAAAAAAAAAAGGGAAAAAAAGAAGACCATCCTAAAGCAGGTGCCACAACTTGGCCAATCATGCATATAAAGCTCCTGGAAGTTAGGTATACCGACTTGAATTTATTCATAGAAAAATCCTTACATACAGAATAATTGAAAATTATAATTGGCTTATTGCTATATTAAATAAATTGATTAGTGCAATAAACTAACAAAAATGAGCGAACCATTCACTGGTCTCCTGCAACCTATTACTCTCGTAAGTCTAAAAAATGTACTACTATCAAATTCGCACTAGCATAAATGGATGAATCCGAAATACCCAAAAACGATTGCATTGGAGAGAATGTTTCAACAACTGCCCCAGAAATATATATTGATAAAATTCCTATGAAGGGCTTCCAGGGAAAAAATTATACTAAAAATTTGAACAGAAAATTTAAACGAACAAAAAAAGAAGGAAAAAAAAAAAAAAATCACAGCTAGTAAGTTACAACTCTCAATTGTCTCTACAATGACCGTCTTCCCGCTCTGCATTTGCAGAAGAGAGAACAGAATGCATATATACAAATCTGGCATGCCAACATGCCATTCTTCTGTGCCAAACCCTCTTCTTCTGAAGATCAGTGCCTTGCAGCGTAAACAACAACGGCCCAGAATAAATAACTGAAGCTATTGAACAAGCAGCATAACCCAGATAAAAAAATGGGTCATACCTGCCAATTATGGACCAACAATGTGATTATTAAAAATTTAGCATTCCAAGGATATCCTAGTTAAAGATGAAACTTTCTAGAAAAATTAAGGATACTTGAATTTGAGATATGACAATGACATACCAGTCCTAGTAGCTACGTTAAATCTCATCTTGG
This sequence comes from Quercus robur, assembly GCF_932294415.1. NCBI lineage: Eukaryota > Viridiplantae > Streptophyta > Magnoliopsida > Fagales > Fagaceae > Quercus > Quercus robur. The sequence goes on along the minus strand of NC_065545.1, from coordinate 19,885,082 downwards.
CTGCCAAAAGCTTGGACCTGAAACATGACACAGGATATTCTTAGCCTAGAATTTAGCAACCTACAGTGCAATACAAGAGCAGAGTAATTGGTGATCCAATTACAATAAATCTGAAAGCACCAAATTTTTTTTAAGGTTAATCTGATAGTGCCTAAACAGCACCTAAACAGAATTTTTTTAATAGGTAAATGAAAACCTTTATTCAATAAAAAAAAATAGTACAGCCACTGTACACAGGACATGTATAGAGGAGACAAAAGAACCGAAACAGAAATATAAATATTAAATCAAATAGCTAAGGGAGAAAAGGAGAAGAGAGAGCTAGCAATTTTTCTATTTGGTAAGATTTGAACCAAATGTTCCCTATCCCCCCAACCCCAATCCTTTGGCTGCCTAAGCCACATAGGATTTTTCTTTTTCTTTTTTTTTTTTCTTTTTTTAATTTACTCAACTCATTAAATAAAAGTTCCAAAGAAAAAAATTACACACCTCTGCCTGCCACTGGAATTGGACCTTCAAATGGAGGTCTATAAGGTATGGCATTTCTATGATTCATAGTCCGGGGGGGAAATCTCCATCCTTGGCCTGGTAACCTTGTGGGCTCACATGGAGGACCAACATATGGACCAGGTGTATAAGATGTTCTGCCTTTGTCAGGATATCTTGGACCTAGGTGGAGAGAAAAACATGAAATATTAATTAAAAAATGTGAAAAGATAGTACCAAAGCAAACAATGGCATTGCCAATAGAACCCAGCTATTTTTATTTTTTGGCAACTGTACTTATAAAACTTACCTGAAAAGGGAGGTGCAGGAAACCTCCACTGATCATGATGCTCATATGGGGGTGGTTTCATTCTCTCATGGTTATTGAAAGAGTTTTCTCTATCAACATTCTGCCCAAAGTGGAATCTATTGGAGTAGGAAGGTGGTGGGGCATCCCTATGAGGCCTTACACGCTGGTCCCCATGAAAATATGAGAACTGATTTGATGGTGCAGGATGAGGTGGCCGTAAACCGTAGTTTTTATTATGCAATGTAGCACCATTAGTTTGTCGACCATTATTCACTGCCTGTCCAGAGAAATTGCTGAACGAGCAAGAAGCAGACTCAGCCATCTGTGTTGAAGGATCTCTCCATTCAGGAGAACGATATCGTATTGTTTGGTCAACTCTTTGTGCAACAGGCTCCTGAGCCACAGATTGAACTATGTTGTCTTGCATATTCTGCATGCGAACACAAAAATCAAAAGGAAACAGCACATAATGAGTTTCTTTCTACTACATTGATGCTAAAAAGAAAGAAAGAGAAGGCAACATAAAAGGAGGACGCACATGTTTATCCACACCATTGGCGTAGGAATCTGACATAGCAGAAGGAACAGGGGGTGGAGGAGGTGGTGGAGGTGGAGGGGATGAGGGCAGTGGCGGGGATGAAGGTGGCACGTCCTGAGGTAGTGGCGGAGCAAAGGGCAGAGGAACATGCTGTTCACACTGATTATTCGATGTCTGTATGGCATTGACTTCAGTAACATGAAAAGATGAACTTGTTTCAACTTCACAAGAAGGAGCAACATCCTCCATTTCAAGCTCACCATCAACATCTTCCAATATATGTCTATGCTTTTCAATTGATGGGATTGATTCATGTTCTTCACGGGCTTCAGAATTATGCTCAGGAGTAACTGCCTCAAAACTCTCTCCATCAGAATCACTTCCATCATCGTCATCCTTAAGCATGCGGGGCATACAAAATCCAGGAAGCTGAAGACTTGAATTGCTGCAAAATGTCGAAAAGTCTCAAGAAAAAGGTATTTGAAAAAAAGAATATGAGATAAAAAGAAAACAGATCAATTAAATTCAAACCTTCCATATTCATCGACAAGCATACCCTCCATTTCTCTAACAGGATCATCTAAAGCCCTTTCTGTTCTTGCTGAGCGACGAGCGTAGGGACCTGCAGAAGATGAACCACTTAGGGAGTCCAATTCTCGCATATGGTGACGAACAACAGATTCTGGAAGGATTCTCCTTTCCAACCAAAGCCTCAAAACCTATACCCAAAAAGAGGAAGGGTTAAGCACTAAACCAAAATAATGAAAAACTACAAAGTAGACAAGGATATTAATTTAATAAGATTTTTTCCCCTTATTTCACAAGGAAAGTTTCTTCACTTGCCCTAAGACACTGCTTGCGGTTTTCATGCCCAGTACTTCCAGGTGGAGCAGCAGCTGACAATAGCCGTGGCAGCACTGCCTGGATAGCAGAAGGGTAGATACCACCAACATCACCTGAAAAATTCAAACTTAGTTTTAACTTCAGTGAATTCACATTTTGTTGACTAGCTTTCAAACGTTGGATCACAACATGATAACAGATGCATTACCTTTCAAGCTTCGAGAGCATTGAGTAATGGAATCAACAAGGAAGAATAAATCCACCCTCCGATGTAAGCTTGACTCAGTTTCCAAATTACGGACAAGAATTTCCACCACCTATTTAGAAAATAAAAATAAAGATACATCAAAGAAAAACACATGGCAAATGCTTATACTTCAAATGCAGCCTAAAATGGAAAGAAAGACCATGCAAAATATCTTCACTATTCTGAATGGATTTCCATGTTTTGCAGGAAATGACAAATTTTATAAGATGTAACACTACTGAATTGAGTCCATTGTTCCGGTGGACTGAAAAAAGCACAAATTTGATACCTAGAGATATTCAAGTACAAAAACTGCAATTGGTTGCTCTGTAAAAGGAGATGTTCAGTCACAATAGTGGAAGGCCTATCTCCAAACTGTGGAATGAGTCCATAGAGATGTCGTGGTAGTGCGTTTACCAAATCGAGATAGTTTATATATAATTCTCGATGGTAAAGGTGGAAATCACAGGTTAAGGTTAGCAAATTACTATGGTCTTAAACCAATCTCCTTTAACCAATGGAAGCAATTAAATCCAAAGTGAAAATGGACCATGAAATGGAAAAAATGCTACACACGCACAAAAGGAAATCACAGCCCAAGAATACAATAAGTATTAAATAAATCCACCACAAAGTCAACTACTAAGATTTAATGTATCCAAGAAATCATCATTTTTGATAACCATGCCTTGAATAGAGAACTTAAAAAGCCTTTTTAAGCCTAAGGACACTCCAAAATTGGTCACACAACATTGTTCTTTTCTTAAATTAAAAAAATTAAAAAATTTTAAAAAGAAAAAAAGAAAAGAAGAATCCAACAAAAAGCCTTTTTAAGCCTAAAGGACGCTCCAAAACTGGTCACAGAACATTGTTCTTTTCTTTTTTAAAAATAGAATCCAACAAAAAGTATAATGTCCCAAGCAAAACAATTCCTTTGCAACCCAGACCTCCAATTCCTACATTCCAACAGAACTAGAATCATCCTAGGCATCAAGTAATTCACCCTCAACAAAGAAAACCAAACTGATCAACTTCCCTGAGACTAACAGTGTAGCAGAACAGAGGATATATTACCATAGATGTAAGTGAAACAAAAGATAGTCCACATTACAATGAACGCAATTCACATATGAGCACCCCTGGTTGAAGTCATGTAAACATAAACACGACATTTTACTATCATAAGCTGCTAAAACTAAACTTCTATCCTGAAATACTTTGGAATCTCCCTTCCCTTGTATGTCAGGATAATCCTATCTAAAAAAATTAGTGAATCTTCAACAGAGATACTATTGTTGACCAACAAATTGCTACTAAAGAAACAATAAAATACAAACAAAAAGGTATAAAAAATTTAATTTTACTCATCAAAAAACGGTATAAAAAAACAAATTTCTATGTATGAAACCAGCGCTCCTCAAATCTTTTAAGTTATTGGCAAAGACCCATATAACAAGTCGAAATGTCAAATTTATTCTGCTTTTCAAAATTAACCAAAATAAAATATTTAACAATTTAGCAATTACTCAAATATTTTTACATAATCATACTATTTATATTTCTTGTCAACCGGCCTGCAATTTTACAACAAGGAGCATAGTTTACTAGCCCCACATTAAGGAAAATAGTCTCCCAAAAATTGCAAATAGATAATTCGGTCAAGAAAGAACTTTGCAAAAGATAGACTGAATTAATTACTGTGCATACGAAATTTCAAAAGGTGGTAAACACAGTAATAAGAGAATGGTCATAAACCCCTTCAAGGCAAAAGCCATTATACAAAAATTTAATATTATTTACCTCATCCCTGACAATTTGCCACCTTACAAAAGATGTCAATTGCATATTAAGATCCTCTCCATTTGAAATGGATTCATTTCATGGTTTAGATTAAATATTACGTATCTAGTGCACATCATTTAAAATTTTAAATGACATGACATTATTTACATTGTTGATTCAAGAATTAAAATCTTAACCGTGAAATGGACCCTCTCTTTATTTCACTTGAAATGGAGAGGATCCTATTCCGTCAATTGCCTACATGAGTTAACAGACTAAAAAAAAAAAAAAAAAAAAAAAAAAAAAAAAAGAAAAAAAGGAAGAAAACAAAGTAGACAACTTTTAAAATACCCTTTCTTACTAAATTTAAAATGTCCACAATTTAACCAAGTACCGAACTAAAAATTAGATAGGAGATCTAAAATAACATTATCATACCTTAGCAGCAACACCAAACTTTGCACAGTCAATAGCTATGCGTGTTGCTCTACCAATGCTCTCCTTTGTCCTTGTCAAAGTTCCAAGCTGTCCTTCAAAGGATGATAGAGCAACAGGTGCTTCCCCATGTCTGCCTATAGATTTTGGTTTTTGAGTTACTGCTGATTCAAGTTTTTCTTCTTCATCAACAGGTGGAGCAAAAGAGGTTTTCTTGTGGTGTAAATGCACATCAGGACTACAGCTGCCATTATTTTGAACAATATTACTACTATCTGAAGTAGACATGTGGCAGTTTGAGGTGTGAGTTGGAGATGCCTGAGCAAGAGAATCTCCTGCATCGGTTAGAGATGGACTTGACCTTATGACAGAGATATCCTTTTCACCAAGGTGATCATCAGAAAAAGAATTTGAACTTGGACCCTCTGGTGTATGATAATGTTTGACCTCTTTCACAACCTCACACCTAAAACAAAAATAGTATAATAGTAATGAACAATTAGTACAGAACATACCATAAATTAAGTTATAAGAACGAGGAAGAAACAAAGGGTTCAGATAGCCTTTTAAAAGTTGTTACACATTACATACTACTAAAACTGTCCACTTAAAATTTTCATTTTCCAAGAAGTTAACAATCAATTCTCAACTATTCATTTTCTATTTTTTCTCACTGTTGTCCCCTGACAATTGAGGCCACAGTGGAGGACAACCTGCTTTATGATTATGACAAGAGTCCGCATGGATATAAGAAAAAGAAACTGCAAGGATTCAACCTTTGTGGGTTAGTAGCACAAGATAGTATCTATTATATTGTTGTAAAGCTGCAGTAAAGTATTAAAAGTGTGCTTACATGCCGTTTACTTTGCTTTTTTCATCCACTGAAGGCATCAACAAACACATGTTATCCTCACAACCAGTATCATCTGCAATGTACCGATGCATAATGGTATCATTTCTAGGTGACACTTTATGCCTCTCATTAGGACAGGAGGCAGGACGGGAACTCATCCCCATTTTATCTGTATTATCAACTTCTTTATCAGAAATTTCAGCTTTACAATTGGTCAATTCAACATTTTCAACATCTCCTTCATCCTTTGGAGGCAACAAAGGATCAATTGAAGTCCCATTAAAACTGAGGTTAGCCTGTCTTTCATCAAGTCTAGGAGACACATATGATGCACTTTGAGTTGGGTCTGCAGTTCTAACAGCGCAACTATCAAAAGAACCACTAATATCTTTGCTATCAACATCATCCCTAGCATCAGGGAAGACATCCTCGGAAAATTCATGCTTTGGGATCTCTGAAAATTCAACTGGTTGATTGCACAAGTCCACCTCCATTGACAATTTACAATTTTCCTCTGAGATTATTGGGCTTTGACTTGTAGAAAATCCAGAACCACATACCTGAGAAGAAATATTGCCAAGAGAACCCATACTCGGCAGTCCCAGACAAGTCCTTGCTTTGCTTTCCACAGCCACATGAGGGCTTCTTTTCATTGGAGAAATACAACATCCACTAACTACAGTTTTCAAGGTTGGTGATGCTTCATTACATGCTTGACCTTCTTCAGCATTATTAGCTGACATAGCTTCCAGAGCACGATGAAGGCGTTTAGATGGAGGTAAAGCTGCTTCACCATCCATTGAGCAGCCAAATGATTGTTCTTTCTTAACATTCCAAGGCTGAGGTCTATTCATTGAGACTTGAGTGCAATGCTTGGAAGGTGACACTACATTATCCAGAGCTCCATTCACTACAAGTGAGTTTCTGTCTGTAACACTATCATCATCATGTTTTTCATGCATGCTGATCTGCTCTGATGGATTAACTGTAGATTCCTTTATGGTTCTCTCTTCTGTCTGTGAAGAGATATTGAATTCCTCCTCTGCAGATGATGATTTTCCCATTCGCACCCTTGCTCGTTTCACCAATGGCAGGTGCTCATCTCCATCTTCCTTCAAGCATCTCTCATTCATCTTTTCAAAATCTCTTTGTGAATTTATACTAGTATTCTGCACCCCAGCCTCCAAACCCATCTCCTTGTCCAATGTGGCAGGAGGCACAGCTGAATCATTAGTCACTCGCTTTCTGCTTGGTTTCCTTTTCTTCTTGATGACAATAGCCTTTATTTCAAGATCAAGCCCTTTGCTTAACTCAACATCTCCATCCAAACATTCAACAACAGTATCAGAGTGCTCAAGTTTACAACCAGACTCAATCGTGCTGCCTTCATTTAGACTAAAGGTGTCAGAATCAGCTGTGGCAATTTCAGAACTATTTTCTTCAACACTGCCATTTGAAACAAAAGCAGCAGAATCAACATCATCCGACTCAGATGCATCAGGTGACTTCCTGATTCGCTTATTCCTTCTTAAAGAACCCTCCCGAACTACATTGGCTGATTTGTCTCCAGCATTATTGCCACCATCATTGCATGACATTGTGAAGGTTCGTGATCTACGGGTTTCCAACCTTGATGAACTTCTAGACCTTTGAGCCTTTCTATAAGTGGCACAGCTCTGTGGCTGTATGAGACTGGATCTTTTTTTTGAAAAGTAAGTAGTTAGCAAAGGTGTTGCTGTAACCGCCGCAGTATCAATAGATTCCTCCCCTAAGGCCTCTTTATCAAGCAAGGCATCGGCAGGTGCTGCAGCTAAGGCATCCTCAACAAGAACACCAGAGTCATTTTTATCTGTTGTGGTAAATGAAGTTTTTAACTGTGAATTTTGATTTATTTCAGGAGTTTCTGTTTGATCATTCAATTCGACGTTGGCTGCTAAGTCAGCTGAATTCCCACCCTTTGCAGGTGCAACCTCATCAGCAGAGTTTAAACCATTGACTAGATCCTGTTTCTTTAATTTCTCATAGCTATCGATAATCTCCTGGACAGCACGTAGAAAATCAGCACTCCTGCCATTACGTTTGACCAGAAGAGATTGTTTCTTCTCTTCAGTAAATGCTTCAACATCAGCAGGATTGCAGAAGCCTCTGAATGACAAGGTATTGCTATTAGAATAAGGTTAAGTTGCTTGCTAACGTCAAATTAAACTCTCATAAGGCACACTTAGAGAAGAACAAGAGCGACACTGAGTAAAATAAACCAGAACAATTGATGTCCATAGCAAACAAGTGAATTCACTATCACCACAATGGATCCAAACAAGAGAAAATGTTGACAAAGTAACACAAAGCTATAAAGTGAGTGGAACCAGAACAAAGCCAAGCTTGAAGAGCAAAATCCATCTTGCATTAACTCTCACACATTAGTAAAAAAACTTGGAACATAGAAGTGGAAGGCATGACTATTAGTATAACACATTGAGATGCCATATTTATACATGCTACATTTCAAAGAGAAACAATACATAATGCCAACATGAAATGAACAATCAATATGTCAAGACCACACAACATACGCAGATGACTATGTAACAATGTTTAAACTTTTAAAGTAAAAGATTTGTATGCTTTCTCTTGCTTCCCTCAAAAGAAAATATCATAGAAAAAGAAAAAAGCAGATGGAAGAGTAAAAAGTTCTCTGGCCTTGAACATTGAAGAGAAGCCAATGGCAATAGCTTTCCAATGAAAAATTGGAAGTTTATCACCTCCCATTGAAGGAAAAATTTACAACTCCACATTTGAGCTGCAACTCTGACCTTGAAGACATACAAGCACATCCATAGTACTTTTAATCAGTAGATACAGATATAAAGAACAAGTATATTAATAAACTATTTGTCTAACTCCAGGTCATTTTATATTATTACGTCTTCCCAGACTTCAATCAATTCAATGAAGTTAAAACCTCCATATCCTAACAACTGCACTTCAATATAAAATAGGGTAATTTAGAAAAATAAAAATTAAAGAAAAACATTCTGCACTTTAACGTTTCACAGATAATTAAGGGCAATGGAACGGGACAGAGTCTGATAATAAAAAGGAGAGGTGAGGTCAGAGTATTGAGGGACAAGTGTTTTGGGATGATAATAAAATATGCATAAAAAATTAAAATATAAATAGAATATTTTTTTTATAAGATATGTTTTATTGCCAAAAAAAAAAAAAAAAAAAGAACATACAGGAGCCTAAAGAATACGGAGAAGAAAAAAAAACTATGTACATAGTGACAACAATGACTATAAATTCCGGAATGGATCTGTTACCAGTTACTCCCCATGCTCCAGACCAATCAAATAAAGAACCACTAAACAAAGCTACCAAAAGGGTTCTTGTTGTATAAATAGGATATGTATAAACAATTTAAACATATGTTAAATAAGATACACACACAGATGCATACACTCGGGGTGAAAACCTGACCTCCCATGTGGGGTGGAACAGGACAGGTCAAACGGGGTGGAGCATTTTTGTCCTCTCTAACCAACATAATTAAGGCTCCATTCCATACAAGAGGGCAAAGCAATACACGATTATGGTCCACCAACTACAAAGAGAACAACCATATAACTATAGAACTCAAAAAGCCTTAAAGTTCATATTCAGATGACCAATTGTCAATCCAAACAGATTTTTAAAAAGTCAGCATAGCTGTAGCTTCAGCTGTAACCAAATAATAAGCCCAACCTCCAACCACATCCATAACAATCAACTGATAAATTGATCAACAAATAAGCTCAAAGCCTAGAAAATTTCTTTTTCCATTTTGTGAGTAATATGGAATTTTATTAGAAAATAAAGGGAATGTAATATGGAAATTTATTAGAAAATAAAGGGAAGCTCTTAAAAAGATGATTTACTAATAGTGTGTTTGGTTGGGTAGATTTTAGGGGTAAAAAGAAACAAGGGGAAAGAAAATGGACTGGATAATCCAGTTTTCCTCCAATTGGTTGAAAGGAAAAAGGGATTGACGGAAACAAATGAGTGTGTGCTTTCGATATCTTGGCTCACCAATTCATGAAAAGAAAATCCAAACGCAAAACTGAATAAATTAATTTTTAAAATAACAAAAGGAAAAATAATCGATTTCTCAAATTCAAAATATTTAGAAACTCAAGGAAGTTCATAGAATAGCATTCATGAACTTAGGAAATTACAAACAGGTTTCAACATATCCTTAAGAAGTTACAAACACATAAAGAACTTAAAACTAAATAGAGACTGATTCTGCAGCATATAAATTGAAAAGATCAAACAAATGCATGTATGTCAATAAGCTATTTTGGAATTGGAGCTCTAAACACACAGCTTGTGAAAATCTCCATGGATTCCATTGGTGCTGTAGGCCAATGGTATTTAATCAACTGCTCCTATGGCAGTGCCAGGAAGTTAAAACCTTCAAAACTGCTACAGCTTGTAGGATAATGGGGCCTATTCAATGAACAAGATGATAATTTCTTTTGTAAGCAGAATACTTTTTTTTTAAAGTCCTAAAGAGAACACTCTCCAAGTAAAACACAATCAGTTTTCATCCAGTAATAAGAAGTTAAATATTTGATCCATAATCAACAAAGGTCCCGCAGAACCAAATTCATATCAAATCCAATCAATAGAGACTATCTTCACATGCACTTTGCACATGTTTAGAGTTTTTTCGTTTTTAAATTTTTACTTTAAAATGTCTAAATGTTAATTAAAAAATTATTAATAAACGTAACACATAATAACATATATAAGGTTTTTTGTGTAAATGGCATCACGACATTATCCCATATATATATATATATATGGTCCAAGTCTAAATCTTATAATTTAATTGTCACAATAAATGGGGAGGGGGGATTCAAACCTGGTTCTACTTATAAAAGTTATAGGAGAAACAGGCAAGTCTAAATCCTATAATAACCAATTGACATGAAATTTTGGGTGCGTGTTAAGACTTGAGAATATTAAGAACATGCAATCTAACATTTGGGTCTTCAAAATATTAATTTGATAAGAAGTTATTGAGTAGCATAACATTATGCAAAAGTTACACCAAATGTAAATTGATCCTCACATACACTTCTTTTTCGATAAGTTGGTTGCCACTCACGCACACAAAGAAATCTTAAATGAAAGTGCAAGTGATGATTATAAATCAGGAGGGTCAGACCTTAATATGCACTGAACCAAAAAAAAAAAGGTCACCAACTTATTACCATAACATTTTTTTTGATAGGTAATAAGAATATTATTAAAACAAACTAAAATACAGATGAAAGCCAATACAAGGTGTTCATGATGGTGAACACAAGGAAAAGCAATAAAGAAAATAAACAGCCCTATGAATCCTAATAATTCCAACTTATTACCAACTTATTACCATAACATGATAACATACCCAATGAATCCAAATAATTCCAAACATCTAAGGATTATGACATTCATATAAGGTGGAGGAAAACAAAAGCATTCAAAACATAAATGAAGAGGATGGATTGAACCGCCCAAAAAAAACATAATCATCATCGCAAAAAATGTGAGTAATATAAACATGATATTTGAATTGGGGATACAAAAATAGTGTAAAAGGTATCCAACCAGCAGTAGTAAAAAGAATCACCAATGAGTTCTAGCTCAAATGGTACTTCGGTACTTCCTCCTCCCATAATAATGGGATGGGGGGTTAAGTTGTGGGTTCAAGGTGTGTAGCTTACTAATAAAAACATAGTTAAAAGAATATACTAATTTTTTAGTATTGTACCAGGGTAGAAAATGAGGAAAAAAAAAAAAAAAGTACACACAGCCCACTCCTACACTCTACCTCATGTATTGAATATGCCTAAGACAAAACTGTTCATTACAAGCAAACTTATGACCTCACAAGTTATATACTTAAAAATTACAGTGCATGAAGAAACCACCCTGAAGTACGGTCCTAAACCCATGCAACTCAATGCTCTCACAGTGCTGTTGAGCCTCAATTGAGGCTACTGCCCACAATCTAACATTCAAATATCCACAAGCACCTTTAAGTCCACACGTCAGATAACCCATACCCACTAACCTAACCTAGCCCAACCATCCCTTCAACCACCTTTAAAACCCCACCTCAAACAACCCACATCCACTAGCCTCCACAGCATCACTCACATCACTGGAGGATCAATTGGCAATGAATCTTTCTTTTTAGATGTTATTATGTATTATATTTGAAAATCTGTGCTTCACTTTAATCAGGTGCAATTTTGTGCTTAGCACCTATTCGCACCTATTCTCTAAGACGTTTGTGCGCTTGACGCTTTTACCAACACTAGTCGGATTGTAAAGAGAAAGGAAGAGGGAGGAGGAAGCTGAAAAAGATTATTGTGGCTAAAAGTGTGGAACATGAGTTGGGAAGTCAAGTTGAAGTAATTTACCACTACAACCCTTTGTATCAACTAAATGTATTCAAACTAAGATGTGTGGGAATTTTTGGCATTTTAAAGAAGAGGACAGAAAAAGAGAGGAATCCCCCTTTTAAGTATAATAGATGAAAGGATTATCAGCCATCCCATATAGCATGTAAGGATGAGCAAAAAAACATAAACGTAGATGTGTTTTTGTGACAATGGTCCTTGGAAGTAAGGGGTGGAAGGTGAGGTGATGGTTCAACCCTTTGTGCACAATGTGTGTACTTAACTAATGAAAAAAAAAAAAAAAAAAAAAAAAAAAAAACTAAAATTTTCTTAGTTGCACTGAAACACAAAAAAGTATTTTAGACCATCATTTAAAATATGCAAAAGAGAAACCCTGTAGAGCTCTACAAGAGACTTTCACCATTCACCACCCCAGCACCATGAAGCAAACCATCAATAGAAGGAAAACAGCCTCCCCATTTACTACTTGGCCAAGGACCACTAATGACCCCTCTCATAATCAAAGTCACTCAAAAGTTAAAACAGTATCTTATACCCCAACCTCAACAAGTATTGGTAACTTCCGATTCAGATCCTGCCCAAGCCACACCCCAAAAAAAAAAAAAATGATACCTTTCCGTAGAGCCTGAATAATGGCAAATGACAAGATACTATCAATACAAACTTCAAGACCAATGTCCATTTATTTTTCCTACTAGAAATAAAACAGGGTAAGCCATATCACTAATCTTTATTGTTGTAGAAACCAATTATGCTTATTTAAGCCAAGGAAACAACCAACCTTTTCATAATTAAAAAACTACAAACAATATATACAGTACCATGGTACCTTCAGGATGACACACATTCATTTCAATTTATTCTAATATATAAAACCCCATTCATCTCAATAAAGGTGAGATCGAGGGTCCTAAGCCTAGAATAAAGCAGTTAATCTTAAATCACCATTTTCTTTCTAAGATGCAGATACATACATATATAGCAACAGATGCCCATACTACGCCTCAGTTTCGAACCTCTTTAATCTCTCATTTAACAGTGATAAAATTTAAAATGTATGCCCAAAAGAAATTTCCAGCCATGTTACACATAATTGAAAAGAGAAGAAATCGGAAAATTTGAAAACAAGAAAGAAAAGGAAACTAGTCAACAACATAAATAGCACACATGCTGCTACTATACCTCAGTTTTGAACCTCCTTTATCTCTCATTTAACAGTGACAAAAATTAAATCTCAAATACTTATCAAAATAAGTTTCAAACCTCATTACACATAATTAAAAGGAGCAGAAATAGGGAAAAAGAAAAGTCATAATACAGCATAAATAGCAACATATGCTGATACTGCACTTCAGTTTCAACCTCTTTCAACTCTTATTAACAGTGATAAAAAATTAAATCTAAAATTCCATTCAAAAGAAGTTTCCATTACACACAATTGAAAAGAGTAGAAATCAAAAAAACAAAAAATTTATTTAACAACATAACATACTGAATGCCTTATATTCCAGTCCTGGAGTACTTACATCTGTTCTGGCTTGGTTCCAAAGAAGTGGACCACTACTTTCTTCCAATCAGCTGCAAACCCCAAACTCTGTGGCTCTCCCACCTGCCATTAGCAATCAACTTAATAAGCCAACTTGAATATTCAGCTACCCCATCCTTAATTTGTAAAGATTTCCTAAATACTTCAAATTGTAGATTGGTTTTTTATGTGAAAACCAAAGGGGAATCAATGAATCATCTTCTTATACATTGCACCATACCTAAGGAGCTAATGAATTTGCTTTTATGCCAATTTAGAGCTAGTTGGGTCATGCCTAATTCAATAATTGCTATGTTAGCTAGTTGGATGGGGAATTTGGCAAACTCAATAGTGCAGAAATTTGGATGGTGGCTCCTTAATGTCATCTATGGTGCTTGTGGAGAGAGAGGAATAATCATACTTTCAAAGGAAAGGAGTTATTAGTGGCACCAATGTTGTTAAAAGCACACTTAAACGTGCTTAAAGCTCAAAATCCCAAGGTCTTCGCACTTTACTTGGCCAAAGAAAAGCTCATTTAGTGAAGTGTGCCTTTGAGCTTTTTGAAGAAGCATAAAGCATGCCTAGGAGTGCTTTCATTTTTTCTTTTAGTTAGTAATAATCAATTTATAAAATGAGCCTACTTCATTTACATGGAAAAATGTTTCAAAAAGTTGCCTAAAGAATTGCAAAATGTTATGCACAGGAGGAAAATGATTCTAAACACTCAGGAATGGAGTTACAATTAGTAAAACCCCACACCCTAGACCAATCAAACAACAATCTAGACATTATAAAAATATATAAATCATAAAAATTAACTACTCAATCTTAATGAAATAACACGGACCATTAATTTATTATACACTCGAGCAATGATAAATTTAGTATTCCTGTGCTTTCTAGGCTATGCCTTTGGGATATATTTAAATTGGACTATATGATACATTTGATCATAGCTATCACATCTATAAATTTTTTATAAAGCACAAGATAATTATATAGAAAGTTGTGTTTAAACTATTTATGACTAGATTATAATCGTATCATGACTATCATCCATTAATAATTATTTTCAAATTTAATATCTAAAAATTTTAAGAAATTGAAATAACATATGTAAATTGTTGAGAATCCATAGCCATCCACAAAAATATGGGTGTAAGGCTTTCCTGTTGTTGTTGTTGTTGAAATAACTCATGTAAAATTTGAACTAACATGCTTTGTGCAATCGCACTATTCATTTTAGCTAATAGGAAAATATATTACTATTTTGAGTGCATTAACTTTTTTATTACATTATGAATCTTTCAATTAAATGTTTATATATAATATTTAAATAATGTGCGTTTTACTTCAATTGGGCACAACTAGGCTTCAAGAAGCCTATGCACTTAGGTTCAAGTGTTGTTAAAAGCGCGCTTAAAGCGTGCTTAAGCGCAGAGCCCTTGGGGCTTTTTCCCTCTAAAGCGAAGCGCCCTCAAAAAGCGCACTTTTTTTACCCTTTTTATTAAGCACAAAGCGCGCTTTTTTGAGCTTTCAGTAAATTTTTTTAAAAAAAATCCTGATTTGATTTTTAGCCATTAGATCTAAATATGTTTGATATAAGCCACTGATATAATATATAAAAACTAATGGTGTGGTGTGCTACCATACACCTAAGCCTATCTCTTTAGATATTTTTGAACTTTTAACCATAAACCACACAAACAAACACTAAATCAAACACTCACAAAGATAGTATTACTTAACATTCTAGTACTTTTTAGCCTTTGCCTTCTTGGTTCTATACTTCTATTTTGATTCAACCATGTTTTGTAATCATGGCCATCAAATATCATGGTTGCATATATTTTGTAAAGCACAATAGAATTATATAAATGTTATATAAATTATATAAAATGTTTTATTGTAATTTATATGATTAATTGATCACTTGATTGTTATATTGATCATTAATAAAAAAAAAAAATTTAATGTGCGCTTCACATCGATCAGGCGCTTTGCGCTTTGCGCCTAGGCTCTAGTAGGAGGCCTTTGCACTTAAGTGCGTTCAGCACTTTTAATTCAATTTGATGCTTTTACCAACACTATGTAACACTACTCAAGTTTGCTTTCCCCAAGATATTATTGGAGTGTACATCAACTACCATCCATTACTCTACTCTTTTGATTTATGGATTTCCACAATGGTTCATTTATTTAGATTTTAATCTTGCTGTATTTTTTTCCTTTTGAATTCTTTAGCCACTCTTATGTATACTCTAGGATAGTGAAATTTCATCGCTTATCAAAAAGTTTTTTTTATAGAAAATTACACAATGAACATCAACATCCCCACCCCCAAATTCAATTCTAAATTAAAAAATCTCAATTACTGGAAATTCTGTACAATGGTATAAACCTAAAATCTAAAGGGAAACAAATACCGAAGCTTTACCAAATTTACAAAACAATCACATCCATAATCATCCAATTAAACCCCCAAAAAACACAAAAGTTAACTTTGTTTTTATTCAAATCGCAAACTCCACACCAGTAATCGTACACAAAATCAAAGAATACATTCACATGCTATCCGAAACCCTAACTAAAGCAAATCCATTCAACAGAGAAAACACCAAAAAACGAAGAAAAATAAAAAAATAACAATAAAGATCAAAACTTTATACCTTGGCAGGCCAGGCGGGGAAGCCCTTGACTTTAGCGAGCACAAGATCACCGACCTTCCATTGCCGGCGAGCCGCCGCAGCCGCCGCCGCTTTACTCGAGCCTTTTCTCCGGCTCGGCGCCATCGGACTCGAAAACCTTACCCAATCAAAATCGAATCGGGTAGGCCAAACCGATAACCAACACAACAACGAAGAAGAAGAAGAAGATTCTAGATTCACGCCCAAACAGCCCTTGGAATTGAGCGGTTCGGCACACTGCACGGAATTCCGGGAATGGATTCCCAGGCATTGAAATCACGCAAAGCTCTCAGAGAGAAAGAGAGAGAGAGACTCTCAGTCTGTGACGAAACCCTAATTTGTCTCAGAGAGAGAGAGAGATTTTTTTTTTTTTTTTAATGTATTTTTGTGGAAGAAGCGAATTCAGAGAGAGAGAGGGATATGAGAGAGTTGGTTAGGTAGGGGCCAAGTTAAAGTGCACTAGGGGGCGTAGGATAATGATTTGAATTGAGGACAGGAATTGTGGGGTTAACGTGCGCACTCTGTGTGTGTATATGAATCTATCAATCTACGGCTTTTAGATACTGTGTGTGTGTGTGTGTGTGTGTGTCTGTGTTGTGTGCAATGTACGTGTGACCTACTTATTACTTTACCTGTCTCTTTTTTTTCAAAATCTGAGACTCCCCACCCCTCGTGCTTCTAGTGGAGTAGTGGGCTTTCAAACTCAAAATAACTTACTCCTTTGACTCAGCTTTAAATGCTGTAGTATTTACTTTTCAGATATGTGGACTTGGTCCTTGGGCCTGATTACAAGGTTCATATGTGTGGGCCAGCGTGTATGTTGTGTGGCCTATATGGTCTTCTTTGTTTCGCTACCAACATTTGGGCCCTTTGTGTGGACATATGAATCTGGGCTTCGTTTGGAACTTTGGGCCCAATTAAATAGTAGGGGATGGGGGAGATGAGGTTTGAAGTTTGAACCACACATACAATACATCACAAATGATCTTATTACACATAGCTAGAGCCTAATTCTAGCTATGTGTATTCTTCATAAGGTGTCTAGAAGATAAGGGAGCCATGAGTGCTCCTAATAGTGGTTGTGTCATAACTTAATCTCAATTTCACCTAATGATTCGTGAATTATGTGTGTAAGAATCTTAATTCTATAAATGTCACAATTAGAGCATTCACATTAACATGTGTAAATTTTTTTTGTTCATTTTAGTATAAGAACTTACTTTTCCTATTTTACACGGTCACTTTTAAAAAACACACATTAAATCATATATTATACACACTATTTTATTTAAATAATCATTTTTATTCTTTTTTTCATTTACTTTCTCTCTCTCTCTCTCAAATCTTAAATCTATCTGGCCTTTCACACAACTTGCCTCTCTCTCTTCATCGTTGTTATTATTGTTCTTCTTCTTCTCTTCTTTGCAATATGGGTTTGATGATTTCTTTATGGATCTATATATGGATTTGATGAGTTTGGGATCTTAATTTAGGATGTGTTTGACAAAGAAATAGCTAGGGAAGAGGGTAAGCGAAGAGAGAGAATCAGGTGGGAGAAGTGAAGAGAGAATCTGGTGGAAGAGGTGAAAGAAAAAATTATTTAAAAAATAAGGTATAAAGCTACAATAACCGTAAAAATATGCACAGTTAGAGTATTCACATAAGTCCGTCTAAAACTTTTCATCTATTTTACCATAACAACTTACTTTTTCTATTTGACACAACCACTTTGCAAAAACACTCACATTAGATTAATTATTGGACAAAATTTAGTTACAAAATTGATTGTAACCTAAGGCTATACGCTTACTTAATAAAATAAACATTACTACATATTTTGAAAATCTAACTGTTGAATTGCATATTCTTTACACTTTTAATACACATGTCAAATTTTGTGTCAATTGGATATTATGATTGCATTTGAGATTAGAGGTTAAAGTTAGCTTATTTTTGCTATTATTCATAAATCTTACTATATTATTTCAGCTAATCTTTTATCTTTATTTACAATACTTTCAGTAAAAAGTTTTTAATTTCAGCTAAATAAGTTGTTCCCAAATGAACCTTATATATTATATGATCTATAAGCTTATATTTTATGCATAATTTTAAATTACAACAAACTAGCAATTTAAACAATTTATTAATGGCATAGTTATTGATTTTTAATTTTCTAGAAAATTTGCAAGCATGGAGGATATGAGAAGAAAATGTAATCCAATGGTGAAATTCTCAAAATTCACCTCCAATAAGAAGATATTGAGTAAGGTTATAACCTTATGCTATAACTAATTTTGTAGCTAAACTTTATCCTTATCTATTATACACCATCTTTTATTTAAATAATATTTTTCTCACTCAACTTAACACGCTCCAAGTCCACTTTTTATTTCTCTAAACACTCTCTTTCTTTCTTTTTCTCCTTCTCCTTCTTCTTTCTTTGATGAGAGGGCTTGATGAATTTGGGATCTAGATTTATAATAAGTTTGAAGAATTTGATGATTTGTATAGATTTGTTGTTGGATTCAAGAGAAGATAGAAGAGAATGAGAGTAGAGGAAGAGAGAGAATTGGATGAGAGAGGATAGAGAAGAGAGAAAAAAAAAATAAAAAGTTACAATAACCGTGTAAATATACATGGTTACTATCACAATTTTGAAAATGCACAGTATTATAGAAGAATTGATATAGGTAGATTTTGAGCAAAAATGTATAAAATGATGCACTTTTTTTTATTATAGAGGGACAGGTGCAAGTGCTCTTACTGTAGCAAAAATGTATAAAAATAGTACCATAGAGAGATTGATGTGGTCCATGTGGATAGTTTTTGAATAAAAATGTATAAAACTTACCACTTTTTCTATTTGTGATATAATTGCTCTTATGGTGTATCTTTTTTTTTTTTTGAGAAACCGACCCTAACAGGGGAGGGGAGAAAACTATTCATTAATGATTTCTGCTAAGTAATCAGCAGAAGAAATTACAGGGATTTCCTCAATCCAAGTACAAAGAGGAAGAAAGTTACAGGCAGCTCTAGCCAAGCTGTGGGTGACTTTGTTTCCCTGCCTGCGAGTGTGCCTAAAAACCACCTGACTGAAGTTAGAAGTTAGGGCCTTAATGTCTGAGAGAATATGGCCGAAGCTTGCTGCAGAGAAACCATTGCTTGACATCGCACGGATGGCAATGTTCGAGTCACCTTCCAGGATGATGTGATCAAAGGAGAGTTCCCAAGCAAAGATAAGAGCCCTCCTTGCTGCCAACACCTCCACCATCTCCACCGAGGTGGGTAGCGGAATAGTTTGTGTTAGAGCAGCCATAATTAGACCATGGTCGTTGCGAATTAACACCTAAGCCTGCTTCATTTCGATCCTGAAAAACAGCACCATCAAAATTGATTTTGATCCAGTCCGTGGGGGGAGGCTCCCATCTTGTATGGGGGCGGGAAGGGGGAGGAGATGAAGTCACCGGGTCAGCATGTTGAAATTCCAGAAGAGCATTTCTCGCCAAAGAGCCAAGAAGGCGCAGGTCGGCCACTGCTTCGCCCAGCCTAAGTTTGTTCCTCCTATGCTAGATTTGAGAGGTTAGCATAGCGAACAGATCCCCTGGATGGCCGTTCACCAAGCACAAATGAAAAACCTCCATGAAAGACACACAACCAAGCGCATCAGCTCGAAGCAATCTGAAGTGCGGATCCCACACCCCTATCAGATTCAGGCATGACCAAAGGGCATGAATTGAGGACTCCTGAACCAGACCACAGAGCTGACAGTTGGCGTCATTTAGGATTTTCCTCCTAACCAAGTTGAGACGGGTTGGAAGAGCTTCGGAGATAGCACGCCACATCAAGGTTTTTGTTCGGTTTGGTACCTTAAGCTTCCATAGTCCCTTCCAGAAGCTTTTCTGGTGTGAGAGAGGCAGAGGACCAACGATTGGGGCTTGCTCTGTGTCAACCAGAAATCTGTAGCCAGCCTTGACCGAATAAGCCCCATCCACCATACTCGGCCAAAACAATTTGTCATCTCCATCCGTGAGGCTCAAGGGAATGGATTTGATCAACCTAGCTTCAAGCGGGTTGAAGTTGTTATCCACTGCATCCTCAATCCAGCAATGGTTTTCCTTATTGATAAGCACAGACACCTGCGCATCACAGCCAAAGAAGTTTGGGGAAGATTGAATATTACTATGCTGGGGGGTTGGCAGCCATCTGTCCTAATAGATGAGGATGTTTTCGCCGTTCCCGACTCTCCAAATGGCTCCTCTTTTGATGACCTCTGCCAATGAGGATGCTTTTCCACGCAAAGGATCCGCAACCCTCCTTTGCAGTAAAAATGTTCCCTTTTGGAAAGAATTTTTCCTTGAAAAACCGATAAAACAGAGAGTCTTTGTTCTCAAGTAGCCTCCACACTTGTTTTGCCAACATGGCATCATTAAATTTCTACAAATCCTTGAACCCCATACCACCACGGTCCTTTGGGACGCAAAGCGTGCTCCACTTTGCCCAATGAATTTTCCTTTGATTCCCTCGATGGCCCCACCAAAATTTACGAATTAATTGCTCAATGTCGTTGCAAAGGGAGATCGGGAGTTTGAAACAACTCATGGCGAAAGTAGGAATAGCCTGCACTCCGCCTTTAACAATACCTCCCTCCCCGCTTGGGATAGAAGTTGCTCCTTCCACCCTTGCAACTTGGCCCAGATTCGCTCTTTGATGAACATAAGGCTGGCCTTTTTGTTTCTACCCACTAGGGTTGGCAAGTTGAGATATTTTTCGTATTGTTTGACCTCTTGAACCCCAAGGGAGTTAGTGATCTGAGCAATGGAGTCCGGAGAGGTTGATTTGTTGAAAAAGAGGGAGGTTTTAGCCCTGTTTAATTGCTGCCCCGAAACTCTTTCATAGCTACCTAAGAGAGCATGAATCTTGTGACATTCTGCTATAGACACTCTACAAAAAAGCAGGCTATCGTTGGCGAAGAAAAGGTGGGTCAGCCGGGGACCTTTCTTGCAGATAGAGACACCCCTGATATGTCTTGAGGCTACTGCGTGTTGAATAAGACTATGGAGGCCTTCCGTACAAAAAAGAAACAGGAAAGGGGAGAGTGGGTCCCCTTGCTTGAGGCCTCTAGCTGGGTGTATGATTGAGGAGGGTTCGCCATTAATGAGAATTGAGTAGCTGACCGTGGAGATATACTCCATCACTAAGGCAACCCAGTTATCTGCGAAACCCATTCTCTTCATCATAAGTTCCAAAAATTTCCATTCGACGCGATCGTAAGCCTTGCTCATGTCAAGCTTCAAGGCCATGAAACCCGAACTGCCAGCTTGGTGATGCTTCATGTAGTGAAGTGTTTCGAAAGCCATAAGGATGTTATCCGTGATTACTCTCCCAGCCTAGAAAGCACTTTGGTTTTCTGAAATTACTGAGGGTAGAATATTTTTAAGTCTATTAGCTAACACTTTAACAACTAATTTGTAAATCACATAACACAAACTTATCGGACGATATTTAGTAATACTTTCTGGAGATTTAATTTTTGGAATTAAAACAATATGAGTGCGGTTAATATCAGGGGGGATCTTACAGTTTTGCAAGCAGTCAAGGACGGCAACACAGACATCCACATCCACAGTGCTCCAGAAGGATTGGAAGAATAGGGGGGCATGTCGTCCGGTACCAGGGCTGTGATTGGCGCCATTTGCTTCATAGCTACGACTACTTCCTCTTTGTCAAATTGCCGAAGTAAGAGAGAGTTCATCTCATCGGTCACTGAAGGTTGAACCTTGGAAAGGACTTCATCAAAATCAGAGGGTGCCGAGGAAGAGAACAGGGCTTGGTAGTATTCAAAAGCAATGTTTCTAATCTGGAATTCCTCAGTACACCACACGTTCATGTTATTTTTTAGACCACTAATTCGATTTCTTCGGAACCGCTGTGAGGCTTTACTATGGAAGTAGGCGGTATTCCTGTCACCACACTTCAGAAAAAGCGCCCTGGAGCGTTGTTGCCACATTTGGCTTTCCTTGTCGAGGAAAGAGTTAATTTCCATTTGAAGGGATTTTACCGCTAATTGGTCTCCCCCTCTCGCTGCTTCCAATTTTGCCACGTCTAAGAGCTTCTTTTTTTCTTCAAGCAGCTTCCTGATGCTTCCAAAATTATTTTTACTCCACTCAGAGAGTTTTTCCCCACAAAAATGAATTTTTCTTGCAACCTCTGGCATTGTCGCCCTCGCTAGAGATGGACCCTAAGCACTGATGACTGTATCACTACAACCCCTGTCACGCAGCCACATTTGTTCAAATTTGAAAGGCCGGTTTGGTCTAGGGACGATGCCTTCAGGTTTTACAATAATGGCTAGATGGTCAGAGGAGTAAGAGTGGAGATGTTGGACCTTCGTACCTGGGTTTTGGGAAAGCCAAAGGTTGTTAGCAACAGCACGGTCCAGCCTCTCCAGTACCAAACCACCGCGGCGTTGGCCCTTCCACGTGAATTTCTTCCCAACAAAACCCAGGTCCTTCAACCCAGCTTCGTCCAGCACTTCATGGAAGTCCCTCATTTGGTTTTCGCATCTCAGGCCAAGGCCGCATTTCTCATGGGACCAGAGGATTTCATTGAAATCCCCTGCGCAAAGCCACGGCAACGGGGGACTTATACGAAGCTGACGGAGGAGAGCCCAAGTATCCCGTTTTTTGGCTGGATCGGCGAAACCGTAAATCCCGGTGAGACGCCACCTTTCGTCCGTCGTAGCCCCAACCACAGCGTCTATGTGATTCGGCGACGAGGAGACTACCTCAATCGTTGTTGTGTTTTTCCAGTACAGAACTAGGCAGCCCAAGCGATTTGTTTGCGGTGTAACCCAATAATGATCAAATCCCAACTTAGAGCATAAATCAATCAGCCTAGCTTCACCCACCCACGTCTCGCCCAGGAAGAGGGTGGTGGGATCTTGTGCCCGAATATACTTCTCGAGCTCCCGAACGGTGCGTCGATTCCCAAGCCCACGCACGTTCCAGAACAGTAGACTCATCGGGATCGGCAGGGTTGTTTGCCAGCTACCGTCGTTTCGAGTGAGGGGGTTGAGGAGTCATCTCCTTGCGTAGTTCTTCTTTTTTGGGTTCTGGAGTATTCAAGAGTAGGGGATGGACTACGTTTTCCTAAAGAGACCACTACATACTCCTAAACTGGTATGTGCGTGGGTCGTTGCATCCGCACCCATTTTTTGTCGCTCACTGGGTTCGTCAGGTTTTAGGTCGGGGAGGTGGTATTGGTATCCTTGGTGGGGTTTGAATCACAGGGCTTGGTTAGGGGGCCCTTAGTAGGTGGGCCGATGGGAGTTTCATGTTCATTAACTAGCAATGGGCTTCGGCCCAAGTTGGAGTTATTTGGGTTGTGGCATGCTGGGGCCGCATTGTCAAAGCGATGGATGTCCACGTCGATCTCTTCAATGAGTTGGCTAAAGGCTAAAGGTTGAGTGGGCATCTGAGTGGATCCTAGGAAAGGAGGCCCCATGCAATCTGTGTCAGTTGATGGCTGATCTTGGGGACTGATCGAGACTGAGCTCTTGTCTTGTTCCATGATTTCCGGTGACTGGGAGTGCTCCTCGTTTTTCGGCGACAAAGTAGATGGGGTTTCGCCTACCGTCGTATTTGGGTAATCCCGGTTATGGGAATGAGTTTCAGTGTGCTTCCAGCCAGCTTTATCAGTTTTCATGCTGGCGTAGAAGCCCGGGACGGAGAGAAAGGATTTTTTGGAGGCCATGAACGGAGCCGCCTTGAGCCATGGCCCGTAGTGTTGTTCCTCTTTGTTCAGCGAGCCTTCGCTTTCTATCCAATGTTCGCAGTCCTTGCCCAGGTGTGTGAGAGTGCCGCACCAATAACATAGATTGGGGAGGCGTTCGTACTTAAAGGAGACCCAATGGACTTCGTTGTTGTCCAGGGTGATGAGCCGACCACGACATAGAGGAAGGGAGATGTTCACGACTACACGGACCCGAATAAATGTGCCTCCGTCATAGTCACTTGGGTTCTCCATTTTGGTAACCGGACCAATGACCTCACAAATCTGTTCTGCCACCTCCTTATTACGAAAACTCAATGGGATATCATGAACTTGTATCCAAAAGGATACTGAGTTCATGTCCGAGGCCTTTATCGGAATCGAGTGTTCATATCTTGAGAGTACCATTATACATTTGTCAAAGCTCCAGGGTTCAGTTGCTAGGATTTTGTCCACCTCTTCTTTGGAGTCAAAAGAGAAGAGGATAAGGTGGTCTTTGATGAACTTCATCCGGAAACCGTTTCTTGTTCACCAGAAGGGGTTGAAGGTATTTGCAATGGCATCAAGGTTTATAGGTCTTTTCGTAAGGAACCTGGCTATGATGGAGAATGTATTTGTTGCTTGGTCGGACTTCAGGGACAGACTAGTTCCTTCCTTCTTAGATAGTGAAAGGGATTTCCAACGTTTTGACAAGTCATCCATTGCTAAGCTTGAAGGGCGATAAGGATACGAGAGAGAGTAAAGGAAGAGAGTGTTTCCCGGGACCCCCAAAAAAACAACCCAACTAGCCTGTGAATAACTGTGTTATTCACAAGGACTCAGACTCCTCTGGAAAGGGACGACAATGCTACACTGTTACAGAATGGTGTATGATGACGTTGAAAATTGTCACCAATGGGTCACATCGTACTCGCGACTCGAAGCGAACCTGCACGACAAAAACAATCGACGGAAGTCCTTCAGAGAGCACCGGTGTGGTGCCGGCCAAAGGCTCTCCGACGGTCAAGTTAGAATTCTTCTGTTTTGCTTAGAGCGTTAGAGAGGGTCAATTAAAGCGTACCTCGATTTCTGTGGGTATTAGGCCTTTTATAGTGATAAAGGGTTGATTTTTCCTTTTTGGTTTCCACATCTTTTCAATGTGGGACTCTACTCCCAATTCTTCTAAACGTGGTGAGCAAGGATTCCCATTTCCGGATCTTAGGGTTTTTCTGGGCTATGGACGTTTCGGATCATGGGCCCTTATGATGGGCCTCAAAGCTGGGACCATCTTTACGAAGGCCCAAGAGACCCAGTCCGTAGCCCAGAAAAACCCTAAGATCCGGAAATGGGAATCCTTGCTCACCACGTTTAGAAGAATTGGGAGTAGAGTCCCACATTGAAAAGATGTGGAAACCAAAAAGGAAAAGTCAACCCTTTATCACTATAAAAGGCCTAATACCCACAGAAATCGAGGTACGCTTTAATTGACCCTCTCTAACGCTCTAAGCAAAACAGAAGAATTCTAACTTGACCGTCGGAGAGCCTTTGGCCGGCACCACACCGGTGCTCTCTGAAGGACTTCCGTCGATTGTTTTTGTCGTGCAGGTTCGCTTCGAGTCGCGAGTACGGTGTGACCCATTGGTGACAATTTTCAACGTCATCAGTGTATCTAAGAGGCCCCGTGCTTGTAGGGGGCTTTCAAAGTCAAAGAACTCAAGGCTTTGAATGAAATGAAAATGTTATAGAATATACTTTTTCAGAAGTGTGGGCTTAGTCCTTGGGTTTATTTGGCCCACTTAAGGTTCATAATTAATGGAACCTGCACTTGTGGGCTACTGTGTAGATTATGTGGCGCAAATGAAACGTGAGTGGCAATTGGCAAAGAACTTTTGTTTCACCAGCAACTTCTGGGCCCTTTATGTGTGGCAATAGGAATCTGGGCTTGATTTGGAAAAGTGCTTAATTTTAAAATGGTTTGGACCCAATTGAATTTCTCGTGACCATGCGTATTCCACTATTCCTCCTAAGGTGTCTAGACGATGAGGGAGCTAGAGTGCTCCTTACAGTGGTTGAGCCATAACCTAGTCTCAACCTCACCCAAGGTCCCAAGGATGCACACATATTTCCTATAGATAAAGAGTAGTGTTACGTCTACAACATCTTTATAATATTTTTACAACAAATTATAAATGCTAAGTTGTTATTAGTTCTAATTTGAATTTATAAATTAAATTATATTTTTGTCCATGCATAACAACTAATAATAACCTACCACGTAAAATTTGTTGTGAAAATATTGTGGACATAACATTTCTCATAAATAAACATATAGAAGAATATTCCTTGCTATAAATGTGTGGCTATAGGAATCTTGAATCGGAATAGAAATAGGACTAAGTTAGATGAAAATTTGTATAACAAATTATGTGTGGCAATAGGAATCTTGGACCGGTGATAAAAGCTTAAAAACCAACCATTATAAAGTGGATACTATGGATTTGAATTATATAGCATAACAATATTATCTTTTTTTTTTTTTTTTTTTAGAATCAATACCCATATTATCTAATCGATAATGATTTAACAATAAGATAAATTAAAGTTATAAAGGTAAATTGAGAAATCTAAAATTCAAATTCTATAAAATTAAGAAACATATTTTATACTTAAACTATTAGTATTACTTGCTGTTATTGTTTAGATTTGTATTATTTTATTAAAATAAAGCATAAAAACACTTGCATTGTGTGTGTGAAGAAGCTAGTAATCTTTTTGTCAGATTTCACTTTGCATATGATCTTTTTGTCAGATTTTACTAGCCTATGAGCACACACTCACGCGCGTGCTCAGAGGCTCTTCTTATTTTTTTGGGTAAAGGTTAATAGTTTGTATCTATTATAATTTATAAATATATTTTTTAATTTTTATTTTTCAAACAAATAAAAATGATAAACTTTAGAGATAAGCAGTAATTGTAATTTCTTTTTGAACGTGAAGGGAAAAAGATCCTAAATTTTAGGAATTCTCCTTTTGAATTCAAAATGAAATTTGTTATTTGATATTTGCAATGCCACTTCTAAGGGTTTGTTTGAATACTCCTTATTGCTGAAAACACTGTAGTAAAATAATTTTTAAATATGTGAATAATGCTATGAGACCCAAATTTATATTGAAAATTGTGTTTGAATGACTTTTGTGGGTCCATGAACAGTGCTATGGGACCCACATTTTTTCAGCAAAACGTGTTCTCTATTTCAGCGCAATCCAAATACTCACTAAGGGCATGTTTGGTATGCTATAATGGTAATTACATAGGAATAAGAATAAGTCTTACAATGAATACAAGACGTTGTAATGTAATACTTACTACTGTTCATTTGTTTGGTAACAACACAATAATAGAACCATGAAAACAATGAAATGAAAGCATTTAAATCAAACTTAAAGATATATTTTAGGAAATATTTTACTCATATAATTATATTTCCTAAAAAATAATATTTTTTAAATTTGAAAGAGAGATTAATTATTTTTTATGATTTTTTTTTTCATAATTGTTATGTGCATATGTAAAGTTTGTTTATTTGGAAATATATTAATTGCAAAAATTAATACATCTACTAAGGAATAGTTATTACATCCATTTTGGAAATGAATAGTTATTCATCATTTTAAAGAATAGCTATTCACAAAGAATGACTATTTCTTGTAATAAAAACATAACTAAACTATAGAATAGTTAAATCATAGGAATAACTATTACATTACAGTACTTATTACAGTTTACCAAACATATCCTAAATGAAGTTACCCTTCATTAATAAGAGTATTTTTGAACCACATAAAAGTTCAGTAGAAAGAAGGGAATCCTCTTATATATAGTATAAAATAGATAGAAGATAGACATAGAGTAAACTCATCACATGCGTTTTGCGCGTGCAATAAGGCTCTTTTTCATTTTTTATTTTAGGTTTAGTAAAATAATGTTTAAAAGTAAGATAGAGATAATGTCCTAATTTTTAGGATTTTGATAACAATTTGAAAACCTAAAAGTTAGAAACTCTTTTAAAAATAGTAAATTACTCCTTTAACCAGTTTGTATTTTTAATTTTAAAATTATTCAACTAAAAGATAGGGGTACTTTAGAGAGTTTAAGAATTTGTGTGAGAATATTTTAGTATGTAAAATATTAAAAACCAAACAATTTACTTGCACAGCTGGTAACATTATTATTATTATTATTATTAGAAGAAGAATAAGAAGAAGAAGAAGAAGAAAACTGGTAACATTATTAATTGCACTCAATACAGTGTTTAAAAAAAAATTGATATTAGGATAATTTTAATTCATTTGAATCAAATTTGCCAAAAACCAAAAAGTCTCCTACCTATGTATGAGGTGTGTTTGATTAGACGTTTTAGGAGTCTAAAATTACATTTTTAAAACTCAAAACTCTATTTCGCAAAACTCTTAATAGCTTTTTTACAAACACTTATTTAAACAAAAAATATTGTTTGCAATAGTTTATACAAACTCATGCTTAGTCATCTATATATATATATAAAACCGAAGCCTTTGCTGACACCACAATTTTCCACGTCAGCACAATATTTAAAAAACCACAATATTTAAAAAATAAAAAATAAATAAAAATTATAATTCCTCAAAACCCTAACAACCTTACCCCTCTCTCAAGTTAAGAAATATAAAACCACGGTTTCTGCAAACTCTCTCTTTCTCCAGACGTAGGAAGCCCTAAAGCATTCAAGATCTACAAAACCCTAGCAACCTTACCCTTCTCTCAAATTAAGAAATATAAAGCCACGGTTTCTGCAAACTCTCTCTCTCCAGACGTAGGAAGCCCTAAAGCATTCAAGATCTACAACGCACGGTATAGATTTTAGCTTATAAAGTTCAGCTTTTGTAAGGTTAGTTTTGTTTATATATTATGAGTTGCGGTGTTCAAGAATTAAACCAAAATTCTTTTAAATTATCTATAATATTTTGTCCTCTGAAAATTTTATCTCTTTAATTTTAGTATATTGTGTTTCTTAAGCTATAGAGAGATTTTCTTTGGTTTCTGCAAACTCTCTCTCTCTCCAGATGTAGGAAGCCCTAAACGCACGGTATAGCATTCAAGATCTACAACTCACGGTATAAATTTTAGCTTATAAAGTTCAACTTTTGTAAGGTTAGTTTGTTTATATATTTAGTCCTTATGTTTAGGTTTTGGTTTTGGTTTAGGTTTTAAGAGATTTATATATTACTACTATGTGGCTGAATTTCCCGTGACATCAGTTTTATGTTTTTAACCAAATACATCAGGAAAGCAAGAGAAGACGCATAAATATTTAGTCCTTACGTTTAGGTTTAGGTTTAGGTTTAGGTTTTAAGAGATTTATATATTACTGCTATGTGGCTGAATTTCCCGTGACATCAGTTTTATGTTTTTTTTTTTTTTTTTTTTTTAATTTGATAAGGCTTTTATTTCTACCGCAAGAACTATTTAGGTATGTATCCCTTGCAAGCACACATGAACTTAAATTATCTTTTAATATATGCATGCTTTATTATTTTCTAATAGTTTTCCCGTGCATCGCACGGGTTAGCGACTAGTATTTATATATATATATATAGCTGCGCGTGATGCATGCAATTTTTTCTCCTACGGTGTGAAAGATTATAAAAGATCCCTATATTCTTTCTAAAAGAGATTTTCTAAACTACCAGAAAAATAAAAAAAAATAAAAAAAAATAAAATAAAAAATAAAAAACGAGGATGTAGATCTCCTTAATTTGAAAGCTCTACGAAGGTCATACTTTTAAACGCATGTAAATAAACGATATACTATTTTTTTTTTTTTTTTTTTTGCTAAAACCAAACGATATACTATTTGATTACATATTCGGATATTCCAAAAAGAACTTAATGAACATGATACTATTCGAATATGTGACTTTGTAAAAGGCAAGTGGCTCAGGAGATATGCTTTTCATTTAGCAAGGTTTGTTGACTGCATGGCTGGGCTGACTGCGTCTACGTACTATAAGCCTATTAACTATATAAAAATAGTCGGTAAGCTTTGAAACAGTATTAGGAATAACGTTTTGGTTTAGTTAAGTTTTTAGACTCATTCTAATTCTACTAAAAAACCCTTTAATACTTATTCAAGTCATTTGACCAATTTGGTGAAATGGATTTTTTTTCCTCGTACACCGGTTTGTTTTTGTTTTATATTATACTAGTCGCTAACCCGTGCGATGCACGAGAAAACTATTGGAAAATAAATTTAATCCGTTTTTTTTGTTCTATTAAATTTAATCTTTCTTTTATTCTTTTAAAATAAGAGTTTAGGTCTAATGATAAAAAAGCAATCATCGTGTAACGGACGCAATAGATTAACATTTTATTGAAACTATAAAAAAAGGGTATAACATCATTTTGAATAGTAAATATATAGTTTTATAACATTTTAAACTTTTTTTTTTCTTAATGGCATAATGTGTTAGGATCACAAAAGAGTATGTGTAAAATCTAACTATGAAAAGTTGTTCTTAAAGGGTCAGAAATGCATTAATTTTGTTAAATAGCATAACTTTTATCACATCTTATAAGAACTTTACAAATTTATAGCATTTATCTTTTAGTTAAGGTTGTATTAGAGGACTGAAGTTCTTCTTAATTGGATGTGTTTACAGTTAATATTTACACACTTCTATTTCAATGGCCAATTAACTTTTTACAAAATTGACCAAAATGACATTTTACACCTGTCAAAGTTTGCATCAAATTTTTCAATAATAATAATAATAATAATAAACTATGTGACTTGCTTCAAAATTGTACATAACGTGTGTAATGCAATTGAGAAGGATACATATAAGTCAACTTTACATACATACTAAATAAAAAACCAAGATGCTGTCGAGAGAGTAAACGATGTCGTCTAGATGTGTAATAAAGAGGAGTAGAAGACCATGTCCTTGCATGTTGGGCTGCCTAGAACCAACTGCAAGATGAACAATAGCAACCACAATAAATCACACCGTTTCATTATTAAGGATAAAAATCTGAGATTTTATAATTATTAGCATTTTTTAGTTCTTTCATGGTTTTGATTTTGTCTGTTCGTGTTCAATCCATAAATGCAAATATAACTAAATTTTACCTTTTAAAAATCCATGAAAACAGAAGTT
This sequence comes from Quercus robur, assembly GCF_932294415.1. Classification (NCBI taxonomy): domain Eukaryota; kingdom Viridiplantae; phylum Streptophyta; class Magnoliopsida; order Fagales; family Fagaceae; genus Quercus; species Quercus robur. The sequence goes on along the minus strand of NC_065545.1, from coordinate 19,853,969 downwards.
ATGTCACTTTTAGAATATGAAAAATGTTTTGTTTGAACCAAGTTCTTTCGCAACTTCTCAAAAAAAAAAAAAAAAAAAGTTCTTTCCCAACTGCCATATATGCAAGAAGAGCAAACACACAATAAGGCAATGCAACTCAACCCCCAAATACCATGCATGTACAGATTAAAAATATATACAACTTATTTCAACCCCATTACAACTTTATTCTCCTTGATTATATCACGTTCCAAATTCAAATGTAGCAATGAAAACATAAACTAAAGTAATAATATAGCACAGGACCAAACTCAATTGGTAGTGGAGGTTAGAGAGAATTTATTGTGTTGCATAAGTAGAGAAGAATAAATTTCAATAACAAAATTTTATTCATAAATTGAGTCCTAAATCTAAAAAAGCAAAACCCAAGATTCAGAGGGAAGAGAAAAAAGTTAATCTAAATCAAATTACACTGGAGAATTTAAACAAACACATAGAGGACAAACACAAAGATGTCAATAACAATGAACCAAAAGTTTTATCCAAAATCACAGAATAAAGATAGTTAAAAAAAAAAAAAAAAAAAAAAAAAAAGGAGATGAAGAGGTTTTGGTGGGACTAAGGGGCCATAAGCATAGACTTGTAGCAGGCACCGTTCAAGTCACTGCTACAAGCATGGTGTAATTTGGAAATTGCCTAAATTAAAACATTCAATGGTAAAACAATATAATAAAAACATGACAGAAGTTATACTATTGTTTTTTTTTTTTTTAACAATGCAATACAACAGCGGTAAGGTGAAGAAAAAGGAAATTTAGCCACCAAAACCACGCAAACAAAGAAGATTAAAAAAGAGAATCCCAAGAACTACAACTGAAAGGGGAAAACAAAAGAAGTCAGTTTTACCTGTAGCCGTTTCACTGGTTGGCGGTGGCAATAGGCTGGTTGACGGGGCTTGGGGGCTAAGAATTTTCATCATCTACGTTTGTAGAAATTGTTTTGGAGTTGTCGATGGGAAATAATCTTCAGACAGAACAGTGTGTCTCTAATTTATATAGGCAAATTGAACACAAACGTATTTAAAATTTCACTGAAACGGTTTATTTAATTAGTCAATTGAATGGATACAATTTTTGATTTTTTTTAAATGTAATCGTGTCATTAAATTATCAAGCCATGTGGCGCAATGAGAAGTGGTCAATAAAAAGTCAAACGTTTCGGCTATTAGTTATTATTATATAGATATAGATTATCTATATAGCCTTAAAGTTATAGTATTTGTGCACTGTTTCACTGGTAGTTTTTTTTTTTTTTTTTTTATGAGTAAAGCTACAATAGTTTTGTTACATTATTTTTTGTTTGTTCAATTCGCAATGTTTCACAAAATAATAAAATATTAACACAATAAATTGGTACAATATTTTCATAATTGTTAAGGTGCTAGTTTCACATAGGTCAAATAAAATAATAAAATATCATATTGGAACCAACCACAATTAAAAATAAAGTTATTGTGTAAAAAAGTGCTACATCCACAACATTTTTCACAATATTTTCATAAGAAACTATAGGTAATAAATTGTTATTGGTTCTAATTTAATTAAACTTGCTAATGAAATTACTTTTTTACCCACCAATAACAATTTGTAACAACCTACTAATAATTTTTTTATGAAAATGTCGTAGACATAACATTTCTTTTGTGAAAATGTTAAGACATCTTGTTGTCGTCACAATATTTTCAAAACTGCTGAGCTATCAATTCCTTACAAGACAAAATAAAATATAACAAAATTGTAAATGTATTATGAAAATGTTATGCTATTTTCTTGTGTTTCTAGAAATATTTTATTTGTTTAATCAACATTATTGAGCCAAAATTTATAGTTTCACATACAATTTTCTTAAGTTGACTTTTTGTACTTTTTTTCTTTTGCGCACAATTTTAAGTAAAAATACATAGTTTTACACCCAAAAAAAAAAAAAAACAAAAACAAAAACAAAAACTTAGGATAAAAACACTTTTCATCCTTTATATTTGGGGCAGTTTACAATTCATCCTTTAACTTTAAAATCAAGTAATTTTTCCCTTAATATTTTGGAAAAGAGCAAATATATCATATTGTGATTCTTTTAGTTAAACTCTAATGAAAACTTATGATTTTTAAAATATTTTTTTGTATAATGTCTAAAATACTCCTACTAAATTTTAAATAGCCCAAAAATTTTCTTCACGTATTTTGAGTTTTAGACGGCAGTAATGTTTAGAAAGTTAGAATGATGATATAAGGTGTTTTATTGTTATCTAAAAAACATTGATTTTCTAGGTTTAAATTTTCAAAACTTTTAATTTATCTAATGGAAAATTCAATGACACATGCCTTTTGTTATTTTTTTTTTCTTTTCTTAGCAAAACTCAGTTGCTTATTGTTGGAAGCTGATGATATTCATTATCATTCTTAGAGGTTTTTATTTAGTGGATATATTGCCTTTAGCAAATAGATACTAAAAAACTATTATAATAAAGTAGATATTTATATGTTAAATAGCTATCCTAACTTTGTGTGTGATCAAAATTCTTATACAAATGAGATTAACTTTTTATGATATAATTATCAAAATTCTTAAAATTAGTGTCTCTTTTGATTCATGTAAATCTTTATGTACTTTAAAATTCAAACGATTTATTTATTTGTTTTATGATATAAATAAAATTTAGAATTGACTTTAATCACTACTCTTATTTCATGCAAGCATATGTATTGCACGTGTTACGCTAACTAGTATAACTAAATGGTTTAAATCCATACTCCACCCAACAAACGTACAATCGTTGTACCAGGCGGTACCCTTTTTTCGACTGTTTTTTTTTTTCTTTAGAAAACAGTGTGTAGTGGACTAATTTGGAGCTAAAACAAGATATGTGTTAGATGCATTTACTATTCTATGTTAAGTTGTAATGAACACTGGTTTGATTAGCTATTCATTTAGTAATGTTAGGATTGCAATATTTTTTTCATTTATATATTGCAATATTATTTTTATTAGTTGCAGACCCGTGCGTTGCTCGTGATAATTTTTTAGATAAAATATTATTTTAGTCCTAGACTTTATAAAGATTTTTTTTTAATAAATAGTTTTATCATATTTTTCATAATCTTTTCTATAACGTTTTTTTTACCATTATCATATGTTTATTGGTTGATGATTTGCATAACATAGACATTAAATAAGAGATAGAACTGTTCATTAAATTTTTTTATATCATGGTGTATGAAGATTATGATTTTATATATATATATATATATATATATAAGGTTTAAATGAAATGTCAAAAAATGAGATTATAAAATTTTCCAACTTTATTTCTAATATAATTTCTAAATTACTAAAGAACATCTTTTTTTTTTTTTTTTTTACAAGATAGAAATTCTACTCTAAAGTAATCTAAGTGTATATGTGTGTAAAAATCCATTTTTGAGACTTGAACCCTGGTCCTTACCCCCCACACCCCACAAAATACTTATACTTGTGGAGTGACCACCGCACTAAGGGTGCATAGTAATAGGAACATCTCATTTTTAGTTATGCTAGGAAATATAATTTTCCTAGTTAGAGTTTGATTAGTTTTAAGTTTAGATTTTGTATTATTATTATTATTATTTTAGAAGGAGTTTCAACTTATGGCGTCTGCTCCTGATGATAGCTATTTATCATAAGACTAAGATACCAATTGGTTTTTGGTGTAGGCGGGGATTGAATTCCAGATCTCTTATTATATATAATTTTTTATTATTGATTTAATTAAGTTAATGTAATGGTTGATTTTATTGAACTATAAAGTTTTCAATGTCCTTTGTATAGCCATCCCTATTTTATTTCTTACTCTTCTTAACCACCTTTTTATTTTCCAAATAACGGTTATTAATTGATGTTTGATTTCATTTCATTTTTTCTTTCTTCATTTATTTTTGTATTACTTTGTATGTTCCCTCACTAGTTGTAAATTTTATGGTTATCAATAAGAAATAGATATTATGGATGACTTAAATAGTTATAGATATAGTTACGTTAGTAGTATGTCAAAGTCTTTTTTTTTTTTCTTCTGAATTTTCAAGGAAATATGAAAGACATTTCTCTAGTATTATACATATATATAAATATATATATATATATATATATATTCAACAATTTTTTCTTCAATACGGTCAAGTTGTTGACCAATAATATGCAAAGATTGATTAGTAAAATTGTTTTGTTCAATAAGACTAACAATGGGAGTTTGATCATCAGCAATTTTGAAAGGAGAGGCCTTCACTTCCTCTTTTGTCACTTCATTATTCTTAGTAGTTATCAAAATTGGCTCATGAGGAGGATGACTAGACCTAATAATGGTTTTATTGATTTTAACAAAATTTGATTTTTTTTTATCACATTTAAATGTTGTTTTGAAACCTCATCTTTTGAAACATAATGGTTTTCAAGAAAATCAAAAAATAAAATATGTTTTTTCAATTGATTCATCTTTTCCAACCATTTTCTCTTAACACGGTCTTTTTCAGACTGAGCAAAATTATTTTGGAAATATTTTCTTTTAGGTCTGTTTTTGAAAGCATAAACTCATTGTACAAAGAATCCCAATCAATCTCAAAATCATCATTTAAAATAGTCAAAACTCTTAGTTGATTTTGGTAAACAGGAGGATTTTCAATAGGAGGAGAATCAAAGTTTGATGGAGTAACATATACAAAGTCTTATTCATCATCAACAGCAACATTGCCATGAGGAGAGGAAGATTCAGCTTTAGTAGAATAGAAAGGAGTGCTTACTTGTGAATTACCACTGGAAACTCCTTTTAGTTTTAAATCAGAGGGTTTTTCCAAATTCTTTTTCAAAAAATCATTGATCTCTTGATCTCTTTTTGAAATACTTTCAGATCCAGCAAAGGAATGTCTTCCTTCGTTGATCCTTGATCTAGCAAAGGAATGTCTTCCTTCGTTGATCCTCAAAGGTGGATTGTTTTGAAAACTTATTTTAACAGTATCATCAAGATATTGTTGAATATGGGTGAGATCTAGTTCATCAAAAACAGGTTTAGTAGGAGGGGATTCTTGTTCCAACAACCAATCATTAGGAAGCTTAACATCTTGCCATTGAATCATTTTTGGAACTTGAGTTTTAGCATCAGGGGTTGAACATTGAATTAACATGGTTTTACCAGAAAGTTCTCTAGGAATCTTAGCGCATGGGTTCATTTCAGTACCCAATAATCTATAATAAATGCGATAAATCAAAGCAAAAGGCTTACTACCTTCTTCCATGTGATAACCAGATGAAGCAATATTCAATGTCAAGGCTTTAACAATATTAGGATCATCCAAAGCAAGAGTAAGATCAAGATAACAGTTAAAATAAACAGGACCATCATACATAGAAGCAGTAATCATACCAAGAATGCTATCTTTAAAAACCTTAAATCTAGCATCTCTTAAACACATGAGAACAGAAGCATTAATACCCTTTCGGGTGAGTGGTTTAATAGCAACTTGAATCATACCAATATGCAAATAACTGAATTTTTTGGCAGCAAAGAATTCATTAATATTTCTTTTAGTAAACATGCAGCATTTTTCATGAACTTTTGAAATAGAGAAAATATGTTCAACAGTTCTGGCTTTGTAAATAGAATGAAAAGCACTTTCAACAAAACTAGTTTTATAAACAGTTTTAGTATCAACTTTAGGAACATTCCAATTACGAAAATCAGGGATCAACTCATTATCATCAATAGTGTGATCTTCTTCGTTTACAATATCAGGAGGACAACTAGTCCTAGAGCTGATAGAGGAGTTGGATCTCCATAACCTATCCATACTATCCTAGGTTCAACATTCAGTTATCATGTTTTTCAAATATCATCATAGGTTAAATTATCATCATCAATAGAATCATTTTTACCCATTAATTCTTGTTTTACCTTATGAGCAAAGATAAGAGGCAGACCGTCAATAAACTTTTCTTTCCAATAAGGCTTGTGACAATCTTTCCAGAGCATCACTCTGGAAGTAAAAACATCTTGATACCATCTGTAATCAGACATAGTAGGACAACTCAAATTATTCAAATAATTAGAAACACGAGATGAAATATTGGATGGAGTACCAACAAAATGTTTGAGAATAGTATAAAAGATTTTTTGGAAACTCCAAACCCATGTCTTTTACTAAAAATTGGTATTCAAAACCCACTCCTCCTGATATGCAGTTTGAAGAGAGATTTTTTCAAACACAGTTTTCTGTTTCTGCTGATAAGCTTTATGAATGGAATATTGATGGTTTGTCTGAACAATAAATCATTAATAAAATGAGTCATATGTCTATGGTTGGTATTGCTTATCAAAATAACCATGACCTTGATCAACCTGAAATTGTTAATTTACTTGTTACTGGTTTTTCTGGTACTCTTCGCGGATGGTGGGATTTATATATCACTGAAGAATCCAGAGAGTCTATTAAACATGCTGTTAAAAAGAATGATGAAGGTTTGCCTATTTTTGATAAAAGTATTGGTCGTGGTATTCCTGATGGTGTTAATACCTTGATCTATACTATTCTCAAACATTTTGTTGGTACTCCATCCAATATTTCATCTTGTGTTTCTGATTATTTGAATAATTTGAGTTGTCCTACTATGTCTGATTACAGATGGTATCAAGATGTTTTTACTTCTAGAGTGATGCTCCGGAAAGATTGTCATAAGCCTTATTGGAAAGAAAAGTTTATTGACGGTCTGCCTCCTATCTTTGCTCATAAGGTAAAACAAGAGTTAATGGGTAAAAATGATTCTATTGATTATGATAATTTAACCAATGGTGATATTTTTAGTACTATTAAAAAACTTGGTATCAATATGTGTAATGATGAAAAATTGTTAAAACACCAATTAAAGAATAAAAAGAAAGCTAAATATGAAATGAGAAATTTCTGTGAACAATATGGTTTGCCTCCTATTACTCATTCCAGACAAAAAAAGTAAAAAACAAGATAAAAACCATAAAAAATACAGAAATAACTTTGTTAAACCTAATGATTTCTATGCTAAGAAGAAAAATGTTTATAAAAAATATGTCAAACAAAGATCAGGTAAAGGTAAATGCTTTAACTGTGATAAACCTGGACACTTCAGTAAAGACTGTAAGGAAAAACTTGGTAAGTTAAAAAACAAATTTAACATGCTAAATATTGATGATAAAGAGCAAGAAAAATTATTCAGAATCCTTGAATCAAACAACTCGTTTGATTCTTTGGAAGATGATTTTTCTTATTCATCTGATTCTTGCTATCAATCTGCTGATGATTCTTCTGATTCTCCTAATATTAAAATTGGTTGTAGAGATTTTTGTTGCAATGTTGTTAAAACTGTTAATGCTCTCACCAAGAGTGAAGAAGATGAAAAATTAATAATTCAACTGATAAATCAAATTCAAAATCTTGAATTACAAAAAGAATATTTGGATAAATTTAAGAAAAATTTGATGAAAGAAGAAACTGGTAAAAAACTAAAATCAACTATAAGCTTTGAAGAAATTTTGGAAAGATTTAATAAAAAGAAATCTAAAGAATTAACTGTTAATGATCTCCAACATGAAATTAATATTGTTAAACAAGATATAAATGAATTAAAACATGAATTTAAAAGCATGAAAAGTGATAACAATAATCTCAAACAAGAATTGATAATGCTAAAAATTGATAAAGATCTTAATAAATCTGATAATGAACAAGATAAACAAGATGATCACAACGATGGAGCTGAATCCAGTCAACAGGCTCTTCTTTCTGATAAAGATATTTATGATGCTATCACTGATCCTCAACTTGCTCTTGTTAATAAAATACTTCCACCAAAATGGTTTACAAAAGTGAAAATTGTTGTTTCTCCTGATTATCATTTCACTGTTATTGCTATGATTGATTCTGGTGCGGATATGAACTGTATCCAAGAAGGACTGATTCCTTTAAAATATTTTGAAAAATCTACTGAAAGATTGGTTTCTGCTAATGGTTCTCAGATGAAAATTAAGTATGAATTGAATAATGCTCATGTGTGCCATAATAATGTTTGTTTTAAGATTCCTTCTGTTCTTGTCAAAAATATGACTGATAAAGTGATTCTTGGTCTGCCATTTATATATGCTTTATATCCTTTTCTTGTTGAACATGATGGAATTACTACTGATCCTTTTGGACAGAAAGTAAAATTCAAATTTGCTTCAATGCTTGAAATTGATATTGATAATCTGTCTTATAAGAAAAATTCTCCCATGAATGAACTTATTCAAGAACTAGTGATGAGTTCTTGCCAATGTTTCACTGATGATTTTAAAGGTAATAGTACCAAAATGTTAAATACTATCAATTATCCTAACATTATCAATGATTTTTGTAGGAATTGGACAAATGATGCGTGGATAAATACCACTAATAAGTGGGATAATAATAATAATATTCATATTTATACCACTAGTAAGTGGATTATTATGGAAAAGAAAAAAAAGGGAAAAACTCCTACATAGGACTATTCTCAAAACAAAAGACTCCCAGCGGGACCTTTTGCAATGCATGAAGGCGCATCATCTGGGGTAAAAGCCAGCGGATCAACATCCCTTCTGGGATATGTCCCAGCTAAAATGACATATTCTAGTGGTGATATGATAATTGCTTTATAGGAAGTCTTATCTAGATCCTTACAATTTCATAATGGAGTCTACAGTGAATTACCAAATTCCATAAAATATATTCTTGATAATCTCTACGCTACTTTTACTAGAAACCATCATTCCCTGTTTGAAAAAACCCTCCAAGCTCTCGAAATCCACCTTGTTAATCTTACTGCTCAGAATGAAACTTATATAAGCCACTATGCTAACCTTATTTCAGAAAAAATCCTTACTTCGGAAAATGACCTTGTTTCAAACCTTATTCCAGGAAATATTCTTATTTCAGAAAATAAGGCTTTTAGAAGCCATCTTGTTGACCATCCAAATATTACAAATGATTCTTACATTAGTCAACTCTTTGGCAAATAGGATATCCATTCAAAGGATAAAATGACTATAATGGGCACTGATTATGCAAGATTGAGCCTTAAGACCCAATCTATGTTAAGAAGTGTTGTTGCCAACTTGCCAACAGATATACAATCTCGTATTCTGAACAACAAGGTTATGTTCCGGACTGTTGACTTATGCTTTAGGTATTTCAAGAAACTTGTTATAGCCACTATTCCTGATCCTGATGAATTAGACGAAGGTGATAATGTCTTTATTCAGCTTGATTGGGAAGAACACTTTGAGAGTACCCTCAGAGTGTATGAAAAGAAACACCCATTTCCTGGCCTCTTGATAAATTATGATGATGGTTTATTTGTTGCTAATGATTCAGATGATGATAATGACAGGGACCCTCACTGGCTTTCCCAAATGTTTGAATATGGCTTTATCAGGTTTATAAAATTAACAAGCCATTATCAAGCCAGCCAACTCCCACAAATTGTTCAGGATGCTATTAAAGGATTTAACAGTCCTTTTGTTTCCATCAGATGTTGGAGTACATTGCCAAAATGGGAAAGAGATAACTGGATGAATGTCCAGCCCTCAAAGCATCTCATTCTCATTAATGGTCACATTCACCAAGGGCCATGGTTTGAAGGAAATTCCCATTTGTCCTTTGATGATCCTTTTACTCTTGCAGAATGTTGGAGAAATTGTTTTCATAACCAAATTATTAATGTTGCTCAAAATTTATGGAAAAATTACCATTTCATGGGAAGCACAGATAGGATTTCTGTCTTTGGTCCCAGACCATATTCTGATGCCATTGCTCATTTGCGGATTGCTGATCATTGTAATCCAAGAAGTCTTCTCATCCTGGAGAAAACTCCAATGTTTGAGCCAATTTTATATTGTGGATTCTGTAATCAGTATGCTATTTACCATGAGCATGAATGTGATTCTCCACAAGGTCCTTTTGATGGTTATCCATCCGATGCTCCCTCTACTGATTGATGAGTTTATTCCTGAGGTTACTATTGTTACAAGACTGATGCTACTTTATCTGTCTGGCTATTAACAAAAGCCAAAATATTCCAATGTCCTTGACAAATATGTAGCTGAAAATCCGGAACTGTTTCATGATACTCCGGATTCGGCGGAAGATTTTGATTCTCCTATTTGTCTGGCCTGCACAATGGCCAAAAGCTTCAATGTTTACTACTACTAGAAGCTTGTTTCCCACCAATATGATGCTTCTGAATATTCCTAATAATTACTCCCAATTGACACAAGAAGACAAAGTTTCTTTCTTTTGGTTTTTTGTGATTGGTTCTTTTGGGCACCAATAATATGGCCTAAAAGATGGTCTAGAATCTAAAGACACCCATTATTTGGCCTAGGTTCTCAAATTTTCAGACATTCTAGCTCTATGGATGATTCCCCAAGATTTGGAGACAAAAAAGAAAATTTACTATTCAGTCACTATTCATTTGTTACTATTCATCTATTACTGTTCATGACACTGTTCACTCCAAATTTTACCTATTTAAGGGGGGTTGTCCCTTATGTTTGGAACAAGTTTTACTTAAGTTTTTCCTTCAGAATTTTCTTTTCTTAGAACTCCTTCTCTTAGGAAGCCTTCTTAGAGAGAAAATTCCTTGTTTCTACTACTACTACTACCTTGTTTACCACAAACCTTGTAACTCTACAAACCTTGTAACTAGGACTAGTTCAAGTTTTGTAACTGTCAACCTGTTCTGAGATCTTGTATTAACTACTACTACTATTGTAAGTGTTTTGTACTACTTTCAATAACAAGTATTTTCAGTTTTATGTTCATTGTTCTACTTGTTGCTACCGCCACCTTGGACGGATTACCGCCATAATGGATGGTTCTAAATTGCTTTAATTTACTTTGAATTATTGCTTTCATTTACTTTGAATTATTTTTGATATATATTGTTTGGCTGGTTCTACCACCTTATTATTACTCTAACTTATTCATTTACATTACTTTCATTATATTATATTGTGCTTCCGTCTTCAGCTGTGCGTCCTTCCCCCTTTATGATATCAGAACCAATTTTATATTGTGGATTCTGTAATCAATATGCTATTTACCATGATCATGGATGTGATTCTCCACAAAGCCCTTTTGATCCTTTTGATGGTTATCCATCCGATACTCCTTCCACTGATTAATGAGTTCATTCCTGAGATTTCTACTATTTGAGACTGTTGCTACTTATTTGTCCAGCTTGCACAAAAGCCAAAATACTTCAATGGCTTTGAAGAATATGTTGTTGAAAAATTGGAACTGTTTCAAGATACTCCGGATTTAGTGGAAGATTTTGATTCTCCTATTTGTCTGGCCTGCACAATGGCCAAAAAACTTCAATACTTACTACTGCTAAAAGCTTATTTCCCACCAATATGATACTTCTGAAGATTCCTAATAATTACTCTCAATTGGCACAAGATGACAAAGTTTCTTTCTTTTGGTCTCTTGTGATTAGTTCTTTTGGGTACCAATAATATGGTCTAAAAGGTGGTCTAGAATCTAAAGACACCCATTATTTGGCCTAGGTTCTCAGATTTTCACACATTCCAACTCTACGGATGATTCCCCAAAATATGGAGACAAAAAAGAAAATTTATTATTCAGTCACTATTCACCTGTCACTATTCATCTGTCACTATTCACTGTCACTATTCATCTGTTACTGTTCATGACACTGTTCACTTCGAATTTTGCCTATTAAGGTGGGTTGTCCCTTATGTTTGGAACAAGTTTTACTGAAGTTTTGCTTCAGAATTTCCTTTCCTTAGAACTCCTTCTTTTAGGAAGCCTTCTGAGAAAGAGAATTCCTTATTTCTACTACTACTACTACTACCTTGTTCACTACAAATCTTGTAACTTTACAAACCTTGTAACTAGGACTAATTCAAGCTTTGTAACTGTCAACTTGTTCTGAGATCTTGTATTAACTACTACTACTGTTGTAAGTGTTTTGTACTACTTTCAATAACAAGTATTTTCAGTTTTACGTTCATTGTTCTACTTGTTGCTATCGTCACCTTGGACGGATTACTGCCATAACGGACGATTCTAAATTGCTTTCATTTACTTTGAACTATTACTTTCATTTACTTTGAATTATTTTGATATATACTGCTTGGCTGGTTCTACCGCCTTATCATTGTTCTAACTTATATATATATATATATATATATTTTTTTTTTTTTTTATGCACATTTGATCATTTTTGTGGCTTAAAAAGTCAGACAATGGACCACTCTTAAAAATCAAAATCCAAAGTCCAAACGCGTACGTACCCAGTCAACAAACTCAATTAATTTCTTGTATATATATATATATACACCTAGCCAGAACCTTTTTCTCTTCACAATCACATTAATTCTTCCCCTCCTTTGCTTTCAAAGAAAGCTATTGTTCAACTTCAAAAAGTTCAAACCACTACAATCTCCTCATCTGATTCTGCTCCACACATTGGATTAGAATTTAGAACAAGAAGTGCCATTGCAAAGAAGTAATTAATTAAAGCAAATATGGCAGTCTTGCCCATGCCATGTTCCATCAAGTTGCATCCAAATATGCCAGTTTCCAAGGCTAGTTTGGTCATTACAGGGAGAAGAAGCCTAGCTCATGTCAATGTAGCTTCAACAACCAAAAATCTTCAGCTAGTCAGCAACTCATTTAGAAGCATCGAATATCACGTTCCAAGAATTCTCTGAGAAGCAAATTAAGTTGGTTGCAAACCCAACTTTGACGAAAGATACTAGTGAGAGTGATTGTCAAAGCTGGTTTTCTGATCCAAATGGTGGGAATGAAAGTCACGAAGGGCTAGATAAAAAGGTAGGTCATGTAATTCAGAGGTTGGAAACAGTTGTAGAGAGTGTCATAGAATTGGAGATACAAAAGTTCAATAGAAAAATCAAAGGAGATGTAACATGTGAGCAAAGCATATTGGTGGAAAATATGAGCAGAGATGTTGTTAGCAAGTTCTTGGAAAAACCCATTAAGTATTTGAGAAGTAATGGTGGAAATTTGGATGAGAAGTTGAAGGAGATGAATTTTCTTGCCGGCGTTCTTGAAGAATCGTGTTTGACAAAGGACGAAGTCAATGCTTAATTAGATTTTTTGTTGTTCTTCAATTATGTTTAGGATGAATTACATTTTAAGTACCACATTTTAGAATTAGTTTTAAATTAAATTATTCATTTTCAAAAGTTTCAATTAAACTTAGTGTCAACAAGGCTCATTCAAACTATAAATTATTTTTGCATCAAGCTGTTTGTAGAAATGTTTAAATTAACAAAGCAACATTGTACAGCTTATAGAGTGAAATCATTTTTATATATAACAATCACAAGCAGGGGCGGAGCTAAGGGGGGCAAGGGGGACTCCTCCTGAAAAGTCCCATGGGTATTATAGCATCTATGTTCCTTTCTTAAATGCTTTGCCTGACATAGGAAAAAAAAAAAAAATAGTAGCTTGTACAATTATAGAAAAACAGCCCTGACACCCAAAAATAAAAGGGGAATATCTCCTAAACTTTGAAGTAGTGGCCAAAGCACCCCTAAATTTTTTTATTGGCCAATTTATTCCATAAACTTTACATATCTACCAAATTAGTACTTCTAGTCAGTGTACTGTCAAAACTAATGGAATGGTCACGTGAGACACACGTGAGCTTAAAAAAAACAAACTCATGCCCTTTAATTTGTAACCCACTGGATTGATGGAAAGGAGAGAAGCCAAGTCTGACCAGATTGACAAAGAACATTTCAAGAACACATTAACCCTCTTACCAACTTGAAATCCCCACACGAACCCAACAATGCACAGAAAACATCATAATCAACGCTAACACCTTGACCCATATACTCCACAACTTGTTCAATGTTGCCCTCCCCACACAAACCCATCAAATCAACATTTGGTGGGTCACTCTCATTTTCATTTTTAAGCTAATCGTCGTTCATCATTTGCTCATTGGAGTGGATCCCTGGCTGTAGGGGTGGCAAATGGGCGGGTTGGGTCATAAATGGGTTGGGTCATAGATGGGTTGGGTGTATAATTACCCATTTATCAATTTATGACCCAACCCGCCCATTTGCCACCCTGGGTTGGGTGTATAATTACCCATTTATCCATTTATGACCCGTTTATATATAAATTAATTATCCATTACCAACCCAACCCATTTAATTAGTAACCCACCCATTTAACCCAATATGACCCAAATACCTCTAAAACTACTTGAATACCCTCTTGACCTCCAAAATACCCATAAATACCTAAAATGATGCAAATACCCCTAATCTTCCAAAATTACCAATATACCCTTGGACATCCAAAATTATCCACAAAATCTCTAAAATTAGCAAAGTACTCATGAAACCTCTAAAATGACCAAAATACCCCCTGAAACCCAAAAAATTACCAAAATACTCCCAAAACTCAAAAAATGACCAAAATACCGCCGAAACCTAAAAATTACCAAAATGCCCCCCAAAACCTAAAAAATGACCAAAATACCTCCAAAACCCAAAAATGACCAAAATACCCCCAAAACCCAAAAAATGACCAAAATATCCTCAAAACCCAAAAAAATGACCAAAATACCATCAAAACCTAAAAATGACCAAAATACCTCCGAAACCCAAAAAATGACCAACCTGCCCATTTGCCACCCTGGGTTGGGTGTATAATTACCCATTTATCCATTTATGACCCGTTTATATATAAATTAATTATCCATTACCAACCCAACCCATTTAATTAGTAACCCACCCATTTAACCCAATATGACCCAAATACCTCTAAAACTACTTGAATACCCTCTTGACCTCCAAAATACCCATAAATACCTAAAATGATGCAAATACCCCTAATCTTCCAAAATTACCAATATACCCTTGGACATCCAAAATTATCCACAAAATCTCTAAAATTAGCAAAGTACTCATGAAACCTCTAAAATGACCAAAATACCCCCTGAAACCCAAAAAATTACCAAAATACTCCCAAAACTCAAAAAGTGACCAAAATACCGCCGAAACCTAAAAATTACCAAAATGCCCCCCAAAACCTAAAAAATGACCAAAATACCTCCAAAACCCAAAAATGACCAAAATACCCCCAAAACCCAAAAAATGACCAAAATATCCTCCAAACCCAAAAAAATGACCAAAATACCATCAAAACCTAAAAATGACCAAAATACCTCCGAAACCCAAAAAATGACCAACCTGCCCATTTGCCACCCTGGGTTGGGTGTATAATTACCCATTTATCCATTTATGACCCGTTTATATATAAATTAATTATCCATTACCAACCCAACCCATTTAATTAGTAACCCACCCATTTAACCCAATATGACCCAAATACCTCTAAAACTACTTGAATACCCTCTTGACCTCCAAAATACCCATAAATACCTAAAATGATGCAAATACCCCTAATCTTCCAAAATTACCAATATACCCTTGGACATCCAAAATTATCCACAAAATCTCTAAAATTAGCAAAATACTCATGAAACCTCTAAAATGACCAAAATACCCCCTGAAACCCAAAAAATTACCAAAATACTCCCAAAACTCAAAAAGTGACCAAAATACCGCCGAAACCTAAAAATTACCAAAATGCCCCCCAAAACCTAAAAAATGACCAAAATACCTCCAAAACCCAAAAATGACCAAAATACCCCCAAAACCCAAAAAATGACCAAAATATCCTCCAAACCCAAAAAAATGACCAAAATACCATCAAAACCTAAAAATGACCAAAATACCTCCGAAACCCAAAAAATGACCAACCTGCCCATTTGCCACCCTGGGTTGGGTGTATAATTACCCATTTATCCATTTATGACCCGTTTATATATAAATTAATTATCCATTACCAACCCAACCCATTTAATTAGTAACCCACCCATTTAACCCAATATGACCCAAATACCTCTAAAACTACTTGAATACCCTCTTGACCTCCAAAATACCCATAAATACCTAAAATGATGCAAATACCCCTAATCTTCCAAAATTACCAATATACCCTTGGACATCCAAAATTATCCACAAAATCTCTAAAATTAGCAAAATACTCATGAAACCTCTAAAATGACCAAAATACCCCATAAAACCCAAAAAATTACCAAAATACTCCCAAAACTCAAAAAGTGACCAAAATACCGCCGAAACCTAAAAATTACCAAAATGCCCCCCAAAACCTAAAAAATGACCAAAATACCTCCAAAACCCAAAAATGACCAAAATACCCCCAAAACCCAAAAAATGACCAAAATATCCTCAAAACCCAAAAAAATGACCAAAATACCATCAAAACCTAAAAATGACCAAAATACCTCCGAAACCCAAAAAATGACCAAAATACCCCCAAAA
Organism: Quercus robur; assembly: GCF_932294415.1. Lineage (NCBI taxonomy): Eukaryota > Viridiplantae > Streptophyta > Magnoliopsida > Fagales > Fagaceae > Quercus > Quercus robur. Next base: position 19,837,504 of record NC_065545.1, on the reverse strand, counting down.
CCTAAAAATTACCAAAATACCCCCGAAACCTAAAAATGACCAAAATACTTCCAAAACCCAAAAAATGATCAAAATATCCCCGAAACCCAAAAACTGACCAAAATACCCCAAAAACCTAAAAATTACCAAAATACCCTTGAAACCCAAAAAATTACCAAAATACCCCCAAAACCTCAAAAAAAAAAAAAAAACCAAAATACCCCCGAAACTCAAAAAATACCAAATACCCTTGAATCCCAAAAAATGAACGAAATACCCCAAAACCTAAAAATTACCAAAATACTTTTGAACCCTAGAAATTTACCGAAATAACCCTAAAACTAAAAGATGACAGAAATGCCCCCGTAACCTAAAAAATGGCTAAAATACCCTTAGAATCTAAAAGATGATCAAAATAACCCCAAAACCTAAAAAATTACCAAAATTCCCTCGAAACCTATAAAATGAATGAAAGACTCTTAGAACCTTTAATTTGTCAAAAATATCCTTGAAACATCCAAAATACCCTGAAACCTCTATTTCGGTAATTTTAGATGTTTCAGGTGTATTTTGGTCATCTTACATGTTTAGGGGCATTTTGGTCATAATTTTGGGTTTCAGGGGTTTTTATTGATCATTTTTTTGGGTTTTGGGGTTATTTCGGTCATTTTTTAGGTTTTTGGGGGTATTTCGATCATTTTTTAGGTTTCGGGGTATTTTGGTAATTTTTTTAGGTTTCTGGGGTATTTCAGTTATTTTTTAGGTTTTAGAGATATTTCGGTCATTTTTTAGATTCATGAAGTATTTTGGTAATTTTTTAGGTTTAGGGAGTATTTTGGTAATTTTTTAGGTTTAGGGTGTATTTTGGTAATTGTTAGGTTTTAGGGGTATTTTGGTCATTTTCTTAGGTTTTTGGGGGTATTTTGGTCATTGTTTTAGGTTTTGGGGTTATTTTAGTCATTTTTTAGGTCTTGGGGTATTTTAATCATTTTACAGGTTTCAGAGGTATTTTGGTCATTTTTTAGGTTTTGGGGGTATTTTTGGTAATTTTAAGGTTTCAAAGGTATTTTGGTCATTTTTAAGGTTTAGGGGGTATTTTGGTCATTTTTTAGGTTTAGGAAGCATTTTGGTCATTTTTCGGGTTTTTAGGGTATTTTGGACATTTGAGAGGTTTTGGGGGGTATTTTGCTCATTTTAGAGATTTTGGAGGTATTTTGGTCATTTTGTGGGTTTTGGGGGTATTTTGGTCATTTTTTGGGTTTTGGGGAAATTTGGTCTTTTTTGGGTTTCGAGGGTATTTTTGTCATTTTTTGGGTTTTGAAGGTATTTTGGTTATTTTTAGGTTTTAGGGGTATTTTAGTCATTTTTTGGGTTTCAGAGGTATTTTGGTCATTTTTTGGGTTTTGGGAGTATTTTGGTTATTTTTTGGGTTTTAGGGGTATTTTGGTTATTTTTTGAGTTTTGGAGGTATTTTGGTCATTTTTAGGTTTCGGGGGTATTTTGGTCATTTTTTGGGTTTTGGTGGTATTTTTGTAATTTTTAGATTTTAGGGGTATTTTGGTCATTTTTTGGATTTTGGGGGTATTTTGGTCATTTGTTGGGTTTTGGGGGTATTTTGGTCATTTTTTTGGTTTCAGGGATATTTTGGTCATTTTCTTGGTTTTGGGGGTATTTTGGTAATTTTTAGGTTTTGGGGGGTATTTTGGTCATTTTTTAGGTTTCGGGGGTATTTTGGTCATATTTTGGGTTTCGGGGGTATTTTAGTTATTTTTTGGGTTTTGGTAGTATTTTGGTCATTTTTTAAGTTTCAGGGGTATTGTAGTCATTTTCTAGAAATTTAGATTTTATGTTGTTTATTTAAATTTTAGATGGATTTAGTGGATATTAGTGAGATTATTCATTTAGACCCATCTAATTAAATAACCAAATGGGTCTTTTACCCATTTAACCCAAATATTCAAATGGGTTGGGTTAAGACTTATCCAAATAAGGTGGGTAATGGGTGGGTTCATGGATATGGATAAAAATTGTCACCCCTACCAGGGATGTAGCTATGTTATGACCGCCCCCTTCATGGTGGCAATAAGACTTTGAGTTGTGGGTATTGGGTAGTGCGTAGGTGTAGAGAGGTTTGCATGGTGTGGGGTTGAGAGAGAGATGATCCGAAAATTGTGGTGCTATTCGAGGTCTCAAGTGGGAAGCGATAATGGACTTTCTAGAGCCCTGAAGAGATAATAGAGAAGCTATCCTCTATCCAGTCAGACCTTGCTTCTCTTCTTTGTTCTTTCCATCAATCCAGCGAGTTACAAATTATGGGTTATGAGTTTGTTTTTTTAAAGCTTACGTGTGCCCGACGTGACCATTCCGTTAGTTTTGACAGTACACTGACTAGAAGTACTAATTTGGCAGATATATAAAGTTTATAGAATAAATTGGCCAATAAAAAAAGTTTAAGAGAGCGGCCACTGCTTCAAATTTTAGAAGATGTATGGACATTTTTCCCAATAAAAAGAGGAAAAGCTTTATGGTTCACGCCACTTAATAGTTACCATAGTAATATAACTTCTTTTTTTTAAGCTTTTAGGGGGTGTTTGGTTTGTGTTTTTAAACAACCATTTTCAGTTTTTAAACAACATTTCACGTATTTTAATGCACTTTTTCACCTACACGTATTTCTATAAATGTTTTCAAACAACAATTTTCAATTTTTAAACACATGTACCAAACGGGCCCTTAATTGTCGAGGTTGTCAACGTGATAATTACCATACACTGCACTTTAGTGTGTCAATGTGATAATTATACCATACACTGCACTTTAGTGTTTAACTCCAAAAAATATATATTTATATTCACAACCATTTAAGTTATTCTACAACCTCAATTAATACTATACATATTTTTCACAACTATCCTATGTGGCAAATTAAAACTGATAGTTTGTTACTTTCACATACATATATACAATTTTACAGGTTATTGCTATATTCTTAACATATTTGATTGATTTATTTTCTCAATTGAATTTAAAGAATTAAATTAGATATTTAAACTTTATGTATTTAGATTAATTTTTTACTTTGTTAGTGACTATGCAACAATTTCAAAATAAAAAAAAAAAGAAAAAAAGAAAAGAAAAGAGAGAGAGCAAAGGCTATTCAATAAATTAAACTTGGAATGAAAAATAAATTATATTTTACATTTACATTTACATTTATATTAAATTTTGTATGACAATTATAGTTGTTTACAACTTTTTATTCGTTTGGCTATTGATATTGATTTTTTTTTAGGTTATTTTTTGTTTAATATTTTCTTTAAATCTTGCCCCTCCTAAATTGAAATCCTGGCTCCGCCACTGATCACAAGTGTTGATTTAACCAAGTTTGATCATTTTGTTTAAGTATTTTTGGTTAACAACATATTCTATTACTACTATTTTTTTGGTAAAAGTTAATAATTTGCATTTATTATAATTTAGATTTTTTTTTCAAACAAATAAAAATGATAAACTTTAGAGAAAAGTAGTAACGTGTGTTTAAAAGTGGTGTAGTGGTATAAAGAAAAGTTTAGGAAGAAAAAATAAGATGAATGTACGGGTAAAGAATGCTAAATTTTAGGAGTTCTCTTAGTTTTTTATTTTATATTTTTTAAATTTGGGGTGTTTTACTTTTATTCTGATGAAAAATGAATAAAAATGGCTAAAATTTTAGGGAACAAAAAAATCATAAATTTTAGGAGTTTTCTTTTTAAATTCAAAACGAAATTTGTTTGAGCTTCGTGAAAGAGTGTAATTAAGTGTGTGTGTGTGTGTGTGTATAAGTGTGTTTAACCGTTAGTTTGTTTCTTAAAAAAAAAAAAATTATTTAACATTCATGATCCAATTTTTAAGAGAAATTACATTTTATTAATGAGATTATTTTAGAACCACAAAAAAATCCAGTTCAAAAAAGAAGAATCCTCTTATATATAATATAGATTTCTAAATAGTTTTTTCTCTCTCTCTCTCTCTCTCTCTCTCTCTTTTAGTACCCTCATGATTGTCCCCTTCCATTTCTCTTTCATTTTTATTTTATTAAGCACCCTCATGATTGTCCCCTTCCATTTCTCTTTCATTTTTATTTTATTAAGGCAAAAATGCACTTTTGGTCCCTACATTTTGGGCTTTGTTACAATTTGGTCCCTAAATTGATTTAGGTCCTAAGTCAGTCCTTGATTTTCAAAAATCGTTTTTAAAATAGTCCCTACTGTCAACCTAGTGACAGAAAATGCTGAGGTGGCAAACGGAATGCACTATTTGTTGACATGGTGTTGACGTGGATATTAAAATATTATTAAAAAAAACTTATTTAGTATTTTTGAAATGCCACGTCAGATTTAAATTAATAAAAAATTTAAAAAATCCAGGTCCGAAATTTTAAAATAAATAAATAAATAAACATTAATTTAATTAAATTGAGAAAAAAAAAAAGCTTTTTTAGTTTAAAAAATTGAGTTCCTATTAATTCAAATAAAAAAGAAAGGGCCTTTTCTCTGGAGATGAGGAGGTTTTGGTGTTCTGTTGAGTCTGAGTGGTCATGACCGCCAAGTTCTCCATTTTGTAGCACCTATACGTTGATCTCACCGGCAAGCTGGTAAGGGAGGAGGGAGGATGAAGCCGAAGTTAGTCTTGGCTTTGGGACCACGGAGGCTGAAGGCGGCCTCGTCGTAGGCTAGAGTGGCTTCCTCCGCTGTGTCGATGGTGCCCAGCCACTTACGGGTCTTCTTCCAGGGGTCTCGGATCTCCGCCGCAAAATGGCCCCACGGCCTCTTCCGGACGCCTCTAGGTTTGGGGTTTGAACGGGTTGTTGGTTTCAATGGCTTTTGAGTCTTGGTTTGGTTTCAAAGTTTCAGTGGTGTTGTTTTGGTGGTCAGTGGTGTTGTTTCGTTGGTCGGTGATGTTGTTTTGGTGATTGCATCGAGTTTAAATGGGTTGTGGGTCACGGGTTTGAATGAGTTGTGAATCTTCGGTGGTGATTGGTTGAGATATGGGTTTGGGGTTTGGTTGAGATCTGGGTTTGGGGTTTGGTTCTTTGTTCTGGATGTTGATGGTGGTAGTTGTGGATATTGATGGTGGTAGTGGTGGTGGCAGTGGCGGCGGATGGTTTGGGTTTTGGATTTTGTTTGGGTGTTTTGAGTTTTAGTATGGGTCTTGGGTTTTGTTTGAGTTTGGGTTTGACTCTCGGCGGTGGGTGGTGCTAGGTTGATCGGCTGTGGGTTTTTGGTGGTAATTTGTGGTTGTTGTGGTTGGTGGTGTGGGTGATTGTGGTGGTTGTTTTGGTTGTTGGTGGTGGTTTCAGTTTGTGGGTATGGATTTTTTGTGCTGTGATTGATTTTGAGTGGGTTAGTCAATTAGGTTTGTCTTGATTTGGAGAAAAACATGAAGAATGAAGTTCATGTTCTGGGTTGGAGGTTTGATGATTTTTCTGGGTTGGTTTTCTCATGTGGGTTTGAGTTTGATGATTTTTTCATGTTCTGGAGGTTTCGGTGGAGGATAGGGATTTTGTATGAAATTTTGCATTGTTCTGGGTTTGATTGTGCTCTTATTCTAGGTTTGATTCTTCTTGGATCCGGAAAGAACATGAAAAACAAGTTCATGAGTTCTTACCTCCTAAAAAATAATGAAAGCAATAATAATAATAATAAAATTAGATTTAAAAGTTTGTGCTTTTTTTTTTTTTAAATAAGTTTGAATTAAATTGAAATTGAAAAATATAAATTATTTTTATTTTTTTAATTAAATTGACATGGCATTTAAAAAATGTTAAATATATTTTTTTATTATTATTTTATTAGCCACATCAGCAAACAGTGCATTCCGTTTGCCATCTCAGCATTTTCTGTCACTGGGTTGATGGTAGGGACTATTTTAAAAACGATTTTTGAAAATTAGGGACTGACCTAGGACCTAAATCAATTTAGGGACCAAATTGTAACAAAGCCCAAAATGTAGGGACCAAAAGTGCATTTTCGCCTTTTATTAATGTTGAAGCCACCTTAATTATTAGGAAACCAAAATACATCTAACCTAATGAGATTAAAAGCATATTATTTAATTAAAAACTTTTGAAAATGTGAGGTTTAAGTTTTTTTTTTTCCTTGAGAAAGATGTGAGGTTTAAGTTGAAACAGCATCTGAACTATTAATTTTATTTATCTTTGTGTTTGAATATATATACATATATTTTAATTTAGTTCTTTTCTTAGTTACTAATTGGCAATTTAAACAACATTAAATGGTTTTTTTGGTATTGTTATTTTTTTAAGTCTCACAATTACTCAACCTGCATTTAGCATATATTACTGCCTAAATAGTGCCCCCACAAGGTTTGGTGTTTCTATTAGGAAGATCCAAAGCTTGATTCCCCAATAGAAAATTGTTTTAATTATATTATACATAGTCGCATTTTGTTAATTTTTTGTTGAGAAAGAAAGAATTTTTTTTTGAGAGAGAGTTTCAACCTATGACGTTTGTTCTGGATTATAGCTCTTTACCATCAGACCAAGACACTAATTGGTTTTTGGTGTAGGTGGAGATTGAATTTTAAATCTCTTATTCAACTATTAGAGATTTTACCAATTGAGTTAATTGAGTTACAAGACTCTTGAAAATAAAATGTACGATTTAAACATATGATTTTTCTTATATAATGATTATGCTTTTACCACAATAGAAAGAGAGTTGAGACAACAAAATTGAGAGCCAGAGAGACTATTTGCACACATATAGGAATTAAGGCAAAAATGAATAAGCCGATTTGAATTTAATAGTTGCTCTTGGAACTACATTTGGTGTAATAGACTGTTGCACCATGCAATAGTGATTCAATAGGTGAGATTTGAAAGTTCAAATTCTCTATTAATCTCACCCCTTGGATAGAAAATTTTTTTTTTTTAACCTTTCAAATTTTATTTTATTTTTACTTTTTACCTTCCAAACTTTTATATCCCACAATTGCATTGTGTAATTATATTTAGGGCATGTTTGGTATATTGAATGAGGATTACGACTGGAATTGTAATTTTTATTACTAGGAATAAAATGTTTTGTAATAGAATAACTAAACTTAGGGGTGTTTGCAGTGCGGTGCGGTGCGGTTTTAGGTCATTTTTATCATCGCCCTTTGTGGTGCGGTTTAGCCAAAACCATAACTGCACCGCACCTCATTTTTGTCGTCACATATGTGGTGCAGTGCGGTGTATAGTTTAGCCAAAACTATAACTGCACCACATCTCATTTTTGCGGTCACATGTGTGGTGTGGTGCGGTGTATAGTTTAGCTAAAACCATAACCGCACCGCACCTAATTTTTGCGGTCACATATGCGGTGCGGTGCGGTGTATAAAAATTCATCTGTTATATAAAAATTCAACATATATATCACCATACAATTCAACATGTATCAGTAATATCACTATCTTAAATTCTCAAGTATACATCAAACATGTAATGAAGTCAAGTACTTTGAACAAGGTAGAGTAGCAAGCAACTTAAATGTTTTAACTATCAAAATCTAATGCTTTTCAGTCTTCACTTTAGATCAAGAATATGAAGTAAAGAGTTTATGTGAAACACCAAGTACAAAGCAAAAAGAATTTACCCATACTCAAAGCAATTCTAGTCATGCCTACTAATTTCAAGTTTCAATTATCAAAACCATAATGCAAACAATTCTAAAGCAAAGCATGAAATGAATTACAAATCCAAAACAAGTATTAATTGTAAACCCAACAGGAAATTGTTCAAATGAAAATGAACGCAGAAAAAGAAAAAAAAAAAGGTTTGTCCATCCAATGCTATACTTCTCCCCCTATTTTGTAGCTCACACTCCAAGTCTTCACTTAATCTTCTTTCTCTGTTGCCAATTTCATCAATTCTACGAAAATAAATACAAAAAATGTTAGTAAACTAATAAACAAAGAACAATAAACTAATATACAATTTAAATATATAGTTTTAGAAAATTACCCACTTCAACATCTTGCTCAAGACTTTCCACTTCATTCATTGCTTCCCAAAGATTGATTGGTTTAGATGGGGTTTTTTAACCAATTTTGAGCACAGATAAGGGCCTCCACAATTTTAGGAACTAATGAACTCCTAAAAGGATCCAAAACACGATCCCCCATGCTAAAGGCTAACTCAGAAGCAACGGTGGACACAAGAATAGCCATGACATCTCGTGCTACCTCGGAAAGGATTACATATCTAGTAGAATTCCCCTTCCACCAAGCCAAAATATCAAAATCCTCCCTATTTTTTTCACATCCTTCATTAAGATATATGTCCACATCAGTAGTGCATTCATTATCATCTTCTGTAGCTATGTGTTCATCTAACTCATGTAAGCAATTTTCCATGGATCGTATGGAAAACTAGCACTTGATTCTATTGAAGAACCAACATTAGTGGCTTGCCCATTGCCGCTAGCACTTGATAATTCAGTACCCTTTGCATAGTGGGCATACAACTTATATAAAGCATAACTTACCAATTTTAATGCAAACTCTACCATCTCTTTTGAATACCACTTATTAAACCAATATTTCAAATATTTTATCTTATATCTTGGGTCAAGAACCACAGCAATAAACATCATCAAATTCATATTTTCAATGTCTCCCCAATACTTCTCATATTTTTCCTTCATAGATTGTGCCATTTCTTTTAAGAAAGGATCACCATCAATGCCACACAATCTATGCAATTCATTTTGAATGCCCACTAGCTCACAAAAATAAGTATTTGAAGTGACAAATAAAGAACCAGAAAAATGTAGAGTTACCTCATAAAAAAGCCGGAGAAAGTTACAAAACATTTTGACATTCACCTAATCCTCACCCTTGGGAGGACTAATGTGCTTCTGTTTCCCATTTCCATCTACCTCCATAAAGTAAGAACTAAATTCCACACCCTTTTCATGCATCCTATCAAAAGCTATTTCAAACTTCTCAGTTGCCTCTAACATAAGATATGTGGAATTCCATCTAGTAGGGACATCAAGAGATAACAAACTCTTAGATTTTTTTCATCCTCTACAGCTTCCTTGAACCTATCCATCCTTTTTAGTGATAATTTAACATACTGCACTACAGTCCTCACCTTAACAATTGAGTTATGTATGCCTTTCAATCCCTCTTGCACAAAGAAATTCAATATATGAGCAACACATCTCATGTGCAAGAACCGGCCTCCTAACATACAACCATCCTTCATCTCCAACTTCTTCTTCAAATAATCAAGAGCCACATAATTGGATTTAGCATTATCAACTGGGATAGTTCTCACCATTTTGATACCCCAATCATTCAATCACCTTTCAATAGTTTTCCCAATTGTCCCCCCTTTATGATTTGGAACTATAAAAAAATTCAAAATCCCTTTTTGATAGGTCCAATCACCATCAATATAGTGGCAAGTGAGACATATATAGTTGAGGTTTTGAATGGAAGTCCATGTGTTAGTAGTCAAAGACACCCTTTGGCCCAATTTCAAATAGCTTATCAACTTCTCCCTTTCCCCAAACCAAAGTTTAATACAATCCCTTGCCACCATGAGACGAGAAGGCACAGGAAACCTAGGCTCAACCACCCCCATAAAGTGTATAAAACCATCATGCTTAACAAATCTAGCTAAAAGGTAGTTCATCCACTATAATCATCCTCACAAGAGCCATCCAAATTTTCTCAATAGAAAATTTAGCAACAACAAGCTCATTACTAAACTCTCCCTCAACACCACCAGTTTTGTTTGCTTGGAAACTCAAAGTGATTTGGCTCATGTCAATGACACCCAAAATCTTCTTACATCTTAGTAAATGAGCCCACATGGATGAGGTCCCATTCTTCCTAGCAGCATTGTATTGCTTCTTACAATAATTGCATTTTGACTTTTCGCAATTTTGTAACCTAACAAAATGCTCCCAAACATTAGATGGCTCTCTGGTGGACTGATTCTCATTAACTCTAGCTTTTTTTGGTAGGGGTTCATCATCCACAATCAAAGGGTCATTAGGGCCATTTGGTGCTAGTGGATTTGGATTTAAGGGAGCATCCATCTAGGGCCATTGAAAAAACACACACACACACACACACACACACACACACACATATAGGTTAGAAAAAGAGTTTTGCAAGAGGTCAAGGCAAATATATATATATATATATATATATATATATTTTGAATGTAATTGAATACACAGTAATTATGCCACATTTGTCTTTCCAGAAAGATAAAATAGAAAATTACTAAGGAAGTGAGTCCCATTCATTGGGGGGGGGGGGGGGGGGAGAAACCAAATCTCCAAAAATAGAACTTGCCACAAATATGACAGAAAGAAAAATGACATAGTAGGTTTTATGAATCCTTTTTTCCTTCACAAACAAAGCAACATAGCATGGATGAACATGTAAACGAATAAGAAGAATCTTGAGAGAGGTAACTTAGGTTCTAACCCAAAGACAACAGTATGCAAGGCAAGATTAAAAAACAAATTAAAAATCTCTATTAGCTGCAATGAATGTGACTCATTAGAAAATCTCAAAGTTTAAACTACAATCATTTAAAAGCCCTTATATAAAAGCAAGAACAAGAGTGAATTAACAGAAATTTGGATGAGAAAAACTTCAAGAGAGAAAAGCATTGCCCTTTTCTTATCAAAAATAAAATTAAATTAAATAAAGGCATTGCTGTTTTTGACATTACAAATAGTGAATAAATTCTCACTTTGTTGCCACTTGCCATAGAATATATAAAATAACAAATTCCTTGAAGATGGAAATTGATCACAGCCTATAGCTTCTAGGTAAACAAATATCATATGTGCCCCTGCTAATTCTTTCATAGTGAAACTAAGAAAGAGAAATCAAATCTCAATTCTATATTAAAGCATACAAAGCAACTTACTCTCCTTTTGAATGTAAATTGAAATAGAATATCACATTCTATCATTGCTAACTTCCCAATTTGCCTTTTCCTCTCCTTCCTTCTAAGCAAAAAGCAAAGTTTATATATATATATATATATATATATATATCTATATGCCCAAATTCAGTACCAAACAAAAACAAAGAAAACCCACAAAAATTAAACTTAAATATCTAACATAGGAACCTATTCATAAGTTTGGTTATGAGTTGTAACATTAGGATAAAATTTAAGATCTATTTTAGGAAATATCTTACTCAAATGATTAATATTTTCAAGAAAATAATATGTTTTTAAATTTGAGAGAGATGATTTATTTTCCATAATAATTATGTGCATATGGAAAGTTTGTTTATTTGGAAATATACTAATTTTATAAATTATTACACACACTAAGGAATAACTATTACAACTCTTTTAGAGATGAATAATTATTCCTCATTGTAAAGATTAGTTATTCATAAGGAATAACTATTTTCTGTAATAAAAATATAACCAAAATACTGAATAGTTAAACCATAGAAATAGCTATTATATTACAATATCTATTACAGTATACCAAACATGCCCTTATTGTATGGGATCCAAATCCATCCGGACCATCCCTCTCTCTCTCTCACACACACTCAACTCTATATTGGCATCATGGAACTTCATTGAGTTCACACAACAGTATAACACTATTGTAGAATCTTGTCACTACTTAACAGATATCATGTTTTGTGGTTATATGGCTAAAGCCTTCCTGTATTCATATCCTCTCATCATATCTTAACTTCTATTAGGAGAATCTCTTATGCGCTAAGAGTCAAAATCACAATAATTCATACCAATAACCAATCTTCAAGAGCATTTCCAAATTTTACCAGCTCAGACCTAACCAATGGTAATTTGTATCACCATTTTTTCCTCTAAAATTGCAACACTGAACTTTAATTTATTTATTTTTTGTTAGCCAACTTATCTAACCCATTTATTCGGCTCACTTGATTATTTTCAGACCCTTCATCATCCTTTTACTTTGTTCAATGTTACATAAAATAGTTTGTTTGGACATTTTTGTTATGAATTGTCATTCACTAAAAACATTGTACAATGTTTAGCTATAATTTATATTCATTGGGATCAAACATTGGATTGCTTGATGATGCATTGCTTGTTTAAACAATTTTTTTTTTCTAAATAATGAATTGAGTCTACATTGAAATGTTAATCTAATGAATCTTTTTAATCCACTTCTAGAACCTAGAAGATTTTTATTTCAATATCTCTGTTGTGTTGTGAAAGTGATTATTCATACCAAACCAATAATAATCAGGGCACGTGTAGGATACACTTTGTGGCCATCTTGATCGCACAAAGGTGACAAAAGCAACGAAAGGAGTATATGTTTTCCCGACCCCAACAACAATAGTCAATGGGAAAAAAAGCTGAGAATCGAATAAAAAAGTGGTCCATTGTTAAATTAAAAAATTAGCCACGTGTCCAGACAAAGTCTAATGGGTAGCTTCGTTGCCCACCACGTGTTCTAAGAAGTACAACACACAGTCACTACAGTCCATACAATCATGGGAAACGGGCATGGATAAATAATCAATTAAATATTTAGATTTTGTTAATGTATGCTCTAAAATCACATAATAATTCTCATCAAAAAAAAAAAAAATCACACAATAATTAATTGTTTTTTAAAATATTTTTTAAAAAAATTTAAAAAGTATCGGCAGTTTTTTTAATTATTGAGAAAATATTTTTCGAACCTTTAATATTTTGATTTTTTTTATTTTTTATAAAAATAATGTTTAAATTTTTTTAAAATAAATTATTAATAATACTTTAAAAACACATATTAGCATGAATCTATCACCATTATCCAATGAGAAGGTGCCGATGCTGCCACGTGCTATCTAAAGGGTCAATTTTTTTCTTGGACACGCGGGCCAATGATGTACGTTTTATTCTATCGCAATTATCGAAACGAAGAAGGCCAACATCAGATCAGAGTTTCAAAAATCTACAATAGACCAAACTGATCATTAGGCAACTTTTTGAATTTGAGGTCAAGCCCTGAGTCTCCTGACAAAGTAAACGTTGGTTTTTGCACACCTACCCATACTCTTGTTTACCAAACTCCAAACTCTTTTTGCCCGTTTTTCTCCTTTTGGACTTTTCGTCCATACGACCATACGCTAACCACGTGATAGACACTAATAAAATTACCATATGTTTAGGAACATTTCTTTTTTCTTTTTTAGTATATTTTTGCAAAAAAATTGCTATATAATTAAATTAGATTGGTACGTAATAAAAAATTAGTATTTACGATGAATTCAAATAACTTCAATCATGGAATATGTCAGAAAATTTAAACATTAGACTCAAAAAATCAAGAATACCTGGTCACCATACTAAAAATAGAATTTAGCAGCTATGATCTAAAAATAATAGTGGGTAAAACAACATCAAAAAAAAAAAAACTATTAGAATAATGTTTCTCTTTCATAAAACATTTTACAAAAATAAAAGTGTGACTCTTAATTATTAGTGACTGCAAATTAGTCATACAAAGGTGAATGGTGATTAGACCGGCCACCATCGATGGCAGTCGAAAGGTAGCAATTGCAGGTTTGTCAAACAGAGATGAATTTGTTCCCTCTCCATTCGGTGACTAAACTGTCACCAACAACAATAGTTGGGAAGACATCAATTTTAAAGGTACTTAAATATTTGTATATCACACTAAAGATTTATTTGAGATTTGCTCATTTTGTTGAAATTGAAAATTTTTTATTAAAAGTATTGTAAATAAATGTAAAAGTTAGCTGAAATAGTATAGTAAGACCCATAAATAATATAAAAAAGTATAGTAAGACCTATGAATAGTAATAAAAACAAACTGAATAATAAAATAAGTTGACAAAAATAATCTTTACTGAACGGACACTAAATATTGAAGAATATTTTCATAAAAAATGTTTTCCGTGTTACAGCCAGACCAACAAGCTATATTGTATTCCCCAAAAGAAAAAAACCGAGAAAAGCGTTGTGTATCTAAAAAACACTACCAAAAGTGCAAAACACAATCAACTAAAATACTGCAATAAATTTAGTCTAGGAATTACACGTGTAACCCAACCCTAATCCCACGTGTGGAATATTACTAGTAGAGCGAAAAAAAAAGCGGATAAATCAAGTGGACTCGTGTCAAAACGCGCAAAAAGAGTCCAACACGTAGAACTAGAACCTGAGATATTTTTGAGCCACTTAAAAAGATCTTTTGAGAATCAGAGCCCCCAGTGGGACACGTGTCCATGATTCCCCGCCTTCAAATCCAAAACCTGACGTAACTCCTCGATTCTCTATCACAGTGTCTCAGCAATACAATACCAACACGCGTCCCTAAGCCAATAAAAAATCGACACGTTAGTATTTCCTAAACCAGTATCTAAGGCACTGTACGAACCAATCCACGCACGCCACGTTTTCCCTAAAATAACCGTATATATAGGAAGCCCGTTAGGAAATAAGAAACCGTTGAAAACTTGGATTAGGATTAGGATGAGTGCCAACGCTAACACGCGACTCCGACCGAGTCGAGGCTCCGAGTCGGACGAGTCAGGCATTATCAACGAGCGAGTCCTGGTTTTGATCTTCGAGTCGATCAAATGGGACATACATACTCTGTGTTCGACTTCCTCAGTGAACCGGAAGCTACGGGCCATAGCGAACCGGCTTCTCTGGCGCGAGCTCTGCGTTCATCGCGCTCCGAGAATGGTATCCACATTGGCCAGCGGGTCGACCAACAACCGGATCGGCGGTGGATGGCACGCGCTGGCGAAGCTCCTTTTCTTCTGCTGCGGGAGCGAGTCGACTCGGAATTTCAAGCTGAGTCGGGACTTGCCGGGTCACTTCGTGAAGGCCTCGCGGTTTTCGAAAACTTCGGGTCGGAGTTTTCTGAGCAAGAAATGCCGGGGCGATTTGTTGTACGTTAGTGACCCGTGTGAGCACCCGAACCCGAGTGGCGGTGGCAAGGAAGATGATTTGGGGGTTTATAGAGGGGTATTTAAGGGATTCTTGAAATCGAGGACGAGAGCGTGTTTGATCGGACGGCAGGTAGAGCTCGAGGAAAAGGTGAGGTGTCCTTTTTGTGGGGCCCCAGTGTGGAGCATGACTTCGGCTCGGCTTGTTCCCAAAAGCGCGGCTCGGCGGCTCGGCTCACATCACGGTGGATTGGAGTACTTTGTCTGTGTTAATGGGCATTTGCATGGTTCGTGCTGGCTCGTCCCTCTGTCGTCCGATGAGGATGAGGATGATCTTGATCTTGATCTTGATGATGACGTGGACGGTGACGATGAGGATGAAACTGGGGCCCATGAGGTTGATCACATGGTGGTTAGTGGGAGTGCGAGTTCACGAGAGGAAAATTAACTTCAGTTGCTTCCACGTGGCAGGGGGGGGGGGGGGCTTTGAATTTGATTTTGATTCTGTGATTTGGTGGGAAATGATGACATGGAGAGAGTAGATGATTTGGATTTTGGAGTTAGGTTGACGTGGAATATTGGGTTTTTAGTTTTTTTTTTTTGAGAATTTTTTCCCGGTGTGCTACTTTTTTGGGTTACCTTAACTTTCTCAGATCAATATAAATGAGTTTCGGATATGGGCAAATTGATGTGCAGTAACAAAGGTGTAGTATATTAGAGTATCTCTAGCAGATTTTTCAAATTTGTACTGTGATATTGAAGTGAATTTGAAGAACACTTTTGTATTGTTTGGAGTGATTTTTACTTTTTAGCTATTTATTTTTTTTTTAAATACACTTTTTAGCAGATTCTTTATTTTATCCTTTATCTTATTTAAATATTATTTTTTTATTAATTTTTTATTAATTTTTTAATAACTACATATTTTTTAATATTTTTTTATTCAATATATGATTATTATAATAGGAAAAACATTTGAAAGATGTACAATAGCCCTATTAGATTTGATGAGTTACTATTTATGAGAAAAAAATTTAGAATTTAGAGAATTTATTGGAGATCATTGTTTTTTTTTGGTCTAATTCTCTATTATTTTACTTTTAATTACACTATTGGAGATGTTTTTAGTAGATCTTTTAACAAAATGGTAATAATTGAGTAGTTTCAGAACGATGCATCAGACTCTTATAACAAGGATAAGTCCCAATGCGAGAGTTCGGAAGATTGCACCGGGACTACCAATAATTTTTCTTAACTAAAAGTCAAACACGTTGTTGCATTAGCCAATGAAATATAAATGGTGTTTGAAACTTTGAATTTAATTGGGAAACTAAATATACTACACCTAAATTACCATTCCTAATTTTGACCCTTCTTTTATATTGTTACGTTTCATTTTTTGTATGAGTTGAGTCAAGCTGTTATGTTGTTCATGTGATTGGTTCTGCTTCCTTTGTAGCCAGTTCTTAGTTTTCGTCTGTTCAATAAAGATTTCTTATTATCAAAAAAAAAAAAAAAAAAAAAAATGTTGTTCATGTGATATTGAAGTGGATTTTAATTTTAAAATTTCGTTTTTCTGATGACACCTTGACATTTGTAGTGTTTCTTTATAATCAGTATTGACAGTTACCTGGACTGTCAGGAGAATATGGGGTTGGATATTTGGAGGGTTGGGATTTTTTTTTATTTTTATTTTAAAGAAAGTCAGGATATATAAAAGCTTATATGATTATTATATGTACCATAATTATTGTAAACAAACAAATGAAAATTTGCTAAGTGCTCAATCCTCAAATATATGTCATTTGATTTGTCAAGATGTTTCTCTGCTGCTTTGACAGCAGAGATGTTTCTATACTTTAACTTCATTATTAATAAATTTGTTTTTTGGAACATTATCTAGCTTGCAATGATAATAGAAAGGTGGTGATAGAAGATTATGATTAGTTTTCGTCTCTCTTTATTCTTCACTGCAAAAAGGTCATATTGAAATTGAAGTTTGAAGAGTATTTCTTAGGCATTATGACAAAGTTGGAAGTCCAGATTTCATGAGAGACACAAGATATTGTTATGGAGAATTTCAACCAACATCCTACCCACGAATTATAAGCTAAACAGGTTTTCTAGATAAGCTGATCCTAGCTGCCCTCTTATGTGATTGTGAACAAGAGACTGCCTCTCACCTATTCTTGCAATGCCATTTTGTAAGAGCATTATGATATGGGAACTGGTGAAGTATTAAAATTGATGAAGTTCAGGTTTCTTCTCTAGATCAATGGATGGATATCCTATTTGACCCCCTTGGATTCCTAATTCTGATGAGGAGCAAAGAAGCAAGTTCTTGTTATATGGTGCACTAGTCTTTGAGTGGGTTTGGAAGTGCAAAAGCCAGACTGTATCTGAGAACAAAGGCCTGCACTATGAACAGGTTTGAAGAAGTTTTATGAAGATTTTCCAAGAGCATTGAACTATGACAAGGCTAGGCTCTCATAGTTCTCCAAATGGAGATCTATGAGCTGGTCAAGCCACAACAAAGTGCAATCAAGCTTCTTTTTATTTTAATTTATTAATTATCAAGTGCAATCAAGCTTAATTGTGATGCAGAAATTGGGGTCTTAAAACTCTTCTATTGTTGTTGTAGCCAGAGATTGGAGAACTAGTGTTTGTCATTAGACTCGTTACAAAGAAATTGGACACCATCACCCCTATCCAAGCTGAAGTTGAGGCTATCCTGTGAGAATTAAAACTGGCTTCCTAAGCTAATCTTGGAAGGTTGGTTATATATAGAAGGGGACTTCAGCAGTTGTATTGAAGTCTAAGAAGCCACGATTCTGCAGTTTCTTGGACAATTAAAAACTTTGATGATGGTGCCAGAATGGTATTGTAGAGTTTTGATGATGCTAATGTGAGCTGGGTCAATTGAGAACAACTAGTAAGCAATTTGTGCGATGTACGGATAATATTGTAATGTTTTATATAAGATGGTTTTGGAAAATGTTGGATATGTATTATAGCATAATTATTATAGAACTTTATTAGTAATGAGTTCATCATAAAAGACAATAATTATAAATTGCACACATAAATCTATTAATAATGTGTCTTTTTTTTTGGTTGAGAGAGTTTCAATTTACGCCGTCCGCTCCTGATAATAGTTCTTTATCATCAGACCAAGACACCAATTAGTTTTTGGTGTAGGTGGGGATTGAACTCCAGATCTCTTTCTCTTTCTCCTTAATTCTAAAATAAAGTACACATCCTAAACACCCACAGTCAACCACATCATTTACGAAACCCACAAATCCACAATATCTAACCTTAACATCAAAATCGTAATTGTCGTTGTCACTCAATATAAAATGCAAGCTCTTTTTATTGGTTGTAGCCAACTCATACAAGTTAGGATTAGATGAAACAATAATGTTAGAGCTAGGTAGGTGTCGTCGAAAAATTGAAGGTAAATAATATATTGTTTTGGTCTGTGTGTATTTGATATGAGATGGCATGAAGAGCTATTGGTGTGTGTGTATATATATATATATATATATATATAAAGGGGTAGAAGTCCAAGAGATGAAAATGGTGAATTAAAATGCAATGAGTTTTGTGTGTATATATGTGAGAGGAAAAGTCTTGAAACATTGAACTAAAGAATACAAAAAAATATTTATTTTTTAATTAGAAAAGTTTTGAAATATTGAACCAAATGAAACAAAAAATCAATATTTAATTTGTTCTTATCTCTGATGTGGCACTTGAGAATATTTCAATTCTCTTTGCATAAAAAGTGACACTTGGCAAAAATTCATATTTTTTCATATGAGATCTCTGTTTTTATATATATATTGATTGATTGATGTTGGTAAAAGTGCGCTTAGGCCTCTTGGAGCCTAGGCGCAAAGCGCAAGCACGTGCCAAATTGAAGTAAAGAGCACTATTTTCTAATAGAAACATTGGTAACATATAATAAAAATAATAAGAACTCAAAATTTGTATATTTTACCTATTTGATAGATGCAAATTGATTGTATAATGTTTGTAAGTTCAAATTTTACCTAAGTTTTTCAATTCTTAAAATTTTTATATGGTAAATTAATAACAATTATTAATGGTTAATATCATAATGATCTAGTCATAGATAGTTTAAATATATTTTGTATAATTCTCTTGTGATTTATAAAAGAACATAACCATGATAGTTATAATCAAATAATGTGTATGGTTCAATTAGCATATATCTAAATTCAAAGACCAAAAAACATAAGAATGATAAATTAACCTTGTTCATATGTTATATGACATGTAAAAAAAAAAAAATTGTTTGTTTAATTCAACACCTAAGGATAGTAGTTGTGTAGTAAATCATTGGTTCATTTCATTTCTTTCAAGATCAAGCAATTAATTTTGATGATCCATACCTTTTTTAGCAATAAAATAAAAAAGCTATCTAGGAATGCTTTGTGCTTCTTCAAAAAGCTCCAAAAAAAAAAAAAGTGTTTAAAGTGTGATTCATTAAATGAGTTTTTTTTTTTTTTTTTTGGGCCTAACGAAGTGTTGAGAGCTCGGGGTTTCAGGCTTTGAGGTTAAACATGCTTTACTCGCTTTTAACAACATTGATTGAGAAGCAATCATAGTTACTTATTCCTTAGCTCAATAGGTGAGCTTTTAACAACATTGATTGCGAAGCCAACATAACTGCTTATACCTCAGCTCGGTGGTCAATGCTTAATAGCTACTTTGACTCTTATAATTTAGGGCATGACTTTTCAGTTCTTGTAAATGTGATTTATGAGGAGGCTAAGCTTGTAAGGTTAATGGAGCTCCTCTGTATTTGTTAGTTGGTTCAATAAAGTTTTTCCTTTCATTAAAAAAGAAAAAAAAAAAAAAAAGAGGGATAATTGAATCATAGATTTCTTAAAATTTTAACCATTACTCATTAAATTAATTGTTCATATTTTGTCACATAATTAGTACTTTGATAGATACCAAAATAGTGTTAAACAATACTTGTTTAAATGTTGATGATATGATAAAATTAGATTTGTTCATTTACTCATGAATTAAGAGATCCCAAGAAATCTTTAACAAAATTATCTTCAAATATCTAGATGATCTCAATCAAACAAGAAATTTTATGGTATCCTACTTTTTTGTGAGGTATGGTTCTTCTAGGCAGTCAACTTGCTATATAAGTCACCAAATTATTACATTGAATGGTACTAATGTCATATTGGGCATTACCAATGTCACACATGATCATACTAATATCACATTTAGTAGTTTTTTTTTAGTTACACTGAATGGTTCTGACGTTACAATATATATAGATAGATTTTCCGCATAACGGACATTATTGTAATTTGACATCCCAACCTAACAAAAATAATCTTCCCAAGTACTTGGTATTTTATAGTGCACCAAAAAGCATTTATTCATGCAGTTATAATGGTTTTATTGAAGAGTGGAGATTCCCATGGTTCTCATTTTCATTCTCTCTTGTGTGTGTTGTGTTTTTTATTTTTAATTTTTTTAATTTTTTTATATAATGATTTACTCAAAAAGAAAAATAATTTTTTTTTATATAAGATAGAAATTTTATGTACTTTAGCCTAATTTAAATATATATATATATATATATATGTATGTAAAACTTCTTTCTAAAGACTTGATTACTGGCCCTTGCCCCCACTGACTATCACGCCAAGGGTGCATAGTGGTGAAAAAATAAATAAGAAAAAATTAAGGGGGGAGGGTGGGGAGAAGAAGTCGAATTTACTCAAAAGGAAAATACTAGAGATACATATTTTTAAGTTTTTTTACAAATTGCTAATATAGTGAGTGAATATTGATAAATGAAAAAAAATGATGTTAATGTTAGATCTTGGTGAAAAACAATAAAAATTGGCTACAATAACGTACGTTACCATTCCTGTTGTAATCCACATTCAGTGTACCAAACTTACCCGGTACGTTTGGTACACTGAATGTGAATTACAACAGGAATGGTAATCTTTATTACCATGAATAAAATGTGTTGTAATAGAATAACTAAACCTATTCATTAGTTTGGTTGTGAGTTGTAATATTAGAATAAAACTTATGATCTATTTCAGGAAAAATTTCATTCATACAATTATATTTCCTAGAAATTAATATATTTTAAATTTTAGAGAGATGAGTTATTTTTTTATGATTTTTTATTTCCATAATTGTTAGGTGGATATGGAAAATTTATTTATTTGGAAATATATAAATGTTAGAAATTATTACATTTACTAAAGAATAGCTATTACAACCTTTTTAGAGAGGAATAGTTATTCCTTATTTTAAAGAATAGCTATTCATAAGGAATGACTATTCATTGTAATAAAAACATAACCAAACTATTGAATAGCTAAACCATAGGAATAACTATGACATTACAATGCCTATTACAGTCTACCAAACGTGCTTAATAAAAATGTTGTAAGTTAATTTGTGGTTGTAACATTATTTATTTCATAATGGTAAATAAATTGAGAATTTGGAAAGTGAATTATTTTTCAATGGTCAGATCTGGAACCCGTAAGAATCGGGATATTGAGTAATTGCAACTTGATTTTTTCTCACATTAATATCATGTTACTAAAAACGCTTTCAAAAGTAGTATTAATACCCGGTACGTTACCATTCCTGTTATAATCCACATTCAGTGTACCAAACGTACTGGGTATTACCATGAATAAAATGTGTTGTAATGGAATAACTAAACCTATTCATTAGTTTGGTTGTGAGTTGTAATATTAGAATAAAACTTATGATCTATTTCAGGAAAAATCTCATTCATACAATTATATTTCCTAGAAATTAATATATTTTAAATTTTAGAGAGATGAGTTATTTTTTTATGATTTTTTATTTCCATAATTGTTAGGTGGATATGGAAAATTTATTTATTTGGAAATATATAAATGTTAGAAATTATTACATTTACTAAGGAATAGCTATTACAACCTTTTTAGAGAGGAATAGTTATTCCTTATTTTAAAGAATAGCTATTCATAAGAAATGACTATTCCTTGTAATAAAAACATAACCAAACTATTGAATAGCTAAACCATAGGAATAACTATTACATTACAATGCCTATTACAGTCTACCAAACGTGCTTAATAAAAATGTTGTAAGTTAATTTGTGGTTGTAACATTATTTATTTCATAATGGTAAATAAATTGAGAATTTGGAAAGTGAATTATTTTTCAATGGTCAGATCTGGAACCCGTAAGAATCGGGATATTGAGTAATTGCAACTTGATTTTTTCTCACATTAATATCATGTTACTAAAAACGCTTTCAAAAGTAGTATTAATACCCGGTACGTTACCATTCCTGTTGTAATCCACATTCAGTGTACCAAACGTACGGTCGGTACGTTTGGTACACTGAATGTGAATTACAACAGGAATGGTAATCTTTATTACCATGAATAAAATGTGTTGTAATGGAATAACTAAACCTATTCATTAGTTTGGTTGTGAGTTGTAATATTAGAATAAAACTTATGATCTATTTCAGGAAAAATCTCATTCATACAATTATATTTCCTAGAAATTAATATATTTTAAATTTTAGAGAGATGAGTTATTTTTTTATGATTTTTTATTTCCATAATTGTTAGGTGGATATGGAAAATTTATTTATTTGGAAATATATAAATGTTAGAAATTATTACATTTACTAAGGAATAGTTATTACAACTTTTTTAGAGAGGAATAGTTATTCCTTATTTTAAAGAATAGCTATTCATAAGGAATGACTATTCTTTGTAATAAAAACATAACCAAACTATTGAATAGCTAAACCATAGGAATAATTATTACATTACAATGCCTATTACAGTCTACCAAACGTGCTTAATAAAAATGTTGTAAGTTAATTTGTGGTTGTAACATTAATTATTTCATAATGGTAAATAAATTGAGAATTTGGAAAGTGAATTATTTTTCAATGGTCAGATCTGGAACCCGTAAGAATCGGGATATTGAGTAATTGCAACTTGATTTTTTCTCACATTAATATCATGTTACTAAAAACGCTTTTAAAAGTAGTATTAATACCACCCCCATTTTGCTTCCTCCACATTAACAAGCCCAATCAACCCCTTGCCTTGCCTTTAACTCAGTGGCATTCTTTGAACACAGTCATGTTGGGCCTCATATACATAACAAAATGTTTTGTAGGACTCCTTAGGTATGCTGCATTTGCATATACCTATTCTTTGTTTCTAGTTTTGCATGTGTTTTGGTCAATTTCGAAAGTAACCTCACTCCTTGTTTTTTACACTTTGTTATAGTTTTATTTATATTAATTTCGTTTTTTTCAATAACTTGATCAGGACCATTTGCAAGCTTGTAACCCAACAAGATATTTGGTCTAAAGAAAAGAATATCAGTCAGAAGCAACACAAAAATAAGGTGGTAATCATCATGGGAGCAACTGGAACTGGCAAGACAAAATTGTCTGTTCATCTAGCTAGTCATTATAAGGCAGAACTCATAAACTCAGACAAAATGCAAGTTTATAAGGGACTTGACATTGTCACCAACAAAGTCACCATGGAAGAGCAATGTGGTATACCACACCATTTGCTGGGGATACTCGATCCCTATGCTGATTTTACAGTAGACCATTTTCGTGACAGGGTCGTACGTGCCATTGAGTCAATTGTGAGTCGCGGCCACCTTCCAATCATTGTTGGAGGGTCTAATACCTATATCGAGGCCCTAATTGATGATGAAGATAGCAAGTTTAGATCAAAGTATGATTGTTGCTTCCTTTGGGTGGATGTGCCCATGTTAGTGCTTGACCCATTTTTATCAAAGCGGGTTGATCAAATGATTGAAAATGGCATGGTAGATGAGTTGAGAAAAATGTTTGATCCCAATATGGATTATTTAAAAGGGATTTTTAGGTCAATTGGGGTTCCTGAATTTGACCAATATTTTAGAAATGAATCTTCTTTAGACAAAGAAACCAATGCGATGTTAATCCAAAAGGCAATAAGTGAAATGAAGGAAAATACATACAAATTAGCATGTCGTCAAGTGGAGAAAATTTATAGGCTCAGAGATATAAAGGGATGGAATATTCACCGCCTTGATGCTACACAAGTGTTTAAGAAAAAAGGCAAAGAATCTGATGAGGCTTGGAATGAGCTTGTGGCTGGACCAAGTGTGGCAATTGTTGGTCAGTTTCTTAGCAAAACCTATTAGGTTTTGTAGGGATGCATGGTACTTTACTTGAATGTTTGATCAATCTTTTTTAATGGGGGTGGTTTTGATTTCTGTCACACCCCAAACCCAACCATAAAGACAGGTACATGACAACTGCCACACGCATGCTTATAAATGTTAGAATAATGTGGCCCAACATATATATATATATATGATGCCTCTATTATTAACAAATAAATATTCAGTCTCTTGTGAAATTATGCAGTATTTTTGTAATGTAAGATATTGATATATTGAAATAGGTCTACTTGATTTAGTAGACTAAAATTATGAATGCATTCATTGTAGTCCTTAACTTGACCATATCCATCATGATGTAGTCTATTCTGATAGGTACATTGTTGGACCATGATGGAAGGGAGGTGCAAGTTAAAATTGCTCAAACTATGGAAGACAATAAGGGCTAGTCTTTCGATGGTTAGTGCATAATAATCTCGGAAAGTTCTTCCATAATGAGATTCATGCACGTTGAGTGTTGGCTTTAATAAATCTATCGTGTCAATACTAGTAACTTGAACTCCTATTAAAGGTGTTGTCATTATAGTAGTTCTGGATATGAACGATAGATGAATCCATGTATTAGCATGGAGTTACAAAAGTAATAACACATTAATGAACTTCTTCATTAATGAATCTAATTAATAAAGTTGTTTATTAACAAATGTAACATTTCTGTTACATGAAGTGTTATTACGATAAGAAGGATTTTATGGCTGGTCATGTCCTTTCTAAATATTATAAATATTGTCAAGGCCACACTTGCAAGGGGGTGTGAAAGAGAAAATAAAGCTCTTGTTAATCCTGACCAGCTGGGGAGAGCATCCTGATTGCTTGTGAAGTCCTTGAATAACATAATCTAGTATGTAAATTTCTCACATCTTATTGTTGATTTTTATTACATATGCACATGATATAATTGTTATTTGATAGATGTATTATATTTGTTTACACATCCCAAACACCCACAGTCAACCACATCATTTACGAAACCCACAAATCCACAATATCTAACCTTAACATCAAAATCGTAATTGTCTTTGTCACGCAATATAAAATGCAAGCCTCTCTTTCTTGGTTGTAGCCAACTCATACAAGTTAGGATTAGATGAATCAACAATGTTAGAGCTAGGTAAGTATCGTCAAAAGATTGAAGGTAAATAATATCGTGTTTTGGTCTGTGTGTATTTGATATGGGATGGCATGAAGAGCTATTGGTGTGTGTGTATATATATATATATATAAAGGGGTAGAAGTCCATGAGATGAAAATGGTGAATTAAAATGCAATGAGTTTTGTGTGTATGTATGTGAGATGAAAAGTCTTGAAACATTGAACTAAAGAATACAAAAAATATTTATTTTTTAATTAGAAAAGCCTTGAAATATTGAACCAAATGAAACAAAAAATCAATATTTAATTTGTTCTTATCTCTGATGTGGCACTTGAGAATATTTCAATTCTCTTTGCATAAAAAGTGCCACTTGGCAAAAATTCATGTTTTTTCATATGAGATCTCTGCTTTTATATATATATTGATTGATTGATTGATGGATGTTGGTAAAAGTGGGCTTAGGCCTCTTGGAGCCTAGGTGCAAAGCGCAAGCACGTGCCAAATTGAAGTAAAGAGCACTATTTTCTAATAGAAACATTGGTGACATATAATAAAAATAATAAGAACTCAAAATTTGTATATTTTACCTATTTGATAGATGTAAATTGTATAATGTTTGTAAGTTCAAATTTTACCTAAGTTTTTCAATTCTTAAAATTTTTATATAGTAAATTAATAACAATTATTAATGGTTAATATCATAATGATCTAGTCATAGACAGTTTAAACATATTTTGTACAATTCTCTTGTACTTTATAAAAGAACATAACCATGATAGTTATAATCAAATAATGTGTATGGTTCAATTAGCATATATCTAAAATTCAAAGACCAAAAAACATAAGAATGATAAATGAACCTTGTTCATATGTTATATGACATGCAAAAAAAAAAAAAAAAAAAAAAAAAAAAATTGTTTGTGTAATTCAACACCTAAGGATAGTAGTTGTGTAGTAAATCATTAGTTCATTTCATTTCTTTCAAGATCAAGCAATTAATTTTGATGATCCATATCTTTTTTAGCAATAAAATAAAAAAGCTATCTAGGAATGCTTTGTGCTTCTTCAAAAAGCTCCAAAAATAATGTGTTTAAAGTGTGATTCATTAAATGAGTTTTTTTTTTTTTTTTTTTTTTTTTTTTGGGGCCTAATGAAGTGTTGAGAGCTTGGGGTTTCAGGCTTTGAGGTTAAACATGCTTTACTCGCTTTTAAGAACATTGATTGAGAAGCAATCATAGTTACTTATTCCTTAGCTCAATAGGTGTGATTTTAACAACATTGATTGAGAAGCAAACATAGCTACTTATACCTTAGCTCAGTAGGTGCGCTTTTAACAACATTGATTGAGAAGCAAACATAACTGCTTACCTTAGCTTGGTGGTCAATGCTTGATAGCTACTTTGACTCTTATAATTTAGGGCATGACTTTTCAATTCTTGTAAATGTGATTTATGAGGAGGCTAAGCTTGTAAGGTTAACGGAGCTCCTCTGTATTTGTTAGTTGCTTCAATAAAGTTTTTCCTTTCATAAAAAAAAGAAAAAAAGAAAGAATAAAAAATGAGGGATAATTGAATCATAGATTTCTTAAAATTTTAACCATTACTCATTAAATTAATTGTTCATATTTTGTCACATAATTAGTACTTTGATAGATACCAAAATAGTGTTAAACAATACTTGTTTAAAAGTTGATGATATGATAAAATTAGATTTGTTCATTTAGTCATGAATTAAGAGATCCCAAGAAATCTTTAACAAAATTATCTTCAAATATCTAGATGATCACAATCAAACAAGAAATTCTATGGTACCCTACTTTTTTGCGAGGTATGGTTCTTCTAGGTAGTCAACTTGCTATATAAGTCACCAAATTATTATATTGAATGGTACTAATGTCATATTGGGCATTACCAATGTTCATACTAATATCACATTTAGTAGTTTTTTTTAGTTACACTGAATGGTTCCAACGTTACAATATATATAGATAGATTCTCCGCATAACGGACATTATTGTAATTTGACATCCCAACCTAGCAAAAATAATCTTCCCAAGTACTTGGTATTTTATAGTGCACCAAAAAGCATTTATTCATGCAGTTATAATGGTTTTATTGAAGAGTGGAGATTCCCATGGTTCTCATTTTCATTCTCTCTTGTGTGTGGGTTTTTTTGTTTTTGTTTTTTTTTGTTTTTTTGTTTTTTTGTTTTTTTGTATATAATGATTTACTCAAAAAGAATTTTTTTTTTAAATTTTTTATATAAGATAGAAATTTTATGTACTCTAGCCTAATTTAAATATATATATATATATATATATATATGTGTGTGTGTGTGTGTGTGTGTGTGTGTGTAAAACTTTCTTCTAAAGACTTGATTACTGGCCCTTGCCCCCACTGACTATCACGCGAAGGGTGCATAGTGGTGAAAAAATAAATAAGAAAAAAATTAAGGGGGGAGGGTGGGGAGAAGAAGTTGAATTTACTTAAAAAGGAAATACTAGAGATACATATTTTTAAGTTTTTTTTACAAATTGCTAATATAGTGAGTGAATATTGATAAATGAAAAAAAATGATGTTAGTGTTAGATCTTGGTGAAAAATAATAAAAATTGGCTAAAATAACACTTTATAAAAATGTTGTAAGTTAATTTGTGGTTGTGACATTATTTATTTTATAATGGTAAATAAATTGAGAATTTGGAAAGTGAATTATTTTTCAATGGTCAGATTTGGACCCTGTAAGAATCGGGATATTGAGTAATTGCAACTTGATTTTTTCTCACATTAATATCATGTTACTAAAAAAGCTTTCAAAAGTAGTATTAATACCACCCCAATTTTGCTTCCTCCACATTAACAAGCCTAGTCAGCCCCTTGCCTTGCCTTTGACTCAGTGGCATTCTTTGAACACAGTCATGTTGGGCCTCATATACATAACAAAATGTTTTGTAGGACTCCTTAGGTATGCTACATTTGCATGTTCCTATTCTTTGTTTCTAGTTTTGCATGTGTTTTGGTTAATTTCGAAAGTAACCTCACTTCTTGGTTTCTACATTTTGTTATAGTTTTATTTATATTAATTTCGCTTTTTTCAATAACTTGATCAGGAACATTTGCAAGCTTGTAACCCAACAAGATGTTTGGTCTAAAGTAAAGAATATCAGTCAGAAACATCACAAAAAAAAGGTGGTAATCATCATGGGAGCAACTGGAACTGGCAAGTCAAAATTATCTGTTCATCTAGCTAGTCGTTATAAGGCAGAACTCATAAACTCAGACAAAATGCAAGTTTATAAAGGACTCGACATTGTCACCAACAAACTCACCATGGAAGAGCAATGTGGTATACCACACCATTTGCTGGGGATACTCGATCCCTATGCTGATTTTATAGTAGACCATTTTCGTGACATGGTCGTACGTGCCATTGAGTCAATTGTGAGTCGCGGCCACCTTCCAATCATTGTTGGAGGGTCTAATACCTATATCGAGGCCCTAATTGATGATGAAGATAGCAAGTTTAGATCAAAGTATGATTGTTGCTTCCTTTGGGTGGATGTACCCGTGTTAGTGCTCGACCCATTTTTATCAAAGCGGGTTGATCAAATGATTGAAAATGGCATGGTAGATGAGTTGAGAAAAATGTTCGATCCTAATGTGGATTATTCACAAGGGATTTTTAGGTCAATTGGGGTTCCTAAATTTGACCAATATTTTAGAAATGAATCTTCTTTAGACAAAGAAACCAATGCGATGTTAATCCAAAAGGCAATAAGTGAAATGAAGGAAAATGTAAAAAACTAGAGAATCTAAATAGAATTGAGAGAATTTCATTGATGGAGAAGAAAATTACAAGAAATGGAATGAATGAAATAATACATAACTGTACTCTATTTTATATACACAGAAAAATATAACTGCCCTACAATTGGCGCCAAATTCTATTATTTGGACCTTCCAGAATCTGTACACGTGGCAATCCAAGAGCAAAAGACTCCTGAATTTGCAGAACTAACTTCTTCAATGTTATTGGATGAAGAGCTCGTGATCTGGCATGGCTTCAAGCATTTCTAACACTTCTGTGCTTATCAAGCCATTTGATGCAATCCTTGTGGTCTGAGCAGTGCACTCCTTATTAGCAGCTGCTGCCTTCGTGGCTTGACTGGTGCATCTCACATCAGTAGTTGCTGCACTACTAGCCACCTTTGTGCACCTCTATTGTGAGATATTACTTGCACTTTTAATACTCCCCCTCAAGAGCATAACTCTTGCCTTTTGCTCTTCCAAACCTGTATGAGGATAAGCCATTGTAGAAGCAAAAATATTGATCACACCTAGCCTTCCTAATCAGTCTTAAAAAACTTTCCACTCCTAATGCTTTGGTGAACACATTTGCCAACTGATCCTTGGTTGATACATAGAAGGTTTTAAGTGCACCATCAAGAATCTTGTTTCTCACAACATGGCAATCTGCTTCTATATGTTTTGACCTCTCATGGAATACTGGGTTTGCAGCTATATGAAGTGCTGCCTGGTTATCACAGTACATCAATGCAGGCTTATTATGTTTGACATGTAAATCTTGTAATAAATACAAAATCTAAGTTAATTCACAGGTAGTAGTGGCCATAGCCCTATACTCTGCCTTTGCACTGGACCTAGACACTATGCTTTGCTTCTTAGACCTCCAAGACACTAATGCATCACCAAGAAACACATAATAGCCTGTTAAAGATTTCCTTGCGTCTGGGCATCCTGCCCAATCTGCATCACAGTATGCTTTTAGGTGCAGGTCAAAGTTGCCAGGGAAGAAAACACCTTGACTAGGTGTTCCTTTAATGTACTGTAGAATCCTAGTGGCTACTTTCATATGTGGTGCTCTAGGTTGTGCCAAAAACTGGCTAAGCCTATGCACTGTATATGTGATGTCTGGCCTGCTCAGAGTTAAGTACATAAGCTTCCCAATTAGTCTTCTATACTTTCCTGAATTGGTAAGCAAGTCTCCACTTTCTTTAGACAACTTGAGTTGTTGTTCCATTGGAGTTTGGACTGGTTTACACCCTGACATACCAATTTCCTCAAGAACTTCCAAAGCATACTTCCTTTGAGATAGGCTAATTCCACTCTTGTTTTCTTGCAATTTCTAAACCCAAGAAATACTTGAGTGATCCCAAATCCTTAATACCAAACTTCTGATCTAAAACATACATGAGAGAGGCAACAAAAGCATGATCATTGCCAGTGATTACCATATCATCAACATAAACCAGTAAAGCAATGAACAAAGACCCTTTGCTGTGCACAAATAAGGAGTGATCATCATGAGATTGAATGAAACCAAGCTCCTTTATAGTTGCTGACAGCTTAGTGTACCATTGCCTTGAAGCCTGTCTCAAACCATAAAGTGACTTAACCAATTTGCACACCCTAGGAGTAGTAGAAGAGGCTGAAACACACTCCCCCTTACTGTGAAAACTAGGTGGCAATGACATATAGACCTCTTCATCTAAATCTCCATGCAAAAAAGCATTGTTGATATCCAATTGGTGCAAAGGCCACTGCCTGGCAACAACAAGAGCAAGCAAGACCCTCACTAAATTTGTTTTAGCAATAGGAGAGAAGGTTTCAAGGAAATCAAGTCCTTCCCTTTAGGTATAACCCTTGGCAACCAGCCTGACTTTGAACCTCTCAACACTACCATCAGGATTAAGCTTCACTTTGTAGACCCATTTGCAGCCAATGGGAGACTTACCAGGAGGTAAACTAGTCACATCCCATGTATGATTCATCTCAAGGGCTTGGATTTCTTTGTCCATGGCAGCTCTCCAAAGTGGGTCTTGAATTTCTTGGGAAATGCTATGAGTTTCTTTGGGACTAGAACTGATTGCCAGCAAATAAGAGTGATAGCAAGGTTCCAAATGGGAATAGGTAAGGCACTAAGCAAGATCATAAGGAGCACCAGCTGCAACAACAGTACAAGCATAGTCTTGCAAGTAGGCAGGAGGCGTCTCTAGTTGACTTCCTAAGAGGTATTGGAGGAACTAAAACAACTGGTGTAGCATTAGAATTAGGCACCTGAATAGGACTAGAAGAAGTAGCATTAGAAGGTATAGCACTGGGAATAGGTTGAACAATAGTAGAAGGAGAAAGAACAACATCAAAATCTAAGGAAGCAAGATCAGGTATGCTAATGGGAGTAACAAACCCATCAACATCAGCAGGATAGGAAGCTTCAACAGCAGTAGGAACAAAAGGATCTGCAATATTAGTTGAAACAGAAGCAAAAGGAAAGTAATGTTCATGAAAAACCACATCTCTAGAGAGGAACACCCTATTAGTAGCTAAATCAAGGACTTTATATCCTTTAACCCCAAAAGGATATCCCAAGAAAACACATCTAACAGTTCTAGGTGCAAACTTAGATCTGTGAGAAGAAAGTGTAGAAGCAAAGCATAAGCAACCAAACACCTTTAAATGTGCATAACTAGGTGGATGACCAAATAACTCTTTAAAAGGAATTTTATTTGATAAAGCAGATGAGGGGATTTTGTTGATCAAATAAATAGCAACAAGAATAGCATGGCCCCACAAATGCAAAGGTAAATGAGATTGAAACATGAGAGCTCTTGCCACATTCAAGATGTGTTGATGTTTCCTCTCAACAATGGCATTTTGTTGTGGTGTTTCAACACAACTTAAATGATGCAAGATGCCCTTCTTGGCAAAGAAATCTTTCATGAAGAATTCAGTACCATTATTTGATCTTAAAGTTTCAATTTTCTTAGAGAATTGGGTTTCCACCATAGTGCAAAATTGTTCTAAAACATATTGTGTTTGGGATTTATGCTTTAACAAATACACCCAAGTGCACCTAGAGTAATCATCAATAATGGTTAAAAAATACTTGCAATGATCAACAGTAGGAATTGAGAAAGGTCCCCACAAATCACAATGGATCAATTCAAAGCAAGAATTAGAGAAATGAGAACTTTTATTGAAAGATAAACGTTTTTGTTTAGCAAGTGGACAAATGTCACAATTGAAATTCTCGATAGAAGTGAAACAAGGTACATCATTTGGTTTTATTGAAGCCAATTTGGCATTGGACAGATGACCCAATCTGGAGTGCCAGATATGAAGCTGTGAACTATATACAGAAGCTGAAATAGAAGCTGTAATAGAAGGTGTAGAGATGCTGCCCTTATCCAACAAGTAAAGTCCATTGCATTCTCTACCCAGACCAAGTGTGCTCCAATGAGCAAGGTCCTGGATAAAGCATAAGTTTCCAAAGAAAATAAGGCAACAAACAGTGGACTTGGCTAGCTGACTGACAGAAATAAGATTGAAGCTAAAGGATGGAACACATAGAATATTATGAAAGGTAAGATGTTTTGAGATTTTAACAATGCCAACATGAGTGACTGAAGCTACTTCTCCATTAGGCAGATTAACAAATGTATTTAAAGTAGCAGTGATAGTAGTAAAACATGTAATGGAATGCACCATATGATCAGTAGCCCCTGTGTCTATGACCCAATCAGTGACATGAAAGACTTCTCTATCAACTACTTTGGCAGAAAAAATGGAATGCCTTAAAGAAGGAGTGAAAGGGAACAATGAATTTGTACCTGACATAGTGTCAACAAAAGGGCAATTGGCACTGTCAGAAGGTGAAATGGATAAGGAAGGCACACCAGTTGCAACAGGTACACCAAAAGCTCTAGGAAGCATGTTAGAGACAACACCACTTGTACTCACAGTTGCAACATGGTGATTAGCACCTTGATCAGTACTAGTATTGAAAAGAGCAAGCAATTGCTCACACTTTGCCTTAGAAATAGGACATTGAGCAGATGCATTGGAAGGAACTTCAACAACTTGGCCTTAAGGATATGAAACTTGATTAGCATTGGAATTTGGCTTGCCTTTGTGCTTGTAATCTAGTGGATATCCATGCAACTTGTAACACTTGTCCATAGTGTGTCCAAGCATGTTGCAATGGCTGCACAAAGGCCTCTCCTTCTTAGGGCCACCTTTACCTCCATAATTCCCTCTAGTGTTGGCATACATTGCCATTGAATCAGGTTTTGGTGTGAAGGCAGAACCATGACCAATGCCTTTGTGAGATTCTTCTTGGAGAACCAAAGCATACACCTTGCTCATTGATGGAAATGGCTCAAGCATGAGAATATGACTCCTCACAGTCTCAAAATTCTCATTGAGCCCCATTAAAAACCTCATTACACAGGACTTTTCATGAGCAATGCTTAGAATCTTCATTGCCCCACAAGTACAAGCTAGCAATGGCTCATAATGAAGCAGTTGATCCCAAAGCTTCTTGAACTTAGAGTAATACTCAGTCACTGACAACTGACTCTGAGTTATCTGTGAGATTTCCTGTTGAAGATTGTAAATCTTTGGTCCATTTCCGTGTGAAAACACACGTTGCAACTCAAGCCACATCTCCCTTGTAGTCTCACAATACATGATGCTGCTTGACACATCAACATGCATAGAGTTGATCAGCCAAGAAAGCACCATTGTGTTACAACTTTCCCAATCTTCGTACAAAGGAGAATCATCTTCAAGCTTTGCAATCTTGCCATTCACGAATCCTATCTTTTTCTTGGTAGTTAATGCTATAACCATAGCCCTAGACCAAGATTGATAGTTTCTCATTCCCAAAAGTGGTTGAGTGGCTAAGATATTCCCTGGATTCTCACTGGCACTAAGGAAAAATTGATTGGGAGAATTGGTCTCTGTGTTGGACTGAGGGATTTGCTATGTGGATTAATTGTGCGTAGGAATATAGTCACTTCCTTCTCCAGAAGCCATTGATGCTATCCACGAGCTTGTATGAAACTTCTAATGAAATTGGAAAAGAAAAACAAAAGATTCTTCAAGATACAGTATCAACACAGATGAATCAAGTCTCTATGAATCAGAATTCAAGAATTTCTCAAAGGAATTTCTTTTTGGTAAGCAAGAATCTTTTGGAATAAAAAACAAGAGTAGGAAATCAGTATTAATTGTGCTAGTCGCTTTGATACCATGTAAAAATTAGAGAATCTAAATAGAATTGAGAGAATTTCATTGATGGAGAAGAAAATTACAAGAAATGGAATGAATGAAATAATACATAACTGTACTCTGTTTTATATACACAGAAAAATATAACTACCCTACAATTGGCGCCAAATTCTGTTATTTGGACCTTCTAGAATCTGTACACACGGCAATCCAAGAGCAAAAGACTCCTGAATTTGTGAAACTAACTTCTTCAATGTTATTGGATGAAGAGCTCGTAATTTGGCATGGCTTCAAGCATTTCTAACACTTCTGTGCTCATCAAGCCATTTGATGCAATCCTGCTCTAAGCAGTGCACTCCTTATCAACAGCTGCTGCCTTCGTGGCTTGACTGGTGCATTTCACATCAGTAGCTACTGCACTACTAGCCACCTTTGTGCACCTTTGCTGTGAGATATTACTTGCACTTTTAATAACATACAAATTAGCATGTCGTCAAGTGGAGAAAATCTATAGGCTCAGAGATATAAAGGGATGGAGTATTCATTGCCTTGATGCTACACAAGTGTTTAAGAAAAAAGGCAAAGAATCTGATGAGTCTTGGAATGAGCTCGTGGCTGGACCAAGTGTGGCAATTGTTGGTCAGTCTCTTAGCAAAACCTATTAGGTTTTGTTGGGATGCATGGTACTTTACTTGAATGTTTGATCAATCTTTTTTAATGGGGGTGGTTTTGATTTCAAATATTTGAAACTAGAAGGTTTGGGAATAACTTGGATTTTATGACTTGCATGGATATATCTAGGCTCTCCTGATTATGCATTTTACTTATGTAATACCCTTATCATTAGTGTTATGTCCCCCCATGCCAAAAATAAATGTGCATGTCTTTCACTTTTAAAAATTTATAGAAAATTTGATTTTCTATATCACACATTTCTGTTTGTTTCGACATTAATATTTTGAGAAAAATAAATCATTTTTCAAAAAACATTTTCAAGAAAACTACCTCATTTTATTTTATTTGATAGCAACCTTAAAATGAGTTGGAAAACTATTTCTTGACTTTCCATGAGAAGGAGTAATTTTCCCTATTTAACTTTGCATGAGATATATATAGTCATTTTCCAAAAAATGTTAGTAGAAAATAACTATATCTCATGTTAAGCTAAAATAAGAGAAGTTAAGAGATAATTTCCTTGGACAAAGTTTAGATACAAAATTGGTTGTACTTATTCAATAAAATAAACAATACTATATATTTTGAAAATCTAACCGTTGAATTGTATGTTCTTTATGCTCTTAGTACACATGTCAAATTTCGTGTCAGTCGGATATTATTTACCATATGATCTATAAATTTATATTTTATGCATAATTTTAAACTACATAAACTTGCAATTTAAACAATTATCGGGGACGTTTTTGCAACAACGGCCGAAAATACGAGAACGACCCAAATCTCCCCTTGGGTTCTTTAGAAGTGTTTATTGAAGAGAATCAAGCTCAAAATTCCAAATGTATAATGAACAAAAGGCTAATAGTGCTTTGACAAGAGAGAATCAAAATGCTAATAACCAAAGTGCAGAAAAAGCATAAAAACATAATAGGTCTAAAATTTTGACCCATAGTCAACAAGAAGAGGAAATTGAGAGAGGTTGTGAGGAAGAGAGGGAAGGTACCCCTGTACCCATATTTCCACCCCTATGCTTCAGAATTGCGAGAATGTTAGCTGGCTGAATGGGCTTAACAAAAGTGCAGAAATAGCATAAAAACATAACAGGTCTAAAAGTTCGACCTACAATCATCGAGAAGAGGAAATTGAGAGAGGTTGTGAGGAAGAGAGGGAAGGTTGCCCTTTACCCATATTTTCACTTCTAAGGTCCAGAATTGTGAGAATGTTTCCTGGCTCAGTGGGCTTTTGCTTTCAAGTTTCAGCTCTATGTGGAAAATGTGATTGGTCTTATTTTGAACTAAAGTGAGGGTTTTATATAGAGTTTGGGGTGCTGCTAATGACTAGTTTTTGAGTAGTGGAAGAGGCTTTTATCCACCATGATACTAATTTGGTGTTTTGGCCTAGGTTACTTTTGTTTAGGGAAAAATTTGGCATGCTTTTAGCATGATTTTGGAAATAAAGTGGCTGACTCCATTAGCTATTGTTTCCTTGTCATTGTTGGCTTTTGACAGCTGCATTTGGTGGCTACAATAGGCTAGCTAATTAGTTTAGGGTTAGTTTTGTTTTTTGGGTGGAAAAGAAAATATGGAAGCAAAATTAGGTTAGGATGGAAACTTTGGGCCACAGTCAGCCAGAGCATAAAAACTCATTTGATGTGGAAATTTTGGGTACAAGACCTTCTCCATGAGCTTGAGGTGCTACCAGTGTCCCTTGCCCACTTGGTAGCATGCATGGGCTGGGCTCATGCAAAAAGTCTGAAGGAACTGACCCATACCCTCCAAATTATACTTCCTTAATTTCCCCCATATGTTGCATGGGCTTAGGCCATGCTTAAAATAATAAAATATAATATAATACATAAATTGATCCCACAAGAAAATCGGGCTTGGTTGAATCGGGCTTGTAAAGAATGTGTTGTTAAAATGGGTATTAACGACAATTTATTGATGACATAGCTATTGATTTTTAATTTTCTAGAAATTTTGCAAGCATAGAGGATATAAGAAGAAGATGTAATCCAATGATGGATTTGTCAAAATTCATCTCCAATAAAAATATATTGAGTAAGGTTGTAGTCTAAAATCAAAACTAATTTTGTAGCTAAACTTTGTCCAATTTCCTTTAACCCTTTTTTTTCCAAACACAAGAAAATGAGAAAAAATATCTTCACATAAGGTTTTCCATTGAAACAAATGGAGCATTAATGTTAAATTGAAAAAAAAAATAGAAAAATGAAAGTAGAAGTAAAGTGTTGTTAGACAAATAACTACTATAATTATCAAATTTAATATTTTGAAAAAAATTTAAATCTTAGAATATATAATTATACAAACAAAATCATAGAAAATGCTCATTAATAATTGTCGTAAGTATCAAATTTTATATTTAGAAAAAAAGAAAAGAAAATAGAGAATTTCTTATTTGTAAAAATTTCTAGAATATTGTATGGGCTATTGACTTAAACATATATAAAATCGAAAATGTTTAACTTTTGGTTAACCTAAAAATATTGTGCCATATAAAATTTTGATGACGCTTTACAATTTTTATACATATTCTAATTAAGTTTAAAATGCTCATTACCATGTGCTTTGAGTAGGTAACTAGGTTGTCTTTAACCCTACCATTCCAAGTGCATCAATGAATTAATGTTGAGTTTGGATATCAAGATTTAGGCATATGGATTTAGATTTGAGTGATTAAAATCCAAATACCTTGTTTAATTTGGATAGTTTTAAAAGATCAAGGATTTGGATTTACCACATCTACTAAAGATTTTAACCCTTTAAAATCCTTGAATTTGAAATGATATATGAATTCAATAGATTTGAAATCAAGATATCATATATATATATATATATATATATAATCAAATCAAATTTTCAATTAGAGTCTGTTGGGTAATATAGACCCTGGTTGATAGAATTAACAAGTTTTAAAACTAAGTTGTTAATTAGATCTATTATGAATAATCTTTGTTCAAGCAAACAAATATCAATATCATGCACAACGAAATAGTAAATAAGATAAGATATGATGACTTAGGAAAACCAATGAAACAAACTAGTTTCAAAGTAAAAACCTGGGGGGAAGCCTTCCTAAAAAGCAATCCACTATAATAAAGAGAGGTTTCAGATCTAGTACAAAATCTTTGTCTCTATACTTTACAATTCCAGTAGATGAACTTACAGCAGAAACTATTTATTGCTTCAGAACCTCTGAACTCTTCAATATATGAATGCTCCACCCACAATCACAATTGGAACCTCCAACTGGCTTCAAGAACCTCTTGAAGGTTTTCCTCATAGTAGCAAGTCTGTGGTGGTTGCTATGACTTCAGCTTTTTCACCAATAGAATCTTCATATCTACTTTGAAATTCTTTGGTTTGGTGAAATAGAGAAAATTTGATTACAAAACCCTAGCCGCATAAACGGAGTGTTTCTCTCTTTCTCTAAAAAGACTTCTAATAGATGGCTTATGGTGTCCTTTAAATACCAGTTCAAACGGGTCTCAATTCTAGTTTCAAACGAATAAGTTATGAGATTTTTCACATTACTGATTTTTGCTAATCCGCGAATCTCGATCGATCGAGAGGTATCAAGCCTTCTATCGAGGAGGCAGTAGGTTTCAAGCTTCTATCGAGAGGTATCGAGACTGCTATTGAGGTTCATGCTGAAAATGTGCTAAAAAAATATTTTTCTTGAGCAAATTTTATGTCTTTAACTTGGTCTTCAATTACAATTTTAAAACATGTCAAAACTCAATAAAAGACATAATTTGGCATGATTGACAATACCAAAACACATAATCCTAACAATCTCCCCCTCTGTCAATCCATGACAAAACCTTAAGTACAAGAGTAAGCCTAATACATTAATAACCCGAATACAATGAATGAACTCGCCATATTCAAATAAACTAGCCTATCTAAAAACAACCAGCCTTGAGAAACCATAGCACGAACTAGAATTGACTGTTTTAATTGGCTCCATACCTAACAATCTCCCCCTTTTTCAATCCATGATAAAACCTTAAGTACAAGAGTAAGCCCAATACATTAATAACTCGAATACAGTGAATGAACCCGCCATATTCAAATAAACTAGCCTATCTAAAAACAACCAGCCCTAAGAAACCATAGCATGAACCAAAATTGATTGTTTTAATTGGCTCCATACTTGTCTTTCTTGAAAGCACTTAACAAACATGTTATGCACACCATGTGAAAAACAATGACAAATAATAAACAAGTAAAGTGCATTTTGTCATAGGATATGTCAATTACATAAAAATATTAACCTAACAGAGTCTAACTTTGTGTCACATGTTTATATAATTTTCTAATTTTTGTGCAAAGTGAGTTATTAGTATAAAAGTTGAAGGATCAAAAATAAATAAAAAAAGGAAAAAAAAAGTTTTTGTTTGAATTTGATAAGGAAAAAGAAAGGTTTGGAGATAAATAAATAAATAATAACAAAAATGAACTTATATTTATGTTGGACTTTTACGCTTCAACTTAGGTTTCATTCCCATTG
This sequence comes from Quercus robur, assembly GCF_932294415.1. Taxonomy (NCBI): domain Eukaryota; kingdom Viridiplantae; phylum Streptophyta; class Magnoliopsida; order Fagales; family Fagaceae; genus Quercus; species Quercus robur. The sequence goes on along the minus strand of NC_065545.1, from coordinate 19,797,958 downwards.
AGGCCAAATTTAGATCAACGTAAACTATAAAAAAAAATTGCTATCAATATATATTTTTCTTATATATTATTATTATTATTATTGTAAGGACCAGATTTGAGTCCCTAGCCCAAAGAATAAATGAACTTAGGCCCAAAAAGCCCAATACAATGAATTTGTAGAGAGTGGGTTGGAAAACTGGGCTTTGATGAGTTAGACAACAAGTAGATTGGATCCAGATGACAAGAAAATGTAGATAGACCAGTTTAATCTAAAGAAAACTGTTCTCGGCACAGTCCGAGGAGATCAGTTCTTATATATTGATTCTCAAGTTTGATTACAAGTTCAGTTCTTGATTGCTACAGTGTTTCTCTTTCTCTTCTTCGATCCCCTTCTCTTAGTACCTTTCTCCTCTTTTATAAGCAAGCCTGGTCTTACTCCTAATACATTAATTTTTGCTTGGATTTCACTTCTATGCATTCCATTATTTTCATTTCCATGTTGATGCATTTGTAGAAGTCTTGTTGCATTTCTCTTAACACAGATAATTGTTCTCAAGTATAAGACATTAGCGCATGCAAAGTGGGTTGAGCATCACTTGAATTTTGTGTCTTTAGCTTTCCTTTAGTTCCATCAATGGATTCCACGTGTTGGAAGATCTCTCTCTCTCTCACACACTCTTTGATTACCTGTTGGTGAGAAAATATGGATTAATCAATGAGAGTCTGGACTTTGGAGCATGCCATGGATATCACTCTCAAAAAGTCTCATAGATTATAGAAAAAAGAAAGAGTCCATGCTAAATGCATCATTCAAACATATAATAGATGGGAAGAAACGTTAATCACAACATGTATTAGAACATATGTCAAGAAAAGATTTGATTATTTTATCTCAAATACTTAACACAACTTTGTGACTGATAATAGATGGGAAGAAATGTTAATCTCAAACATCTTAGAACATATGTCAAGGAAAGGTCAGATAATTTTATCAAAAAAGAAAAAAGAAAAGGTCAGATAATTTTATCTTAAATACTTGACACAACTTTGTGATTGAGGTCGATATATAGCAGATTGCCTAATAGACATTGTCAAGACCTCCATTCCTAAGATTGCAAAAGATCTTTATTGTTTAATGCAAACCTAATATGCCATTATCTCTACCCCCACAAAAAGGATACTAATGGTGAGATGAATGGACACGAGGACTGTGTTCTAATAAAGCCAACAACGGTATTTTTCAACTGGCATGTTCCAGTGTTTTTAACAAAAATGTCAAGGGTTTAAATCAAGAGAGTCAATCTTGTACTGGAGGCTGTACCAGTTTGATCAGTGGAACGATATATTTTGGTACCGGTCAATACCAGTGTACCGTTTTGGGTTTACCGTTATTATATATATATATATGTGTGTGTGTATTATAATAAATATAAAAGTTTACCATAAAACATTACCTCAATTTAGAACATATTATTCATGGTTTTAGACTTTAGCATCAATTAAAAATAAAAATAACACAATATAAAAAATAGAAGGCTTAATTGTTCATTGCATACTAAGAAAAAAAAATAATACTAATAAGTTACCATTCCATTTCCACCCTTACAAAAATTCAAAAATTACAAAACTAAAAAAAAAAAAAAAAAAAAAAATTTCTGTACTGGCCGGTATTGTCCGAAATTGGCTGATATGGCCGGTATGGCTGATATTTAAACTGATACGAAATGTTGACGTTTCGATACCGATATATGTACCGGTACGGTACATACCGGCCGGTACAATATCAACTACCTTGGTTTAAATATCTTATTTCCAACTATTAAATTATTTAAAAAAAAAAAACCAATAAGAAACAACATAATATAAACAAGGTCAAAATACATATATACCTCAAACATAATTGAAATCCTAAAATTTTTAACAAAAAAGTTGTCATTAGTTTACTGAGTAAGATCGTTTAGTGGATTAATTATAAACAATAGTGAAAATATGTTTTTTTTTTTTTTTTTTTTGGAATAGTGAAAATATGTTAATAAAACCTAAATAAAAAAACTTAATCAATAATTTTACACTTTTAAAACAAGAACTTATTTTAGACAAAGAATATATAATAGAATTTTAAATAATTAATATTAAATTGATATTTAAATATCAAAAAAAATCACTTAAATTTATAGTTTTAACCCTAAAAATGTATTTATAGAGTATAGCATCTAAGAGTATTTGCAACAGTGGAGTTAAATAGCTATATAGCTATTTTAACTCCACCAAAACACCAAAATACAAGCTGCAGTAGTGGAGGCATACCTAAATGAATGTGCACTGAAAAAATATTTTATTAAGTTTCTCTCTCTTCTCTCATTAAATTTTTCTCTTTTTCTTTCTCTCTCTCTCTCTCTCTCTCTCTTTCTCTCTCTCTCTCTCCGGCTTCTCTTTTTTCTTATGTTTTTTCCTTCTTATTTTTTTTCCCCTCTAGTGCCTCCCTTATCTCCTCTCTGCTTCGCCGGTGAGCTCGCCGACCTCGGTTGTGCTCAGTTCAATCAGCCTTCAGTTTTGGTGGCTGCAGGTCGAGCGGTTTTGGTGGCCGCGGGTTGAATGATTCTGACGGGCCGAGACCCCATCTCCCCAAGCTCCATTGTCGATCTGTTACCCGAGCCCCATCGCTGTCGAGTTTGTGCTAGAATTGTGTACGTGTGCTGAGTTTGTGTTTGTGTTTGTGCTGGGTTTGTGCCATGGGTGTGGTTTGATTGGATTGTGGCCTGTGGATCAGTGGGTTTCGTGGATGTGGGTCGGTGGTGGTGGGTTGTTGATCCGTGGGTTGCTGTGGTGTGTTGGTGTGATTGTCGTGGTGTGATTGTTTGCTTGCTCTGTATCAAAGAAGAGAGAGACGAAGAGGAAGAGAGAGAAAAAGATAGAGATGATGATGCTCTATATGATGAATATTTTATTGTGATGTTTATATTATTTTATTATGCTGAAAGCTAAAATAGATTAATTGTTGTAATATGTTTTATAAAATGAGTAGATAAAATAGATAAAATAACTTTTTGTGATGTCAAATAGATAAAAGAAATAGCTCCATTGATGTGGGATGCACTAACAACTTTAGTTTACAGGCAAAACATAAGTGTGCGCAGGATTAGAGGTGGACACGCAATCGGCGCATCTTAGCAACGCCCACGCAACAAAGCATTGTCACTCGCTCCTCCCTCCCCTTCACTTCACTCCTCGCATCCAATTCTCCCTCTCTCTCTCTCTCTCTCTCTCTCTCTCTCTCTCTCAATTTTCGCGAGAAACAAACAGAAAACCTAAAGAAAAAACGAAAAGAAATTTCTTAATAGCCTCTCTGTGCTTCTCTGCTTTTCGTTTATTTTACGGTGAAATGAATAAGTTTTGGTGAAAGTGCGGTGAAATTAGGGTTTCGTTTGATTGAAGATGATGATTCCATGGGGTGGAATCAGTTGCTGTTTGAGTGCAGCTGCTCTGTACCTTCTTGGAAGAAGCAGTGGAAGGTACATGCTTAATTCTAGCCCTAATTGTTTTATCTGTTTATTCAAATTTGAAAATAATTAGAGTCAATAATTAGTTTAGGTTTTGCTAATTTGTTCACGTACATTGCTTAATTTGGAAATTGCTTGTAATGGGTGTTCTTTATTTCTATTTTATTATTATTTTTTTTAAATGTGGTTTTTGATGCATTTGTTTTTGGTGTTTTATGATAGGGATGCAGTGCTTCTTAAGTCAGTGGCTCGGGTGAATCAGTTGAGGGAATTGGGTATGCGCCTTTTTGGAAACTGGAGGGTTCATTTTTTTTATATTGTTTTTGTTGTTACTATGTGTTTTGAATTATACAAATGATTCTTGTGGATGTTAAATTTACATTTGTTTAGGTTGTGTATGAGTTTTGAGGATTTAAAATCAATAGTTTTGAAGTATAGTTGTTAGTGTAAATTGGTTGATATAACTAAACAACATGATGGTTCGGGTTTTGGTGTTCAGACAAAATCAGTTGTGTGATATTATGAATTTGAATTGTTATCTAACATTTAATCATTTTATATCCACATGTTAATGAAAATTAAGTCTGAAGACAACATATTTCATAACTGCTGAGGTGGTAGGTTGTGATTGGTGTACAATAAAAGTGATGTTATCGGTGGTCAAGTGAAAATTATTTTGCATTAATCACAATGTGCCATCTTAACAAGTGGTGAAGATTGTTGTGTTTGTAGTATTGTCATATTAATAAAGCTCAAATTCATAAATAAATTTTGATAGTAGAAAAAGAAGAAGAAGAAGATTTGTCATTTCATATTCTATTCAAGTCATTTAAACTAAAATCTGAAATTCAAATCCTTCTCTTATTGAAATATCTAAACAAACTGCTAGTGTGTTAGATTGATGTATTTTGGGTTTTCAAACCTTCAATGAGAATAGAATTTGTTTCCAAGCTACCAGTGAGCTCTAACTCAAGAATTTGTTGTGAAGTATACTTGTCAAGATTACATATAGAATCTGTTGCCCAATTAGTTTCTGTGAGGATTGTATAACGTTGGAACTTTGCTCATGATATGTAGATAGCATGTCTTTGTGATAAAATCTGAGAACTTAGTTGTGTCTATACAAGTTCTGTTGGTCCTCTATGCCTTTCTACAGTGAAATGTGATAAGTGCCATTTGCATGTATGTATATGTTTATATGATGCAAAATTTTAAAAATAAATAAACTTCTTGTAGAAGTGATCTGTTGAACTGATAAAAAAAGTAGAAGAAGTGATCTCTTGATTGAGATTATCAATCTTTGGGTAATATTACACACTGATGTTTTAGGCACATTAGACCTTCAAAGTATTTTTTGAATTGCATCAATCACCCTCTTACTCCACTTTATGTATGTGCTGGGCTACAGTATGATGTCTTTTAGTGAAGAACATGAAAAGGCGATTATTAATTATGCTTTTTGGGTAAGTGATTACTGGTTATGTTAACAAGTCATCTTAGAATAAGTTTGTTGTCCTTGAGAAAGAATTACTGAGATTGCTTGGTGATGTTTAATTGTAGTATAAAATTATGATTCTTTCGTAATTTCAACCATATCATTTGTGACTTGTTCCAACAATCTTTGCCAATATGCTCTAGCCCAAATTGCACTTCCTTCTCCCTTAAGAATGTGTGGAGGGTGAGGTCTTGGGTTCAAAACCCACTACATGCATGGGCGCCTTTAATTTTATAAATAAATAAGAAAATATGAGAGTTTTCTTGCTGTCTTCTTAGGGTGCTGAGGACTTAAGATATAGGCTTTTAAATGTGCTCTGGTTTTGAAATTCTATGGGGGTTGATTTATTTCATAACTAATGTAAATAGTATGCTTTGATATGTTCCTTAATGATGAGTTTTCTTGCTGTCTTCTTGGGTTGCTGAGGACTTAAGATATAGGCTTTTAAATGTGCTTTGGTTTTGAACTTCTATTGGGGATGATTTATTTCATAACTAATGTGATTAGTCTGGTTTGATACGTTCCTTAATGATGAGTTTTGTGTTCTTACGCTTTTCAGCTCAGTTATTGGATGCTGAGTGTATATTACCTTTGGTTGTCACAATTTCTGGAAGAGTTGGTTCTGAAACCCCGGTCAACTGTGAGTTCAGTGGTTTACGGGGTGTTATTGTAGAGGAAACGGTACACATTTATTAATTCAAAGATCATAACATACATATATTTTATAAGAAAATTAAGGTTTGTCTCTCAATTTGTAATCCATATGTAACAATCATATTGATATCTATTTCAGGCAGAACAACATTTTTTGAAACACAATGATGCTGGGTCATGGATACAGGATTCTGCTTTGATGCTGTCCATGAGTAAAGAGGTTCCATGGTATCTGGTAATAGACTCTCTCTCTCTCTCCCCCTAAGGCTGCATCTTTGTGTGTGGTTCGGTCTCCTAAGTTTCTTTTGCCTTAATTGTTCTGTTAAAGGATGTTGACTTTCATTTAAAATTTAAGTTTTGACTTACTTTATTTCTTGGTGGCTCCTTGGTTCATCTGTCAGGATGATGGAACTGGTCGTGTATTTGTGGTGGGGGCTCGAAATGCATCAGGTTTTGTACTACCAGTTGGAAGTGAGGTTTTTGAAGAGTCAGGAAGATCCCTGGTACGTGGAACATTAGACTATCTCCAAGGCCTAAAGGTATGCCTTGTTCACCAATTTATCCCTTTGTGCTTGAGGACACTGGCAAAATTTTGGGTCAATTAATGTGATGAAGTTTACATTTTTTAGATGCTTGGAGTCAAGCGAATTGAACGAGTACTTCCAACTGGGACTTCCTTGACTGTTGTTGGTGAGGTATGAGCACTAGAATATAATTATGAATTCTTACATACTCTCCTTGATTGGAGTGTGGCTCTATCGCATTTTTCTTGTTTTTCTTTTCCTGTTTTGCTTGATCATTGTAATTTTGGTTCTTGATTTTTGCCCCCATAGTACATCCCCAGTGTACTCGGGTTGGCTATTTTTTATTTATAAAATTTTTCGTTATCTATCAATAAAAAAAAATGAAGGAGATAAACACTGTCAACTTAGGGTTCAGTTGTTTTACGCATTGTATTACCATGTCTAATTTTTTTAATTTATGTTAGCTCTTCTCTTTGATTTTGGTTGTATTCGTTTCAAGTGCAATGGGTTTACCATCGTAAACACAATGTACTTTTCTTATCAATAAAACTTCTATTAAATAAAAAAAAAAAAAAAAGATTCTATTATATCATTATATACTCAAGAACTAGATGAATAGTTGAGCCTCTCTCTCTCTTCTTTTTTTTTTTTTTTTTTTTTTTTTTTTTTTTTCAATTAGAATTTTGTCTATTTTTTGTGTGTGATAGAATTGCATTATTTGTTCCTTCTAAGTTGTGTTTTCAGTTTAAATCAATCTGCTTCAATTTGGTGGCTCTTATAGATTGCTTAGTCAACACATGGCTATACAATAATGCATGTATTATTAATTCTATGATATTAAAGAAACATTGTCATGTTTTCACAAATGGCTACATAATGGTTCCATGCATGCGCTAGCACTTGGCAAAGTGATTGTTTGCATGGTAAACTTGGGTCTTTCATTCCCTTTGTGGTGAACTATTTTGTGGTAATCTTATGAGAAAAATGTGCAGCAGAATACTTTGTTTCTCATCAGTCTGATCCTCTAGGTAAAAGGGAAAAAAATGAAAAAGAAAAGTGATTTTCAAATAGGAACAGACCTACACATTAGAGCATGAAATTTAAATCAAATAGGAACAGACCTACACAATCCATTAATACTTGTGCAAAGAAAAGATCTACAAATCATAGATGAGAACCCATTCTATACATCTTGTGATCTTGGATGGTGTGCTTTGATGGATTTGATTTTATGCTGCTATATTTATTTATTTGTTGTTTTAATTGATTTTCAGGCTGTAAAAGATGATGTTGGAACAATACGCATTCAACGACCCCATAAAGGGCCATTTTATGTTTCTCCCAAATCCATTGACCAGCTCATAGCTAATCTTGGGAAGTGGGCAAGGTTGTGTTTCTGTCTGTATATACCTGCACACTTTTCCCCCATTCTTTTTAATTATTTTAATCTAATTAACAGAGATTTACTTAACAGGTGGTATAAGTATGCATCTATGGGTTTGACGGTGTTTGGTTTCTATCTCATTGCTAAGCGCACTATCCAATATTTCATGGAAAGAAGGCGACGTTCTGAATTGCAGAGAAGGTATGTTGTACTAGTATTTATAATTTTTATTGGGAAACTGAAAACAACTTAGAGTGACTGATCAATTCATGTCCAATGGGAATGTTATAATCTTGAACATGCAGGGTTCTTGCTGCCGCTGCCAAGAGATCAGGGCAAGAAAATGAAGGTAAAAGTGTTGCATGTCTAAACCATGTAACTTACTCATATTCTGTTCTTGTTTCAATATGGTATTGAAAGTTGCAACTCATTTCAGGTTTAAATGAAAAGGCTGACATTGAGTCAGATGGTGCTAAAAGAGACCGTCTAATGCCAGATATATGTGTCATATGTCTCGAGCAGGAGTACAATGCTGTTTTTGTTCCGTAAGAAAACCAAATATTTTTTTCCTTATTTTAGGCAAAAAGGAATTATTTAGATGTCAATCTTCTGTGAGCCACTGCCATTTATATTTTTCTTTCTATCCTATAATCTTTTAATGATGGATGTGATGTTGAGAATAAAAGGAAGTGGCCACTTTTCTTTTCAAGCTTTTACATCAATTTATGAACAATTTCTTGATTGGTTGCTAATTCATCACTTTCATATCCCAATTAAGTCTGATTGACTAGGTGGACCATTAGCCATGCATGACTGTCTGGGTTTGTCTAAAACATGATTACCTATGCTTGTTCTGTCCCTGTGACCACAGATGCTGTGGGAGGATGGATACCCCGCACATTTTCTTAGTATGTTGAGCTGGCCACCTTTTTTTTTGGTGGGGTTGGGGGTGGGGGCTGGTACTTTTGAACTTGATTATATTTTACACAATATGTTCTCCATAGTCTATATAATTATTTATGTAACAAAAGATTAAATTTTTACTATTTGTGAAGAAAAAGCAAGGTTGCCAAGAATATAAAAAGCACATGGCTCTCAACAAACTGAATGCGTCTAGAATGTGATGTATAGTGCATCAAATGATCTAGACTCATATTTAAGACATGACCAAATCAACATTTAGCTTTGCTATCTTGAAAATTCTTATGTTCCTCATCCTTTTTTAGTGTTGTTTCACTTGTTTGACAGTTCAAAAATCAAATTTAACAAATGACCTATTGCTTATAATTTCCAGGTGTGGACATATGTGCTGTTGTATAACATGCTCTTCACACTTGACCAACTGTCCTCTTTGCCGGCGGCGAATTGAGCAGGTAGTGAAGACTTTCCGTCATTGAGGTTCTAGCAACCATGCCAGATGCTCAGATTTGAATGATAGTAGTTCACATGTAGGAATCTCAAGGCCTAAATTTTCCTTCATCATGAGAGTTTTTTGCTAAATGGGGTAAAAATTGTGATAAGCCTTCTCTACAGCTTTCTGTTAGCAAGTTTGAAATCTACATCTGTTCGGAGAAATGGTCCCCACGTGATTACAATGTAGATTATTCATCGATAAGCATATTGTTGGGCTCTTCTGAATTGTAAATAATTTACAGCTAGACAACCCTGTAAATTGATGTGATTCATAGAATTTTTTATGTCTTGACTATTGTCTCTGTTTTGGTCTGCCAATGGAGATGCCATAGTTACTTTGTGCCTCTCTCTTTTGCGGCCACCTTACCATGATGCCCAAGTACATGATACTCTGTCTGGGATTTTTATTATTTTTATAATATATACGATTGAAGCATGGTCTAACTATAGGAGTAAAGTAATATGCCAAAATTGTCTGTCTTTGTCATAAAGAGGATTTTTTTTTGGGGGGGATAAAAATTGTCACCAAGAGGATGGATGTCGCTAACAGCATGAGATTTATTAAAAACATAAATATAGGGTAATTGCATAATACACCTGAAATTTGACAATAGTTTTAAATTTATCTTGAAGTTCTGATTGCAGAAATGTTACTTTATAGTTTCAAAATCATTTCAATTTAGATTCTCAGTGAGTTTTATTAACTAAAATAACTGAAACAAACCTAATTTGGACTTTGGGAGTTGGGACTTATCTTGACACTGAAAAATCCTTCTGCGAGACAGTTTTAAATGCCAAGAGAACAATCCACAAGGTAATGGCTTCATCGTTGTTTATCTGTAATGATTCATCTTGCTTGTATTAAGCTGATTTGTGAGCCTGAACAATTCAGATATAGATCTTTTTATGCAATTGAAATTTCAGGACTAAATGTAAAACTAAGGTGAAGCATGATAATCATATCTTCAAAGATGAAGGAAATTTGGTGATTAAATTTGAATAAAACTGCAAACTAATAACAGAATGAAAAATTTTCAAACCCAACCTATTGACATCCCTAGCTAAAAGGAAAAATTATATAATGTTTTGGGAGTATAATGATATTGTACTCTTCCATCTCATATGAATAATAGGTCTCACTATGAATTTAATTAATTAATATGATTACTCCCGAAAGAATATAACTATCTGTTTATGAGGTGTTTAAAGATCAATATCATATCTTGATATATTGCAAATAAGGAATAGAATAAAATAAATGCAAGGGCGGCTGCACATACATTTCAGGGGGTTCAAATGAACCCCCTGACTTGAAATTATATATATATATATATATATATGAATAGAATAAAATAAATGCAAGGGCGGCTGCACATACATTTCAGGGGGTTCAAATGAACCCCCTGACTTGAAATTTTATATATATATATATATAAATATATATTTATATTTATATATATTTCTTAACTAATTTAAATAATGTTTTAAATCTTGCACACCCTGATCACATATCAGCTTATCCCACAATCAAACAACAATTTAGTGTATTATTTATATATGGATGAGTGTGGTTATGTGAATTAATAATTATATAGTGCAAGTGGAGTTGAGTTTTTTCATTTAGTTTAAAATATTTTTATAAAAAAATGACAAATATATAACCAAAATTTCATAAAAACAAAAATACTAAACAAAATAAAATGGTCATACTTACATTGACAATAGATAATGAAAACTAATAATAAACTATTATGAGGTGATTTCAAAATATGAGAACTCGTAAAAGGAAATTGTAAAATTTCATGTATTTGTTTGTTTTTTTTCAATAACTCAATGTATTCAAGTTCTTTTTTCTTAATTAAAATTTTGTTTTATTTAAGTTTCTTAATGACCCCCCTAGAAAAAATTCCTAGAGCCGCCACTGAATAAATGAAATATCAACTTAAACTTCGTCAAAATGAATTAGAGTGTTTATAATCTGTATAAGATTTCACATTGTAGTTGTGGAACTTCTGCTTTAGTTGTGTCGGCCCTAATAATTTTATATTATGTGATTTCTAAGAAGCATATTGCTTTGAGCTAGAAAGTTTTCAGACGAGTTCCAGTTGAAGTATCTTTTCCCTTCCTTTCCAGACCATAGGCTAGTTACAGAGAGGTGCATTTTGACAAATAGGTTTCTTGATTCTTTTCAGATTTCAATAATAATTTGTGGAATCAGGATTTGGTGTAGTAGCATAACAAACAAAGAAGATTGCTGCAGCAAAGCTTTGTTTATTTGTCAAACTTCAATAGTAATGGAATCCGATTCCAGTTTCACTGGTTCCAAACCAAATTTTTTACCATATTAAGTTGTGGTTGTGATTTGTGTAAAACAGCTAGCGATTTTCGAATCACGTAATGGCTTGTGTGTATCAGTGGTACTCGTAAGATTCCCTTTTTTTGGAGAAAATGAGAGCAGCAAAAGGTTGGGAATATGATCCCAAACATCAAATCAGTTGGAAAATATGGGATTTCTCATTGATAAGGAATCTTAGCCAAACTTCCTCAATCACTCTAGCTACTAATGAAAATTAGTTTCACACAAGGATCACGCAAAGGTGCTCCCTAAATTTTAATTGCACCATCCTTGCTATATTGTTTTTATGGTCTCTTCAATCTTCTCAGTTGTCAAATAAATAGGAGGCTTCCCAAGCCCTCACAGAGCACTGCTTTCCACTGTCACTCAACCAAAGCTAACACCAAACTCATTCAATTTTTACATAAACATCTATGGAGAACAATCAAGATAGCTCAAAATCTACAGGTGTGTGTGAGAAAATCCGCGGTGCAATGAGCGATTGTCCAATTCGTCGCTTCTTAAGTCGCCAAAGAGATTCTAGTCCTGCCTCCCCCATTCCAAATCCTTCACTCCCAACCCATAATCATCAAGGGAGAACCATTGATATCCAAACCACACTAGCTGCTCATGAACATCCCAAGTTGGTAGAAGGTTCCCAACACCTCAAAGCTCATGAAAAGACCAAAGCAGATGAGGTTCCTATTGAGTTTGATTATTCTGGCCTGCATTCTTCAATTGTGAAGGGGAGGTCAGCAACACCATATTTGCCTATTCAAAACATCAGTCCAGTGAGAAAAATTTCTCCAATGAAAGAGGATAACTTTAAACCACCCCTTGTTCCAGTGCAAGAGAACCCCATGCTTAAGAGACAAAATAATGGCCAAGGAGTCAAGGGTACTTCAAAAGTTGAGGAGAAGCAAAAGCCCAAGTTAGAGGCACCTGCAAAAGCACTGAATGGTGAGGGGAAACATCATGGTGTGAACATGGAGCAACAAGTTAAAAAAGAAGGTGAGAATCCAGGAGTAGATAATAAAACATTTTCTGATTATATTAATCGAGCAAAGAAGATCATCAGGACTGTCACAAATGTTGGTGGTAGGCATAATACCTCTGGACAAGATGATGCTTATGATACAAAGAAAAAGGATCATGCTAATGATCATTTTTCGGAATATATTAATCGTGCCAAGATGAAGATCAGAACTACATCAGGTATTGGAAATGGAAGGAATTAACGTCTCCTTCAAACTAGAGTAAGACCATTTCAAATGAACCGAAGAGCCTCTACTATTACTACATAAAGGCCTTGGACTCTTGGTATGTTGGTTTGCTTTTCTTCCCGGTTGCATTCTTGTGCTTGGGCTTAAGCCTACTCTGTCTATGGCTCTGTCTTTCTCTCATGTTATATCTTCTTGGAAGCATATTATGTTAAATAATTTGGTTTGGTTCTTCCTATTTGTTATGCCTTATTTTATTGCTTTATCAGTGTATTGTACTGAATCCTTGATAATATGTTACATATATTTGGATCTGCCAAGATATTATAGTATTCTTCCAAGTGGTTGTGTATTTCTGTTTCACTGGATTTCATAACCCAAAATATGTTATTTTTAGATAATGTCAGCATGAGAGGTATAAAAGTGAGGGCCGATAGAAGAACAATCCATTAAGATCTATGGTCGGAGGGAATATATATTGAAGGTAAAGCTGCAATGTAAAAGTAGATTATTTTGAAACTGCTCAAATTTGAGCATGATTCATCAACGCAAGGAACATGATGACTACAGCAGAACACCTTCCTCCAAATAATAGCTTCCTGCAGAATTAAGCCAAGGATATACAACGGCGCGTTTTTTTTTTTTTTTTTTTTTTTTTTTTTTTAACTTCTTACTATTAAAAGTAGTGCTCATAAATCTCATGATAAGTACTCATAAATTCATAGTGAACTTCAATAGGAGCTTTTTTTGAAGCAATAACACGCCACCAGAGCCATAAAGTATTATCTAAATTGATTTTATTTTATTTTATTTTTTTTACTGACAATAAGCTCCAATTGCGTCATAGGAAATACAAAAAAAAAAAATGGTTCTTTTTCTTTCGTATACTTATATCTATTGGCATCAATTTTTTCATTTTGATAATTTATGCGATTCATGGATTATACCTATTTGCACAAATACCTCGGCGATTCCCGATTCCCGCTCGTTAATACATAGAGCCCAATAAGCACATCTTGGGTTGGTAGGAAAATGGGATTCCCAATAGCTAGAGACAATAGATTGCACACACTCTCTTTCCCAAAAAAATCAATAGGCTCAGCACTTCACTTAGATTTATTGGATTTGTTGCTAAAATATCGGTATTAAACCCAAAACAAAGAAACTCATATATATTTCCCCTTCAGAATTTTAGAACCCTTGCAAAGGATAATATTGCCAGTCCATTACATGATAAGTAGCATTGTTGAACCAATAAATTTGTACAGGATCCAAAACCTTGGGACACAGTTTTCTACTTTCTTTCAATTCACTGACAACATAAAACAAAAAGATACTTTTTATCTCCATAAAACAAAACAAAACAAATATAAAAAAAAGATACTTATTGCTTACAAAAAAGATCAATCTAATCAGATCAGGTAATGTCAATTACGAATTGTCCTTCAACGCAACTAAAATTGATCCCTGATTGGGAAAAAAAAAAAAAAAAATAGAAGACAACATATAATGATCAGATCAAGCTCAGAACACAAATAAATTTGTGATCAAAATGAAAACTAAGGCACCCTATAGCGACACATTGGGCACATATTACTCTTCCCTAGCCACTTAATAATGCATTTTTGATGATAGGTATGTGAGCATGGCATTTTTCTAGCTTCCGACTCGACACAAAACTCATCCAAACACACTGCACACACCTCACCAGCCAAGCCCACCATCCCTTTTTCAATCTTCACCACCTCCAATCCCATTTTTGATTCTTCACTCGCTGGCCTCACTCCCTCTTCATCATCATCTTCATCATCATCATCATCATCATCATCATCATCATCATCATCATCAGAATCTTCCATTGTCATGAAATCAACATGACGGGTATAACTACCTCCATGAAAACGATTGCGATGAGCACTAAAACGAGGGTCCATTGTCATTAAATCAACATGACGGGTATCACTACCTCCATGAAAACGATTGCGATGACCACTAAAACGAGGGTCATAATCCATATCCATGTAATCAGAACTAACGACACCATCATCATCATCATCATCTTGTTCTTGTTCTTCCACTTCAGCAATATTGTCTGAAATGGTTTCATTGGGTGGTGTTGTTCTCTCTAACGGCAAGTCAGAGAGAACCGAATTTGAAGGTGGCGAGGGGTTTTGGACTTCAAGAGACGAAAAAAGCTCTTCTCCTTGTGCATTCAAGGCAAATAACGACATGTTATATTGCCAATTTGGCGGCGGCGGTGGTGGCAATTCTTGCATCGAATCCAATGCATTGACATTCATGTTATCGGCTTGTGCTTCAGTAGTAGTAGTACTACTAGACATGTTTTTGAAGAATATACTGATATAAAAGAGAGACTGATCAACAAAAATGAATTGAAGAACGAAAAAACTAGAAAAAAGATATTGTGAATAACAACAATGACGGAGATCTAGACTTGGGAGAGTGAGAAAGTCGGCTTATATATGGAGAGAGAGAGCAAAACAAATTGGTGTAGGGTAAAAACAGTTCTATCCTAGCTAGGGTTTATTTATTCTTTGGCTCCAAGAATACTGAAATACCCACATTTTTTTCACATTTTTTCTTTTTTTTTTTTTGGTATCGTTTGTTAAAGTCAAAAATCAAAATAGGCACTTGCCTGAGATCCCAAGTGGGAAAAAAAAAAAAAAAAAAACCCAATTTAAAAAAAAATGAATTTTTTTTTTTATTTTTTATATTTTTTTATATCAATTCAAAATAAGATAGATCTCACATGCATCTATTTTATTTTGAAAAAGTAGCAGACGTGGAAGGATGAAGCCAGGGTTTTTATCTTCAAGTATGGACAAAAAAAAAAAAAAAATCATCCTTTAAAAAATGAGAGTTATACAAAGATATAAATTAATACATACACACATAATAATAATAATAATAATAATAATAATAATAATAATAATAATAATACTTATGTTTATTAAGTGTTAAAAAAAAATGAAATGATAATAATTATTTACTAATCCCTTTCAAGTTAATCATCTATAAAAAGATAATAATTAAGACGTACCAATTTTTTTTTTAGAAATATTCCTTATATTATTAATAAAATTGTGTTGTTTATATCCTATTTGGCATCTAATTTTAAACCCAAAAAAAAAAAATTTAAAAAGCCTTTGAGAAATTTTTTTTTTTCAAACTTGAGAACCATAAAAAAAAAAAAAAAGTTAAATTAATGACTATGATGATGAGAGAAAAATATAACTTTAAGAAGACACAAAAATGAAAAATCAAACACTATTTTGCTATGAAAATAGACATTATGTTATACTAACAAAATTACATAATTTGTTATTTATTCTCTTAATTATATCAACTCAAACATATGTGCATATTTTCTTAAGTACGTGCAATATGTATATTTTTTTCGTGTTAAAGATAATGTGTGGGTTCCATATCAATTAGATTTAAACATCTAGGTTCTTATAGAAATGGCTATTTTCTTCAGAAAAATTGACCATACCAACACTCTGCGCTACATCTATGAAAGGCTCCTCCAATGTGTCATGGATGCCCCCTCTTGAGATGCATATATAGCAAGTTAAAATAAGACCTTTTTCAAAGCTTCATTTACTTCATGCAACTTTCCAATTTCCTCCCATTTTTTGGACCAAGAAAGCATCAGTTAAATCTCAACTGGTCTAGGAAACTTTGGGGCAGAGAACCAAAGCCACCATATTTTGAATCATAAATTCCAGAGAGCTATGATAGAACGTGAGATATAACATTAATAATCAAAGAAGGCAATAATAATATTATAAAATTTGTTAGCCAAAAAATTGGATTTTGTGCTTATGATTTATAGAGGGACTAAAGAACAAGTTTCACCCTTTTAAACCAAAAAAAAAAAAAAAAAATCAGGACGATGATGGTTGAATGCAGAAAAACTTGAATTCGGCAAACCCACAATAAAAGATAAGCCTGCCTATGCAATCACACTCTTAGACATACCACAAAATGATGGTAAGATAAGCCCCACCTATGCAATTAACACCTTAGTCATAGAATAAACCAAAAAAAAAGAAAAAAAAAAGCAGATCTCATTATGATAAAACCTTACTTGCTCTTTAATGACAGGGCAATCTGGCAAATATTCATGCCATTTTTCAGTGAATATACTTAAATATTATTACCCTTCGTCAACATTGAAAATAGTCTGAAAGCCATGTAATATAAACAAGGAATTAAAAGAGCAAAACTAGCATCACATATTTAGGGGCTGCTTTCTATATGTGTTATAGGCACTGGTATGCGGAGGCATTAAATTCTTTCTAATCTGTGCATCTTGTGCAAAATCCACAGTACGTAAAACTTAGATGAACTATGATCTAATACTTTCGAAAAGAAAAAAAAGTAGTCTTAGATGACAATATTCAATGCTTTCAGTGAGACTAATGTAGTCATAATTTTCTACTTTCTTTCAATTCACTTTGACAACATTAAGAGATAAAAAAAAAATTATATCTCGATCTGTAAAACGAAACAAATATAAGAAACATACTTTTTGCTCACAAAAAGATGAATCCAATTAATCACATCAGGAAAGGTTAACTACAAATTTTCCTCATACAGAACTTAAAAGCCTTAAAAGGCATACAAGTTGATCCATGTTTGTACCAAAAAAAAAAAAAACAAAAAAACAATAGAAGACTGCATAAATGATCAGAAGAAGAAGCTAGAAACACAAATTAAATTCTGATCAAACTCAAACCTAAGGCAACCTGTAGCGACACATTGGACACATGTTACTCCTCCCTAACCACTGAACAATGCAGTCTTGATGATAGGTATGTGAGCATGGCATACGCCTAGCTTCAGAGCCAATAGAAAACTCATTCAAACACACTGCACAAGCCTCACCAGCCAAATCCACCGACCCTTCTTCAATCCTCACTACCTCCAATCCCATTATTGATTCTTCACTCGCTGGCCTCACTGCCTCTTCATCTCCCTCCTCCTCCTCATCATCATAATCTTCTTCTTCCATGTAATAATTGTTGGAGTATGTGTGTTTCAAACTCTTAAGCTGTGCTTGTGTCCCACATTGGTTAGAGATGAATTCTCATGTACGTTTATAAACTATAACACTACCTAAGTGATAGCTTAAAAGATAATGGGCTAAGGGTTAAAGTTGGGCTTAGGTTGGACTTAAGCTTGTCTCTATCTCTCTTGGGACTCATTCATTTTCCCTTTCTTTTTCTTTTAGCCCAATTTGGTTCTGCCCGTTGGGCATTAAACAAGCAGCCTGTTGGGGCATTTAATGTGTTGCCCGTTGGCATGCACAGTGACCACCCACAAGCCCTCACATTAGTTGGTTTATAAAACCCTCTATTCCCCTTTATTCTCTTCAGATTTTTTTTTTTTTTTTTTTTTTTTTTTTTTTTTTTTTTTTTCAGCTACACAACTGCCTCTTCCCCTCTGTTTTGCTCTGTTTTTTCTTCTCATCTCCACTGAAAATTTCAGTATCAATTTTTAGTTTTAAGGAAAGACAAATTAAGGTTGTTCTTAGTTTTTTTTCCTTGAGTGTGTGATCAACTTGAAGAAATCACTATGGTCTAATCTTGGGGGGTTGTTCGATCAAGAGAGTCATTCACACCGAGTTCTACTTCGGGTGGCACAAATCAACTTTTAAAGACAACGCATTTTGCGTAATTCTATAGTTTGTGAGATCTTTCTAACTCTATCTATTTATGTTTGTCATTGCTAATTTTTTAGGGTTTGTATTGTTGAATCAAACTTGTTCATTTAGCCCTATTTTCCTACAATTTTAAAGGTTGATTAGTGTGTTTAAAAATGAAGAAGCAAGTTGTTGATTCTTTTAAGGTCATTTCGGAAACTACAAAGCTTGAGGCTTTTGATGGAAATAATTTTAAATGTTGGAAAGAAAGGGTTTTGCCCATCTTGGAATTTACCGAAATTGACCAGGTTCTTCATGAGCCTAAACCCGAAGATGATCCTAAAAATATAGCAAAGTGGGAAAAAACAAATAAATTATGTGTTCATACTATTAAGTGTGGTTTATCTAACAAGTTGTTTGATAATTATTGTTATTTTACTTGTGCTAAAGATTTATGGGATGAACTTAATGGTTGTTATGGGTTTGAGGATGAGGGTGCTAATGGTTGAGGAAAAAAGTGTTTCTAGCCAAATTGAAGATTTTCAAAAATTAGTATCCGACCTAGCTAAAGATGGTGATGTTTTACTCGAGAGGTTTGTGACTCATAGCCTTGTGTTTAAGTTGCCAGGCTCTTGGAAAGAGTATAAACACCGGTATAGCCACCATAAAACCTATTTGAATCTTCAACAAACTATCGTTGATATTCAAATTGAAGAAACAAATAGGATGTCGGAAAAGGTTTCTAGAGCTAAGGAATTTATTTCCAAGGCTAATGTTGTAGAGGGAGGACCCTCTAGACCTCCACAACATAATAAGAAACATGATTTCAAGGGAAAATGAAAATTTCATAATAAAAATGGCCCAAATCCTCAGAAAAATGGAAATTGTTTTATTTGTGGCAAAGTAGGTCATTATGCGGCAACATGTAGGGCAAGAGGCAACTTCAACAACAATAAGAATAACAACAAAGGCTTTACATCAAATAAGACAAATGTGGTGCAAACCGAAGAGATCATTGCGATGGTGGTGTGTGAGGCACACTTGGTGACAAAAGTGAAGGGATGGGTAGTTGACTCGGCTTGCACAAGACACATTGTGCATTCAAAGAGGAGTTTAGTTCCTACACTCCTATGGCAGAAGGCACCAAATGTGTCTATGTTGGGGACAATAGGTCCGTGCCAGTGAGTGGTAAAGGGAAGGTACTCTTGAAGTTAACTTTCGATAAAACTCTTTCACTCAATAATGTCCTTCATCTACCTCACTTTTGACGCAATCTCATTTCAGTACATTTGCTTGGAAAAGCCGGTATTAAAGTTTTATTTGATGGTGGCATAGTTACTTTAACTAAGAATGAAGTCTTTGTAAGTAAAGGCTATGATGATGAAGGTCTCTTTGTACTTAATGTTAATCAAGTTGTTAATGAAAAAGGTTCATCTTCTTGTGCTTGCTTAGTTGATTCCATTGATGTTTGGCATGGTAGACTTGAACATGTTAATCTTGGCTATATAAAGAAAATGAAAGAATGTGGAATTATTAACTCACTAAGTGAAGCTAATATAGACAAATGTGAAATTTGTGCTGAAACTAAAATCACTAAGAAACCTGGTAAATCCATAACAAGAGAAACCGAGCTTCTTGGATTGGTACATAGTGACTTGGGTGATTTAAAATACACCATGACTAGAGGTGGTAAAAGATTTTATGTGATCTTTGTTGATGACCACTCTAGATTCATTAAAATTTATTTACTAAGAACCAAGGATGAAGTTTTGGAGATGTTTATAAAGTATAAAAGTGAAGTTGAGAACCAAAAGAATAAAATGATTAAAAGACTTAGAACCGATAGAGGTGGTGAATATGAGTCTAATCCTTTTAAGGAATTTTGTGAACAAAATGGCATAATACATGAGGTAACTCCACCTTATTCACCGGAATCTAATAGAATAGCGGAAAGGAAAAATAGAACTCTTAAAGAGATGACGAATGCTATGCTTGTTAGTTCCGGGCTATCTTCCAACATGTGAGGGGAGGCTATTCTTTCGACTTGTCATGAACTTTGGGAAGGGCGTAAGCCTAACTTGGAATACCTTAAAGTGTGGGGGTGCTTGGCTAAGGTCATGCTACCCGAGCCTAAAAGGAGAAAGCTTGGTTCTGGAACATGTGATTGTGTGTTTATTGGTTATGCTTGCAATAGTTTATGCTATAGATTTCTTGTCATCAAAAGTGATATATTAGAATCATACACTATTATTGAATCCGAAAATGCCATATTCTTTGAGCATGTGCTTCCTTTGAAAAATAAGGAAAAAAAGTATTGCATGATTCTATTAAAATTTCTAATGACTTTGTTGATGATGTGCAAGAAATAAGAAGGAGCAAGCAAACTAGGAAGGAAAAGGATTACGGTAACGATTTCCTTGCCTATGTCGTTAAAGATGAAACTGTAAGTTACTTGATGCAATTAAATCTGTAGATGCACCTTTTTGGTTGAAAGCAATTAATAATGAATTAGAATCTATTATGTCTAATCATATTTGGGAATTAGTTGAGCTTCCACCCAAGGTTGAACCTATTGGTTGCAAATGAGTGTTTAAAAGGAAATTAAAACCGGATGGTACAATTGATAGGTTTAAAGCTCGCTTAGTAGCTAAGGGCTATAAGCAAAAACATAATGTGGATAATTTTGATACTTATTCTCCGATTACTAGAATTGCATCTAATTTGACATTGCTTCTATTTACAAACTTGTAGTACATCAAATGGATGTTAAAACTGCTTTTCTAAATGGTGATTTAGAAGTAGGGATTTATGTGAAGCAACTTGAGGGTTATGTTGTTCTTGGACAAGAACATAAAGTTTGTAAGTTGGTTAAATCTTTATATGGTTTAAAACAAGCACCTAAATAAAGGCATGAAAAATTTGATAATGTTATGCTTACACATGGGTATGTGATTAATAGTGCCGATAAATGCATATATAACAAGTTTATTAATAATGAAGGTGTTATTATATGTTTATATGTTGATGACTTGCTTATATTTGGAACTAGCCTTGATATTGTGCATGATGCTAAACACTTTCTTGTCTCTAATTTTGATATGAAAGATTTGGGTGAGGCAAATATGATCTTGGGCATCAAGATCCTTAGGGATAATGATTGCATTACACTATCACAATCTCACTATGTAGAGAAAATTCTTAAAAAGTTTGAACACTTTGATATGTCACCTATGTCTACTCCTTTTGACTTAAAGGTGCACTTGTTTAAAAATCGTGGTGATTGTGTTTCACAAAATAAATATGCACAAATCATTGGTAGTTTGATGTTTTTGACAAACTGTACTCACCCTGATATTGCATATGTTGTTAGTAGATTGAGTAGATATACTCATAATCCTAGTATTGAACATTGGGATGCAATATCAAGATTATTAAGATATTTAAAGGGTACTTTTGATTATGGTTTGTCATATTTTGGTTATCCTGCTATATTAGAAGGATAATGCTAATTTGGATCTCCGATATAAATGAGGTAAAGCCCACTAGTGGATATGTGTTCACACTAGTTGGAGGGACTGTCTCTTAGAAATCATCCAAGCAGACTTGCATAGCGAGATCCACCATGGAATCAAAGTTAATAGCTTTAGAGAAGGTTGGGTCCGAAGCCGAGTGGCTTAGGAGTTTATTAATTGATATACCATTGTATACTAACTCTATTGCCTCTATTTGCATACATTGTGATTGCTAGGTTGCCATGGTATGTGCTAAGAGCAAAATCTATAATGGGAAAAGTTGACATGTCCGATTGAGGCACAATATTGTGAGGCAACTCATTGATAATGGTGTAATGTCCTTGGACTTTGTAAGGTCAAAAAGAAATTTAGCCGATCCTTTGACCAAGCCACTAGCAAGAAGGCTGGTGAGTGAGACATCGAGGGGATAGGATTGATACCCAAATTGTGACACTATGGCCAATGCCCAACCTCTATGATGGGTGATTCCACGCAAGGGGTTACATGGGTAGAGGTCATTTGTGGTCCATATGGGGACTGTCAGTTTTTATGTGTTTTGCTATCTCATTGAGGATATTAATGATGAGTCTATCCCTATGGTGTGAGATAGTGCTAAGTTGCAAATTGTTTGAGGTTGAGCTCTAGCTCTTAATGGATCCATAGTCACCACCTGTTGGGATGAGGTGTACTGCACACACTCTTGATGGATGCCACCTATATGGGAGTGGAAGTTGTGCCACTTCCTATGAGACTTGGGTAGGTCTCTAAAACTCTCATGAATCCCAGTGGCACATGGCTTGTATAAGGCGCCAACCCACTTATGGAACAACCTTGGTAAAGAAAGGTATGTAAGTGGTAAGTTTGGTTATCTAATAGCTTGGTTAAAAGAGTCTAACTCTACCATTGTCTAGTAGTTCCTACTTATTTATCTTAAGTATAGTTAAAACCTTATGGCACCATATTGATGCACGCCTTCTTGAGTTTATTGTCTTTCCTAGTTTAGTGTTTGTAACATGTGGGGAATTGTTGGAGTATATGTGTTTCAAACTCTTCAACTGTGCTTGTGTCTCACATTGGTTAGAGATGAGTTCTCATGTATGTTTATAAACCATAGTACCACTTAAGTGATAGCTTGAAAGATAATGGAATAAGGGTTAGAGTTGGGCTTGGGTTGGACTTAAGCTTGTCTCTATCTCTCTTGGGCCTCATTCCTTTTCCCTTTCTTTTTCTTTTAGCTCAATTTGGTTCTACCCATTGGGCATTAAACAAGCAACACGTTGGAGCATTTAATGTGCTGCACATTGGCATGCACAGTGACCGTTGCAGCCCACAAGCCTTCACATTAGTTGGTTTATAAAACCCTCTATTCCCCTCTTTATTCTCTTCAGTTTTTTTCAGCTACACAACCGCCTCTTCCCCTATGTTTTGCTCTGTTTTTTCTGCTCATCTCCACTGAAAATTTCAGCATCAATTTTTAGTTTTAAGGAAAGGCAAATTAAGGTTGTTCTTAGTTCTTCTTGCTTGAGTGTGTGATCAACTTGAAAAAATCAGTATTGTCTAAACTTGGGGGGTTGTTCGGTCAAGAGAGCCATTTACATCGAGTTCTACTCTGGGTGGCATGAATCAACCTTTAAAGACAACGCATTTTGCGTGATTCTATAGTTTGTGAGATCTTTCTAACTCTATTTATTTATTTTTGTCATTGCTAATTTTTTAGGGTTTGTATTGTTGAATCAAACTTGTTCGTTTAGCCTTATTTTCCTACAATAATCACCATCATCATAATCTTCATCATCCATGTAATCCAACCAACCAGCATCATATTATTCTTGTTCTTCCCCGACAGCATTGTCTGACATGGTTTCAATGAGTGTTATTGTTGTCTCTGTCTCCATCTTTGTCATGGTGTGTGACTCTTCTGTAGTAATGTGAAACACGAAGTTAGAGAGTCTTGAAGACGAGGATACAAGAAATTCAAAAACAACCTCTTCTTCCTGTGAATTTAGACCAATGAGAGGCACGTAAACTTGCAAATCTGATGGTGGTAACAATTGTTGCATCGATGCATGTTAGTTCTTGCCATTGGATTGTGCTTCAGTAGTACTACTAGACATGTTGTTGAAGAATACTAATAAAGAGAGACTAATCAACTTGAAGAATGAGAAAACTAGAAAAGCGAAACTGTGAAATAACATGTTGTTATTGGGGAGCGATATATATAGAGTGAGGGTTAAGAAATTGTTGTAGAGTTTATCCTTTCCGAATTTGAAATGGTGAAACCAATTCTATCCTAGTCCTAGTAGTAGTAGGGTTGTGTAGTAGTATATTGCAAAAAAGTTTTTAAAATTTTTTTTGCATAATAATAATCTATATCCATATCTATATTTATATATATCTAAAAGTTGAAGCGTAGTATTTATTATTGCTATGCTCCTGTTGTGCTATATCAGCGACCACATCACTATTTTATTTTATTTTTTTGGTTTTCCATCTTTATTGATTGTCTATTGCAAAATTAATTCTTGTGGCCAAATGTAATGCACCACACATCATCATAAATTTTAGGGATAAAACCATTTTTCGTCCCTACATTTTTACACGATTCTCACTTTGGTTCCTAACTTTTTTTTTCACCGCTTTTAGTCCCTAAAATCAAAAAAGCAATCTCGTTTTTGTCCCTACCGTCAGTGCCCTAACGGCAAAATCCTAGGTGGCAGACGGAATAGCTTATTAGCTGACGTGGCGCTGATGTAGCACTGATGTGGTGATTAAAATATTATTAAAAAATATTATTTGGCATTTTTATATGCCACGTCAACATTTTAATTTTTTTTAAAGCCACGTCAGAAAATTTTTAAAAAAAATTAAATTTAAAGAAAAACCTTAAATCTAATTAATTTAAAATATTATTTTCTTAATATTCATGTTCTTCAACTTGTTCTTCCTATTCTTCAACTTGTTCTTCGTGTTCTTCATAGACCAAACCTAGCAACCAAGAACTCAAACCCATATCAGAAGAACACAATCAAAAACAAGAAGAAAAAATTAAATTAAATACTAACAGGAAATTTTCTTCATGTTCTTCCCAAATCCAAGAAGCAACCAAACTAATCTCTAGCTAACCCCAAATCCAAATCCAAATCTAGCAACCAAACCCAGTCTCCATCAAATCCAGAAAAACAAAAAATAAATCCAAGAAACAAACCCATAAGCACAATAACTAACCCAATCTCTAGCAAACCCATAAACTCAGAAATTTTCTTGGGAAACAAACACACAAAAAACCCATAAAATCAAAAACTCCACATCCTCTCGAACAAAATGTACTCACTCATACCCACACATCACTTCAGTACTCAAATGCTAATCATGAAATCCAAAAAAATATGCAACAATGTGCTCAAATCCAACTCTCACAAAAATCATAGACAAATCACAGTGAAAAAGAGAAGTGAATAATAGGAAATTTGAATAAAAAAAAAAAAAAAAACCCTGTGAACATCAAAATAGAGCACGTTGATCTTGAAGGCTAAGCTTCTCATAGCCAAAGACCTAGTTGAAGTAGATCTACCAATAATCCCCAAAACCAAGCCACGGCACCGTCGCATTCCTTTACAAAGTGGCTAAACGGACCCAAGCCAACCCGCGGCAGAGAGAGCATGTTGCGAGAGCAGGTGAGTCCTTCTCAACAACCCAAGGAAGAGAGCCATAACAGTATTGGTGATCTCTTCTGCTCTCGAGGCATCCACGTGGAGGTGGCGGAGACCGAGGTCGGCGACGAGGGTGGAGTCGACGGAGCCAAGGCAAAGGATGAGTTGGTAAGGGCGGAGGCGGTGCTGGGCGGCACGTGGGAGGTAGGCGAGGGAGTGGAGGACGATGTGGCATTGTTGTAGAGGATCTTTGGTTTTGGTTTTGATTGCTGCTGCTGCAGTGCTGCTCAACATTCTTCTTCTTCTTCTTCTTCTTCTTTGTTTGTTTTGGTTTAGGGGTTTAGGGTTGTGAATTTGGGGATTTACTGAGGGTAAGAGTGTAAAGAGAGAGAGAGGAGAAGAGAATTTGATTTGATCTGAGATTTGGGAAGCTCCAGCTTATTTTTGTGTTTGTGTTTGTTTTTTAATTAGATTTTTTTTTTGAAACCGTTTTTTAATTAGATTTAAGTTTTATTTTTAAATTTTTTTTTATTTTAGTTTAAATTTTCTGACGTGGCTTTAAAAAAAAATTAAAATGCTGACGTGGCATATAAAAATGTCAAATAATATTTTTTTAATAATATTTTAATCGCCACATCAGTGCTACATCAGCGCCACGTCAGCTAATAGGCTATTTCGTCTACCACCTAGGATTTTGCCGTTAGGGCACTGACGGTAGGGACAAAAACGAGATTGCTTTTTTGATTTTAGGGACTAAAAGCGGTGAAAAAAAAAGTTAGGGACCAAAATAAGAATCTTGTGAAAATGTATGGACGAAAAAGTGTTTTATTCCTAAATTTTAATTGTTTATTGTCCATATTGAAAGCTTCTTTCAACATTGAGTGTCATTTTCTTTCCATCCTATTCCTTATATATGTATGTGTGTGTGTGTACATTTTGCTACTCAATCATTGAGCCATGTCATCCACTTATTTTTTTTATCTCTTATTTTATTTTTCAAACTTTTCTTCTCACTACTATCTACAAAAAACAAAAACAAAAACCTCTTCTTCTCCCTATTAGTCCACACCTGTAACTTCCTTCAATCTTTCCTTTTCCTCTTTGTCTCTTTACATCCCCCACTACTCTCTACTTCACCGTTACACTTCCTTCATTATTTTTCATAACTTGACTCTTCTTCTTCCCATTTTATTTGTACACGTTTACGGTTACACTTCCTCCAACTTTTCTCTTCCCTCTTTTAGTCTTTACCTCTTTACCTCCCCTACTACTCTCTACTTCACTGTTACACTTCATCATTTGCTTTTCTCTTTTTTATAACTTGACTCTTCTTCTTCCTAATTTATTTGTATAAATTTAATATCATTTCTCCCATTCAATCCATATTTTTACCACACAAAAACTGTGAGTACTCTCTCTCTCTCGATGAATTTTTGCTCTTTTTTATAACTCTAATTAAGATTGATATATAAAATATATATATATATATATTTAATGTGTTTCAGGATTGTCTTTTTTTTTTTTTTAATTTTATAATTTTTCATTACAAAGTCTTCTCTCTCCCTTTTATAGCTTTGGTTGAATTTTGGTTTAGTTTAATACTTGGTTTTTTTTTTTTTTGGAAATAGGAATTTGAGTTTATATCAAAACACAATCTACATGGTTATGAATTTGAATATGCCTACCAATTATTTGAACAATAAATTATGATAAAGTCAATCCTTTATTTTGTTGGTTTCATTTTAATTTTGGTTAAGATAACTTTGAAATTTTATGATGAGTTTTGATTACATGATATCTCCTTATTCTTTAAGAGATTTGAAACTTATAAATTTTAGTTGTATATTAGGTTAATATAACACACTATAACAAAAATTAGAAAGATATGGTTCACTTTAAAGAAATATTAATCAAACACACAAAAAAATAATAGAATGATATATTTGTAGAGATAAAAAAATAAAAAATACTTGTAGAAATATTTTTTAAAAATTAACAATACTTGAAGTAAGTGTTACTTTTTATATATTACACCCTTTTATATATATTCCCACGCATCGCGTGGGTCTGTGTCTAGTATATTTAAAAGCTGAAGTATAACATTTATTGTTGTTATTCTTCGGTTGAGCCACATCAACGTTCACGTCATTATCCTATTTCTTTCAAATGTTTTTTAACATCTACTCATTTTTTTAATATTTACACTTTCTCTAATATTTACACTTTCTCCAACATTTTTCCTTTCCTTACCTTTTTATCTCTCCACTATCCTCTACTTTAATATCACTCTTCATCTTTCCCTTCATCATCCCTTATTTTGTCTCTTCTTATTCACACCCCTTTACTATAAATTTGACATTCTCTCTTCCATTATTTGTATAGCTATCCCTCAAAAAAAAGATTATTTCTCTCTCTCTCTCTCTCTCTCAATTTTTTGGTTGATTTTATTTATTTTTCTTGCATCTCTACTTTAAGTTGATAATTTTTTGTATTCTTTAGAACTCTACTTTTGGTTGATGCGATTTAATTTTGTAATTTAAGTTGTTATTTTACTCTAATCGATTATTTTTTTTAAATAATCCTAATACATTAAATTAGTACAATAACAACTTTCATATCCAATAATTGTTAACTATGTTTTAATTTAATCTTCTATCATCTATAATGCAAAGTTCTGTTTTAGTGTTTCGATTCAAGTTATTAAGCCATGTTTCAATCTTCGAAAGCAAATTTTATCTAATTCTCTCTTACTAGACTAAGCTAAGAGGTGGGTGTAGAAAGAGGCTTTTGTCCTTTGCAGTGGGTATTTTTGGGAAAGGTAATACATAATTTAGAGTTTTCTTTTCAAACTCTATTTTCATTTGATTATTTTTATATAATATGCATTTGATTGTTTATGATTTAGTTTCATCAAATGTAGTTTTATTTTTCCTTAGAATTTGAGACTATAGAGGCAATGAAATTGTCGGTGTTATATGATTTGGTGGAATGGGTTGTTGGATCTGGTGCAGGGGTTGGATCAAATTGACAAAGCCGCTAATACCTAAATGTTATTGATGGTGTCTAAAAATAACCAACTCCATATTTGTCCATAGAGGTCGTCCATAGAAGGGATAAAAGGAGACTAGCTGCTCATCCTTCGTCCATAGAGGTCTCTGGACGAGATTCTCCTACTGTTGAACAATCTCCCATTCAGAATTGCTTAGGACGAGCCCAACAACGGTTGTGGTATGAAAAGATAACCGCCATGGCGGTTTTGATGGTGTACTCTCCAGACTCCGTGAAGATAGGGGAAGTTATCCAACGGATAACCGTTTCCTGAACCTATAAAAGGGCACGAATCTCCGACAAAAGAAGGTTAAGTACTTTCTAGACACCATCTCTTTAAGTTGGGAATTCTTTGTTTCAGAAGAAAAGGCTAACTTCATCATCGGAGGATTTGTGATCGGTTAACCCCGGTCTCCTCTAATCTTTTGTTTCTTATCTTTCAGGCCTTCAACATCATCACAATCTGTGCTATTCAATCTACTGATTTACTAATAGTTATCAGTTGGCGCCGTCTGTGGGAAATTGATTTGTGAAACTAAGTTTTACGATTCCTTTCTCAGACAAAAAGATTGCAATGGTTCAGACTAGATCGAGGGCTACCAGCCTAGGTCATCAAGAAAGCAGGGATGCTTCTAGCCATCCCCATCGTGATCGCCAATCTACACCTGCTATGCAACTATCCTCTGTTCATGTGCAATCTATGGCAGCTGCTATGGCAGAGTTAACTCGCCAAAACCAAGAGTTGATAAGGGAGATTCATCTTAGGAGGCAACGGTATGAAGCATATGGGGAAGAACAAGACCAGAACCATGGGGATGAAAAAAGCGATATACCCGAAAGTCAATCAAGGGGCACCACATCAAGAAGGGTGCCAGACTTAGAGAGAGAGATTGACCAGATGAGGAAGGTTATGGATGAGATGAGGGAAAACATGAGAAGAATGAATCTTGTAGAGGATCTACTTCATCGTACAGACTACCCTTTCACAGCTCCCATCAATGGTCACCCCTTGCCTCCAAAATTTAAGATGCCTTCTTTGGATTCGTACGATGGGGCGCGTGACCCATTTGATCACATTGCTACCTTTAAGACTACGATGCACCTTTAGGGGGTCCCCGACGAAATTATGTGTAGAGCCTTCCCTACCACCCTTAAAGGTCCGACATGGGTGTGGTTTAGTAAAATACTCCCAAATTCGGTAAATTCTTTCGAAGAGTTAAGTAAGTTGTTTGTGAATAATTTCATTGGGGGACAGAGACACAAGCGTTCTTCGTCCATCCTGTTGACAATAGAACAGGGGAAGAATGAAAGCCTGCGATCCTTTATCACTTGTTTCAACAGAGAAGCCTTGACGGTGGATGATGTGGATGATAAGTTATTTTTGGCGGCCTTTCACAACGGGGTTAATTCATATTTATTCATCCACAAGCTTTATGAGAAGGAGCCCCAATCCATGGCTGAACTCGTCCATTCAGCCCAGAACTTTATGAATGCAGAAGATGCGATCATAGCTAAGAAGAGGAAGAGAGCTGAAAGAATGGATGCAAACCCCCCACGCCACTCAGAGCAAGTCCCTCGATCAAAAAAGGGACACACTTAAGATAAAAAGGATCGAGATGGTAAGAGGGCTGGTCCTTCAGCATGGAGTCAACAATATACGCCACTGAACACTCCACTTGAACAAGTCCTTATGCAGATTAAGGACAATCCTTCCTTGAAATGGCCAGAGAAAATAAAGGGAGATCCCAATAAGCGCAATAGGAACAAGTATTGTTGCTTCCATAGAAACCATGGGCACGACACGGATGAATGCTACAATTTAAAATAGCAGATTGAAATCTTATAAGGTAGGGGAAGTTGAGAAATTTCCTTGGACGAGAGCATAAAGATGAGAAAATGAAAGAAGGTAGAAGAGACATCACGCCTCCCGCTTGGAGAGATCAGAGTTATTATAGGAGGAAGCTTAACTGGTCAGTCATCCAAGTCCAAGAAGTCATATCTGAAAGTGGTGCAAAATGTTCAACTCTTTGGACGATCTCCAAGGACGATGACCACGGATGAGCAAGCAATCACATTCACGGACGTGGACGCCGAAAGAGTTCACCACCCCCATGATGATGCTATTGTGATTATTTTGCTAATTGCCGATTATACTACAAGAAGGGTGTTGGTGGACAACGGAAGTTCAGCAGATATTTTATATTACCCTGTCTTTCAGCAGATAAGGCTTGGACGAGATCAACTTCATCCAGTAAATACACCATTGGTAGGATTCAGTGGAATGAAGGTGCAGCCTGTAGGCACTGTCACACTACCTGTTGTAGTGGGGGCATACCCACAACAGGTAAGCAAGGACGTGAATTTCTTGGTAGTAGATTGTTCATCCTCCTATAATGCCATAATTGGAAAACCAAATTTAAACAGTTGGAAAGCAGTTACATCTACTTATCATTTATCAATCAAATTTCCAACGGAGCATGGAGTAGGACAGGTTCAGGGAGATCAACTGGCGGCGAGAGAGTGCTACCTGGCCATGTTGGCTATGGACGAGCAAGTTCAAACGATGAATATTGAAGAAAATAGAATGATGTTTGAGCCCATTGAAGTATTGTAAGATGTTTCTTTAGACGAGAAAAACCCTGAGAGGTCCACCAGGGTTGGAGCAGATTTAGAAGGGAGGATCAAAAAGGACCTCATCTGTTTCTTGAGGAAAAGTATTGATGTATTTGCTTGGAGTCATGAGAACATGCCGGGTATAGACCCTGATGTCATTACCCACTGTTTGAATGTATATCCTTCCTCTAAACCAGTACGACAGAAGAAAATGGTGTTTGCTCCTGAGAGAGATAATGCTATTAAGGAAGAAGCACAAAAGTTGACCACAGCGAAGTTCATTCGAGAAGTTTATTATCCAGACTGGCTGGCCAATGTAGTAATGGCCAAGAAGGCAAACGGTAAGTGGAGAATGTGTGTAGACTTTACTGATTTGAATAAGGTTTGTCCCAAGGATAGCTATCCATTGCCTCACATTGACCAGTTGGTAGACTCCACTGCGGGACATAAGCTGCTTAGTTTTATGGACGCTTTTTCTGGATACAATCAGATAAGGATGAACGACGCAGACCAAGAAAAGACATCCTTTGTCACAAGCCAAGGCTTATTCTGTTATAAGGTGATGCCCTTTGGTTTAAAGAATGCTGGGGCAACTTATCAGAGGTTGGTTAACCACATGTTTCGTCCATAAATTGGGCGAAATGTAGAAGTCTATGTAGATGACATGCTGGTGAAGAGTCAGGATGAGGAAAAGCATCTGGACGACCTGCAGGAAACATTCGACACACTCAAGCAATATAATATGCGGTTGAACCCCAGCAAGTGTGCCTTCGGAGTGTCATCTGGGAAATTCTTAGGGTTCATGGTATTGCATAGAGGGATTGAGGCAAACCCAGACAAGATCCAGGCAATACTGAACATGGAACCTCCAAGGAATATCAAAGAAGTCTAGTCTCTTACCGGACGAGTTGCTGCCCTGAACAGGTTTGTCTCTAAAGCTACTAATAAATGTTTGCCATTTTTTAAGGTACTTAAAAAAGCATTTGAGTGGACGGAAGAGTGTCAAAAAGCCTTCCAAGAAATTGAGTGAATTTGACATCAGATATTAACCAAGGTATGCAATAAAGGCTCAAGCCCTTGCAAATTTCATTGCAGAGTTCACTCCGAGTTACGAAGACTTAAGTGAAGAGGAGAATAGAAAGAAATGGGTTGTCCATGTAGATGGATCATCTACACAACATGCAGGAGTAATAGGAGTTGTTTTATTATCCCCGGAAGGAGATAAATTGATGCACAATGTTCGTCTGCAGTATCAACAACTAACAATGAAGCTGAGTATGAAGCCCTTGTTAAAGGATTGGAACTAGCCAGATCTGTAGAAGCAGGATCAGTCCTCGTCTTGGGAGACTCTCAGTTAGTCATAGGCCAAGTAAATGGGACATGTGAAGCCAAAGAAGAACGATGAAGAAGTACCTTGGTAAAGTGGTATGCCTGGTAAAGAAGTTCAAGGAAATTGAATTCTTTCAGATCCCCAGAGAAGAAAACATGGAAGCAGATGTTTTAGCAAAAGAAGCCTCAGCAAGTGAAGTAGTGGACGAGTTTGATGAAATTCAATACCTCCCTAGCATAGACTTTCCAAAAGTGTATTAGGTAGAAGGGGAGGACAATTGGATGACTCCAATAATATCATACTTGAAAGACGGAGCGCTTCCAAAAGGAAAAGACGAGGCTAGGAAGCTTAGAGTCAGGTCAGCCAGATATGTCCTCATGAACGAGATACTATATAAAAGGGGTTTTTCGCAGCCTTATTTGAGGTGTTTAGATCCGGATGAGGCCAATTATGTATTAAGAGAGGTTCATGAGGAAGCATGCGGTAATCATTCCGGAGCTAGGTCACTTGTCCACAAGGTCGTCCGCGTAGGCTACTATTGGCCAAACATGCAAGCAAATGCCAAGGCGTATGTCAAGGTCTGTGATCAATGCTAACAATTCAGCAATGTCCCCAGACAACCACCAGAATATCTAACCCCAATGATGGCCCCATGGCCTTTTGCACAATGAGGGCTAGATATCTTGGGTCCCTTCCTACTTGGGACAAGGCAGATGAAATTTCTGGTGGTGGGTATTGACTATTTCATCAAATGGATAGAGGTAGAACCTTTAGCAAGTAACACACAACAAAATGTCAAGAACTTCGTCTGGAAGAACATTATATGCAGGTTTGGGGTGCCAAGAGTCCTAGTGTCTGACAATGGACAACAATTTAACAACGCACTTTTCAAGGACTTTTGTGAACATTTCGGGATTCAAAATCATTATTCCTCGCCCACCCATCCTTAAGCAAACGGTCAGGCTGAAGTTGCAAACCGATCCTTGTTAAAAATCATTAAGACTCGGCTTGAGAGGGTAAAGGGAGTATGGTTAGATGAGCTACCAGGTGTTCTATGGGCGTACAGAACGACAGTGAGAACCCCTACGGGGGAAACTCCTTTTAAGCTGGCCTATGGAAGCAAAGTGGTCATACATGTAGAAGTGTACATGGCCAATCACAGGGTGACAAGATATCAGGATAAGGATAACGAGGAACAACTCCGTTTAAACCTCGATCTAATAGATGAGGTCAGGGCAGACACGGAACATAGGATGGCAAGGTATAAAAACCTAATGGTTAAGTGGTATGATGCGATGGTGAAGCCGAGGCGATTCAGTATAGGAGACCTCGTCCTGAAAAAGGTTTCTTTGGCAACCAAGAACTTGGCTCATGGAAAACTGGGGCCTAATTGGGAAGGACCTTACAGAGTTATCAACTATAAAAGGCAAGGATCTTACTACTTGGAGGCTCTGGACGGGAGAAAATTGGAGCATCCCTGGAATGCTGAGTACCTGAGGAGGTACTATTAGTAGAAGTGCTGGTCTGGACGAGTGCTACTATAGACGAGCTTGGAGCTTGTTTATCTACTTATATTCTACTTATGTTTAATGATGCAGCTAATTTATTATGTGTGTTGTGATTATGAAACAAAGTTATGGATATGTTTGTACTTATAAAACTCTGTGAAGGCATTTGCTTCTAACTATATGCCTCGTTTGTGAACAATATTTATGACATGTACATAATGTTGTGTGAATCTTAGTTTCTATGCTATTTTTCGTACAAACTAGTTCACAAGACGACTGAACAGCCCAAGACGAGAAAATTCTCTGGACGTGGAGATGTAACGTCAATAAACTTTAAGGGCAAGGCATGCTTGTCCAATTATGGACGAGAGAAAACCTTCCTTGAGCAAAACGGCAAGCCCAGAAAATGCTTGTCCCTAAAACAGATGGGATAAAACATAACGCACGTCCAACACATGGACGAATAAATGCATAGGCAAGCGTTTTGACTTATTGACTAAGACGCTTTCTAAAGTAATCCAAATTTATGGGCGAAGGCAAAGTTGTCTTATCTTCATTAAAGGTGAAACCAGCTAAGTTTCAAGATGAGTAACGCTGGTAATCACCATTTCACCAAGACGAGTTATACTTGAAATTCAAATATTTCTTAAGGAATTACTTCTATGAACGAGTAGAAATTTGAAACAAGATAACATCACAAATAACTTTCGTCCATATTATAATAGAAAAACAAGTCAAACAATTATTTAAGGGCGGACGACCAACGTCCAAACACCCTTGAAAAGTAAAGCCTATTGTTAATAACTCGTCTTAAAACTATGGACGAGATTAGTGTACTTGAATTACAATAACAGGTCCCAAGATCAAAGACCAAACAAAAATTTAAGAAAAGCACAGGAATACAAAGATGATCGAAGTATTAAAAGGTCGTCTTCAGGTAGGAGGGGCGTCGGTGTTTTGGTCGTCCTGGTGTGGCTAGGTTGTAGCATCGTCCTCTATGTTGACATCTTCTGAACTTGTCTGGAGGAGGGAGCTGGTAGAAGCACCACTAAGATTGAGCTTGATAGAACTGAAGTCAATGTCAGGGAAGTTCTCCACAGCGTCCATCCTGAAGTCTTCAAACCCAGCTACATAGTTGGTATCCAATAGGTCCGTAAATTGCTTGGTCGCCTTAAACTCTGCAACTGCGTCTTCCTTGGCTTTCTTGAGAAGAGCACTCAACTCGTCGTTCTTCTTTAGTAAATGATCAAGATGAGTGTCCTTCTCCACGACATCAGTCTTCAGCTCTTCAATTTGATTCTGCAACTCCTTTGCCCCTTCATTGGCCTTAGCAGCTGTCTCAGCCCACCGTTTACTCTCGTCCTTCACTTCCTTGATCCTCCTCTCCAGCAATACCCTTGTCTTGTCTAGATCAGTTGCTTGCCTGGACGCAGCAATGAACTTTGACATAGCTTGAATCAAAGTTTTTGTTAAAACAAAAATATATCTACCTTGCCAAAAAGGACGAGACAAAAAAAAAAAAAAAAAAAAAAAAAAAAAAAGAAAAAAAGAGAGAGAGCATGCATACTTTGAAAAGGTCATGAACCCCAGAACGCTCAAAGTCTTTCAAAGACATGTTATAGCAAGCAGTCACGTCCGCATCTGTTACAGCCATCCCAAATCTTTCCCAAGCTAGATCCTCATTCCCAATAAGGTGTTGAGATACTTGATGGGAAGGCTGAGACAAGGAAGGCGCCTTAATTGTGGACGGGGCCTGTATAGGAGACTCTTTGGGTTCTGAATCAAGGATCTAGACGTCCTCAGGTTCATGGATAGGAATAGGTGGTGTGGATTGGACGTCCTTTGGCTTAGACGACTTGTGTTTAAGTTTTTTCTCCCTGCGCCTACTTGGGAGGTTCCCCAAGTCAACCCCTAGGGACAAGTTCTTTCTTTTGTCACCCACTGATGGACGAGGTTGAGGCGGTATCTCCTGCCCAACTGCCTTACCTTTGTTTTCCTTCATTGTAGCTATTCCTGAAAAGAAAAATGTTAAAAAAAAAAAAAAAGGGAGAGACAGCTAAAAAAGCTTACGTCTGCGGATGGTGAGCTCGTGTGCAAGGGCTTCAATAGACGGGTTAGGACCTAAACCCCAGGTGGCAAGACATTGGAGACTAACCAAAGAATGGAAAGCCCTGTCAGTATACAGACAAACTTTTTGAATTCGCTTAATGTAAAACCTGCCTAAGTGAGGTCGTCTAGCACCTATATATATATATATATATATATATAAAAGAGAACATTATTAGATAGCCATCTACAAGAATAAATACAATGAAAAGCAAAGTCACAACTATAAGCATACCTTCAGGACGAAGGTTCCCTAACTCTCCTGTGTAGGGAGGAAATGGGTCTTGAGAAACCTCGAGGGGGCGTCCAGCCCAGAAACCTGAGACGAAGAAGAACTCTGTCTTCCAGTTCCTATCCGAGGAAACTATGGACTTAATCAACCTATAATCCTTCCCTCTGGCTGTGAATTGATAAAAACCAAGGGATTGATTAATTTCGGAAGGCTTATAACAATAAAAGAACTTGTCCACGGTAAGAGGACGGTTCCCCTCAAATACCTCCCTCCACAAAACTTTCATGGAGACAATTAACCTCCATGCATTGGGGTTGAGTTGACAAACACCTATACCTAACTTGGTAAGTAATTCTCTAGCAAAAGCATTCAAAGGTAACCTAAGTCCACCTAATAGATAGGCTTCATAAATACCTATCCCAAAATGTGGCTGACAGCACCACTCCCCACGAACTGCTAACCTAGGTTTAAGGTCATCTGGGATTTGGTACCACATCTTAAGTAAATCTAATCTCCTATCATCCGTTTTGGAATCTATTCCTATAGTGCAACTGTACACTACCTCAACCTCGTCCTGAACTGTGGACGAGGGAGCACTTGTACTAGCCTGGGATCCAGACTCGGTCGTCGTCTTAAGTCCTTGGAGAACCTCTAAAGGAACCCCAGGAACACCAGACACATACTCGTCCGTGGTGTTTCCTCCACTACTACTGTTGCTATTACTGCTATCATTAGAGCTATTAAAACTACTTGGGTCATGATACTTGTCTATAGCCTTGTCCACACTATTACTAGACGAGGAAAGAACGATCTCAGACATTTTTAAGAAAACTTAAAATCTGAGGACGAGAATTAAAGAAATACCTGAATCTAGACGAGGAAACTAAGGACGAGAGGACACTTCTAGACGAGGTGCTAAGACGAGGAGGCTCAAGGAAGGAAATCTCAGAAATGTGAAGGGTACTGGAGGAATTCTACTATTTATAGGCTGTAAGCTTAGGCATCTGAAACGACGCAACCAACCAAAATACGACACGTGGCATACTCCTCGAAAAAATAACTAGACGCGTCAATTTATCAATGAGATTGTGACACATGGCACGCCTAGTTGCTAGCATTAAATATACATTATGAGAATAGCCTTAAACTTATCCTAGAGACGACCCACGGACAAGGGGGCAACTAATGGTGTCTAAAAATAACCAACTCCATGTTCGTCCATAGAGGTCGTCCATAGAAGGGATAAAAGGAGACTAGCTGCTCGTCCTTCGTCCATAGAGGTCTCTGGACGAGATTCTCCTACTGTTGAACAATCTCCCGTTCAGAATTGCTTAGGACGAGCCCAGCAACGGTTGTGGTATGAAAAGATAACCGCCATGGTGGTTTTGATGGTGTACTCTCTGGACTCCGTGAAGATAGGGGAAGTTATCTAACGGATAACCGTTTCCTGAACCTATAAAAGGGCACAAATCTCCGACAAAAGAAGGTTAAGTACTTTCCAGACACCATCTCTTTAAGTTGGGAATTCTTTGTTTCAGAAGAAAAGGCTAACTTCATCATCGGAGGATTTGTGACCGGTCAACCCCGGTCTCCTCTGATATTTTGTTTCTTATCTTTTAGGCCCTCAACATCATCACAATCCGTGCTATTCAATCTACTGATTTACTAATAGTTATCAGCTATGGTTTGTGCCATTGCCTTTATTATTGTTAGTTTTTATTTACTTATTATGGTTTCTGCCCTTGAAAAACATATTGAACAATTTGGTGGGTTAAACCTCTACGCCTCTTCAGCTGTCTTTGTCCCTTCTTTATCACTATTATTATCTTTTGTACTGGCAAAGCTATAAGTAGAGAGAAAAATAAACATATTTATAAGAATTTGAGGGCCACAACCACCATCAGACCAGTAAGGTTTTTTATTCCACTTTTATAAATTTGGACTCTTTAGTATTGTGGTTAGGTTTGTTTTTATTTAGGAATTTGAATTAGTGCGTAGGCCTTCATTTGGGAAGAACAGACTCTTGAAACCTATATTTTTTCCCCTGAAAATAATCATTGTGTATTAGATTATATAAATACCTACATGCTATCTTCAAAGTTCAAACCCATAATTGATATTTTGATCAACTTTACCATCCCCTTTGGGGAAGTAGCTACTTATGCACATAGATATTAGTATATGTGTTTGACTAAATGCTCAAGTTAAAATCTAGCCAGGCAACATAATTATGCACACAGAGAATTAGTTTGGCTATCTCTTTTGTTGCAACACCTATATGTTCTATGATATCTATTTTTGATGTCTTTGTTTTAGACTAGGTTGAGAAGTCTACAAACAAAGACTCTTTGTTTTGTAATTTTTATCCCTGTACAAGATATATATTTTTTATGGTGGAATGCTTGAAATAAATAATGGAAACCAATAGACTTTGATAGTTCTTCATGCATGAGAAGAGAAGAGAGGCCAACCCTTCACCCTCAAAGTGTTCGACAAAATGCCTGAGCCAAACTAACAAAAAAAAAAAAGGGGCCCAGGCTTGGAGGCTTGGCTTATAAAGATAGTGTTGACATTAAGCATCGTTCAAGTTTTATTATGTATCATCTTTAAAGGATGCCAACAATATTGATCTTATGGGAAAAGTTACATAAAATATTGAGAAAAAAATGTTTTATATTACAATTTACTAAAAATGGTTTTTAAATATTTAAAACTTTCTATTTTTTATATCACTAACGTGTTTTACAGCTACCACATATACATGTGGTAACTTAAGTTTTAATATTCTTAAGTTGTTTCGGCCAAAAAAAAAAAAAAAAAGGTTGTCACAAAAGAGGAGTTCATGTAAAGTTTTTTACAAAATGAAATACCTATTTTGTAAGGCCACTAAACTTGATAATTTGCAAATGGTGGAACCACTTGCAACAATATTTGCATAGTTATATAGCTCCAGTTAAAGCAATCAAGCATACTTTTAGCCTTCAAAGAACACATACTTACCAGTGGTTAAACGTTCATCTTGGGTGGTTTTAACTTTTTATATAATTTACCTTCACATATTCATCTATTTTAATTTATATTTTTCTATAAAAAAAACTTTAATGATTCATGAAGAATCAGAAACAAAAAAAATATTATCTATACATATTCATCCTGTGCAATTGTAATGTTATATATAATTTTGCATTTATATATTCATCTACTTTAATTTAGATGTTTATAACCAAATAATGAAATCTATGAACAAGGTAATTAAAAAAATCATATTTCTACTCTTCAAAAAGTCACCAATTTTTTTTTTTTTTCAAAAAAATACCTTTTACATTTCCTTGGAAAATCATTTGAAAAAAAAAAAAAAAAAAAACTTTGATATACCACTAACCTAACCACTTCATACTTTAAAAAAATTAAGGCTCATTATTACTTCCATTAAGATATTAATTATGGGTGTCTTAATTGATTAAGACCAAACTAGAGAAATGCCTTTATATTTCTTTGAAAATTTAGAAGGAAAAAAAAAAAACATTTGACACACCACTAACGTAACTACATCGATCTATAACTATTTAAGACATCCATAATATCTATTTCTTATTGATAATCATAAAAAGTACATCTAGTAAGGGAACATACAAAGTAATCTATTTATATATAATAATAATAATAATAATAATAATAATAGGTGAAACTGAGAGAAACTCAAATTAAAACTCCAAATTAGAGTTCCAATTTTGCGTCATGTGTTTTAAATTATTTATTCTTAAAAAGTTTTATTTCTTAATTTTAGAATTAAATGTGGGACCACATCATAAATGTTCATCCAAGTGAGTTATTAAGTATAAAAACCAAATAGTCTAAAATAAATTAATCGTAAAAAAAAAAAAAATAGTGCTTCACAATAATAAAAAAGGGTTGGGTTCAAATTACACTTGGTGTAACTCTAAACAATGTTACATCACTCAATATTTTTTAATTGGATGCGAATATTTACAAATCCATCATTAGATTACATTATCTTTGTATATTTTTTATGCTTGCAAAATTTCAAGGTGATTAAAAATTAATATCCATGTCATCAATCAATTGTTAAAATTCAAATTTTTGTAGTTTAAAATAATGCATAAAATATGAGTTTATGGGTCAAATAGTAAAAAACATCTGATTGATATGAAAATTGGCATGCATGTTAAGAACATATAGAACATGTAATTCAACGGTTGGATTTTCAAAATATTAATTCAATAACAAGTTATTAGGTGGTGTAATATTGCTTAGAGTTACACCAGGTGTAACTTGAACCCAACTCAATAAAAAAAATGGACAATTTACATTTTATACCTCATAATATCCTTACAAATTTTTTTAAAGAGTTAACAAAATATAAAAATAACTATCAATAGTATTTAAATTATATATATATAGGAATTATATTATATATCTTATTGTATATCTTTAAGTGTATCCATGCATATGCATGAAGTTACAAGTTAGTAAAGAATAAACAAAGGAAAAAAAAAATAAATAAATAAATAAAGTGAAATCAAACGTCAATTAGTAACCGTTAAATGAAAAATAAAGTCTTCTCTAGAAAAAATGGAAAATAAATAAGTGGTTAAGAGGAGTAAAAAAATAAAATAAAGATGACCATATAGAGGACATTAAAAACTTTATAGTACAATAAAATCAACCATTACATTCATTAATTAAATCAATAATCTGCTCCAAAAAAAAAAATTAAATCAATAATCAACAATTAAACATAATAATACAAATTTAAACTTAAAACTAATTAAACTCTAACTAGAAAATTTATATTTCCTATCATAAATAAAAATGAGATGTTCTCCAATTAATAATAATAGAAATCATATAAGAAACAAAGTTGAAAAATTTTATAATCTCATTTTTTGACATTTCATTTAACTTTATATATATATATATATATATATGAGTAGGGTTCAAGTTACACCTGGTATAACTTGAACCCAAACTTATATATATTTATATATAGTCTTCATACACCATAACTTTTAAAAATCTAATGAATAATTCTACCTCTCATTTTATGTCTGTGTTATGCAAATTATCAACTAGTAAATATATGATAATAATAAAAAAAAACGTTATGGATGAGAACATGAAAAATATGATAAAACTAATTATAAAACATAAAAATAAAACTCTTTACAAAGTTTAGAGACTAAAATAGCATTTTACCTAAAACATTATAACGCGTAATGCATAGGTTTGCGACTTGTAATAATAATAAGCCTCTCACCTAGCACAATTTTGTTTTTTTTTTGTTTTTTTTTTTTTGTTTTTTTTTTTAAAGACCGGTCAATAGAATATCTTGTTAATTTGTCCTTACAATATAAAAAAAATTTACTCAATTTTTTTTCTATCCAAATTAAAATTAGAATTAATAGTTTTCAGAAAATTTTATTATTAGAATCAATTTTTTTTTTTCTTTTACTCCTAAATTTATTTTTAAGAGTGACATTTAGAGAAAATAAGTTTGTTTTATATTTTATGATTTATATATAATTGGTATGAAGAGTTTTGGTATTGCTTTTATTTTAAGTGAATTCAAAATTTTATATTTGCTTTTGAAGTTTAAGGATGTTATTTGGTTTTTTTTATTGTTAAGTGAAGTTGTAATAGTGCTTTGATAAATTAGGTCTAATAGATGAGGAGAAATTATATAAAAATAATAGACTATTTTTCAAATGTATGTATCATCACTTTTTGAAGATTACTAACAATACTTGTTACAGTTGTTTTATGAAAATAATTTTTTAATAAAAATAAAAATTAATTAAATCCTATATAAGATTGACTATGTTGCAAGAAAAATTAAGTAATTAGTCATATTATCAATTAAAAAAGAGAATTTAGCACACAATGAAAAGTAGGAATATATGGGTGATCGAATATATTTAAATTTAGAAAAATAAATGGATCCAATTACCTACTACTTATAAGGTGGTCTCGCCAAGATTGATGTGTACGTGCTCTCATTGATCTGGGTACACAAAATTGGAACCATGTACTTATTGATGAGATTTTTCTCGTGTGTGATGTTTCTATTATAAAGAGTATTCCATTTTACAAATAAACTCATCGCCTCCTTCCTTCAAGAAGCTAGAGAAGGCCTAAGGATGTGCTATTCTGGAATAGAAATGTTAGGGGGAGTTCTTGGAAAAAAAAAATGCCTATTATACATTGCAACAAATACAATATAATAGCTAAGTTGGGGGAGTCTTCAAATGCTATTGTATGATTAGGCAAATGTGCAAAGGGCAAAAACAGTTCCTCAAAAAATAAAGAG
The DNA here is from genome assembly GCF_932294415.1 of Quercus robur. Taxonomy (NCBI): domain Eukaryota; kingdom Viridiplantae; phylum Streptophyta; class Magnoliopsida; order Fagales; family Fagaceae; genus Quercus; species Quercus robur. Next base: position 19,755,457 of record NC_065545.1, on the reverse strand, counting down.
ATCTTCAAAAGAACAGGTGCCGAAAAATTATGATAACACAACAATATCTCACAACATTTTCATAATTCTCTTGTTGTGAATTGTGGTGAATCTCAATATAATTTATTTATATTTTATTTTGACTTATGAGGAGTTAATGACTCAATTTATTATGAAAATATAATGAGAGATCAACCAAATTTCATTATTAAATAAAAGAAACAGTCTTTTTTTTCCCCTTGGGCTGAGCTTAAAAACTTCAAAATTCAAATCATAGATGGTGTGTAAATTGGTTAATTTTCCAAATTGCTCCTCCAGTTTAATCAAACAATTAAACAAACAAAGAATACAGAAGGGCAGTTTGGTAATGATATAAGATTCAAAATATAGTACTATTTGTTAGTCGTTATGGAGTACATAAAACAACCAAACCATGGACACGCTTCCGAGCTTGTTGCCGCCATTCCAACCGCTACTGCTCTTTCTCTCTCTCTCTCTCTCTCTCTCTCTCTCTCTCTCTCTCTCTCTCACATTCCCAAAAAAAGAAAACCAAAATAAATATCCTATTTATGCATCGAAATCCAATCCCTCTCAAGAAATCAAATCTCACCCACCCCAATAAAAAAAAGAGCATTCACAGGGGTGGCCAAATCTCCAGGTATTTCTATTTCCTGAGAATCTCCTGCGTCTCTTTTTTTATTTTATTTTACATACTGTTTGTTTCCAGGGAAAATGTGGGAAAGTGAATGAAAATAAGATATGGGTTTTCTTTGGGGGGCATGAATATGATAAGAACGAGAAAGATTAGTCTGCTGAGACTTACAAGTTGTGGGGGCTTTTCATGTTTTTGAAACTAGGGCTATATATAATAAAACAGAGGGACCAAAGTTTTCTGATTTTATTTTCTTTTATTTTCAAGCTAGCTTCTTCTTTTTTTCATTGATTCTGGTGAATTTTGCTAAGTATGTGGTATATTCGTATTTTTATGTGTTAAAAGATAATATCTTTACAAGTATGTAACATATGCTTTTACCCATAATTTTATTTTCAGGAATTAGAGAACTAGTGGTTGAATTCTTAATCATGTTTTGTGCGTGTAGGGTTAGACTTAGGTATAGTTGCTTAGGTGATGTATCTTAGGTTCTCTAATTAAATTTAACTAGATGGTTGTATTGATTAATACAGAAAAAAAAAATGGTATCTACTCAAAGGACAATTAAATTCAACCATGTAATTTGTTTGTCAATGCAAACACAATGCTGAGTTTTATTGAAGGGAATTTAAGGGCTCTTGTTTGGATTGAGAGGGGAGGGAGAGGGAGTGGAGTAAAGTAGAGTTGGCTAAAAATAGGCTAATTTTGAAACAATTTTACTTTATTCTATTCTACTCTCCCTCCCTCCCCTTAATCCAAACAGGCCCTTAGAGTAAAGTTGACTGAAAATAAACTAATTTTGGACCAATTATACTCTGCTCTACTCTATTCTCTCTCCTTTCCTCTCAATCCAAATGGACCAAAAGATACAATACCGAATTATACCTAATTTTTACCTCTATATATATAGCCATGGCCTGCCATAAATTTGATAAGTCACATTACAAAGCTATGACTACAAGAATCTTACAACTATCATTCAGTGACTTTGAAAAATTTACCCACAATCCATCACATGATATTTCTTCCAAAGATTTGAACCAACCATATAATACACACACACATATGAAGGAAGAATGATGGTCGTATTACTATAGTTCTGTTTCTCTGGTGCAAAATTTCCAATATGTCCTGGTTGTTATAAGTGAATGGAATGACAAAGATAGTTTATATTCTCTGACTGTAGATTGCAAATTTGTAACTTATGTCCCTTCTATTCCAGCCAAAGAAAGAGGATTTCTTGATTTATATAATGCAGTACCTTTTTGTTGTTGATTTTCTTGTTTCTGTGTTACCTCGTACTGCATTTTTCCTATACTGAGCATAAATCCAAAATTTGGTGAAATAAGCTGGAGTAACTGGTTGTTGTGGGAAAAATGAGCTTTGAAAAATTTTAGTTTCGAGTTTGGATAGTAACTCTTGCCATTATTACTTGAGTAATATACCCTGGAGGATATCGACTCTTACATAATAACTTTTGGTATCAAAGTAAAAACTCACTGAAACATGCATTGTGGCATTGGGGTTGAATAAATTTTAGATAGGAAAATCTAACATGTGGTATCTTAGTACCATATATCTCACAACTATAGCTCCTTGGTAATTAGCAACTGAGATGTTCCTTTTTTGTTTATGCTGAATCTTGCAGATCAATAATTTTCAAGGAAACAGATGGCCACCCTTCAAGATATTTGTGTTGCAGCTGCTATTAATATTCTGTCTGCATTTGCATTTCTTGTGGCGTTTGCAATATTGCGGCTACAACCTGTCAATGATAGAGTTTACTTCCCAAAATGGTATCTCAAGGGTTTAAGAAGCAGCCCAAAGAGCTCTGTGGCTTTAGGCAGATTTGTCAACTTGGACTTCAAAATGTACATGAGGTTTTTGAATTGGATGCCTGCCGCATTGAAGATGCCAGAACCTGAGCTTGTTGAACATGCAGGGCTTGATTCTGCTGTATATATTAGGATCTACCTTCTTGGGTGAGTCCATAGTTTATAGTTCCTGTGAATTTGTATCTCTGTATTTTCCACTGTGCATGGTATCCTAATCCTTGTGACTACTCTTTTTTTTCCTTTCAATTATGTTATCACTGATACAGAGCTGACTTAGTTTTGTGTGTGTGTTTAAATTCTTGATGGGTTATGCAATTTAAAACAGACACATATTAACAAATGATTGCGCTATTACCTATTGATTTTGTTCTTTACTTTTGATGGATCAACTAATTTAAAGACTCCCCTTTTTTCTTTTTCTTTTTTGCAGTTTGAAAATTCTTTTCCCTATAACCATTCTTACTCTTGTGGTTTTGGTACCTGTAAACTGGACTGGGAAGACACTAGATTTAGCAAAGTTTAAGAATCTTACATTTAGCAATATCGACAAGCTTTCAATATCCAATATTCCTACAGGATCGAAAAGGTGAGAAATGATTCAGTTCCACAAACATGTATATATTCAGTTTAGATTCTCAATTTGTATGTTTTTTTTCTTATAGGCTTATAAGCTTTTTTCGGTTATTTTGTAAAGCTGTGTAACAATTCTTTCTCTTGCAGATTTTCTGTTTTCTTATTTTTGATAATTAAATTTTCTTGACATTATTTTTCTTCAAGTACAAAGGGCTAAAAGTGATAATTTCATTATGGTTCAGTGGAATGAAGGTGCATAATTCTTTTCACTATTAAATCTAAAAATTGAATGGAATTGTATGATTTTGAATGCTATTTCTACTAAGTTTGACATAGTTTGAAATATCTCAAACTTTACACCTACATTACTTGTACTACTTGTCGTCACTACTAATGGAAAAACTTATCAAAGATTGAAATCATAGAACTGTTCATAATTTAAGTTTCCATATTGAAATATGGTATCCTGGAGGAACCTTCTTGAATGTTGATTTCTCATGAATGGTACAAAACACCATTAACAGCTCTTATCCTAATTTTTAGCATAATCTTGGGTTTTCTCAATTTAGTGAGTGAGTACTTGAGTTTGTCTTGTTGATTTCTTTGAAAAATATGTTCTTCTGTTTCTTTTTGTTTTTATTTTTCATTTTTTACGTAGTCCAATTTGGAAATGTTGGTCCATACTGCTAAGAAATTTTGTGTTATTCTCTTCCAGGTTTTGGGCTCATCTTGTAATGTCGTATGTCTGCTCATTTTGGACATTTTATGTTCTTTACAAGGAATACAAGAAAGTAGCTACTATGAGGTTGGAATTTTTGGCATCTGAATGTCGTCGTCCAGATCAATTCACTGTAAATTTTAGAAACTTGTCTTACATTATGGTTTTTTCTGTTTCTTCAGGCTTGTAGACATATTCTATAAGGAGCAAATTATGATTAATCGAATAATCAAGTACTATGATTCATAGAATAATTACATGTATGGAAATACTAATTAATAGGAGAGATACTATAGCCTCTTATCATAGATGAATATTAGGAAATGCTAAACCTTCAATCCAAGTTCAATCTTTATCTGATTATGGGACTTATCCATGTTGATCTATTGCGGAAAATGTAGAATTTTATAGAGAAACATTCACTTGTGCACAATGATATCAGATAAACTAATCTCTTGCTTTTTATTAATATTTCTTTAAATTACCTTTATAATGCTTCAAAAGTTGAGGGCTTATCTGAAAACCTACACCCCAACACATGAATAAAAAGTGCCAGTCTTTAAAAAGTGAAAAACCATATTATTCAAATGGAGTTATTCACAAGTTATTAGAATGTTTTTCTGCTTTCCTGTATCATATTATCTCTCCATGAATTTATACCGTCTATTTTTTTTAAAAAATTATTCAGTCAAACAGTAAAAAATTCCACGTAAGACTACATACTACTAATAACGCATCTAAAGATTTAAAGAAAAAAATTATTTGTCATCATTGTTCTGGTTCCAGATATCAATCTTCTGCATATATGGCATATAACTCCATTTTAATGACAGGATTAAAAATAAAAATAAAAATAATTTTGCCTGATTTAATTCAGTGGTCCATTTGAATTAGAATTCATGACAACTTGCAAACACTTACATAACTCTCTCTCATGCATGTGCGCATACTTGCTCATTAATTTGTAGTATATAGCCCTTGTTTTACCTATATTAAACCATACCTTGTGAAATTTTGTTTAATGCAATCTCAACTATTAAAGAGTTTCATTAACATGTTGCATTTGTATACCATACACTTCAAAACTTTTTGTGAGAACTTCATCATATACCTTCACATATGGCTGGCCAGCCAATTTATTTATTGGTGACAAAGATGCTCCTAATTTGGTATCTGTTAGAATAATGATTAAATAATTAAATTCACCATTTGCTAACAGCTTAAGGTTTTAGGACAATTGAGAATTTATCATGTATCAAAGCAGGTGGCCCTAAGTATAAACCTTGTCTCCACTCTACCTCCCAATATAAAAGTTAAAAATTCCATTTTTTGGGGCCCATTTATTTAGGAAGAGTCTGGGCCAATACGTGAAGGGGAGTGTTAGAATAATGTCTAAATGATTAACTTCACCATTTCTTAATAGCTTAAACTTTTGGAAGAATTGGTAATTTAATAGTCATTCTATATTCTTGCCACTAGCATATCTGAAGAAAAATGTGTATGTGTCCATTGGTTGCTCCCATTAGCATTTTCTTATATATGAATTTCATTTCAGCCTTCTGTTTATAATATTTACTCTTAAGTCCTTTTGCAGGTTCTTGTGAGAAATGTTCCCCCAGATCCGGATGAATCAGTCAGTGAGCACATTGAACATTTCTTTTGTGTAAATCATCCTGATCATTATCTGACACATCAAGTGAGTAACTGTATCAAATTCTGTTAATAGTTTGACTGGTGCAGGCAATTGCATATAGTTACATGAAGCTCCATGTATTTTAAATTTTGTAGGTTGTACACAATGCAGTTAAACTTGCAAAATTGGTTGAAAAAAAGAATAGCTTTCAAAACTGGCTTGTCTACTACCAAAATAAGTACGAGAGAAATCCTGTGAATAAGCCTATTATAAAGGTACTTCTCTCCGAATGGTAAAATTTGGCTTTTGTTCTTGTTGAATTAGACACCTTTCTAATTGAGCCCCTTGTCTTACTTGCATAAAATGAAAATGATAATAAATTCATAGTGATTTAAGACTCTTGAGTTCATCTGACATCCATTTATATATAGACAGGTTTCTGGGGACTTTGGGGAAGTAGAGTGGATGCTATTGACCATTACACTGATGAGATTACAAAGTTGAGTGAAGAAGTAAGTCTTGATTTTGCACTGGCAAGTGAGGTTTAGTGTCATCTTTCTAGATTCTTTTTTAACATTTAGTGTCCTATTTCTTGTAGGCTTGTTATTTTTCTGTAAGTACTTTATTCTTTTTTACTGTTATTATTGTTGTTACTGTGGCTTTGCTATTATTTGTTTTATGTCCTTTGCTTTGCCACCTCATTATTTGCTCATGTGATTGTGTTTACATGGTTAATGGTCTGCTTCATTCTCCGTGTTGATGGTAGAAAGTACAGCCTTTTTTTCAAACTCAGCTAGTATGTTTGTCATCATAAAGTACATGATGAGGCCTGATAAAATTTTATGATAACATCTAAGAAAATTTAAGAGTAAATTAAAGACTTGCCAGCATCATACTATAAAATATGGAAAAATTTTGTTTTCTTACTAGTTTGGTTTAAATTATTGGAACTACAATTTTTTTTTTTTTTGGTGGGGGGAGATTGGGAATGGCTAGGTGTTAAGAATGTTTGAATAATGTCCCTGTTTACACAGGTTAGAGATTTGCAATTTTTCTTTAGTGGAAGAGTGTTACTCAGGCTATATTATGTTTGCTATTTGAAAACACTGTCTTTGGAGAAGGATGACATTGACATATAAGAAGTGATAAAATAATGTTAAACCTTCTTAATGCCTGTATATCTTCTTGACATATAATGATATAACAGAATGTGCTAATAATTAGCTATTATTATACATTGTTTATATTAGGCAATGCAGTCCTCATATCGATGCCTCTGGATCTTCTCTTCTTTTCTGAAAAATGAAACTGATTGATAAGGATGTTTCTCTTTTTTCTCCTTTAGATGTTTAACAATGTTACTTTCATTCAGGAAGATGTAGAAAGAGAAAGGGTAATTATTGATCCCAAGGCTATAGTTCCAGCAGCATTTGTTTCATTCAAAACACGATGGGGAGCAGCTGTCTGTGCTCAAACTCAGCAATCAAAAGACCCTACAATTTGGTTGACAGATTGGGCTCCTGAGCCACGTGATGTCTTTTGGGACAATCTTGCGATTCCATATTTTGAACTCACTATTCGTAGATTGCTTATGGCTGTTGGTCTATTTTTCCTTATTTTCTTCTTTATGATACCAATAGCGTTCGTTCAATCTCTGGCCAACATTGAGGGCATTGAGAAGGTTCTTCCTTTCTTGAAGCCACTAATAGAAAAGTAGGAACCTTTTCCTTCTATTATTAAATGCCTTCTTTCAGTATGTCAAACCCATTCTATTCTTGAATTGAATGAATCAATTTTTTTTAAATGCTATACTGAACCTCTTGGCTTTTACTGTGCTATTTTCTTGGTTTCATCATCAAACGAAATTGTGAGCTTTCCAAGCTAAAAGGAGAATCATGATATTATTATTATACTAATATTAGGGGGCACACTGCAACTATAAGTTAACAATATTGACAAATTCATGTTCATGTTTGAACTGGCTTTCTTATGGAAAGAATGTGGTAGGATGTAGACATGGAGAAAGTGCATATTACTTAATGATTTCAATGTCTACATGTTTTATTCCTATTCATATGCTGAAATTTAGGAAAAATATACTTATTTTATCTTCTTCTTATTTCCTACAGTATAAAAGCACATCAAATTTTATTGTCGTGCATTAATAACTGAGGCTTGAAATCTTTGTGCAGGAAAGTTGTCAAGTCTGTAATCCAAGGATTTCTCCCAGGCATTGCATTAAAGATATTTCTTATTGTACTTCCAAAAATTCTTATGACTATGTCCAAAATAGAAGGATTTACATCACTCTCATCATTGGAGAGGAGATCTGCTCAAAAATATCATCTATTCATACTAGTTAATGTGTTTCTTGGAAGTGTTGTCACAGGAACAGCACTTCAGCAACTTCATCAGTTTATTGACGCCCCTGCTGGAGAGTATGCTGCTCCTTTATTTGCTCATTTGTAAAAATGGTCTAAGAATAAGTACATTATGTTACTTTTTAGTCTTTTCCATCAACGCAACAGGAAAAGGACAGAATATAATATTTTGTTCGGCAAAGCATAGTTGAGATCAATATTTTGAGTCAAGAAGATCCCTTCAATCCTCAATTTCCATTTGAAACATTTTCAGAGAAATAAATCATACACTACCCTGAATTAATGTGATTGAATATAATTTCCAAAGAGCTAAACTCAGCACCTGCTCTCTCCAAACTGCAGAGCATGCTTGTGTTCATAATATTCATATCTGGATCTATTTATGATGCAATGTGTTAATTACAATAAAATATTTATTGAAAAATATGAGTACTTTATGCTTTCATTTTAAAGTCCTGGGATTCTTTCTAGTGTTCCTTTTCTTGTGCCATATCATTACTGATTGTCCTACTGAAAATGAGAATATCCAACATCAAAGGTTCTGCTGCTCATGCAGGTTTGCCAAAACCATTGGTATGTCTGTCCCAATGAAAGCGACATTCTTCATCACCTATATAATGGTCGATGGATGGGCTGGGATTGCTGCAGAGATCCTCAGAATGGTTCCATTAGTTATATTCCACCTTAAGAACACATTTTTGGTTAAGACAGAGCGAGATAGGGAGCAGGCAATGGATCCTGGTTTTTTGAGCTTTGCTACTTCTGAACCTCGGATACAGTTGTATATCTTGCTGGGGCTTGTTTATTCTGTCATCACACCCGTACTTCTTCCATTCATAGTTGCCTTCTTTGCCTTTTCCTTTTTGATATTCCGTCATCAGGTACATCAAGATATAGGGTTGGCTGTCATCATTAAACGTTTTAACACGTGTATAAATGCATCAGATAGAAGCTAGGATGTGGAGAAGATAAAAGAGAAAATAAAATAAAAAATAAAATGAATGTGTATTGAGAGTTAGTGCAATATGTTTGCAGTTAAGAGTTCATTTTTATTTTCACTTAACCCCTGGCAACTGACATGCCTCTCTTACGGTTTCAAGCTATAACATAAATTTCTATATTTATTCTAACCAATCAACATCATACCTAATAGAATAATTCTTTATATGTTATGAGTTCTAGCATACTACTAAAAAAAAAAAAAAGGGAAAATGTTGTGGCTCCCTATGTGGCAGTTCCACATTAGTCAAGTTGTAAGTGTAACCCTTAAATTATGCATTCCACGCACCTTGAAATGAGTGATACACATGCAATGACAACTTAGCCGTGAAATGTTCTTTCAGTTCTGTAAATTTTCTTTAGCACATTTTCACTATTTATATTTTAATTTTCTTGGACCTTGAGTTGGTAAAACTCAATAGACAAAATGTCCTGCAGAAACCTCATTATCTGATCGATTTCTTTTTGCAAGATTATCAATGTGTATGACCAGAAGTATGAAAGTGGGGCATCCTTTTGGCCAGATGTTCATCGGCGCATAATTATTGGCTTGATAATAGCTCAAATTATTCATATGGGATTGTTGGGTGCTTCAGGTGCTGACAAATCGACAACACCATGTCTCATTGCACAGCCGATTTTGACACTCTGGTTTCATAGATTTTGCAAGGGGCGTTTTGAATCTGCTTTTGTGAGATTTCCATTGCAGGTTAGTGAGGAAGACATTTGGTGAAGAGCTATTTTTATATGTTAAGCTGTATTTGTCTTCCATCTTTATGAGATTAGTGGATTCATAAAATTATGGCAAAATTTTAGTAATGGATTTTTGATGAGATCATTGACATATCCTGAAGTTGAGGTGTCAGCTTTATTCTGGTTTCTTTAAGTTTTTGTATTTGCAAAAAGGACCATTCTTATAATTTTTTATTAAATTAAATGCTAAAATCAAAACCAGCATTCTTTCACATGTTTTTTTCTTTTTAGGACCAGCTGTGGAAAGAAGTCATGGTTTGAGGAAAGCCCAATCCTCCTATGAACTGTTTTGTATTCCAAACTTCTTCTGTACTTTGTCAGATAGTGATAATACAGAACATAGATGGAAGATTGCCACATGTGACCTCCTATTCACAACTACCCATAAAAGAGTTCATTGTGTTTTAAATACAAGACTATTTATGCTACACAACTTCTTAGACAATTCTACATAGTATTACAGGTACAAATTACCCCAACTCAAATAAACTTCAATTTATACAAATAGGACACGGCTTGTGTCTAGTGCACTAATGCTTTGGACACAAGCTATGGACAATGTACTAGACACATTGGGATATGGACACTTGTCCAAAACTGGACATGTGTCCAAAGCAATTGATGCACTGGACACAATCCCAACCCATACAAATAACCCTTACATGTCGAGACACATCACACATGGATATAGAACTTTCTGCATTGTACCTAGGGGAAACATATATGTACTTTCAATACTAAATAGAATGGGTGGTATGCATTCAAAAATCACTATATTTCTTATGAAATGCCATTTACCCTGATATACCTGATGGTTTGCCCATGGTGTCCTCATAAAGAGAATGTCTCTTGAACAATGTACAGCCTACCACCTTAGTATGAGCTACTGATGAAAAATGTACAGGAAGCTGACACTGTTTCTTTTTCCTTGGCCATAATTTTTTGAAAAGATTCTGTATAACATTTTTTTACAGGAGGCCATGGTGAAGGATACGCTTGAAAGGGCTACTGAACCAAACCTGAACCTGAAAACCTATCTTCAGGATGCTTACATACACCCAGTTTTCAAGGGCAGCAAGTTGGATATACCAGTAGCCATTGATGAAGAAGAGAACAATCCACTTGTTCCTACAAAGAGGACTTCTCGTCAGAGTAGTATTCACAGTTTTGATGTCAGTTCTGAAGCTGATCTTTGAGATATTAGGAAAGAATCATATAGTCATTCCATAAGCACAGGGATTCTAATAATCTTTTTTCAATAATTGAATAGGTACATGATAAAAGTCACTCCTCATGAATGCTCATAAAGTGCGAAGTGACAGACAACTTTATAGAAAGCACAGTGGTATTGCCTCTTGAGAATTCCGGTAACCTCTTGACCAATAACTTTCCCTTTTTTAAATTTCAATGATATCATTTCTAGCAGAAAATGTGCTGAGTTTTTGGCATGCTAGAAAGCTAACTTCTCTGTGACAGCTTTGTTTTTACCAGGGAAATTATTTGCTGGCTTGAATTATTGTTTCTTCCAAGAAACCTGTGTGTAAGAACTAAGAAGACTGTTTGAGGTTGTGGAATCTCTCAATTGGCATTCTGGTGGAATAGAAAGAGTAATTTGCATCCATTTTTAAATTTCAATCAGATTTGGGGAACTTTTTGGATTGCCAGGAAATGAAATATGCAGATGCACATGACATGGAGGGCCTAAAGAAAACTTTGTTCAGTGTACATCAAAGCAGCTTGGGGGTCTTTTAAGGTCATTGTGCACAAACAAATGGAAACCTCAGATTTTTCTACTCTCTTTCTATAGATCACTCGTCTTTTGCCAAACTCATGTCTGCAATTCTTACATTAAGTGATGTCTTTAATTTAGAATGTGAAGCATGTCAGTTTCCATAGCTCTTTTTCAACTTGTGGTCATGGTCATCAGTCTCGATCCTTCAATGTTGACACACAGACATATATGTTCATTCCCACTCTTCTATGTTGAGTTTCCTTATTTTTATTATATTTGTTGACAATTATTTTCAAATGACACATTTGTTTTTATTGAAAGAAGGATCCAAGTTATCTCATATTGTTTCTAAATTTTATTGAGAAATCTTTATTCAATTTGATAATCCCATTAAGATTCTTCAATTTGGTAATGTATTACGATAAATCACAATCTTTTATAAATTCTTTTTTGGCTGATCATCAAACTAGCTATGCACAGACCTTTAAATACAATGATGTTGCTGAACGAAAGTAGTTCTATTTGTTAGAAGTTTGCACCTTGTTCAATACCCAGGTTCTCAATTGGCTTTGGGGTGATGTTCTCACTGCATGCCATTTCATTAATCGTATGCCTTCTGCTATTTTGAATTATAAGTTTTCATTTTCTCTTTTATATCTTGATTACCAACCACTTGCTCATTTTGTTTTTTATACAGTGTTTCACCTTACCTGCACTCCTTTGTTGGTATTATTTCCTCTATTTCAATTCCATCATCTTATAAGCAAGTCTTATCTTTTTCCAGATTACATGTTATGGAAGAGGAAATGAGTGCTATTTATAAGAATCAAACCTAGGAGTTTCTTCCTTGTTGGGTTTACACTGTAAAGTACTTTTCTGATGGATCTGTTGAGCACCTTAAGACACAATTGGTTGTCAAAGGGCACACACAAACATATGGTGTTGACCATCTAGAGACCTCTCTAGTAGCCAGTCTCAATTTCGTTCAGATTTGCTTTCTGTTGGCATTTCTCTGACTCAAAGGAAATATGTCCTTGATCTTTTGTTTGAAATTGATCAGCTCTTGGGTTCTTATGTTGTTGATAATCCTATGGGCTCTACTGTTAAACTTGATTTTGAGCAAGGACAACTATATATTGATGTCAGTTGATACCGGTGCTTGGTTAGGAAGTTGATTTATCTTATTGTTACTTGTACTGAAATTTTTTATGCCGTTGTTGTGTTTAGTCAATATATACATGCTCCCTGTCAGCCTCATTATGAAACCTTTTTCATAACTTGTGTTACCTGAAGGGTGCTTTTGGCCATGGATTGCTATATGGGCCTTCTACTTCTTGTGACTGGTTTTAATACTGACTGGACTGGTATTCTATTTGATAAGCTTTCTATCTCAGTTTATTTGATCCTTTAATTGAGGTAATCTTATTATTTGTCATAGTGAAAAGTATAATGTTATTGAGCGCTTTAATGTTGAAACTGAGTATAGAGCTATAGTTCATACTAGTTCAGAAATGTTATGGGTTCATTCCCTCATTCAGGACATTGATGTTGATGTTCCTACTCGGCTACTCCTACGTGGATGTGTTATGATAATCAAGGAACCATTTTTATTGTGAATGGTCTTATTTTTCATGAGTGCATCAAACATATCAAGATTGACTATCATTCCATTCAGGTTACTGATGAGGAGACACATTGTCACTCCCCATGTTCACTGGAATGATCAATTAGGTGATATTCTTATAAAGCTGTTAATTTTTGCCTCCTTCCAGTATTTGTTTTTCAAGCTGGGCAGGGGTGTGCTTGATTTGTATGCTCCAGGTTGAGAGGAACAGTTAACAGTTAACAATATTATTTTATATTTATTTGTATGTTAGTTTAACGGTATTCTTATAATGAGATCATTCACTTCAATATAAATATATAGGCTGCTATGGTGAAGGGGCTAATTAATTAAGCCCTAAACTTATTTTCTAATCCCTCTCTTTTTGTTCATTTTTCTTCCCACCGAACTCTAATCTTCCATATTTTTCTATTCAACTTACAAAATACAAGCCAAAACTTGTTTAATTGTACATGATGATCCAACTCAAGAGCATTTTTTGGTGATATCATAAATAGTACAATGGAAAAGCAATGTTGTTGGGGGGACACCTCAAGCTCAAAGAGCCAAGCCATCGCAGATGATCATGCGATGGGATGCTTCACATATTTTGAAACACGCTTTCTAAAGATCTTATATATATACACACACACAGTGTGAGGGAGGATGGATGTTGAAATTGAAAAGGAAAATCCAAAGCATCATAGCAAAGTTCAAGTTACAGAGGAGAGGAGCAATGATCAAGCAGTAGTGGCAGAGTCAATTTGGGCTAGTAAGTTGTTAGAAGCAGTGCCATACTGTGAACAGTTCATCCATTCCTTTGAAGAGCTGATGTCACGTGGTTTAGGAAGTTAGAAGGCAGTTAGTGATTGAGCTCCACGTGTAATACTTAGATAGGATTTTTCTTGTAACTGCTTTTCCCTCCAAAATAGGGAAGTTAGTTTTTCTGTTTTCTTTGGTTGCTTAGACGGTACATATTTAGGATTAGATGCTATGTATTATAACTCAGTTGCTTGTTTTCATTTTCTCTAATCAATAAAATCTGAGTTTTATTTATTGAGAGTGTTCTAGAAGTTTTTACAATGGAAAATGAAGCATGGAAGGAAAAGCAAATCACTATATAAATATTCATTTTTTCAATTTTGCAGATTCACCCCCAGACCTCCCTGTTGTCAGTTCTATATCTTTACCACCTCAACTTCATCCACCTAAATCAAGAATTAGCATAAGCTCGAAGGATATATGTAGTTAAATAAATAGACATCAATGAGAGAAAATAAAATACAAGACAAACAGCATTAACAACATCACAGCCACAAGAACAAGCATCCCGATTCTGTAGCAGCCTTAGACTAATGTTTTCTAAAGCAGTCAGCAACTATGGATCCAAGTATGAAGTATCAACATTATGGGGGCATTGTTAAGGATTTGCAATTCATTTTAACAAAGAGCAATTGCATGCAAAATTTTCAAAGTATAAAATTTCTTCCTTCCCCTAGACTAGACAATAAAAACCCAGTAAAACTTGATTCCCTCCCACTACTTCCTGACAGTGAAGATTCTAGTTTGAAATTTAAAATATTTGACATGAATATTATTCAAAACCCCAGATGTAAATGGCACACCAAATGCACTCTACCTCTGGCATTATGGCTACAGCTGCAGTAGACACATGCACACGATCCTGTGTTTCTGTCTAAGGAACGTTGAACCCAATATTGAACACCATTTTCAGCCTTAAGAATAGAGAAATAAATACATAAATAAAGATACATCAAGTCACATAGAAACAACAATTCTGATGGAAAGTTAGGAACACATACATCTGAGCTTGATAAGGGAATGAAAGGAGCATTAGAATGCATGCAGAAGCAATTTCAGAAAGAAAACATAAAGGATGAAACGTAGTACAGAAGCATGTAACTAATTCATATACAAGTCCAGGAAATCTGTAACGAAACAAGTACTAATATTCCATATATTCTGTAAGCTAGATCCACTAATCTCCTGTCAATGGTTACAACTTTGACTACATTGGCTAACATCTTTTTCCGCATATGTCAAATAGTGTGTGTGTGTATATATATATATATATATATATATTTCTGTTTTCCAGTGATGTGTGCAACTAGAAATGAGTCCATGGCATAGATTTGGAAGCATAGAAGAAGCATGTACCTACAAGAGACGGTGCCATACTCTTTTGCCAAAGCCGAAATGAGAAACTAGCAAGAGAGACGAGAGATAAGAGTCAGAAAAGAAAGAAAAAAATTTTACTTGGTAACTGATAGTCTGATATCAAGTAACATGTAAATTTTTATTTTTATTTTTATCCTAAATAAAAAAAATTACCCACTTTCAAATTTTTTTTTTTTTTAGAAAAAAACACTAGTTAGTGATCATTGATTTTCCCATTTTAGAGCTACAAATTTTTTTTATAAATTATTGATGTTGTAAGTGATTATTAGTAAGTAAAAAATTGATGTTTATAATGTGCTTAAATAAAAACAAGTAAGAATTTGTCACATCAACCATTTGTAAAAAATTTGCAATTCTAACATTACTTAAATATTTGGAAAGGTTTGCCAAATTAATATTTCACACTTTTGTGTTCGAGGATACAATCAATTAATCAAGGACATAGCCTCATTGTGATCCTCACTTATGCTGATAACATTATCTTAACATGAAACAATCTAGAACAAATTGAGGAGATTAAGAAAATTTTGGGAGAACAATTCCAACTTATAGACTTTGGGAATTTGAAATATTTCTTGGGCACACAAGTTTCTTGATTGAAGAACGGAAGGGAATCTTCTTATCATACTGCACGCTTTTTTTTTTTAATAATTAAAAAAAAAAAGACGATTTTATTTCAAACCTTACATAAATTAATGGGTGTTAGGACATATGTGATTTACTTGTTAGAAACATATGTCATTATTTTATGTAATTGGCTAATCCTTTGACAAAACGCACTTTACTTGTATTTGGGTAGATTTAGGATGTGTTTAATACTTCAAGAAACATTGTTTCAAGTTCAAGTGTTAAAACCATGCAAGTCTATCCAAGAATCAAGTGAGAAAGTGCTAAATTTTAAAGCTCGATAGCTGCTCGACACCTCTCGATAGCTAGGCTATCTGTCGAGCTATTCAAGTGATTTTTATCGCAATCTCGACACCTCTCGATAGCTAGGTTGATCGATCAAGCAAATTTCTGTCCCCTCGACACCTGCTCAACACCTCCTCGATCGGTCGAGAATTACGAAATTAAGATTTCCAGATTTGATTTTCGGCCCATGCTGACATGTATGTGTAGGACTTCTTTCTTCCTAATCCTAGACATATATAAGGCTTCTTTTAGAGGCTGTCACATAAGAGAATACAAGGAGAACATATGCAAAAGGTGACCGATGCTTCATTCTCTCTAAAAAGAAGCTACTGTGTCTTTGCGCCTTAGAGTTTTGTAACCAAGTGCTTCTTGATCTTCATTGTTGATGAAGTGAAGAACTTTGCAGCCAACATCTTTTTCTAGTTGGTGTGTTAGTCACGTACTGGGAACCGTGAATCATTGGTTAGTCACGTACTGGAATTTGTGCAAAAAGGGTAGTGTTCATATATTGAAGACTTCAGAGGTTCTGAAGCGGTAGAAGGTTTTTGCTGTGAGTTCATCTACGGGGATTGTAGAGTCTAGGGACAAAAGTTTTGTACTAGATCTGAAACTTCTCTTTACTATAGTGAATTGCTTTTCGGGAAGGTTTCCTCCCAGGTCTTTTATTATGAAACTAGTTTGTTTCATTGGTTTTCTTGGGTCATCATATCTTGTCTTATTTATTTTTTCTCTGTATGATTTTGACATGATATTGATGTTTTTTTATTTTAACAAGTTTTATTCATAATAAATCTAATTAACAACTTGGGTTTAAAACTTGTTAATTCTATCAACCGGAGTCTAAATTTCCCAACAAGTGGTATCAGAGCGGGTACACTCTGATTGGATTAATTTCCTGAATGTGATCTTTGATCCTTGTTATCATGGATCGCGGACAATCTTTTTTGATTCCTCCTTTATTTGATGGAACTAATTATATGTACTGGAAAGTTCGTATGAAAGTTTTTTTGTAGGCTTTAGGTGAACAAGTATGGCAAGCTGTTGACGTTGGCTGGATTAAGCCAAAGGAAGTGTCGGTGGATTGGAATGATGCAACACTCATAGCGGAAAATTTCAATAGTATGGCCTTGAATGCTTTGTTTTGTGGGGTGACCAATGAGGAATTCAAGAAAATATCATCCAGAGAAGTTACTAAGGAAGCATGGACCATTCTTGAGACCACCTATGAAGGTACCAAGGCAATAAAGATTGTGAAGTTTCAAAGACTCACTAGTAGTTTTGAAGAAATAAGGATGGAGGAAGATGAGACCTTTGATGAGTTCCATGCTAAACTCAAGGATATTGTGAATTCTGCTTTCAATCTTGGAGAATCTATTGCGGAATCCAAAATTGTTAGGAAAATACTTAGGTCCTTACCTGAAAGATTCCATACCAAGATCACTGCTATTGAGAAAGTGAAGGACATTGATCAACTTCCTTTAACTGAGCTTGTAGGGGACTTTCAAACCTATAAGACGGGATTAGGCTCAATGGGAAAAGGTGGAAAGAGTAAAAACTTAGCTCTTAAGGGTATAGAGGAAGAGATTGAGGACTCTAAAGATGAAGATGAAAGTGAAGATGAAGATGAAGATGAAGATGAGGATGAGGAGAGATAACTTTCATAACTGATGAGATTATCAAGCTTCTTCAATTTAGGAAAAATGATAAGGGCAAACCTCTTAGGAAATCTAAATCCTCAAGGAAGGGCAAGAATGAGAAACCCCTCATCCAATGCCATGAGTGCAAAGGTTTTGGTCATATGAAGATAGAGTGCCCAAACTACCTCATGAAGGAAAAGACCAAGAAGTCAAAAGATAAAGGGTTGGTTGCTACCTGGAGTGATACTGAGAATGACTCTTATGACTCTTATGTGGGTGAATGTAGTCACGTTATGGCCTTTGCTGCCTCAACCGATAAGGTGATTGTGGAGAGTGCTAATGACAGTGAGGATTCTTTTGATGATGAGGTATCTAAGAATATGACCCTTCAAGAAGCCTATGATAAGCTATGCACTAAATTTATAAAATCTGAGAAGACTTCTCATCTTTGTAGAAAAGAGCTTAATGAGGTAAAAATTGAAAAAGCTGATCTGTTAGTCAAACAAGATGAGACTACAAGGTTAGTTGAGACTCTTGTTATGGAGAACACCTCATTAGAAGAGAAGGTCAAGAATCTCGAGGTTGAGCTTAGTCAAGCTAGAACTCAAATAGAGAGGATGTCTAGTGCAAAGCTTGATGAGATATTAAGTGCTCAAAAGCCTAGTTCTGATAAAACTGGCTTAGGATATGCTGTTTCCTCCAACCCCTCCTCTTCCACGGTTTCTGGATCAAGGACTGTCTTTGTGCCACAATTTGAGATAGGTGATAAAGGTATGAAATCCAAAACTGTTTTGGCTAATTCTAAATCCTTTGTTAGACATCATGTTTGTCACCATTGTGGTGTTTCTGGACACATTCGTCCTAATTGCTTTAAGTTGTATCCTCATAAGCAATTGTCCATATGGTCACAGGCTTCCTCTCAATGACCTACACCTTTGTTTGGAGAGTTATTAAAAGCTTTGGGCTTTTTAACTCACTTTCAGGAGAATTATAATTCTTCTGTGTCCTTAAGTAGACATACTAGGACATGCGCCTTTTCATCTTCACGGCCAAAGGCTCGTGCTGTGTGGGTGAGAAAGAAGCCTATGTCTTCTCTGTTTATCTTCTGCTTTAATTCTTTCTATCTAATGTAGGACTCTCTTTGCTTGATTTCTTATCTTCTTTTGGAATCATGCTTTCATGCATTTGCACCTTTCTATTATGCCTTCATGCATATGCATATTTCTTTCATACTTTCATGTTGTTTGTCTGTTTTTGTTTGGTTTTTTAGTCTTTATTTTGTTTGTTTTTCAAAATAAAAAGAGAAAAATCAGAAAAATACAAAAATAGTGTGTTTTGTGTACATTAGTACTTGTATACCTTGGATGGACATTGAAAAAAAGTTTTCTAAACTTTGTATCTTTTGTATCTTAGATGAGCATCTCTATGCACAACTAAGCAAGTGAGATTTGTGGCTCTTGTTTGTGATGAGTAAGATTAAGTTATCTCTTGTACTTAACACTTGTATCACTCTTTTTTATGGAAATGACTAAAAAAATCCTAAGAGAAAGACATAAATAACTATCTCATCACTGTTGCCCGCCAATCATGAAATGACATCTGTGTGTTTTGGCATAGCAAAATTGGAATGTCAAAAGATTAATATAATTGGGTATTTCTTTTCTATCTCTTATATGTTCATGCATGATTTGCTTAAAAAGAAAAATATGCAAAGAAAAATAAAAAGCAAAAAGATCAAAATGCTTTATATATGATTGCAAGCATGTATTCTAGGAAATGTGAGAGTTATAGGATATACCTTGAAGGTGATAGTCTCCATCAAACAGTTATGATTTTTTGTGAGTTAAAGTGATTTTCTCATATCTCAAATCGTCATAACATGTATACACTTTTGAAATCTTGTGATATTTTTCACACACAACACGCAATATTCTTTGCTACTCTTGATACATGTGCAGTTACAATGTAATTTGGCCATCACAAGGTTTTACATGTGTTAATGTATACTCACTAAACTATCTTGACTTGTTTTTGAAATATAAAATTGGTTAGACTTGCTTAGTGTGTTTGTGTGTTTTGGGATCTATGTGCATAACATTTTTCTTGTTAAGAGATTTTTTTTCACATGTTTTGCATCCTTCTATTATCTTGTTATCCATAGCATATTATTTCATTACATTCATGTATTTATATGGATTTCTTGTGCCCCCTTGATCATCCTTGATCATTTTTATGTCTTTCGGGTGAAACTTTCTAACTTTTTGTACCCTTTGTCAATCATGACAAAAAGGGGGAGAAATTGTGGGGATTTTGTGTTTTTCTTTTAAGATTCTACATGTTAGGGGGAGAAATACATGCTTCTGTAAGGGGGAGATGTGTTTCATCTTATTAGGGGGAGTGCTTACCTCCTTCTTCTTGTACACCGGTCTTGTGACCATGTTTACATACATTGTACTTTTTCTTCTTTATATGTTGATGTATGTTTCTTTCACCTACCCTTACATGTGTTGTTTCTTTTCTATCTTTATACTCATGTTTCTTATATATTGTATGCAATCTATTATTTCTGTCTCACACTAAGATGCCTTGATGAGTTTTGTTTAAAGTGTTTCAGAAATACAAGTTGTCAAAGTCTTTATTGCCATGAACTCTCTTCTTGCAAAGTTTTTCAAGAGTTTGTGTTAGGATAGATTTTATTGTATTCAACAAGTGAATATGAGTTGAGTGATTTATGACTTCCCTCATATGTTCATTTGTTTGTTGTGGTTTTGTCACAGATTGTCGAATGGGGAGATTATTAGGACATATGTGATTCACTTGTTAGGAACATATGTCACTATTTTATATAATTGGCTAATCCTTTGACAAAATGCACTTTACTTGTATTTGGGTAGATCTAGAATGTGTTTAATACTTCAAGAAACCTTGTTTCAAGTTCAAGTGTTAAAGCCATGCAAGTCTATCCAAGAATCAAGTGAGAAAGTGCTGAATTTTAAAGCTCGATAGCTGCTCAACACCTCTCGACAGCTAGGCTATCTGTCGAGCTATTCAAGTGATTTTTATCGCAATCTCGACACCTCTTGATAGCTAGGTCAATCGATCGAGCAAATTTCTGTCCCCTCGACACCTGCTCGACACATCTTCGATCGATCGAGAATTACGAAATTAAGATTTCCAAATCTGATTTTCGGCCCATGCTGACATGTATGTGTAAGACTTCTTTTCTCCTAACCCTAGACATATATAAAGTTTATTTTAGAGGTCGTCACATAAGAGAATACAATGAGAACATATGCAAAAGGTGACTGATACCTTATTCTCTCTAAAAAGAAGCTACTATGTCTTTGCACCTTAGGGTTTTATAACCAAGTGCTTCTTGATTTTCATTGTTGATGAAGTGAAGAACTTTGCAGCCAACATCTTCTTCTAGTTGGTGTGTTAGTCACATACTGGGAGCCGTGCATCATTGGTTAGTCACATATTGGGATCCGTGCAAAAAGGGTGGCGTTCATATATTGAAGAGTTCAGAGATTCTTAAGCGATAGAAGGTTTCTACTGTGAGTTCATCTACGGAGATTGTAGAGTCTAGGGACAAAGGTTTTGTACTAGATCTGAAATTTCTCTTTACTATAGTGAATTGCTTTTCGGGAAGGTTTCCCCCTAGGTTTTTTACTGTGAAACTAGTTTGTTTCATTGGTTTTCCTAGGTCATCATATCTTGTCTTATTTATTTTTCCACTACATGATTTTGACATGATATTGATATTTGTTTGTTTTAAAAAGTTTTATTCATAATAAATCTAATTAACAACTTGGGTTTAAAATTTGTTAATTCTATCAACTGGGGTCTAAATTTCCCAACAATGGGTCTAAACTCTAAACTCGTAATCCTGTTACAAGGTATTCAGATTGCTTCAGAAACTTCAAATACTTTACTAGGTTCCCTTTTTCTTCTCTCTTAGCATTTTATATTGTTGGAGACACTTTATTACATTTGGTTAAAAACTTTAGGTGAAACTATTCTTTTAATCCTTTAATTATGTGTCATAACTCAATTTTTTCCTGGCCTCTTATTACTGTCAAAACTAACTATAACTACTCAATTTTTAAATAAAAAAAATTAATTGTAAGAACCAAAGATACTTACATGTCTTTTTTTCTTTCTTTTTTTTGCTCAAAAAAAGATATTTACAGGTCGAACTACTCAAATTTATAAAACAATGTTACTGACATCACTTGATTTTTGAAAAGAAATGGAACTAGAAACAACATTAAACTTTATCTCAAAAAAACCAAAAAAAAAAAAAAAAAAACTGTTCCAAAATTGTATAAAATAAATCAATGCAAAATAAAGACTTAACAAATAATTTTGGGACTAAATTTGTGTGAGGGGCTATACAAAATGCATTGTCACAAAGTGTAAACCGAATACAAGCCACTCCTAAAGGGCACTAATTAGAGAAGGAACCAAGTGATATTAAAGAAGTCTTTCTGGGACCGATGTCATCACATAACAAGTAATGTCATAAAGACATGATCAGAATCATATTTATTGTGCCCCAACAACTTTACATCACATATAATGTGGTTTGGTATGTCCCTTCTAGGGGCAAACTGATAGCTGCCCATTTGTATCCTATTGACCCACACGTTTAATGACAAGCATCAAATCAACTCAAAAACTTGAGTTTAGGGAATACTTTAGTTTTGGGTGAAAAAAAGATAATAACTAGCTTGTATAAATAGGGTTGAACGATACGAGTATGAAAATGTAATCTCATAACTTAAGCTCTCATTTACTGACTTTATCATCGGAGTGTCATTGATAATTCTTTTGGGAGAGGGCCGAACTCACCCAAATATTTAGTATTTGTGTAAAAGACATTATCAATGGATCATCCCCGATCAGACGGTCTTCCCTTCTCTAAAGAATCCCACCTCCCAAAATTTGTAAAATCTATCCTAAGATTTATATGGGGAAAGTATGTCACACTATTGAGAATTTGTGAGGGGGTGGTCGATCGTTCAACTGAAGATTTGAAGAGTGAGGGGGGAAGCTACATCCGAGTAAGGGTAACTTTGGATGTTTTCCAACCTCTTTGCCGAGGAAGGATAATCAAGCTTGATGAAGAAGAGAAAATTTGGGTCAATTTTAGGTATGAACGATTACCAAATATCTGCTATTGGTGTGGCTGTCTTGATCATGGAGACAAGGAGTGCGATCTCTAGATTCAGAGTAAGGGTACTCTCCAAACAACTTCCCAACAATTTGGATTGTGGATTTGGGCAATTCCAATGGGTTCATCAAGGAAGAATGTGGTTCGGGTTTCGGGGTACTATGAAGATAGGAGGGAAAATATCTCGACATAGCAGCGAAGGGCAAGCAAGTTAAGTCCGACTCCAGTGCCACCACCAAAAACTGTGAATCAAATAGATAAGGAAAATTCTAATATGGAGGTGGATTTTGTGGAAGTTCCAAATTTAAAATCCCACGAGTCCACGGTTTTAAAAAACAATTCACATCCTGTTTTCCAGGATCTCAAAAATAAAGGAGTTTCTTTTTCTTAGCAACTAAAGGATATTGATGATGATCTTGGGATTTATGGGGATCCCTTGAATTTAGCACATGCCACAGTTACCAAAACACGTAAGAAAAAATCTCCACCATTTGATTTAGGCACGTTAGGGGATAACCTGGATGCAAGTCAGAGTATGTCACGTGCTCCAACTCTAGTTCCTCCACTCCTTCAGAATCATGCTACACCCCTTCATGATATTTTCAACAATTTACAGGTATCTGATATCCCTAATGGCATTGCCCAGGCCAAATGGAAGCGCTATTCTCACCATAGATGATTCTATTGGTTCCAAATAGCCCATGGACATGGTTATTGATCATAGTGAGTTACCAAGCAAGAAATTTTTGGTTTCACACAATGATAAAGAAAATTACTCTATATTGGCGGAGGTTGGCTTCCAGCCCCGCCAAGAGCAATGAGTTGCATAGTTTGGAACTGCAGGGGGCTTGGGAACTAACTAGCAGTTTAAGAGCTTGTAGAATTGATGAAGGCAAAAGCTCCCTCTGTCGTGTTCTTAGCCGAAACATTGGTAGACGAAGCAAGGCTAGACTATGTAAAAGATCGGATTCGTTTTGATAAGAAGTTTTTTGTTCAAAGAATTA
Source organism: Quercus robur (assembly GCF_932294415.1). Lineage (NCBI taxonomy): Eukaryota > Viridiplantae > Streptophyta > Magnoliopsida > Fagales > Fagaceae > Quercus > Quercus robur. The sequence continues at coordinate 19,731,671 of NC_065545.1, read as the reverse complement.
ATAAAGGTGGATGTTTGGTGTTGTTTTGGAAATATGATATCAACATTGATGTAGAGTCCTCATCACTAAATTATATTGATGTTACGGTCAATAAAAATTTCGGGAAAGCTTAGAGGTTCACTGGTTGCTATGGTGAGCCTGAAACACATAAAAGACATGAATCATGGGATCTTCTTCATCATTTACACAGTCAAAACTCCTAACCCTAGCTTTGTGCTGGAGATTTTAATGAGATTACCAGGTAATCTGAGAAGTTAGGAGGAAGATTAAGACCACACAACCAAATGCAGATATTTAGAGAAGTTTTAGACGAATGTGAATTTAAGGATTTGGGGTTCAAAGGCTTCCCTTACACTTGGAGTAAACATTGTCGTAGTGGGGTGTCAATTTGGGAAAAATTGGACTAAGCAGTTGCTTCACATGAGTGGTTTACAGAATTTCCAGGTACTCGAGTACATCATATTGACAGCATGACCTCTAATCATAAACTGTTATGGGTTGATTTATCAAACTTGGAATTTTAGCAAAAGAAAAAAAATGTTTAGGTTCGAAGAAATGTGGCTAGCTGATAAAGGCTGTGGTGAAATAGTTGAAGGCGTATGGCAAGCCAGCTATGAAGGGGCTGAAAAAACAAAGGTGATTCGGAAATTGGAAAATTGTGGAAAGGAATTGACTAGAAGGGGCAGGAATTGTTTAGGCAATATTCGAAGAAAGTTGGAGAAAAAAAGAAAAGAACTAACACGGGTTGAGAGATTAGCTTTACAGGGAGGAGGTTCGTTTTAGGTTGTGCAATTGCAGAAGGAAATGAATTTGCTTATGGACAAAGAAGAGAGGATGTGGAGGCAAAGATCACGTACACTTTATATTAAAGATGGGAATCGAAATACTTGCTTTTTTCATTGCCAAGCCATTCAAAGAAAACGAAAAAACTGCATTGTTGGAATCCGAAACCAAGCGAATGAATGGTGCATCTAGCAAGATCAGATTTCAGCAAGTTTCTTGGAGTATTTATCAGTAGTTATTTACTTCATCAAATCCAAAAGACTTGACAGTAGATTTAGATTTCATTCCTCAGATTGTAACTGAAGACATGAATGATATTCTAACAGGTGAATTTCAAGCATGGGAGGTTGAGGCCGCTTTGAAACAAATGGCTCCACCCAAAGCTCCGGGACCGGACAGAATGCCTCCCTTATTTTATCATAATTTCTAGGACTTGGTAAAAGGTGATGTTATCAACACTATTTTGAATTTTTTGAATTCAGGTTTTTTGCCTAAACCATTAAATCATATATTCATTACCTTGATTCCAAAAACAAAAAATATGGAGAGGGTTACTGAGTTTAGATCCATCAACCTTTGCAACATACTTTACAAATTTTTTTCAAAAGTATTAGCAAACAGATTGAAGAAAGTGTTACCTCATATCATTCCCAAACATCAAAATGCCTTTTTGAAGGGTCGCTTGATCACTGATAATATCCTCGTGGCTTTTGAAACACTACATTATATGAAAAATCATAACTTGTGGAGTTTGGGTTTTATGACCTTCAAGTTATATATGAGTAAATCCTATGATTAGGTTGAATGGTCTTTTTTGAAAGATGTCATGTTGTAGATGGAGTTTAATGATCGGTGGGTGGTTCTAGTCATGGAATGCATCACTTCTGTGACATATTCCATTTTGATTAATAGGGAACCCAATGGAAACATTAAACCAAGTAGAGGTATTCGCCAAGGAGATCCACTTTCCCATACCTTTTCGTGTTGTGCTCGGAGGGCCTACATAGATTGATACAAAAAGCAAATTGTAATGGTGATATCAAGGTGTATCTATTTGTCGTAATGGCCCAAAACTAACACTCTTGCTCTTTGCAGACGATAGTCTTTTGTTTTGTTAGGCTACCACCCATGACTATCAAAAGGTTGGAGATTCTTTCTTCCTATGAACAGGTTTTAGGGCAAAGACTGAATAGAGACAAGACAACTCTTTTTTTTAGTAAATCCACTCCTATTGATATGCAAAATTAGATTATGGGTGATCTTGGAGTTACAGAATTGAAGCAATATGAAGATTATTCGGGTTCGCTCGCTATGGTGGGGAGGAATAAAAGAGTGAGTTTTGATCAATTGAAACAACGAGTATAGAAGAGATAATAGGGATGGGAAGGAAAAAGTTCTCATTAAATCAGTGATTCAAGCAATCCCCACGTATACCATGAGTTGTTTTAAGCTTCCGTTCACCTTGTGTTATGAAATTGAATTGCTCATTTGGATATTCTGGTGGGGACAATGGGGGGATAGAAGAAAAATCCATTAGATGAAATTTGATGATATGTGAAAACATAAAGATCAAGAAGAAATGGGTTTCAAGGATCTCACAATGTTTAATGAGGCAATGTTGGCCAAATTAGCTTGGAGACTCCTTCATGATGACAATTCCTTCTTTTATAGAGTTTTTAAGGCAAGATTTTTTCCTAAAGGGTCTATTCTTGAGGCAAAAGATTCATCCTCGGCCTCGTATGCATGGAGAAGTATACTCAAGGGAAGAGATGTTATTTCTAAGGGTGCACTTTGGAGAGTGGGTGATGGGAAACAAATCAAAATATGGGGAGATAATCGGTTACCATCTAAAAATAAGGCCAAAATCACCTCACCTGTGTTGTATGGACAAGAGAACTCTTCAGTGGCAGTTTTGATCAACCAATCTACAAGAAGATGGCGAACTGATGTTATTGACCATGTGTTTGGAGCAGCAGAAGTAGAAGTTATAAAAAAGCATCCCTCTAAGTTCATCCAGTCAACAAGACATGCTAATATGACCTTTTACTCCAACAGGCCCACTCTCTGTCAAATCAGGTTATGGTTTCTTGCATGAGGGTTCTACACCGAAGCAGTTGACAACCTAAGAATTAGTTTTCTGGAAAAATGTATAGGGATTGGAGGTTCCTAACAAAGTAAAAAACTTTGTTTGGTGAGCTTGTAGGGAAGCTCTTCCAACAAAAGCCAACTTGTGTCGCAGGAAAATTGTCCAAGATGCCCTGTGTGAAAACTGTAAGGTGAGGAATGAGGATGGTTCACATGCTGTTTTCTTTTGTTCTGATGTGCAGGAGGTATGGAAATTAGAGCCACAATAGAGCTAGATCTCGGCGTTGGAAGGGAAACCTGTGATGGATATTTTTACACATGCTTTCTCAGAGAACAAAGACACAACACTATTGGCATTCACGGGGTGGGCTGTATGGAACCACAGAAATCAGATTCGGTTCAAGGAAGCTACGTGTCCTTTGAACCAAATCCTTAACTTGGCGAAGGAAAGGAAGGCTAAGTTTCAACACACTCATCCAACCATTTCGAAACTGCTACACAGAAGCACACCAGGTGGAAGCTGCCAAACTTAGGTGGTTTTAAAGTAAACTACGACGGAGCTATTTTCTCTGAGCAAGGAAGAGCTAGAATTGGAGTTGTGATTTGCAACTTGAAAGGATGTTATGGAATCTTTGTCATAGCAAATTCCCCTTCTGGCAATCGTGGCTCAAGTAGAGGCTATAGAGGTGAGAAGAGCAGTTGAATTTGCTTTGGAGCTCGGCATCACTACTGCAACTGTAGAAGGAGACTCGGACACCATTTACAAGGAGCTGATCAACTCAAATTTATCTTTAGCTTTACACAAACATTTGATTCAAGATGTAAAACTATTAGTTTCTTCTTTTGATTGTATTAGTTTTACCCATATTCGTTGACAAGGAAATAATGTAGCCCATGGGTTGGCTAAATGGGTAATTAATTCACTCAATTTAACTGTCTGAATGGAAAGATGTACCACCGAACATTCTTCATGTTCTTGAGGCTGATTTAGCCTCTTTGATTAATTAAAGGAGCAGGTTTCATTTTCAGAAGGAAAAAAAAAAAAAAAAAAAGAAAGTTAAACCATTAGGGTCCATTTAGGAGTTTATAAAGGAATGAAATGGAATTGATTTAGTAGGGAAAGGAATGAAATGGAATGGCATGGAATTTAAAAATCTTGTTTGGATGTTATAAAATAAAGGAATGGAAATGAATGGAATGAAATGGAAAGTAAGTAACATCGTTTGGGAGTGATATTGGAAGGAATGGAATGGAATCATTTTATAATAACATTATTATTATACTCCTCATTTTAAAGAACATAAAAAATAATCAATGAGAACTTATAATTGCTTTGAAATGCTTAGTATTTAGTGGATGATGTGAAACTAGTTAGCCACAATTGGGTCTGTGTTAGATTATTGAATTATAATATTGTTTTGTCAAGGTGAATAGATTGCATCACGCTAATCAATAATTTAACAAATGAAGATAATGGCATGAAAAATTGACAATAGCACAATTTCTTTATTTCAATTTGCAAATTTTTTTTAGAGCTGCTAGTTTTAGATTGGATCTTTTTTGGCTGGTGTGCTTTATGATGGATTTGATAATTTACTACATCTCCATCTCCCAATTTCGTTAAGGAAAAAAGAAAATTTTATTGTAGCTAAAAAACAAGTTATGTATATTTCTATGTTGTAAAGAAATTCACGCATCACATATTTATTCTCAACAAAATAAATATTGTCTAACAATGCAAACAAATATCTTTTAAAAAAAAAAAAAAAAAAAAAAAAAAAAAAAAAAAAAAACTCCGGTAATGAGTCTTGCCAAAACAAACAAAATAACATAATCCATTCCAAAACTAAGTTTGGCCAAAAAATCCCACACTTTTTTAATTTTTAGGCCTAGACATCAGTGTCAATAAGACACATTTGTGCTCATGATTTGGGCAACCAAAGAACATCTCTTTATATGTTGGATTTTCCATCAAAAATATGTAGGCCTAAGTCTTTGATATTGGATCTAAGTCCAATACACCCAAAGCTGCGTGAACTTCTGCTCCATATGACTTTGAAAAGCACTTTGCCATAACCTCAGTCGCCCTATCAATTACCTTTGATACATTATCAAATGACTGGGAAATTACATTCCTGAGTTCATCATATTTTGTCAGTCGTCTTTTCTTGCTTTTAGAAGACATTACATCTTGTGATGACACTCGAGAACGTGCAACATTAATTTCTAGTGACTTCTGATCATCTTCCACTTCAAAGTTCTCCAAAGAAACTTCATTTTGAGATATCAAATTATCAATCTCATCAATAGTGGTCAGTGCAGCATACCTAGCACGTTTCTCCTTTGCAGTTTCAGTATGATCACCTTTTGCTCTATCATTAGCCCAAAGTTGTGCCATCTTAGAGTAGTTGAGTATAGATGTTGTCATCCACTTCTTGGCTGCAGGTTTAGACTTTTACAAACCAAGACAAATGGTTAAACAACAGATATAATTATGTAATGTAAAATTAAACTCACAAAAAATGGTAATTTACCGCTATGAGTGGCTCCCAAACTTCTGGTTCAGCTGTCCACATATTTAAAGAATCATTCTATCCAAAACCACTCAATCCATCTTAGAGTAGTTGAGTATAGATGTTGTCATCCACTTCTTGGCTGCAGGTTTAGACTTTTACAAACCAAGACAAATGGTTAAACAACAGATATAATTATGTAATGTAAAATTAAACTCACAAAAAATGGTAATTTACCGCTATGAGTGGCTCCCAAACTTCTGGTTCAGCTGTCCACATATTTAAAGAATCATTCTATCCAAAACCACTCAATCCATCTTTAAATATGTCATAGCATTCATGAAAATTCTTCTTCAGTGTCTTTTGTCGATTTTTCACCTTATCCTTGTTGATCTCCATGTCAAATTTTTTAACCAATTATTTCACTATGTCATCATATGCCTTAGAGGTAAAAGTTCCATTAACTCTACCACCTATGATCACCTGATGTAAAAAAGCATCCACTAAAGCATCATCCATAACACTACTCCATTATACTTCTTTGCTTAGATCTCCACCATTCTTCTTTGATATCTTACCCATGCTATAATTAATAGGACAAAAAACACATAAAATATTGTGTAAATATTAATATTAATTATCAAAAGGTAGAGAGCAATATCAAAATAAAAAGAGAAATTTGCATAACATTTAGGTCTAAGTAATTGAAACATAGCATAGTCTTAAACGACATGACAACAATAAACCCAAAAGCTATCATATTTGGACATAATTTTGCCACATGGCTGATGTTATAGAATCTCTTATAATATCTCCTTGCCTAGCATCCTTATCATCTTCTCTTGGAGTAGGGGCCACACGTTCATAATGAGAATGCAAAACCTCTTCATCAACTTTAGCAATAATACTTTCACCAGGATCGACACCCATTAAATAATTATGAAGTATGCAGCATGCTAAAATGATTTCATTTTAGGTGTCAACACAATAATTAGGCTCTATAGTACTTGCTATGATAAGAAATCTCTTTTTAAGTACACCAAATGCTCTTTCAATAGTAGTGCGCAGTGATGCATGTCGCAAATTAAATAATTCTTTAGCATTTTAAGGAGGACGAACAAAGTATTCTTTTAAATGATAGCGCACTCCCCTATAAGGTGCAATTAGACGACTTCTATTCATGTATCCTGCATCAACAAGATAATATTTACCTAATAAACAATAACAACCATTAATTATATACTACAAATTTTTTAATTATAAATAATACACCCTAATACGTATTTGAATTTTACCTTGTGGGATTTTCAAGTTATCGTTTCTAGTTAAAGCACTCTTTATTATTCTTGAATCTGAAGCAGTTCCTTCCCAACCTGGTAATACGTATGTGAATTTTAAATCAAATGAGCATGCCGCCAACACATTTTGTGTTGTGTAACCCTTCCTATCCCGATATCTTGGTGCATCCTCATTAGATACTTTGACACACACATGTGTTCCATCAAGTGCCCCAATACAATCCTAAGATTAACATTATCTCTCAAAAACATTTACCTTAAAATATATTTGTACTATACTACTATCAAATATAAATTATATGCATGATATATTTACCTTAAAATATGGGTTGAACCTACTACTTTGTAGTATTTCAAGTGGCACTTGGGTTCCATCAGGTTGTCGAAGGAATTGATCCTCTAACATAATTATTGATCTTAACACGTTATGAAAATGGCGACTAATGGTCTCACCGGAACGACAAAAAAAGAAGGACATTGTACGAGTCGTCTGATTATGTGAGCATGTGAAGAAACTTGCCAACTTGCTCTTCAACCGTGGCATGCTGTGTGTCTTGAAGATCACCATCTCTCCGCAAAATGTTACACAAACCTTGAAAGCTTGTGGACTCATGCGTATTACATCATAGCATTTTTCACTATTCTTAAGTCGAGACATTAGTTCATCACGAACTTTTTGTCTTTCTATGGTTGATTGTGTAGGAATGTAGGGAACATGTCTTCTTTTTAGTTGTTGCCTTTGATGGATAATGTAACACAAATAACGGCATGCAACATGAACCAAACCTAGTTTCCGCACAAAATCCGAAAAAATTATGGTCTTAAGTACTTCATCATTCAAATCCATCTAAGTAAAAAAATAGTTATGTTATTAGTCCAACTTAGAAAATTATGGACACATGTTCTAAAAAAATAATACCGTTTAATGTTTACAACCTTTCACCTTCATGCGTCTCAATCATTGTTAGTAGCATTGGATACTTTATGCTCATGCCATCAAAGTACCCAATGCAACTAATAATGATTTTTTCAGCACTGTTGTCTTGCACACATCCCACAATAACACTAGATTCACAGCCATGGCAGCAAAGAGAAAGAGGGGTTTTATACTTTTTTTTTAGAATTAATATGTCAAATATTTTAATAGTAGTAGACAAAGTGGTATAAAGTATATATCACAAAGTGGCATGAAAAAATTTATATTAAAAATAATCAACTCCAACTCATTAAAGTTTTAAACCACTATTATTTTAATTAAAATACTTTTCATTTTTTTCAATAATGCATCATTTATTAAGAAGAAAAAAAAAAATACAATATTGACCGTTAAAGGAAAACTGTTTCTCAACATGTCAGATCTAATGGTGAGGATTGAGTAACCTATAAAAAAGCGTAGTACCATTAACGAACGCTCGTGACTCGTGCACTAGTTCCAACCAAATTCTCCAAATCTCTATCACTATCAGCTTAGCTCCGTAGTGCGGTGACAAGTGACAACGCAAACTCTCTCTCTCTCCCTCTCTGACTCTCTTTCTCATCTAATGGAAAATATCAGCTTCTCACACTGAGGAAACCCCATGATGTAAGTTCCATTCCCTCTCTCGTTTGATCGTGTTTGAATGTAAAGTTTTGATTTTGGCTCCTGGGTATCATTTTTTTGATGATTTGAAGTATTTGTTCTTGGTTTTGGATTCTGGGCGTTACTGTTTTGATAATTTGAAGTATTTGTTCTTGGTTTTTGACTTCTGGGTGTCACTGTTTTCATGATTTGAATTTGTTATTGGTTTTGGCTTCTGGGTATCATTGTTTTGATGATTTGAAGTATTTGTTCTGTACTTTTAGCTTTTCTTCTCAACTGGGTGTAATTCAATTTTAGTATTTACGAGCTTATTTATTTTGTATATCTTTCTAGTCTCGATAATCTGATGATGGTCCAGTTCATTGTCAAATAAATTTTATGCCTTTTCTCGGCATCTTGTGGGCATTGAATAGGTTAATTGCATTATGTGGAATTTAAAAATGATTACTTTGTGTTCAATGATAGCATTTAAAATGAGTCTATACGTTGTTGTGAATGACTATTTTACATAAGCACATCTCAGGGAAATCGATATCTTGTTTGGAAACAATTTTGGTGATCTGTTGATACAATTTTCTCCCGTGTTTTGCTTTAACTATTTGTGAAGTTATCTTCTGTTAATGCATGTAATTGAAGCTTTTCAGTCTGGCTTATTTCTGCAACACTACAGTTTAAATTTGGTCCTGCAGCTAAGTCATGCAAGTCAAACATTTTAGTCTGTTTCTTGGTATAAACTAATATTAGGGAAATTGGCCACAATACTAAATGTTCTGTTTGATCTATTTATTCAAAAACTAATTTCTTACTATTTTGAAATTTGAACAGAAAAAACTTTCAAATTTAGGAGGATAATCTTCTTCACGCTTGCAAACATCTTACCCTCTTTCTTGTTTGGGATATGCTTTTTGGACAATAGATGGCAACTCTTCCACCATCACTTGCAATACAGTCCTGCTATTTGAAGTGTAGAATCAGTGATGTTTCTAAATCATCACCTGCCTGTCATTATATATATAGAAACCACATCAGATATGGCTTTGAAAAAATGGATTTGGAAAGAAGGCTAATTTGTGATGAAGTTTCACAGAATGTGGTGAAATCTTCTTGCCGGCATCTTAATTCAAGATTCTTTGCTACATCACGAGTTTTGGTTGAGGAAATTGAACAGAAAGACAGCACAATTACTGAAGCTGATAATCGGGAAAAGGCATTAACTTATCTATTTTGGACAGAAGTTGGTGGTCAGGTGAAAGTTTTTGTTAGAAAGACAAGTGTCAAATATGCTGTGAATATTGAAGTTTCATCGTTACAACTACAAAGCATTGATGATAGACTGATATCAAGTTGGGGCAGGTACAGAGCTGATTCGTCAAGTTTCATACCTCTGGATGTTCAAAGTTCAGTTCCAGATTCTAGAATCTCAACCAGTGAAACCCCATTCACACAGACCTCCGCTGGCAGGTTTGCACTTGAGTTAGAGTTTGAAGCAAAACAAATTCCCTTCTATCTCTCATTCATTTTAAAATTACCATCAGATTCTGGCTCCCGTGGCTCAGAAATTAGAAGTCATAGGAAGACAAAATTTTGTGTGCCAGTTGGTTTTCGTAAAGGTTATCCAGCTCCATTGGGTCTCTCCTTTTCACCTGATGGTTCCATGAACTTTGCAATTTTTTCAAGAAATGTAGAAGGTGTAATTTTATGCTTCTATGATGATGCAAAAGCAGATGAACCTGCTTTAGAGCTTGATCTAGATCCATACATCAATCGATCTGGTGACATCTGGCATGCCTCATTTGAAAGTGCATGGACTTTTGTGAGCTATGGTTATCGGTGCAAAGGGTCTCTACTTCAGAGAAACAATAATAAATTTGATGCAGGGCAAATTATTTTGGATCCATATGCTAAGATTATTGTAAATTCTATTCCTAGTAGTGATGGATCTCAGAAGTATCTTGGACAACTATGCAAGGAACCTGGTTTTGACTGGGGTGATGATACTCATCCTTACTTACCAATGGAAAAACTAGTGGTGTACCGGTTAAATGTGAGGCACTTTACGGAGCACAAATCTAGCCAGCTAGCTACTGATGTAGCTGGGACCTTCATTGGTTTGACAGAGAAGTTGCAGCATTTTAAAGATCTGGGCATGAATGCTGTTTTACTGGAGCCAATTTTCTCGTTTGATGAGAAAAATGGACCATATTTTCCTTGTCATTTCTTTTCACCCATGAATCTGTATGGACCTTCTGGTGGTTCTGTATCTGCTATTAACTCAATGAAGGAGATGGTAAAACAATTGCATGCCAATGGGATAGAAGTTTTGTTGGAAGTTGTTTTTACTCATACTGCAGTCTCTGGATCGCTGCAAGGCATTGATGATATATCCTATTATCATGTGAATGAAGGTGAGGATTTGGAAGCAACAAATTATTTGAATTGTAATTATCCTATTGTGCAACAATTGATTTTGGATAGTCTGCAACATTGGGTGACTGAGTTTCATATTGATGGATTTTGTTTCATAAATGCTTCATCTTTGTTGAGAGGGTTTCATGGAGAATACTTGTCTCGCCCTCCCTTGGTTGAAGCAATTGCTTTTGATCCACTACTCTCAAAGACCAAAATCATTGCAGATTGCTGGGATCCACATGACATGCTACCAAAGGAAACTCGTTTTCCTCATTGGAAGAGATGGGCAGAAATTGATACAAAATTTTGTAACGATGTGAGAAATTTTTGGAGGGGTGAGGGTCTTCTAAGTGACCTTGCGACACGGCTTTGTGGGAGTGGGGACATCTTTTCAGATGGACGAGGCCCAGCATTTTCTTTCAATTTCATTGCTAGAAATTTTGGATTAACTGTTGTGGACTTAGTCAGCTTCAGTAATGATGCATTAGCTTCACAGTTAAGTTGGAATTGTGGGGAAGAAGGACCTACAGATAACACCACTGTCCTTGAAAGACGGCTTAAACAAATCCGTAATTTTCTCTTTGTCCTGTATATTTCATTGGGTGTTCCTATTCTTAACATGGGAGATGAGTGTGGCCAATCTTGTGGTGGTTCCCCTGCATATGGTGATAGAAAACCTCTTGATTGGAATACTCTAAAAACGGGTTTTAGTATTCAAACCTCGCAATTCATCTCATTTTTGAGTTCGTTGAGAATGAGGCGAAGTGATCTTCTTCAGAAAAGGAATTTCCTGAAAGAAGAAAATATTGAGTGGCATGGAAGTGACCAGTCTCCTCCTAAATGGGAAGATCCATCATGCAGATTCCTGGCCATGACATTGAGGGCTGACGAAGTGGAGAGCCCATTGAACTCTGAATCTTCTTCCCATGTAAGGAGGGGTGATTTATTTATTTCTTTCAATGCAGCTGACCATTCAGAGAGTGTTATTCTACCCCAACCCCCAGAAGGGATGTCATGGCGCTGTTTGGTTGACACAGCTCTTCCATTCCCAGGGTTTTTTTCAACCAGTGGTGAACCCCTTCCTGAGCAGATGGCAGAATCAGTTGCTTATGTGATGAAGTCTCACACTTGTGCTCTATTTGAAGCTAGCAGCAGCCCAAAAAGTAACTGAAAATTTCCCAGACCTACTCTTCCCCTTCCACAATGTAAAGTTAGTACCTGTGAGAGGTTGAACCCCTTTGTTGTATAATAATGTAATAATAAAATTGAAGTGCAGCAGATCATAATGTTCTTTTAGTAGTCAATAGCTGCTGAAAAAACCTGTGTAAATTCATTAATAAGATTATTATTTTTATCTTTACCAAAGGATGTGACAATTATATTAATCCCATTTAGTTTTACGTTAAAGACATAATTTTTTAAGCTGCTTCAAGTGATTATGTCCAGAAATTAAGCATGGACATGCTTGGGTTAAAGTGCTCTCACCAATGTACACAGTTCCAACACATGTTCACAATCACACATGGTTGTACGATATGTGGAAAAACCGATTCAGTCAACATTTCAAGGTTTGGTCATGCAAACCTGTACTTTGGAGGCAAAACTTCTAGTCTATGCAGCAACAGAGCTTTTCTTTGTTCAATTTCTTTTCCTTTAAAGAATTCTCAGCCAAAAGAATTGAATATTGGTTGCCTGTAGGGTATGCTTGGGTTCAGTACACACCAGGCGAACCCATACATATTTTCTCAATAGGCCCAATGAAGGGCAGTGCTCTCACCAATGGGTTTTGTTTTTCATTCCATGTTTTAATTGGTTTTAGCAGAACTGTGTTTATTTTAGTGTATGAGAAAGTGTTCGGTTTTGTGTGATTAAATAAAGCTCAAAGTGCTGAACTAGGTGATGTTTTGTGCTAAAGTGAATGATTGATTTGGCATGAACATAAACTGCATAGCGAATGCCCCTAGATTAGCTGGCAAATGGTTTTGTCAGGTGGATTTAGTTGTCAATTGGTTTTATTGGTTAGAGGCAAGCTCTTCTTTAGAAAGGTTCCAATAAATGAATAAAAGTGAATTTGAATGGAGAGGATGATTTAGAAAATCTCTTCGCTTGTGCATAATTAATCATTAGGCAATTGAAGCTTATTTATTAGATGAAGCTTGAAAAATGAACTACTACATAAAAATTGCAGATGATGGTTTAGGAGTTTTGATTCATTACGTGCTCCTTGTTAATCATGATACAGTAAGCACTCAAACATAATTTGTTACTAGCATTTGTGTTGTAGAGATGGTGTAACATCATGGAACCAGTTCAACTTTTATTACGGGGGAGTTTGGGATAGGCCATTGATTGTCACATCCACTAAACTCTGAACTCTTTAACAAGTGTAGTAGAAGTGACCACAGCTTTAGTCCTTTAGGCTTATAGCAGAATTTCAAATAATGAAGAGATTTACAGCTGAACAATGCTGTTTCTGTTTAACTTTACCACGCCACGCGTCTTACTTAACTAATGTTCAACTGAAATGGTGTCGTTTAGGTCTAATACAGAACTCTTCTCCTACATAACAGAACAGAGAATTTGCTCTGTTTAGAGTACAAAAACAGAGCATTGCAATGCATTAATACATGGACAACAATTTTGACTACTATGTCAAATAACCATAATAACACAATACCATAACTGACAGATAATACATCATAACTTAAGTAAACAAACTAGAAAATTAAACATAACAAGGAAACTCTTCTCACATGAACCCACTAGACTATACTAAATAAAGCTAGCTTTAATTCATTACTAAAATTCACTTTTCTTCAGCTTTGTCTTCTTCTTCTTCATGGATAGGCACAGCTTGAAGAATGAGTCGACCACCTTTTCTATGAGGCACAATACGCAGCACAGCACTTGAGCTCAACGGTGCTGGGAAACTACTACTCCTACATTCTTCATCATTCTTCTTTGATGATGAAGATGAAACTTGCTGCTTTTTTTGAGAATTCTTTTCAGTACTAATTTTTTTGTTTTCAGTGACAACCGCACCTGTATCATCACCTAAGATTTCTGCGGTAGTGTGGGAATTGTTGTCAATTTTAGCTTGGAAGAAGCTCCAGCCACCCAAGTTTGGCTCACTTGAGGACATGTTTTCACAATGGAGATGTGGAGAATGCAAAGAAGAAGATGGGTGAGTTGAGACTTGAGAGAGAGAAACAGAGGCCTGAAATTTATAGTGAGATTTGCTAATCTTTCCTACATTGAGGCTTTGATTGCATAACAGTAATAGTCAAATTGCCTCAATCTTCTCAAGACTGGGGGGCTTTGTTTGCATGAACAATAATAGTAATTACCCACTAACTCAATTATTCTTCTTTAGTTTGTTCATTGAATCTTTAACTTGATGTTAGATGATCATGTTATATAAGTTGTGTTCAATTTAATAAACACACTTGCACTTGTTACTTGGATTAAAACCGTCATTTCGTTTTTGTTTTTTTGAAGTAGTAAGTTTTATTGGACCTCTCTGGTTGATCCTATGCCTTCTAAAGTTAAAAGAGAGATTCTATTTTCTTGTTTAGTATCTTCCATTCCAAAAGGAAAGAAAAAAAAAATTTATAGATTATAATTTTTTATAATACCTTTTTCTTGATGTAAAATATTTTCTTGTCTTTGTTGGCCATTACTTAATTTCTATTGCAACTTCCTAGGTTCGATGTTTAACATCCATCTGAAATCAAAGCATGATGTAGCCTTAATTTCAGAACCTCTGAAATTAAGATTATAAAAACAATTCTTGTTACGTTAAATCCTAAGTCCTAATGCTGTAGAAACATTTGTGTAAACTATAGTAAGCAGTTCAAAATTCAATTACTTAAAAACATTTTTATTTTAAAATTTAACTGAATGATAGAAATCTTTTATATGGATTCATCTCACATGCATGTCCATCTGAGCTTGAAGGCATTAAAGCACTGCTTTCATAGTTTAGTGATATGCATATTTTCAGTCTTGCTTGGACTATCAATTTTCTGGTTACATTCATACAGAAAATCTTTCTTAGATTGAGGTTTTGTTGCATAACAATAATAGCAAGTTTTAACTCTCTATTATTGTAAGTTTGTAACCCATCAACTAAAAGCAATGACCAGCCATTGCTATATATTGCCTCAATTTTCACAAGGTTGGGGCTTTGTTTGCATGAACGACAATAGTAATGAACCACTAACTCAAATATTCGTCTTTAGTTTAGTTCATTGAATCTTTACTTTTGGATGATCATGTTATAAAGTATTGTTCAATTTAATTCACATCCATGCACTTTTCCTAATTTGCTTGGTGATGGGAGAATTTGATGTCAGTGTAACGATGCAAGAAGCAATATGGTTTTGAGAAGGGTAGCTTTTGTGATTGGAAGACTGTTTAACAGCTAAGAAGATGGTGATAATATTCTTATATGTGGATGTGGTGTATTACTATTATTTTTTCTTGCATAACAATAATAGCAGGTTTTAACTCTCTATTATTGTAACCCATTAACTAAATCAGCCATAGCTATAAATTGCCTCAATTTCTCAAGATTGGGGCTGTGTTTGCATGAAAGATAATAGTAATTAACCACACTCAATTATTCATCTTTAGTTTGGTTCATTTAATCTCAACTATAAGTCGTGTTCAATTTAAGGAATACAAACTCATGCACTTGTCCTTATTTTGCTTGGTGAAGGAAGAATTTGATTTCAGTTAGAGATGCAAGAAGCAATCATGGTTATTGGTTTTGAGAAGGGTATCTTTTGTGAATTAATCTTTGGACAATCAGGATAATTTACAGACAGGAAAATACCCATTTAGCCTAAAGTTATAGGCCTCATTTTTGGTCAACCACTAGTAAGTTCAATATTAGATGGACATAAGCCCAGTCAAGAGAGGGGAATTGGGATTGTTTTTATTTTTAATGGGCAAAAGATAAGTCCACTCGATACTTCTTTTGTCAAATCCTTGAGAGGCATCTTACCAAACTTGGTTCTCACCATTATCATTACTGTGAGAGAGCTGTTTGGATTTCTGGGAAGCAGTTAGGAAGGAACCAATCTTCATTGGTTGATGCTACGGTCTAGTAGCGGAATCCGGGAAGCTAGAAAAGAAAAAGGTTCGGCGCAATCTCGTTGGAGCAAGAAGCTTAGAGGGCTTAGGTACACTGGGTAGATTAGGCTTGGAGGGTCTATTGCTGTCCATGTATCCCAACTATATTTTCTAGTGGATTGTTTACCGCTTGGAGGGCGGCGGAGAGGTTTTACGCCGAGGGCTTCGGTTTCCTCTTCGATAACGCATCGCGTATTGTCTTTGTGTTTGCATCTTCCTTCCTCTCTATCTTTGCCTTTTCATTATCTGCTGTGAATTGTGATTTTAATTTGACTTAGATAGTTTTACCAATTCCATATTATAGCTTATGTTAAGTTTCCGCACACTTGTTGTTTGACATAATGCTTGAATTGGTTAAGTTGTAATTTGGGGGTCTAAACGTTCAAGGGTGTTTATACCATGGATGTCAATTCCGTACCGTACCGGCCGGTACCGCCGGAATATACCGCACCGGCCAGTAAACCGGTACAGATACTACCTCTGTTTCGTACCGGAAAAAATACCGGCCGTACCGGTCGCGTACCGGCCATACCGGTGAAATCCGACTATTTCGGCCGGTAAATGGATACCGGGCCAAAAGTTCCGGCAGAGCCTACAGCTGCAAAAACCAGTAGATCCGTGACACTGAGACAATGATGAAGTTCCGACGGAGACTACCGTTGCATCTTGGCCTCATTCTATTAATTTGCATCTCTCGTTCTTACTTTTTTTTTTCTATCTTCTCCTCTTCTTCGCTTAACACCAGCTTTCTCGTCCCTGCGCATTTCGCTTAACACCAGCCTTCTCGTCCCTGAGCATTTGGCTTCTCAATGCGTTTGGCTTCTCAATGCATTTTCAAAACATGTGGCTGTGTTTATTCTTTTTGAAAATAACGTGTGGCTGTGGTTAAAGTTAAACTAAGGCTGTAAGGCATTGAATTCTATCAGAATTCACGTGAATTTGGTGGGGTCTTTGACGGTTTGAATCTTTTACAATTGTTTCAAGTTTTTTTTTTTTGGATATAATGATTAAATAATTTAGATTTATATGTGATGGATTGGCCGTTGTAGAAGGATAAAGATAATGATGAATTGGGCCTAAATATATTTAAAGACATAGGATTTAAATTCAGCCAAAAAAAAAATATATATATATATATATATATAGGATTTTATATGTATAACGGTAAACTCGAAACGGTACACCGGTATTGACCGGTATCCGAAATATATCGTACTGCTGGCCAAACCGGTACAGCCTCCGGTACGGTATTAACATCCTTGGTTTATACACATATTTGAACTTTCAGTGTAGAAGTAACCACTACTTGAGTTCATTGTATCATGGTACGTTCTTTAACTGCATGAGATTTGCACAGCTGGAAGCTTTCATGTATTTTTCCAGTTTGGTTGAAGGAAACTTCTATTCAATGAAAAAAGAAGAAAAGGAAAGGAGAAGAAACCTCCAATTCGAAATTGTGCAGAAAAACATATAATTTCTTTTATAGATCAACTGTAATATAAGCGCACAAAGGTCCTAATATAAATACAACTGCTACAATAAACCCAGGCACAACATAAAAAATGTGGCAAACTGGGATTCCAAAACCCCATATTAGCAATAAAAGGTACAAAGTATGGCTACCATTTCAAATTTATGGCCAGGTCCAGCAGTGATTCTACTTGGCGTATGGCTCTTTGTTTCTCCTGTTGCTTCAACCTACTTGCAACAGATTCAGGATCAAACGAATCTTGTGCATGCTGTGCTTCAGTTTGTTGATACCGGACCTCTTGTAGCAATGCATTAACCTCTCTGACAAAGTCTACCCTTAAAAGTGTATCATCAGCTTCAAGTGGAGGTCGAAGTGGCCCTTGATGCTGTTGGGGAAAAAGTAAGCTGTTATGAAGTTAAATCAAACACAAATTACTTTGACCAATAGGATATAGTGTTTATATTAGATCTAGTTGTGACATATATCATCTGCTCCAAAGTTGAATGAAGCAATCCCAGACTGGTTAGTTTTATCTTGAACATTAAATGATCTCCCATTAGAAAAATATTCCATTATCTTGGATATAATAGAACCATGCTTCCATTTTACTGCCCAAGAAGGAGAAATGTGAATCTTCCTCTAATTAGTCTAGGTACTTCCTACAATCAATACCAACTCCTATAATTTTTCATTCTATGCCTTCACGAAAAGAATGGTTATGCGCTTGTCCCTAAATGCAGAGATTGTCCTGATTGACTTAAGAGGGCCTGATGCCACTCCTGATTCCATGAATGTGTGCATGCAAGAGAGGTTTCTGTGAGAATGACCAATATGTCATTCTATACCCTTATAGATTTCTTCGGTACAGCTAAAAGAAAAGGCACCATCATACAAATAAAAAAGAAAAAAAGAAAAGATCTGTGAGTTCTACAAGAAACATGCTAGTTGTGGCTATCATGTAGTTCGATCAAAGCC
Organism: Quercus robur; assembly: GCF_932294415.1. Classification (NCBI taxonomy): domain Eukaryota; kingdom Viridiplantae; phylum Streptophyta; class Magnoliopsida; order Fagales; family Fagaceae; genus Quercus; species Quercus robur. Next base: position 19,713,422 of record NC_065545.1, on the reverse strand, counting down.
ATAGGAAATATAATTTGTATATTTGCAGCATACCTTATCAATGTCAAATCCTGCTGGAACAAGAATGCTAAATGGATCCTCTCTAGGAAAGGTGTCAACCATGCGTTTTTTGCATTCCTTCATCCAGCCTTCATCATCAAACCCATCATGCATATTCAAAAGATCGTTGAGCAGTCTCATGGCAGGAGTAGCCTCCCGTTTCAAAATCTCAGTCTAAAATATTAAGTAAAATTCAAAGCTTATAATTCTATTTTCTCCCAAGTAAGGCAATGAAGAAAGGAAACTACAAAATGAAAAGGGCCTAAAGGAGTATCATGGTGCAAGATGTGCTAGGCTAGAATAATTATGTAAGGATTCTACTAAAAATCAGCACGATTTCAGACAAGATTCAACAATGATCAGCATTTGATTTTGAAAGTTAAAACCCATCTGTGTATTGAAACAAATGAATTTAAGTCTGGCACTATTATATGAGAAGTAGTGTATACCTCAACCCTTCTATATAACAGATCAAGACTTCTTATAGCATCCTTTTCTTCCTGGAAAATGAGGTAAATATCTAAATCAACACTAGAGAGAGAGATAAAGAGACTGCATTATATTAAGTTCTACTGAACTCATACTATTAAGATTTACAAGGAACCAAAAAAAAAGAAAAAGAAAAAAGGACAAGGCAAAGCCTTATGCTAAAAAGGACAAATAAGTTCCCAATTCTTGCCTTAAAACAAAAATACAAATTAAGAGGACTTGAGCAAATTTATTTGTTAGACATATGTATTAAAACCTATGAACAGTCAGCTAACAGCCAACTGCTTTACCATTGAGTTGTTGAGGAACAATGAGAAATTAGATATTGATTTAAATTCCCTTTCTCAACCCATGACCAGTATAAGCTTGATTTTCCTTAAGTTACAGGTATTGTGTTGGATATCAGATTGACATTGAAGGTTCAATGGTCTTTAATTTCTCTATTTGTTTGATACCTTATTCTTTTCTAAGTAAGAGAAGCCTCCTAAAAGAAGACCTTGAACTCTCTTTTTCTCCAAATAATCATAAGTAATATGCGATTTAGAGTAACTTTGGTCATCAGAGTCCTTAATCAACATGGATGCCTTGCTTATAAGAAATAGCTAATCATAGTAACTTCATCACTTTTCCTTAATGAGAAATATTAGTTGAGAATTTGATACTCATAAATTCCAGATTCTAATCTATGATACATATTATTTTCTTCAAACTCGTGTAAAAACAAACTTTCTTTTAAATAAATTTAAAAAAAAAATTTGGTTCTATAAGTATTTACAAATGTTTGAGACTTATGAAACTAATGCTGAAAAGCAATAAACACTCCTACACCTATAGAGAAATTAAAAAAGGCAGCCATCAAGTTTGAACATTACAATAATCAGTGATTGCAAACATTTACATTGGCACACTAAAAAATGTTTGCAAAACATTACACTACAACAACATTGCATAAAAAGAAAAGATGCAACACAAAATTTAGAGACAACAAAAGAATAACTTACGTCACGTCTAGCAAGATCAAGGCGATTCCATATGACCATTAGAACAAGTTCATTGAGTTCTCCTTTCTCAGCAGCTTTCTCAATTTCCTGCTTATAAGAAAGTTAATCAATAGTCACAATTATCCTACATGAATAGTTTGACTCAGCTTCCCACTTATGGAAAATGCTACAAGCTACAAAGGATGTATGAGTATAGACAGCAACGAAATGAGATGTCCTTAGCTATAAGACCTAAATATTTCCTTCATAAAGAAAACAAAAGCAGCCAAAAAAGGAAAAAGGGAAGGGCTTTTACTTTTCAGAAGGACTTCTATCGACTCGTGTGTATGCAGAAAGCACTCTTTAGAAATGAACACATTCTCATAATTTTAAAGTCTTAATCTCTCGACAGATTAAGCCATTTGTGAGGCTTGAATACTGTAATTTATGATTACCTCTTCAACTTCTTCAGCAGCTCTGATCAAGCTCGAAACCAATCTCCGTGCTTTTCTGACATCTTCTTCCGGATACCCTTTCAAGCGTGTGCCAATTTCACGATACTCTTCAATCTTTCTTTCCTCTTCTTCTTCTTCCTGTTGACGTCTTCGATGAAGCTCCTTTGTCTTTTCCCGTTGCCGTGCTTGCCATTCCTAACCTAGAGTAGGTTAATGCAACTTTCCAAATAGTGCATATCTTAGAGGTTACATGAGTTCAACATAATAAGAACGTGGGTTTTACATTTAGGCAACATATTGTTATATACAGAATGCCCACAATGCCCCAAAACCCATCAATCAGGACCAGTTATCCATTCAATTGAGGGAGTGATCATAATCTGAACAAAATTTTTCAAGAATAAGAAAATTATAACATTGGATTAAGCTATATATGAAAGTAATAAAACGGGAAACAGTAATGCTATAAATCAAATTTAATTCTGGAGGACATGGACAAGGCAATATAATTCAAAATCAATTTTTCTTAACTGGTAAGAGGCAACCGTGAAAAGAGGTTCGTCATTTAACTTGCATGTCAATTGTAATTTCACAAACAATAAACTCAGATTGCTTAATTTGTAAGCTATGAAGGCATTCCATTAACGCTGTTATAGAAAAGCACTTCAAATTGACTGAGATTGAGTCAAGCCTAACTTCTTAAGCTATTCTAATATTTTTCATAGTAATAGAGGCTCAAGTGTAATATGAACCTGCATGATGTAATTTTGCACACATAAATCTCAAATATGTGATCACTGTCAAAACATACCAAACCATTTATTGGTGTGGTGCCAAATGATTCCAACACACTCTTTTACTGTATTTAATTTGTATTAAAAATTCCAAAACACTCTAGTCAGGACCAAGTGTAGCAGAATCAGTGGGCCTTTAGTTATCAGCTTGAAAACAAATCAACAAGACCCACTCTATACCTATATATATATATATATATATATATAGATACACACACATACATACAAATTAATGATTTAGTGGCATATATGGCAAATCTACCATTGACCCATCTCAGGAAATCAATAAATTTGAATACCCAATAATCAAAAACGAACAATCATCCAGTCTATATAGCAAAACAGAAAAATAAGAGACACCCATTTAAGAAAAGGTGCAAAGAATGCCATAGCTGATACATATCAACAACTACATACATACATACATCATCATAATACTCCTTTGGAAGCCCATCTATAAGCTGCTCATCCTTGTTCATACACCGCCTCAGAACTGGTTATCAAATCCCAACCAAAGAACCCAAAAAAACGAAAACAAAAACTTTAAAATTAGCAAAGACAAAAACTTTTGAAAGTGCAAATGGTGTTTGTGGTGGTGGGGACTAACCTGAGAAGTGTGAGTGCTTGGGCTTGAAGGGAGAAGGGTGAGGAATTATTGGAAGCCTTGCGAGGGCAACAGAGAAAGTTGGTAATGGCGGGGGAGCGAAGCACGTTAGTGCTAACACATTTGCCTCCATTTTCTGTTGAGATATCTAGAGAGAGCTCAGTGGGTCAGGGATGTTAATAATGGAGAATGTAGTTTAGGCATGTACTTGGCCCAAGACTTTCATCACACAGAATAGGCCCAAGCACTTCGGCATGTACTTGGCCCAAGGCTAAAATAGAGTCACAATATTCACATTTTAATCAAAAAAGTAATATGTCACTTTCTAATTGCAACAAAACATGACAATAGCTGTAAAAATTAAAAAAAGTGTTGTATCCTTAAACTTATATTGTATTAGTAGTAGGTAAAAAGAATAGAGGTATGTTTTAATTTTAAAGAAGTGTTATATTCACAATATTGTTACAAGTTTTCATAATAAATTTTAAGTAGCAAATTGTTATTGGTTTTAATATGAACATATCACTAAAATTACTTTCTTACCCACTAGTACCAGTAAATAACAATCTCACTTGAAATTTATTGTGAAAGTGTTGTAGATATAACATTTCTTTTAATTTTATTATTGGATGTTTGATATATGACTCAAGATTATCATCTTTCATCATTTCCATGAAATGAATTTGTAGAATAAATTGAAAATTTACATTTTAAAAAATTGTATATGATATATATTTAAGTATGTATTAAGAAATAAAAAGTTAAATTAGACAATTTTTAGAAAGAAAAAAATATGCATAATTTAAATAAAATTTGTTTAGAGAAGATAAGCAACGGGTCAGGTTTGGGATTTTTCTAATTAAAAAATAAATAAAATAAAATAAAAAATAAAAAACAAACAAACAAACAAATCCTTTAAATATTTCACGTACCAAAACCTGTTAAAATTTCCGAATTTCATCACAAATACATCCTATTTCTTTACCTATAATATAAAGAGTGAAATCAAGCATCCAATTTGTTGAGCTCCGTAGCTGATTACCATGCTGTCCTTGGACTTTGAGAGTTTTGTGATAGCTGAATCAAGTAGATGTGTGTTTATTAGCAAGTAGCTGATTTTCGTTTAGGCAAAAAATTTAAATAAATATATTTGAGATCGATCTCGCAGTAAAAGTTGACTTCTATGGGTGTTTCTATTTCTGGGTCTATTTCCTTTCTATGTTTTACGCAGTACTATGAAGAAAAAAATTTGTTTATAGAATTATAGCAACCATTTTGTTATTATTATTATATATTTTTTTAGAAAAATAAAACATTGTTTACTGTTTTTAAGGTTAACGGGAAGTCTTGAGTCGTTATTCGTTAATATCAATAGCGTTGCTTCCGTTAGTAAAAAGAAAAAATAGAGAGAGAAGCACACATGGCTAATTATCTTTTGTGAAGCATGAAAAGGAGCATAGAGAATGGTTTGGAGGATTTTCATTCCTCTTTATATTATAACTAGTCGCTAACCTGTGCGATGCACGGGAAATGTATTGAAAAATATATTTAATCTTTCTTTTATTCTATTATATGTCATGTATATATAAGTGTGTTTAGGTCTATTGATAGAGAGCAATCATTGTGTAGCGTACTCCATAAATTAACATTATATTGAAATTAAAAAATTAAAAATTAACCATCTTCTTCACTTTTTACTCAAACTTGTTTTCATGTCTCATATTTAAACAATCACAACAGAAAATTTTCTATTAATAGTAAAATTTGTGTATACACAAATTACAGTTTTATGTAAAGTGTACATACACATGCTCTATAACTCTAAGGAAGGAAACATCACAAACCCTTTACATATGTGGGTTAGAATTAAAACAAACTACATATATTCCAAGTCTGATAAGCCAACTCAATGGTAGAAAAATGTTCTTTATAAAATTAGATAGTAACATATTTTACAAAAGGAGGCAATTCTTTGTAACTCTATCTTGCTGCTCATATTCTGCAGTATACAACAAAGTGATTTATCTATCTAGGTACAATGGGCAATAGCATTGGCTGTTCTTAAGCACAATTCAATACAAACAAATGAGATAGAAAAGAAAAAAAAAGTAACAAAACAAATACAAAAAGTACCACTGTTCCAGCCCTCCAAAACTCCATAAACAAAACCCTTTCCTAGCCCAAAAATACAAAAAGTTCCCTCATTTCCTAGAAATCCAAGAGGGCTGAGACCACCAACAACTCCCCACAGCAGTCAGACAAACCTCTCAAAGAAACTCGAAGAAAGCATGACCAAAAACATATAAAGCTTCCTCCTTTTTCTTATTGAACCAAAAAACCCAGCAAAGGCAGATTTCCCATTCACTCTCAAAAACCAACAGAACAAAACAGCAAGAACATATACAACAAAGCAAGCAGCAAGGCATGGGAGCAAAAGTAAAAAAGGAGATATGAACAAAAAGCAGGGCAAAGAAAAGAAAAGAGAAAGAAGCAGAGATGAATCAATAACATTTCCCCACTTCATTCTTACTTTCTTTTGTTTCTTCTCAATATTCAGCTATTGATGATTTAGGAACTAATTTATGTGTGAAAACAAATCATGCCATATGAACACTATTTAGGAATTCTATCAAACTCTTGTGAGAAGCCAATAACAAATCCGGAAAAGACTTCCGGTTTGAATTCTTTCAAACTCAGGTTTATTTGCCTCCATCTAAAAAAACTTAGCAGTCTCAATTTTCAAAAGAGAAACGAATACTTATCCCAATGAAGAAAAAATTGGAAACAACTGGAGCTTCAGTTTCATAGGAGTATATTGTTCTCAACAAAAAATATTTTGCCAAAAAAAAAATGGAATCCAAAATATTTTGGGGTTTATATGATTTGTGACTGCTTGAAACCAAAACAATATGAGCCATACTATAGTATTTCCAACTACCATAGTGACTTGTTTTGTGGAAGGTACTTATTATTGCACCAAGCCTGACCTCTGAATCCTACCCTTATGTTCAATTTAAACTACATCTAATCCTAATTGCCTTTTATGTTTAGAATTATATGCAAAACTAAATCAATCAAGCTCTAGAAATAAATATATAAATTTTAATATAAAGTTAAAATTTTATAAAACAAACATGAATTCTAATATCAAACTCCAAATAAATTATATAACATGCAACAAAGAAACCCAAAAAAGAAAAAAAGAAATAAAAAGAAACTATAGTAGCTAAATATACAAATAAAATAGTAATTAAAAGACATTGACACGTAGAAATTAATTAATATCTAAAACTAAAGAAGCATACCTTGCTCAAAAACTTTTTTATTTCGATAAGATCAAACCTAGCTCAGAAAACCTTAAATTAAAAGAACACAATTTAAATAGATTTGTAAACCTAATGGTCAAATAAAGAAAACAGGTAAGAGGGAAAATCCTAAAATTATATTAAAAACATCACTAAGCATTTTTAAAACTCCAAGCGACGAAAAATGGCAACCCCCCAACTCAACAACATCTTTGCCAAAGAATGCATACTATGACACATCTCCAAACCTACAAGTTAAAAAAAATAACCTCCATATATAAGAAAGACATTTAATGAAATTAATTATTCCCAATGAGAAAAATACACACACAACCTTGCATGCTTATATACATATAGGGCAGGACAATAGCTAATCATAGCCTCACTCTCAAGCCATTTTTGAATTCAAACATGTTCCAATTTTCTCTAACAAAATTAAAAATATTTTGCTAAAATCCACATCATAAAACACAAATAAGTCATTCTATCCACTACAGTGACAATTTGTGAATGCAGTATTATACAAAATATGAATGGTTTTGATTCATGGGCAACTAAACAGGCCTAAGAGATGTGCCTAATGAGGGAAACTTGCAAAGAAGAATCCATTATCAGGTCTAATGTTATTTGCCTTAGTCAAATAGTTCGATAGTTAATAGATTCATAATTTCTCTACAACTAAAAGTAATGGCTTATAGGTATTTATCATGACCAACTCTAGAATGTGACAGAGACTAATTATTTTACAACAAAAAGCTTGCATTTCTTCTCAGCATCAAAACAAAGGTTATTGTTTCAAATTTGTTGTTAATTAATATAACACCATGGTATCATCCAAACTCACTCAAGCCCCTAACAGGTGGATTTCACACAAGTTAGGAGAAGTATGCAGTTGGTGAATGGTTTATATGTAGGCTCTATAAAGTTAAAGGAAGCACTAAACATCATATACCTGTATTCATAAAAAGCAAGGACTTCCCATAGCGTGAAAATACCAGAATTGTTTTTTTCAAGAGAAATACCTGTTGGGGAATGAGACCTGAAAACTCCTGAATAACAATAAAAAATTAAGCTATAATCAAATTAAGTAATATAACTTTGACTAAAACAATCAAATCAGGGAGGAGTAAAATAAAAATCAGATAATGATTCATAGATATAAAACCCAAATCGCCCAAATTATAAACCAACCAATCAAATCTTCATTAATTTTGACCCTTTTTTCAAGTAGAGAAACCCCCTGATAGGATTAAAATCAAAAGTACATTAAATTATCAAGTAGATTATAAAGTTAGCCTAAAAATAAAAACACAAAACCCCTTAGTAACAATCGGAAATTAAGCAAAAATTGAAATTAGTAAATATATCTTTGACTAAAAAAATCAAAACAGGAAGGAGGAAAACAAAAATCAGATAATAAGTCATAGATTAAAACCCAAATTGCCCAACAAAAACAACGAAATTTCTCATTTTTTAATCAAATGAAAGCAAACCCAGATTATAAATCAATTAGGACTGCCCAAATTTTGATCGCATAAACACAATAAACCTAAAAACCCTAGAATATGAAACTAAGATAAAAAACCGAAAAAACAAAAGGCAAATAATAGAAAGATTCAGAGAGAGAGAGAGAGTAGAAACATTGTGGATTTGAAATATCTTTTCCCTAAAAATAAAAAACAAAATAGAATAGAAAAAAACATGAAACTGAAACTTACCGACAACTGTGTGGAACCGGAAGATGGAGGGAGATCGGTCTAATAGTAGTGAAGAGGCCTCCCTCAGGTTTATAGAGAAGCAGAGCATCGGTTTTAGGGTTTAGAAAAGTTTTATTATTATTATTATTTTAATATAGAGAAGTAGGGCATTGGTTTTAATATAGAGAAGCAGAGCATCGGTTTTAGGGTTTAGAAAAGTTTTATTATTATTATTATTTTAATATAGAGAAGCAAAGCATTGGTTTTAATATAGAGAAGTAGAGCATCGGTTTTAGAGTTTAGAAAAGTTTTATTATTATTATTTTTTTAATATTGTGCTGACGTGGAAAATTGTAGAAGCTTCAAAAGCTTCGATTATATATATATATATATATATATATAGATAATAATAATAATAATAATAATAATAATAATAATAATAATCATAATAATAATAATAAAGAATTAATTACAGGGTAAAACTTAGTTACAAGGTTCTATCACTTCTGTCCAAAAAAAAAAAAAAAAACTTAGTTACAAGGTGTCCTTAGATTTTGTTTCTCAAAAAAAAAAAAAAAAAAAAAGGTGTCCTTAAATTCAACAATGTCATTGTATTGACCAAAGAGATGTGCTACGTCCACAACATTTTTACAACGAATCATAAGTGATTAGTTATTTATTGGTTCAAATTTGAACCTAACACTAAGATTTTTTTTTGTCCTAACAATAACAACCAGTAACAACATGCCACTTACGATTTGTTGTAAAAATGTTGTGAAAATATTGTTGACATATCATTTCTCTTGACCAAATGCCTCGTAGTCAAATTTAATTATCCTTATAAAAGATACCACTACTTTTTCCATACTAATCGATACAATTATATGTTTGATTTCAATTGTAAAACCTAAAATAGAACAACTAAAGATGTGGATTTAAGTTTTTCCTCATTACAAATTTTCTATTACACTTCACCTTGATAGAGCTATTTGATTTTTCATTGTTGCGTAAGACACTTATAAGAAGACAATGATGTCTTTTTCAATCTAGTTGAAAAAGTCTCCTCCAGCTTATTATGTGGTTATTTATAAGATTAATATATACTATTATTTAAGTAAGTCACTGGACTTATCAAAAAACTCTTTTGACCAAAATTACATGTTCATGATTTTTTTAAACAAAGTGGCAAATTTGATTTTAAAATTCCAAAAAAAAAAAAAAAAAAAACTTACGTTAGAGAGTTCCCTTCGTGTAAACTGCTTTTAATAACTGTTATATATCCTTCATTTGTGAACCCAATCATAGGTGCTAGGGGAGTACTTTGCCACTCATATTGATTGCGTGGAGATCAAGGAGTTAAGATTGAAGCTTGGACAGTTGGACTACCATATGTGATGTCCAGTTTACTCGTTGATAAGCATTAGGCCATTTGCCAAGTTGTTAGTACTTTTAAGAATTACCCTTTAGTTTTCAATTGTTTATACTTATATTCATTCTAAAATTCTTTCATTTAGAGGATTTTTCATTATAAGTGTGGGTACAGGAATTTCAATAAGGTAATTGTGCTTTCTTGGCTGCCGCAACTTACAAGGGGTTTGAAAAGGTGTTTGATAGGACAAGTACTCAAGTAGTGGCTTGAGAAATCAACAAATGGAGAGCCAAGATCATCTAGAGGGAGCTATATAATGTGAGAGACCCTCCAAGGAGAAGGGATCGAAAAATTTGTAAAGAAAACACTAGAGCAGTAAGAATTAAGATTACATCCTAATTTAAAAGAAATATACATAAGAACCACTCTCCTCGGATTTTGCTGAGAAGGGTTTTCTTTGAACAGAGCTTTATTTTCTTTACTTTCTTACTATCTTTGATTCATTGTGCGTGTTGTTGATCCATTGAAGCCTAGTTTTTAAGCCCACTCTCTACAAATTCATTGTATCAGGCTCTTTGGGCCTTAATCCCTTTATCTTTTAGGCTTAAGAACCAAAACCTGCCCCTACAATTGGCACTGTCTGTGGGGAAGATTGAGCTTTCGTGAGTTCAACGTCCAACCATGGTAGGATTAGGGCAAGACCGGGAGGAGTCTATTGGTTCCTAACATCAAGACCAATTCCTTAACCTTGAGCGAAGGAGGGACCATGTGGTTAGTGTGTACACTACGCATACTAGTAGAAGTCAGTCTTAAGGCGGGAGTTACATCTCTCATGAGGAGAATACCAGAAGCATGCATTTGGAGATTGACCATCTTCGCATGAGGCTACGCTGCAAGCGACGGAGAAGGACTCCTTCAGATTCTGACCCTTCTTCTGACGATGATAGGGATGGCAGTTACAGGCCCAGATCAAGGACTCCCTCCAGCGAGTCTTTCTTGTATGATGAAGATCACCATCATAAACACAAAAATAAGAGCCCATCTTGCAAAGGTCAAGGAAACGATGCTATGAGCAAGGCGTTGAACCAAATTTCCAAGTCACCTTTTGCACGTAGAATTGAAAAAGGAAAGCTTCTTCGACGATTCACTCAGCCAACTTCACCATGTACAATGGAAGAACGGATCCGGTGGAGCATGTGAGCCACTTTAACCAGAGAATGACTGTGCATTCTAAGAACGAGGCCTTGATGTGCAAGGTGTTCCCATCCAGTTTGGGGCCTGTGGTGATGAGGTGGTTTGACGGCTTGAAGGAAGGCTTTATCAACTCCTTTAAGGAGCTTACTCGGGCATTTGGGGCTCGTTTTGTTACTTGTAGTAGGGTTCCTCGGCCTTTGGACTCTTTGTTGTCCATGGAAATGTGGGAGGGGGAGACCCTGAAGACGTACTCTGACAGGTACTAAGAGATGTTCAACAAGATAGATGGGGATTTTGATGACATGGCTATAAGGACTTTCAAGGTCGGCCTGCCTGCCGAGCATGATCTAAGAAAGTCTTTGACCAGGAAACCAGTCAAGAGTGTGCGTCAGCTAGTGGATTGTATTGATGAGTATAAGCAGGTCGAGAAGGATCAACAACAAGAAAAGGGGAAAGCTAAGGTGGTCCATCAAGATAGAAGGGATTTCAGGTCGAATAGGTACAATAACAACCGACCTCAGAGAGATTTTACGAGGCATTCAGGATCTACTACTACTCAGGTAGTCAGTACTGTGTTCCAAGAGCCCATACACCAAATCCTGGAGAAAATTAAGAATGAGTTATATTTTCAATGACCAAATAAGATGGGAGGAGACCCTACGAAGCGCAACCAAAACCTTCACTGCTAATACCACAAGGAGTAGGGGCACACTACTGAAGATTGCAGGATGTTGTGGAATCATTTAGAGCAATTGGTTAAGGTTGGGAAGTTAAAGCAATTCATGTATCTGCCCAATGGATAAGGTAGTCAGACTGGGTTAAGAGCACAAAGAGATGCTTCCTCAAGACCCCCCCCCATTGGGTACCATTAGCGTGATCTTCGTTGCTCCGGGGAGAACCGACTCTTTTCCATCTAGGGTGATGTCCATAGATCAACCATTTGTCGAGGATTTGGCCCCTAGTTCGAAGAGGAGCAAAGTAGAGGTTCGACCAGTTTTGAGCTTTTCTGATGAAGATAAAATTGGAATCTCACAACCACATGATAATGCCTTAGTGGTTATTCTGAGGATTGTGGGATACGGTGTAAAGAGGGTGCTAGTAGATTAGGGCAGCAATGTAGAGATCATGTACCCTAATTTATACAAGGGGCTAAGGTTGAGGCCAGAGGACCTAACCTGCTACAACTCCCCTTTGGTGGGTTTTGATGGGAAAACTATTATTCCAAAGGGCCAAGTCAAATTACCTGTGCAGACAGGATCAGAAGTGGTGGAGGTAGATTTCATCGTGGTGGATGCTTACTCTTCTTACACTGCCATTGTGGCAAGACCCTAACTCCATGCCATGGGAGCCATTTCTTTCACTCTACACTTGAAAGTGAAGTATTCATCCGGGAATCAAGTTGAGGAGCTAGTAGGGAGCTAATCTATGGCCAGACAGTGCATGGTGGCCGCGATTAGACATCAGACTGGAGGTGAGCCCTCAGCCCCTATCGAGCAGGATTCATGGCAATCAAAGGAACCCTGTTGCCCTCAAATGTGGCGGTAGAAGGGGTAGAGTGCGGGCAATTAGAAAAAGTTGTTATTGGCAACGATGAGTAAAAGTTCTTTCAAGTCAAAGCTCAGTTGCCTCATCGGGAGAAAGAAGAGCTAATAGGTTTTCTAAGAAAAAATATTGATGTATTTGCGCGGAGCGCCTACGAGGCCCTTTGGGTGGACCCAAATTTCATTTGCCATCATTTAAACATCAATCCATCGGCCATCCCCAAGAAGCAACCACCTCGGCGCTCATCTAGGGAACATTCTGATGCTATTAAGGGGGAGGTGCTCAAGCTCAAGCATGCTAGGGCCATAAAGGAGGTTTTTTACCCCGAGTGGCTGGCTAACATAATGGTGGTGAAAAAGAAAATTGGGAAGTGGCGAGTATGTGTAGACTTTACGGACTTAAATAGAGCTTGCCCAAAAGACCCTTTTCCCCTTCCTCGGATAGATCAATTAGTGGATGCAACTACAGGCCATCCTCGTATGAGCTTTTTGGACGCCTTTCAGGGCTATCACCAGATACCGTTAGCTCTGGACGATCAGGAAAAGACTACTTTTCTTACACCCACAGGGAACTACCATTACAAGGTAATGCCCTTTGGGTTAAAAATGCAGAGTCTATTTACCAGAAGATGATGACCAGGATGTTTGAGCCTCAGTTAGGGAAAAGTATTGAGGTGTATATAGATGATATGGTGGTAAAGAGTAAAGTATAGTCTCAGCATATAAATGACCTCGGGAATATTTTCGAGATACTAAGGAAACACAAATTGCGCTTTAATGTCATTAAGTGTTATTTTGGCATAGGCTCTGGCAAGTTTTTGGGTTATATGGTTACCTATCATGGAATCAAAGTTGACCCTAACCAGATTAGAGCAATTAACGACCTACAGCCTCTTTGGAATCCCAAAGAGGTCCAAAAGTTGACAAGAATAAATACTGCTTTGAATCGATTCATCTCTCGATTGGCCAACAGGTGTAGGACCTTCTTCCAGTCGTTGCATAAATGGAAAGGATTTGAATGGATAGAGGAATGTTCCTTGGCCTTCCAGCAATTGAAGGGATACCTTTCTTGGCCACCTATTATGTCCAAGTCCGAGAAGGAGGAGAGGGTTTATTTGCTTACACTGCTGGGGCCTCACATGCTGTGAGTCTTACTGATACGGGTTGATGATGAGGTGCAGAGATCAGTTTATTATGTAAGAAAATCATTACATAAGGCAGAGGTTCACTACTTACCATTGGAGAAGACCATCTTGGCAGTAGTACATGCTACACGGAAGCTCCCACATTACTTCTAGGCTCACACTGTTATGGTTCTAACCCAACCCCATCTTCGATCACTGCTTTGGAAAGTTGATTACACAGGAAGGGTTGCAAAATGGGAAACGATCCTAGGAGCTTTCAATATTAAATACATGCCTCGCACCTCTGTAAAGGGCCAGGTCCTTACAGATTTGGTGGTTGAGTTTGTTGAGCCTTTGTTAGAAGAAAATGGTGAGAAGCCGAACATGGATGGAAAATCAGTTGGGACAATCTCCTTGCAAGAACCTCTATCTTGTAAGGTGTACGTCGACGGCGTAGCAAACCAAAGGAGATCAAGAGTGAGGCTAGTTATATTATCTCCTAAAAGGATCATCATTGAGAAATCCTTAAGACTAGACTTCTTGGCCATGAACAATGAGGCTGAGTATGAGGCTTTGTTGGTGGGAATGGTTATGGTCCAGAAATTGGGAGGAAGAATAGTGGAGATACTTTCAGATTCGAGTTTAGTTGTAGGCCAAGTAAAGGGAAAACTAGAGGCTAGGGATGTGAGAATGCAAGAGTACTTGAACCAGGCTAGGCACTTGCAGTCAAGATTTGACTATTTTTCCTTACAGTAAATCCCTAGAAGCAGAAATATGCATGTTGATTCCCTTGCCACTCTCACAACCTCCTTGGTGCAAAGTCTACCTAAGGTTATCCTAGTCGAGGATCTATGTAAGCCTACGGAGATGAAGAGGGAAAACGTCTAGATTCATCAAATTACGGTTGGATCTAGTTGGATGGATTCCATTGTATTATTCCTCAAAGATGACATCCTGCCCGTGGAAAAGGGTGTGGCTGATAAAGTGCAAAGAAAGGTTCCACGATTTTAGTTGTTTGATGACCAAAAGTTATACAAGTGCTCTTCTTCTGGGCCATATTTGCTATGTATCCACCCTAAAGCAGTGGAGCCACTCCTAGAAGAGTTGCATGAAGGGATTTGTGGAAGCCATACAGGAGGTAAATCCTTGTCTCACAGGGCCCTTACTCAAGGATATTGGTGGCCCAATATGCAAAGGGAAGCACAATAATACGTGAAGAAGTGTGACCAATGTCAGAGATTTGCTCCCAACATTCATCAGTCAGGGGGCGCTTTTAATCCTCTGTCTAGTCCCTGACCCTTTGCTTAGTGGGGTTTGGACATTGTAGGGCCCTTCCCCAAAACAACAGGAAACAAGAGATGGCTTTTGGTTGGCACTGATTACTTTACTAAGTAGGTTGAAGCTAAGCTACTAGCAAACATTAGGGACGTGGATGCCAAAAGGTTTGTGTGGAAGAACATTGTCACTCGATTTGGGATTCCTTATACCCTCATCTCAAACAATGGACTTTAGTTTGATAGCAAATCTTTCAGAAGGTACTGTTGTGAATTGGGTATCACGAACAGGTATTCTACTCCTGCTTACCCCCAGGGGAATTAGCAAGCTGAGGCTGTTAATAAGGTTATATTGAATGGACTCAAGAAGAGGTTATATGATGAAAGGGCAAATGAGTGGACGAGCTTCCACATGTTCTCTGGACATATCAGACTACCCCTCGTAGGTCGACGAGGGAGACACCCTTTTCAATGACTTATGGGGCTGAGGCCGTGATTCCTCTAGAGATTGGATTCCCGGCGTTGAAGACTAGCTTATTTGCTCCAGGCAACAATGACAACCTATTAGAAAAGAGCCTGGACCTAGTTGAAGAACAGAGAGAAAATGTCATGATTTAATTAGCGTACTATCAGCAAAAGCTCAAACAAGGGTATGATTGAAGTGTGAAGTTAAAACCATTGGCCCCAAAGGACTTTGTATTAAGAAAGGTTGTAGGTACTGCAAAAAACCCAACATGGTGGAAGCTAGAGCCCAATTGGGAAGGGTCATACCGTATCACCTCGATAACATGCATAAGTGCATACTTCCTAGAAGATTTAGACGAAAATGTTGTACCACGACCCTGCAATGTAAATAACCTACGAAGGTACTATTATTAATGAAAGGAAGCTCTGCCATGTTTACATTTATGACACTATGTGTTGCGTTAGTTACTGGTTTGAATATTAAACAGAACCTTGGTTATGCCTAGCTCCTCGGACCACATGCCTTAGGTAAATTAATATTCTGGGCTACTGGTTTTCAGGGCCCATGGCCTTAGAATGTCCTCAGATCATTTGCTCCCATAGGGTATATATGTAGAATTATTTTATCAATTGGGCCTTTCTAGAATATAAGTTTATGGAGGGGTGGTATGTATAAATTTTGAAAAGTCTAATGAGTGAGTCATCAACCCATTTTTCCCTTAGCAAGACACGTGCCCTACCATTTCTTCTTAATCTTTTCTTTACTGCACTAGAATGTTAATCTGTTGTTCTTCTTCTTTGTTCCTCTTTCCTTGTTCACGCATCGGCCATCCTTCACCTCACCAACAGCCCCTTCTTTCTTTCGCCTTCTCTCTCACCGAAACTATATAGATATATCTCTCTAAAGAGGAAATCAAACACTTACACGCTAAAGTTTCAGCTTTAGTTTGCGGGTAAGTAAATAAAAATTATTTCCTTGTATTGGGTAATTTTAATGGTGTAATTGTTTGCTTTATTTTTTCCTTTCTATATTCTCTAATTTGATTTTTAGAAGCTGGAATTTGTGGTTTTGTGTTAGCAATTTGAAAGATTGAAGATATTATGGTTAATTTATTATACTTGGAAAACTGTGAGTTGAGATAATGGATTAAGGATTGTAAAGGTTGTTCTGTATGTCGGTTTATTATGTAATGATGCTATTTCACTATGAAATTTATTTATTAGTTGATTAAGTGTGTGTTTAGCTCCAGCTTAAAAAGCTAGTTTATTTTACTATTCAGCTTATTTTTGCTACTATTCATCTGTTCCACTACACTTGTTGGTACTATTCATGGGTCCCACTGTACTATTTCAGTTAACTTTTACCTTTATCTACAGTACTTTTAGCAAAAAGTTTTCAGTTTCAGCAAAATAAATAGATCCCAAACAGACCCTAAGTTTTATTGTTGGCTTATAATTATAACTTGAACAACATGTTGCTATGAGATTTTTCTGTTTTGTTGCTTGGTGTGGTAGAAGCTTCATAATTCAAAACTTAGTCTATGGATTTTACTGCTTTAGCAAAATAATTCTCTTGATCATTTGATTTATATATATATGTTTATATGTGTTGTTGTGGGAACCTTTTGAGATAGAAATTTAGATTTTTTTAAGTTTGAGAGTTAGGTTGTGATTCATGTATAAGTTTAAATACTTAGGAAGATTTGTTAATAATAAGTTTTGGTCTTTCATTTAGGTGATGAGAACAAGAACGTGAACACTTGAACTCCTCTTATTGAAATCTCCTGTGTCTTTTGCTTTCAAGTAAGGGATATGTAACATATGCGTTTAATAAGTATAAGGATTGTTTAGAAAATTTATTATGCATTAAAACCTTTTAAGTAGAGATGTTACATATAATCATGATTTAAGTAAAGATGTATGTTCATGAATGTTGGGAAATTTAGACCTCGGTTGATTGAATTTACAAGTTTTAAACTCAAGTTGTTAATCAGATTTATTATGAATAAAACTTGTTAAAACAAACAAATATTAATATCATGTCAAAATCATGCAGCGGAAAAGTAAACAAGTCAAGATATAATAACCCAAGAAAACCAATGAAACAAACTAGTTTCACAGTAAAAAAAACCTGGGGGAAACCTTCCCAAAAAGCAATCCACTATAATAAAGAGAAGTTTCAGATCTAGTACAAAACTTTTGTCCCTAGACTTTACAATTCTCGTAGATGAACTTACAGTAGAAACCTTCTATCTCTTCAGAATCTCTAAACTCTTCAATATATGAACGCCACCCTTTTTGCACGGATCCCAATACGTGACTAACCAATGATGCATGACTCTCAGTACGTGACTAACCACCAACTTAAGAAAGACGTTGGCTGCAAAGTTTTTCACTTCATTAACAATGAAGATCAAGAAGCACTTGGTTACAAAACCCTAAGGCGCAAATATGCAGTAGCTTCTTTCAGAGAGAATAAGGCACCCGGTCACTTTTTGCATGTGTTCTCCTTATATTCTCTTATGTGATGACCTTTAAAATAATCTTTGTATGTGTCTAAAGTTGTGAGAAAAGAAACCCTACACAAATATATAAGCATGGGTCGAAAATCAAATCTGAAAAATTGATTTTCGTAATTCTCGATAGATAGTATCTGTCAAGCAACTGTCGAGACCTCGATAGATAGTATCTGTCGAGCAACTGTTGAGACCTCAATAGATAGCTATCTGTCAGGAATCTGTCCAACTTTAATGAACAACCCTTCTTCATTTGTTTCTTGGACAGATTTACATGGCTTCAATACTAGACTTGAACTCTTGTTCTTTTAAGTATTAAACACATCCTAGATCTACCCAATTACAAGTAAAGTATGTTTTGTCAAAGGATTAGCCAATTCTATATTTGACATATGTTCCTAACATAATTTACATATGTCCTAACAATCTCTCCTTTTGGCAATTCGTGACAAAACCACAACAAACAAATTAACATATGAGAGAAGTCATAAATCACTCAACTTATACTCACTTGTTGAATACAATAAAATCTATCCTAACACAAACTCTTGAAAAATTTTGCAAGAGGAGAGTTCATGGCAAGAAGACTTTAACAATCTGTATTTCTGAAACACTTTAAACAAAACTCATCACGACATCTTAGTGTGAAATAGAAATAAAAGATTGCATACAATAAATAAGAAACACGTGTATAAAGAGAGAAAAGAAACAACACATGTAGAGTTAGGTGAAGAAGACATACATCATCATATATATATATATATCAAAGATAAGCACAATGTATGTAAAAATGGTCACAAGACCGATGTACAAGAAGGAGGTAAACACTCCCCCTAACAAGATGAAACATAACTCCCCCTTAAAAAGGCATGTATTTTTCCCTCTAACAGGTAAAATCTTAAAAAGAAATCACATATTCTCCACAATTTCTCCCATTTTCTGTCATGATTGACAAAGGGTACAAGAAGCTAGAAAGCTTCACCCAAGAAATATAAAGATGATCAAAAATGACCGGGGGGTACAAAGAATCCATATAAATGCATGAATGTGATGAAACAAGATGCTATAGATGACAAGATAAAAGAAAGATGCAAAACATGTGAAAAACAATGCATGCAAGAGGATCTCGACAGATCGAGAAGCTGTCAAGTAGCTATCGAGCAGAAGCCAACCTTGATGGATCGAACAGCTATATAGCATCTATCGAGCAAACAGAAAGTTTCTCGATGGATCGAGAATCTGTCGAGAAGCTATCGAGACAAAGCCCAGAAATCTCGATGGATCGAGATTGCGATAACTTCTATCGAGACAAGAAGAAAGAAGGGCTCGATAGATAGCCTAGCTATCGAGAGGTATCGAGAAGCTGTCGAGATTGCTTAAAATCAGTTTTTCAAAGAAGAGAAAAACACAGACATGAATGCTACTCAACCAAAGATCCAATCAACATTATAAGCTCTCAAAATCATCTCTCAACAAGAAAAATGTCAAGCACATAGATCCAAAACACACACACTAAACAAGTCTAACTAATTTTATATTTCAAAAACAAGTTAAGATAGTTTAGTGAGTATACATTGACATATGTATTCCTTGTGATGGCCAAATCACATTGTACTTGCACATGTATCAAAAGTAGCAAAGGATTTTGCGTGTTATGTGTGAAAAACATTGCAAGATTGAATAAGTGTCTACATGTTATGACAATTTGAGATATGAGAAAATCACTTTAACTCACACACAATCATAACAGTTTGATGGGGACTATCACCTTCGAGGTACATCCTATAACTCCCACATCTCCTAGTATACACACTTGCAATCATATGTAAAGCATTTAAATTCTTTTTTGCTTTTTGTTGTTCTTTGCATTCATTTTCTTTTAAGCAAACCATGCATGGGCATATAAGAGATAGAAAAGAAATACCCAATGATGTTAAGCATTTGACATTCCACTTTTGCTATGCCGAAGTATACAAATGTCATTTCATGATTGGTAGGCAACAGTGATGAGATAGTTATTTATGTCTTTTTCTTATGATTTTCTAGTCTTTCCCGTCAAAAAGAGTGATGCGAGTGTTAAGTACAAGAGATTACTTAATCTTACTCATCACAAACACAAGCCACAAAGCTCACTTGCTTAGTTGTGCATAGAGATGCTCATCTAAGCTACAAAAGATACAAAGTTTAGAGAACTTTATTAATCGTCATCCAAGGTACACAAGTACCAATGTATACAAACACACACTGTTTTTGTATTTTTCTGATTTCCCCCCCCCCCCCCTTTTTTTTTTTTTGAAAACAAAACAAAATAAAAACTAAACAACCAAACAAAAACAGACAAACAACATGAAAGTATGAAAGAAAGATTCAAACGCATGAAAGAAAGATGCAGATGCATGAAAGCATAATTCCAAAAACATATTAGAAATCAAGCAAAGAGAATTCTACTTTAGATAGAAAGAATTAAAGTAGAGGACAAACAGAAAAGACAATTAAGTCTTAGGCTCCTTTCTCACTCACATAGCACGAGTCTTTGGCTGTGAATATGAAAAGGCACATGTCCTAGTATGTCTACTAAAGGACATAAAAGAATTAAAATTCTCCTGAATTTGTGTTAAAAAGCTCAAAGCTTTTAATAACTCTCCAAATAAAGGTGTAGGTCCTTGAGAGGAAACCTGTGACCGTTTGGACACCACAATAGTGACAAACATGAGGTCTAACAAAGGATTTAGAATTAGACAAATCAGTTATGGATTTCATACCTTTATCACCTTTCTCAAATTGGGGCACAAAGACAGTCTTTGATCCAAAAGCAGTGGAAGAGGAGGGGCCGAAGGAGACAGCATAGCCAGTCTTTTGAGCACTCAATACCTCATCAAGCTTTGCACTAGACATCCTCTCTATTTGAGTTCTTGCTTGACTAAGCTCAACCTCGAGATTCTTGATCTTCTCTTCTAATGAGGTGCTCTCCACAATAAGAGTCTCAACTAACCTTATAGTCTCATCTAGTTTGACTAACAGATCAGTTTTTTCAGTTTTTACCTTATTAAGCTCTTTTCTACAAAGATGAGAAGTCTTTTCAGATTTTATGAATTCAGTGCATAGCTTATCATAGGCTTCCTGAAGGGTCAATTTCTTGGGTACTTCATCATCAAAAGAATCCTCACTGTTACGAGCACTCTCTATAATCACCTTATCGGTTGAGGCAGCAAAAGCCATAACATGACCACACTTATCCACATACTCATCAGAAGAGTCATTCTCAGCATCACTCCAGGTAGCAACCAACCCTTTATCTTTTGAATTCTTGGTCTTTTCCTTCATAAGATAGTTTGGGCACTCTATCCTCATATGATCAAAACCTTTACACTCATGGCACTAGATGAGAGGTTTCTCATTCTTGCCTTTCCTTGAGGATTTAGATTTCCTAGGAGGTTTGCCCTTATCATTTTTCCTAAATTGAAGAAGCTTGATAATCTCATCAGTTATGAAGGTTAGATCCTCATTCTCATCATCATCATCATCTTCATCTTCAGAGTCTCCAATCTCTTCCTCTATACCCTTAAGAGCCAAGTTTCTACTCTTTCCACTTTTTCCCATTAAACCTAATCCTATCTCATAGGTTTGAAGATTCCCTACAAGCTCAGTCAAAGGAATTTGATAAATGTCCTTCACTTCTTCAATGGCAGTGATCTTGGCATGGAATCTTTCAGGTAAGGACCTAAGGATTTTTCTAACAATTTTGGATTCTGCTATAGATTCTCCAAGGTTGAAGGTAGAATTCACAATATCCTTGAGTTTAGCGTAGAACTCATCAAAGGTCTCATCATCCTTCATTCTTATTTCTTCAAAACTACTAGTGAGTCTTTGAAACTTCACAATCTTTACTGCCTTGTTACCTTCATAGGTGATCTCAAGAATGGTCCATGCTTTCTTGGTAATTTCTGTGGATGATATTTTCTTGAATTCCTCATTGGTCACCTCACAAAACAAAGCATTCAAGGCCCTACTGTTGAAATTTGCTGCTATGATTGTTGCTTCATCCCAATCCATCAACACTTCCTTTGGCTTAATCCAGTCAACTTCAACAGCTTATCATACCTGTTCACCTAGAGCCTACAAAAACACTTTCATACAAACTTTTTAGTACGTATAATTAGTGTCATCAAATAAAGGAGAAATCAAAAAAAATTGTCCACAATCCATGACAATAGGGGTCAAGGATCACACTCAGGAAATTAATCCAATCAAAGTGTACCCACTCTGATACCACTTGTTGGGAAATTTAGGCCCCGATTGATTGAATTAACAAGTTTTAAACTCAAGTTGTTAATTAGATTTATTATGAATAAAAATTGTTAAAACAAACAAACATCAATATTATGTCAAATTCATGCAGCGGAAAAGTAAACAAGACAAGATATGATAACTCAGGAAAACCAATGAAACAAACTAGTTTCACAGTACAAAACCTTTGTCCCTAGACTCTACAATCCCCGTAGATGAACTTACAGTAGAAACCTTCTACCTATTTAGAACCTCTGAACTCTTCAATATATGTACGCCACCTTTTTTGCACAGATCTCAGTACGTGACTAACCAATGATGTGGAAACTAGGAATCTCAGGTTGGAAAATGATCATTTGCGTAAGAAGTTGCGTCGTAAGCAACGAGATGCATCCCCTCCTAGCTCTGAAACTGACTTAAATGAATATTGTAGTTACAGGCAAAGGTCTAGAACACCCTTTAGCGAATCCTTCTCCCTATCTTCACACTTGGAAAGGGAGGATCAGTTTCACAGAAAGAAGGATAAAAGTCCACCCCAGGAGCATGGGGAATGACGCAATGAGTAAGGCATTACGCCAAATTTCTAAGTCACCGTTCACACATAGAATAGATAAGGCTAAACTCCCTCATCGTTTTACGTAACCAGCTTTTACCATTTATAATGAGAAAACCAACCCAGTAGAGCATGTCAGTCATTTCAACTAGAGGATGGCTATGCATTCCAAGAATGAAGCCTTGATATGCAAGGTTTTTCCCTCTAGTTTGGGACCTGTTGCGATGAAGTGGTTCGACAAACTGGATGAAGGGCCAGTAAGCTCTTTTGAAGAGTTAACTAGGGCTTTTGGACCCCGATTTGTTACATGCAGCAGAGTTCCTCAGCCTTTGGATTCTTTGCTATCTATGGTGATGAGAGAGGGTGAGACCTTGAAAACCTATTCAGAGAGGTACTGTGAGATGTTTAATGAGATAGATGGAGATTTTGAAGATGTAGCAATAAGAACATTTAAAGTGGGCCTTCCCACTGACCACGACTTAAGAAAGTCTCTTACAATGAAGCCCGCATGAAGTATGCGTCAACTCATTGATCGAATTGATGAGCATAAATAGGTTGAAAAGGATCAGCAGCAAGGGAAGGGGAAGGCAAAAGTTGCTCCCCCTGATCGAAGAGATTCTCAGGCAGAGAGGTTTAACCATAACCGACTTAGGAGAGATTTTACTAGCCACACTAGGCGTCCAAATGCTCAGTGGTCAGCTTCATGTTTAAGG
Source organism: Quercus robur (assembly GCF_932294415.1). NCBI lineage: Eukaryota > Viridiplantae > Streptophyta > Magnoliopsida > Fagales > Fagaceae > Quercus > Quercus robur. Next base: position 19,690,023 of record NC_065545.1, on the reverse strand, counting down.
AGCCAGTTCACCAAATCCTTGACAAGATAAAGAGTAAGCCTTATTTCAAATGGCTAAACAAAATGGGAGGCGACCCCACCAAACGCAACCAAAGTCTTTATTGTCAATATCATCAGGATCATGGGCATACCATCAAAGATTGTAGAAATCTCCATGACCACTTGGAGCAACTAGTCAAAGCTGGAAAGTTGAAGCAATTCATGCATCAACCCTCTAGGTAGGGCAGTCAGACTGGATCGGTGTATCAAAGGGAATCTTTATCGAGGCCACCATTAGGAACTATTAATATTATTTTTGCAGACTTATGTCAGACTGGGGGATACCCTTTTGGGGTCATGTCCATAGCAAGACCACATACCGAGGACCAAGTCCCTGAGTTTAAGTAGGGAAGGTTGGAAGTCAAACCAACCTTGGGTTTTTCTTTTTTAATGAAGACAAGATTGAGACTTATAAACCACATAACGATGCCCTAGTGGTAACCCTTCATATTGGACGGTATAATGTGAAAAGAGTCCCAGTAGACCAAGGAAGCAGAGCTGATATTTAAGTATGACTCCCCTTTGGTGGGATTTGATGGGAAGACGTTTATACCAAAGGGCACGATCAAGTTGCCTGTATAGACTGGGTCCGAGGTGGTCGAAGTAAACTTTATAGTGGTGGATGCCTATTCACCTTACACTACTATCCTGGCAAGACCGTGGCTCCATGCCATGGGAGTTGTGTCTTTGACTTTGCATATGAAGGTGAAGTACCCCTCAAGGATGCAGGTCGAGGAATTGGTAGGAAGTCAGGCCATGACTAGGTAGTGTCTGGTCGCCACTGTTAGATATCAGTCAGAGGATAGAGCCTTGGCTTCCCAAAAGGAAGCTTCATAGCAATTAACAGAAGTAAGTAAACCCCCAAATACTGGAGAAGGGGGAATGATGTGTGAAGATCTCGAGAAGGTAGTCATTGATACTAACACAGAAAAGTATTTTCAAATTGGGGTTCAGTTTCCCCCCAAGAAAGAGACAAATTGTTGGCTTTCCTTAGGAAGAACGTTGATGTTTTTTCTTGAAGTGCGTATAAAGCCCTAGGGATGGATCCAGAGTTTATTTGTCATCATTTGAATGTAAACCCAATGGTTGTACTTAAAAAGCAACCACCTCGGCACTCCTCAAAAGAGTACGCTGAGGCCGTTAAAGAAGAAATAAATAAGCTTAAGCATGCGAGAGCAATCAAGGAGGTGTTTTATCCAGAATGGTTGGCTAATATAGTTGTGGTAAAGAAGAAGTCAGGGAAGTGGAGAGTATGTGTGGATTTCACTGATTTGAATAAAGCTTGCCCTAAAGACCCCTTTCCGATTCCTCAGATTGACCAATTGGTTGATGCTACGATCGGACATCCTAGGATGAGCTTTCTGTATGCCTTTCAAGGATATCATCAAATACCATTGGCCCTGACCGACCAGGAAAAAACAGCGTTTTTAACCCCTACTAGAAATTTCATTATCGGGTAATGCCTTTTGACTTGAAAAATGCTGGGTCTACCTATCAGAGGATGGTAACTAGAATGTTTGAGTCTCAACTCAAGAAGAATGTAGAAGCATATATTGACGACATGGTCATGAAGATTAAATTGGTAATCAAGCATTTAAGTGATCTGGAAAGTGTGTTTGAAGTGCTAAGAAAACATAAGTTACTCCTCAATGCCTCGAAAGGCTCTTTTGGTGTTAGTTCTGGCAAGTTTTTAGGGTATATGATTATTCATTGAGGAATAGAGGTTAACCTTGATCAAATTAAGGCTATAAGTAACTTACGACCTCCTTAGAATCCTAAGGAAGTTCAAAAGTTGACTGAAATGACTACTGCCTTAAATAGGTTTATTTCTTGATCGGCAGACAGGTGTAGACCATTTTTTCAGCTCCTTCACAAGTGGAAATTATTTGAGTGAACTCAAGAATGTAGTCTTGCCTTTGAGGAGATAAAGGAATATCTATCTCATCCTCCTATCCTTTCTAGACCAAAGAAAGAGGAAGTTCTTTTTGCTTACATCGTAGTTACATGTTATGCAGTCAGTCTAGTTTTGGTAAGGATGGAAGCCGAGGTACAGAAATCGGTCTATTACGAGAGTAAGTCTTTACAAGAGGTAGAGATCCGTTACTTGCCATTGGAGAAGGCCATTTTGGCCATTGTGCACTCTACGAGGAAGCTCCCTCATTATTTTCAGGCGCATACGGTAGTGGTCTTCACCTAACTCCTTTTGCAATCGTTACTTCAGAGGTCTGATTACATAGGAAGAATAGCTAAATGGGGAACGATCCTAGGAGCATTTGACATCAAGTATTTGCCTTATACGACCATTAAAGGGCAGGTGCTAGTAGACTTAGTAGCGAAGTTCACTGAATGCCCTGAAAGGGTTACCGCCGAGGTGAACGAATCATTGGGGTATGCAGGTCACAGCAATTACTGTCCCTGGACAACCAATATGGAAGCTTTATGTAGATAGGGTGGCCAACCAGAAGGGGTCAGGTATTGGAATAGTCCTGGTATCCCCAGAAAAGATTACCATTGAGAAATCTTTGAGGTTGGGTTATTTAGCCACAAATAATGAGGCTGAGTATGAAGCCCTGTTAACTGGGATAACTATGGTGAAAAAATTGGGAGGTAAAGTTGTGGAAATTTTCTTGAACTTAAGGTTGGTCGTTGGACAAATTAATGGTGAGTTGGAAGCCAGAGACCAGAGGATGCAAGGGTATCTTAATAAAGCTTGGCGATTGCAGTCTAGCTTTGGATCCTTCTACAAAAGTGAATGTTCCCAGAAAACCCCTGAACTCAAAGGTTTTAAGATCAATAGAATTGAGCTCAATATGCCATGGAAAATGGGTGCAATTCTAGTGAACAATCAATGTCTTCAGCCGAAAGAGTTGATGGCCATGTATGCAGAGTCTCATAGGCAGCCTACAATTTCTCAACACTAGCCACCAAGCACTCAAAGTTCATACAACCTGAAAGGATACTCTCCACGTCATTATTTGTATCTAAAATTACATTACTCAAGTCAAGGGTAGCCAAAGAGCTTAATAAGTTTGTGTGCTCAAGAAAGGGTCTAAATGTGCATGCTCCTAGGTGCAAATGCTTCAAGTGAGAGTGAAGCAAATGACAAGGGAAACTATAGTTTTCACTTCGTTGGTAGAAAGAAGAAAAGTAAAGATCAGCAATTTTCTTGGCCTCCATTCTAGCAGCGAAGGTAACCCAATTATCTATATGAGAAGCAGACTCATTGCCAAGACAAGAAGTGAACCATGAGTTTTCCTATCTTTGGAGCCATATATTGCTGCAAAAACTGATCAACTAATGTGAGAAATCTAGGCTTAAGTTCATTTACAAAATTTGCAGGCAATGTATCGAAGTAGCCTTTGTTTTCATCATATTCAATTCCAAACATGGTAAATAGATCAAACTGAAGAGTGGAGATGGGTGCTGAAAGATGTCTCCATCTAGGTGACAGTGACCTTGCCTTAACAGCATCTCTTAGAGTTAGAGAGGAGAGAATGTTGATGAGAATGTCATCTGGTAATTCACTGATATGGTCACTCATTCTCTTATGATCCTCAGCACCAACCACCTAGCTAGCAAACATCAGGAATATACATCATATTAGCAGCAGCCAGCACAGTTTGTGTTTTCTGGTGAAAACAATTTCATGCAGAGAGAATTTTTCTTGGAAAAAATGGATAATAGCTAGGCTATTGATAAATTTCAAAGAATAATTTGATTTCTTAGGATAAACTATAAAAATTATATGTAGTCCACTACTACTACAGTAGTTAAAAAGCATACATAAAAATGCAAGGCAGACGCCAAATAAAACTCAGTCTACGAAACAAGACATTTGGACTAAAATATTATTTGGGTCTAAAAAGCTTAGACATAATTTTTGCCACAATTGATCAGGTGATCAACTTTTAGTCAAAGATAAAAAGTGATGGGTTAATGCGTAGTTTAGGTTCTGAATATCAAATACCAAATCTAAAGCAATAAAGATAAAAAGTAGTAAGCACTCGGGGTGAGTTGATATTCTTTAGGTTTGAAGGTTCTGCCAATAGACTATATTTCAGAATACGCCTCGTTAGAATGAAACTTAGCCGCTAAAACAAACTCCTTACTACTACTGCCACTTCCATCGAGATTGACCTGAATTACCTCCTCTTTGTCATTCATGGAAACTCCATTCCATTTGCTTAGAATAGACTCCATAAAGTAGACAGAGAAAATAGAAGAAAAGAGATGAAGAATAAAGGCTTAACAAAAAAGAACAATGTTTCCACACCCCAAAAGAAAACCCTACAAATTAGGGCTGTAAATGAATCAAGCCGATCATGAAAAACTTGGGCTTGACTTTATAAAAAGCTCGTTCATGTTCGTTTGTTTATAAATAAGCCAACATTGAGATTCAGTTTAAGGCTTGTTTGATAAACAAGCCGAGCCCAAACAAAAATATATATATATATATATATATATTTGTGAACAAGCTTTTGAACAATAGGGCTCGATAAAAACATGCCAAGCTTAGGCTCATTTATAGCTTGATATATGTTTACTAAATATGCTCATTATTATGACATTACACATATGTTTTAGAATGTTAATTTATAGCTTGTTTATTCATATATGTTTTGGAATGTTAATTTATTTAGATTTGTGAAGATTATAATTGCATAGATGACAAATGTGGATGTAAAAATTGTATTTTGAACAATTACTCAAGCTATAAACAATGAATGATGAATGGATGGATTTAATTATGTAAAGTTGTAATTTGAACAATTTCTAATCACGGGTGGAATTAGAAGCATGATAAAATGAGTATATTATTATTTCTTGTTTACTTGATTTTTGGTGATATAAGCATTTGATGATGAAATTTTTTTTGGATCCCAAGCTAAAAAGCTTGACTTGAGCTCGAGTTTGAGCTCAAGCTTGGCTTGACTAATTAATCAAGCCGAGCTTAAACTTTTTGGCATTCTCATGAGCTCGAGTTCAAACATTATTTTTAGGTTTGTCTCAAGCTCGAATCAAGCTCGTGCATTTGATTTTTATTGACAAGCCAAGCTCAAACGTGTACTACTCGACAAAGTTTGGCTCGTTTACAGCCCTACCTACAAACTCTACCAATAACATTGAGAAGGCCAATTGTAAGTAGGGGTGTGCGCGGTTCGGTAGAGGCGGTTTTTTTCTAAATTTATTACCGAACCAATAGAGATTGGTTTTTTCATAATTGGAATCGATACACACCACTAGGGTCTGTTTGATCGGTTTGAAATATTAAAAAAAACTGTTTTTTTAATAATAAAAGAATTGGGCACATATATCAACCTGTTCAAAATTGGGCACACATAATCTGTTCACATATACTTGTTCAAGATTTCAAGTAATCTGTCTTTTAATACTTGTTCACATATATCAACCTGTTCAAGATTTCAATATATCAATATATCCAAAAAAAAAAATTGTTCAACAAATTTGTTCACATAAAAAAAAAAAAAATCTATTCAACAATAAAAAAATCTGTTCACCCAAATAGTAATGATCCAAACTATCCAAATTTTTTCATTTCATTCACCATGCAAAAATATTTTGAAATTGTCTGAATAAGAATTCAACTCCCAAAATACTATCATGTAGCATATAATATCATTAGTGTCACTGTGTGTGTCAGTGTCAATAACAATAAGTGTTAATATATCCACTTAATAACGTATTATAGAACCATTTGTCACTGTCCACAAATGCCAAAAGAAAGATATACAAATTAAATTAGCATTTAGGCAAAAGAATGCTAATTGCTTGTATCCCCAAAAATAATCCCACCCATGAATACCTAAATAACTACCATTAGTGAAAAGTCCACTACCAATAACATGTACAAATATAATTAACATATAGGCAAAAGAATGCTAATTCTTGTAAGTCCGTTGTCCAGTAAGTCTGTGCACTATGCATCATTCTAGAACTCCTACAAAATACTAAACAAAACAAAATAAACACGTATTAATAAGAATTGTTTATGAACAATAGAATATTTATAATTAACACAAACGAATGATAATAGCAAGTATACTTATATAATACTAACTACTAACTAACTCCAAGCAAAGAGTAGCACATCACTCATCATCATCCAACACAACGGTGCTTGGATCCTCCTCTATAGGCATTGGGAAAACCGATGCAATTTCTACAATCCCATTCAAAATAAAATGATTCGTAAGCATTGAGCAAATAAATAAGCAATTGATATATACAACAAACAAAATGAACATATATTTACCAGTATCAATCTCAAAACCATCCATATCCTCCACATTATCCATGCACTCCCGAAGCTTTATTGGTCCTTTTTCCTTTGCATCCTTCAACCAATTTTGGGTACAAATAAAGGCTTCAACTATGTTAGGAGATAGTGAACTACAGAACGAATCCAAAACATGCCCCCCCGTACTAAAAGCAAACTCGGATGCAACTGTAGAGACAGGAATAACCAACACATCACGGGCGATTTGGGAAATGACTCGATATCTAGAAGAATTCATTTTCCACCACATCAAGATGTCAAAATCTTCCACATCAAGGTCCTCAGAAGATTCCAACAAATACCTATCCAACTTAGATTTGGTTTCCACACTGTCCTCGTCCGCCAAGTGTTGCTTAAACCTATTATTATAACTTTTAATACGATCAGACAATGAAGCATTGCCAACACTTGGCCTGGAGTCCCTAAACAATGAAGCACCACTACCAGTAGAACTCGAAGCTCCATTTTGACCCACTCTCTCCACATACAACCTCTTCAATGCATCCTAAACCTTAGAGCTCATCGCATCCCCCTTGTCCTTTCCATACCACTCCCTAAACCAAAACTTTACACACTTCAATCTATACCTTAGGTCAAGAATAACAGCAACAAAAAGTATCAAATTGATATTATCTATACTTCCCCAATACTTATCATATTTTTTTTTTCATCTCTACCGCCATACTCTTCAAGAGTGGATCCCCATACTCGATGCATGCTTTGCGTCTCCGATGTCCTCACCGCACTGGCATCGGAGCTCCAATCGTGTTCTGATCGCCGGTGTCGGCTCCATCAGTCGATGCCAGTGGCAGTGTGGGATGGTCGGCACCAGTCGGTCTTGTCAACTCCGGTGATGGTTTGCACACTCCTAATTGTAAGTTTCAAGTGTCAACAAACAGGCCCAATCCTTTCTCAAACAATCAATGTTCTTTCACCCATACATCTAATAAAAATCATAAGAAGAGTTAATGACAATCGGCCCTATCACTAATTTCTTGAAAACAAAAACGGCCCATTTCCTATATGTGTTGAGATTCTAGTCAGCCATATTGGTAAGAGAATTACCTAAAAAAAAAGGCTAAAGACTCTTTGATTTTTGGCGTAAATGCACTTTTGATCCCTACATTTTGCACTTTTTTTTTCATTTTGGTCCCTATATTTTATTTTTACCACTTTTAGTCTCTAAACCAATTAACGCATGACATTTAAGTCTTTACCACCAGCCAACTAACGAAAAAAGCTGAGGTGATAGATGGAACACCTTATTAGCTAACGTGACGCTGATGTGGCACTGATGTGACGATTTAAAAAATTATTTGACATTTTTATATGCCACGTTAGCATTTTAATTTTTTATAAAAAGCCATGTTAGACAATTTAAACCAAAAAAGAAAATAAATTAAAAAACAATTTTTTTTTTTTTTTTTTTTTTTTTTACTTTCATTATTTTTTCTTAAGAACTGAAGTTGTTCTTCGTGTTCTTCCTAAATCCATGAAATAAACCAATCTCCAGCAAACCCCAAATCCAAATCCAACAACCAAATCTACTCCATTAAATCTAGAAAAACAATAAATAAATCCAAGAAATCAAACCAAACCATAAATAAATCGAAGAAATAAACCCATAAACCCAGTAACCAATTCAATCTCTAGCAAACCCATAAACCCAGAATTTTTCTTTAGAAACAAACACACAAAAAACCCCTTAAAAACAAACAACTCCACGTTGTCTCCAAAAAAACAAAAATACAAACAAACTCAGAACAAGAGCAAGGATACCCAAATCTAAACAAACTTAAGTCTTAAACAAAGCCAGATACCCACTCATGCAAGTTTCAAACAAACCCAGATACCCACTCATGGGCAATGGATTCTCTTCTTGATGCCTGCCAGGACCACCACTAGCGATGTTCCCATTTTCCATCCAAACACCATCCTCCACCGAAACCTCCAACAAATCAAACCCATAAACCCATAAAATCATCAAACCCACATAAAAAAACAAACCCAGAAATTTAAAATCGATTAAACACTCCGTATCGGTGAAAGCGACATAAGACGGCGTCGTTCGTTCCCTTAGTCGTTAGCTATGATCTCGACAAGGTCGTGCTTCCAAACTACAACGCACAAGTAGGTCTTGCCGAGATCAATTTCAATGGCAGGACCCTCTCCTTTAACAAACATTTTTTTTTGTACAGTCAAGATTCAACAATCTGAAAAGAAATCTACAAGCTCTTTCTGAAAGAAACGAAGAAAAAACAGAGAGCTGTGATAGAATTTTTAGAGTTTTTGAGATAGAATTGTGTTGAGAATGAAGGAGGGCCTTTTATTTTTGTGTTTGTGTTTGTTTTTTAATTAGATTTTTTTTTTAAACCATTTTTTAATTAGATTTAAGTTTTGTTTTTTAATTTATTTTCTTTTTTGGTTTAAATTTTCTAACATAGCTTTTTATAAAAAATTAAAATGCTGACGTGGCATATAAAAATGCCAAATAATATTTTTTAATAATATTTTAATCGCCACATTAGTGCCACGTCAGCTAATAAGGTGTTCCATCTGCCACCTCAGTTTTTCCCGTTAGTTGGCTAGCAGAAAGAACTTAAATGTCACGCATTAATTGATTTAGAGACTAAAAGTGCTAAAAATAAAATATAGGGACCAAAATAGAAAAAGTGCAAAATGTAAGGACCAAAAGTACATTTATGCCTATTTTCTATCATAACAATTAACAAAAGATATTTTCTTCCATCTACTTTTCCACTTTCAAACCAAATACCATAAGGAAAAACTAAAATACCTTCTATTCTTCCACTTTTCTATCGTTCTTCATTTTTTATCATCTCACTTTCCATTTCTCCAACTAAATGGGAAAACTAAGGCACTTCCTATTAAATAATCAAAGGAGGTTTTCACAATCATTTTCAAGTGTCCTGCATGCCTAGTTCCCATAGAAGAAGTGTCCTAAAAATCAAAGCTCAACTTCTATTGCATGAATGTTCTTTCCAAATGACCAAATAGCCAATTTTATCAGTTCTCAAAATTTTCCTTTGCTTAATACGTACGCAGGTCTCTTGCTCGTTATCCATACACATTCCAAGTATTAGTTATACAGTATTTGTTACACGAATTAGATCACTAGACCATAAGAATTTTTAATTTCTTACAAATTCAAAGCCAAAAATATTCCAATACCCGGACAAGTTTAACTAAGGTATTGCAATGGCTTGATGTTGAATAATTGTTTTTTTTCCTCCCCAAATTTATGCAACGTTACAAGCCGTGTGGAGAGTATCAACCAAATCCCCCCCCCCCCCCCCCCCCCCCCCCCCCCCCCAACACACAAATAGAGCTACAATCCATATATTAGCAATTTTCAGAAAACAAAACTGAAAACCGCATCACACTTGCACCTGCAGGTGCATATGCAGTTTTTACACCTCCACCGCTGTTGGCATTGCGGCAACCACATTTGGTAGTCAGTTTTGGTTGGTTCAAGTATAGTCGTGTGGTTAGAGAAGCTTTTTAAACACCCCTAGATCACGGACCCAAAAATAAAAAAAAAACAAGTAAACAAAAAAATAAATAAACAATAAAACAAGAAAACAACACAAAGCAAGTTTCCGTGTTTTGCAAGGAATCGGCGGGGCTGATTGTTTTCATCTTCTTCAGAAGGACCTTAGGTTCTCCGACGAGACGGCCTTCTTGTACCACGACTCCCAGAACCTCCTTCATCATCCCGCTGTGATCGACTTGGACAAGCTCCAACTCTAAGCCTTTCAAACCATTTCTCCAAAGTTTGGACAAGAGACGGTGAGCTTGCCAACTGGGCCCTCTGCAAGGATAAATGATCTAAGAACCCAGCTTCACAAATTGCAAACATGGAATCTACAAAAGACAAAAGAGCAAGAACACACCGAAGAGACCTTTTGGTCCGATTGGGTATAAACGGCTTGTTTAAGAGATTCAATCATCAACATGCTCTCATCAACAAGATGAACCCCAATCTGCATGAAGAGAACTATTAGGTATGCACCAAAAGTGGAAAGCATGACTAGATGAATGCAAGACATACTGGGCCTGTCCATAGAACATTTGGAGCTTGTTTTGGCCTTTCAAGTTGCATACAACTGATAGATCCATCTTGATTCTTCACTTGGCAAGACCATGGAGGAAACTGAGGTACCTCTCCAGGAAAGAACCACTGGGGTCTTCAACATGACTAGAGGGTTGAGAAGCAGTCCTTTCAAGCGATGAACCTTCATAATCAGAACTATGCTCTACAGAATGAGCAGCAAAATTTTCCCCATCAACTTCAAAATTCACATCTATTCCCTTTCCAGTTTCAAATTGCTGCCCCAAATTCTGACCAATGTTAATTTTGTATGATCTCACAACACCTACCCTACAGTGAACCTTGAGGCAATCATTTTTGAGGTAGTCAGATGTCTCTAGATCAGTTCTTTTGATAAATCGCTTGTAACCCCTGCAACATCCAACAAACAAAACTATTATACCACACTTGCCACTTGATTACATTAAATGAGAAATGAAGCAAAGGTATACAATTGAAAATGATTGCATAAATATTAACATAATAGCATAAAAACATTACGCCCACAAGATGCATATAGTAGTCATCGAATCAAACATAGTTGTCACCTGAAAAGTTCATGGTAGGTATCACGCCTAATCAACAAGATTTTGTCATCACAAATTCACAACACAATATGTGGTGAGCTAATTAGATGAGCCAAATATTACATCTTGCTTCTATTAATCTCTTCAATAGCTCAAAATGAAACCATACACAATAAATAAACATTAACGCCACTACATTTTCAAAGTATTCATCTACAAAATTATATACATCTAGCCAAAGAATTACATATAAGAGAGTTCACAACTCCTTACAGGTACTCAAAAAAAATTCATAAATCAGAAAAACACCCTCTGTCTGGTTCCATCTAATTCTAATGCGATATGGAATAATAAGATTATTCTACCGATCTCAATTTAATCTCATGGATATGTTTGTTGTAACGTTGTTTGTTGCTAAGCTCTCTAGAAATTTATGAGTCTAACAATAGATGCTTGTTGCTTCATATTTTGTACATCATTTGTACCTATCAAAAAATATATTTTATACATTATTTGGCTTTCTTATGTCATATAGCTGGGAGGCGGAAAAGAGTTCATGTAGCAGACCCCTACTAGTCGAGAAAGTTACTCATCCAGCAAGCTAACATCATATGGAATAAAGGCTTTAATGATTCAAGTAATCCACACAAATTTTGAACAGTGTTTGCCAGGAAATTACATCTTTACATAAACAATAAGGGGTTCGCGAATTAACAATCCTAGCTAGCTCTAAAATTCAAGCCTAGAAAACCATTACCTATCAAATTCAACAAGCATACCACCACCCACTTGTACGTATCAACCTCTTTCAAAACTTCAGTTCTACAACAACAATAACAAAAATTCATAATCTTACCATTGGTTTCTGTCCACAATTCATGCAATTGCTCTTATACTTAATCAAATTATTATTAGCTATAACAATAAAAATGGTAACATTGTGCGTAATTGTGTTTTGTACAGGGCCAGCATCCTATAAGCAATTACTCCCTGCGTCTTATACTAAATGAAACTTTGTAAATGGTATGCATTTAATTTTAAAAAATCAACATGATATTTTTTTCATGAGTCATTAAGTCGTTCAAAATGAAGTAACAGATGCAAGCATGGGGGTACTATTTCAAACAAACATCATCCAACAAAGAACCTTTTTAGAGAGAACTTATATACAGTACTTTATATGCAATCCTGCAGTACATTAGATTCCTCAATTGAATAGCATTGTCCACTAAAACACAAACAATTCTATTTTTTCCCATGACCATATAATTCAAAATAATCATGTGATTGAATTTAATTAAGGGAAAAAGTTAGTAAACCATTTTTAAAAAGTTTTTATGGAAAAAAAAAAAAAAAAAAGTAATTAATATTTTCAAAGCTTTTTCAATTTCCTAGTAAAACTTTCATGGTTTATTCCCCGTTACCTCCATTACTTTTTAAATTGAACATGTCATTTTGTTTTAAATATACAGTGATAAGTGATAATAAATTTTAATCTCCACATTTTATTTTGTTAATAGATAATGTGACAAACTCTCGTTAAAACAAAAAATAAAAGAGGATTCCTTTTAAAAAATACTAGAAGTAAGGCAAACCCATTAACATTAACACACTTAGCAAAAATAAATAAAAACCCACTACATAAACATGACAAACACTATCATAATCATAACAATTATAATCAAGATCATAAAATAAATAAATAAAAGACCCAAATTTAAAAAGAATAATCGATTACCACATGCTACCGCGATTTTTGATCGTGTAAGGCCCACTTTCCGGCGTCCTCCCGAATGGGGTGTGAACCTTATGCCTATTTTTCCCACTCTGATCCAATAGCATCAATTCAAAAAGCGCTCTCACAGAAGTGTCTTTGCTCGCCAAAACTATAAACAGCGAAACATACGTATCATTGTCCACATTCTTGCCGTCCGGGTAAAAATAGATCGCCCAAGAGTACCCGCCGAAGGTGAAAGAATCGGACTCCACGTACTTTCCAATCCCCATACCTTTCACGAGTGAGTACCCTGAGATGCTGAACCTGTGGGATCCATTCACCGTCTTTGTAATCGACGTCGATGTCGTCGGAGTTGACCAAGACAAAGAAGATGAAGAAGAAGAACTCACTAACATGGACTCCCAACAAGGAAATATCGACTGAGAATTAGGAGAGACAATTCGTCCCATTTATCGAGAGGATCGAGATAGAGATAAAAATTTTGATGTTTGGTTGCTGAGAAAATCTAGGATTTGATCAATTATTGGAGAGAGAAGTAGCTAAACTATGACTTTTTTCATATTATTTTGTCTAGCCGTTAGGTAAAATATACCATTTTTTTTTTATCAGATTTTTTTTACTTGAGTAAATTATAACTTATCTCACCTGGGATTTTGTCAAAATTTAATTTGTCTACTTGTTATTTAAAATTTGATACTTTACCTATCTGAAGTTTGACTGAAATTTAAATTGTCTACCTGGAGTTTGAAATCTCATAATACAAGTGTTCTGTTGGATTCTTTTTAACTTATTTAATCTTGTCCGGTTATATTTTTTGTGTTTTTGGAGGAGAGAAAAATAAAAGTGAAGCAAAATTGCATATTTAGGCTCCGTTTGGATACAGCTGAAACTGAAAACTGAAAAATACTGTAGCAAAATAATTTTTAAATGTGTGAATAGTACCGTGGGACCCATTTTTAATGAAAAAGTTGCTGAAAAGTGAAATTTATGGGTCCGTGAACAGTACACGATGTGCACTGATTGGATGAAAAAAGTTTGAAAAGTCAAAATTTGCGGTTACTGTTCATTGAACAGTGATGAACAGTAACCGCAAGTCTAAAAAACGCGTGAAAAAAAAAAAAAAAAAAAAAAAAAAGGGTGGAAAAACTCAAACGCACTGGAATCAGCGCAATCCAAACGCAGCTTTAGTCATGTTTTTAATAGAAGTGGGTTACAAAATTTGTGATTTAAAATTTGATACTTTACCTATCTGAAATTTGACTGAAATTTAAATTGTCTACCTGGGGTTTGAAATCTCATAATACAAGTGTTCTGTTGGATTCTTTTTAACTTATTTAATCTTGTCTGGTTATATTTTTTGTGTTTTTGGAGGAGAGAAAAATAAAAGTAGAGCAAAATTACATATTTAGTCATGTTTTTAATAGAAGTGGGTTACAAAATTTTAACTAAACTAATCTCAGGTGGGTAAAGTGTCAAATTTCAAATCACAGATAAACAACTTAAATTTTGGCTAAACTACAGATAAGTTGTAATTTGCCCGATTTTTTTTTAAATTTTAACTTAAATTTTTTTTTTTTTGCACTCACTACATGCTAGGTTGAAAACTGGAAAAAGACAAGAATATTAATAATAATAATAATAAATTTAAATGTGAGAGAGAGGAAAATTTCAAAGGTTAGGGAGCAAAATGATAATTTTTTGATAAACTGGAATTCATTAACAGGCAAAATGATAATTTACCTATTTAATTATTTTTCTTCTATCAGTAATCACTTTCTTCTCCCCAAACCCCAGCCACAGACCCGAGATAGGGAGAGAATCACATTAAGTCATCAACGACGCCTGTCCGCTGTCGCGCGCTCGTCCTTCCTCCACCACCCCATCGTATTCCTCATCCCTCCGGCCAGTCCTTCACCTCCTTCACGAAGCAGATCGTCCTTGTGTTGACTTGCGGATTTTGGTCTTGATTTTGGGTAAGCTTCTGTTGTTTAGACTGATTAATTGTTAATGAATTTGGGTCTTGATTTTTGTGTTTTGACCAATTAAATCTGGTGTTGTTTTTACTGATTAATTGTTTGCGGATTTGGGTGTTGATCAATTGTTTGTTGATGAAAAACTAGACCCAATCCTTTGTGTTCTCATTCCAATTTCCTTTTATCTTCCTTCACTATAAAAGTTATATTGCCATATATGATTGCTACCGCGTGCACATAAATTAAATTTACACTACTTTCTTGCAGAAACAGAAAAAAGAGGAAGAGAGAACTTGAAAAAAAAAAAAAAAAACCGGTTCTTGCTCCTTTGCTCCTCAGTGTTGCAACCATGGCTCGTTCTTTTGCTCCATTCTTATCGGCCCTTGCTGCTTTGCTCGCACCAATATTACTTCTGTGTGTTGCAACCATGACTCATTCCGAAGGCCAAGAAAATTTTGATCTATCCGCTTTAGACCGTAAAGGGATTCGTGCGTATAGAGATGACACAAATCTCCCTAGAGGGGGAGAGATTGGACCCGAGTTGTTGAAGGCAATTTGAGACTTCAAGGATTGCAGTTGTGTTCTCTAAAAACTATGCTACTTCGGATTGATGCTTGGATGAGCTGGTGAAGATCATGGAATGCAAAAGTGTGTTAAATCAAAGGGTGCTACCTATTTTCTATGGTGTGTCTCAATCCGAGGTGCTAGAACAGAAGGGAATCTCTGCAGAGGCGCTCCTGAATGGCCGTGTTCATAAGGTGAACAATTGGAGAACTGCATTGACGGAGGCTCCAAACTTGACGGGCTTACATTTGGAACAATATAGGTAAATAATATATTACATGTATGACAAGCTTGCAAGCTTGTTATAGAATTCATATTTTGAAAAACTCATTATTAAATTACATGTTCTATATATTCTTTAACATTCATGCCAATTTTTATGTTAATCGAATATTATTTATCATTCAATCCATAAACTTATCTTTCATATATTATTTTAAATTACAAAAACTTAAATTTAAACAATTGATTGATGACATAACTATTAATTTTTTATTACCTTGAAATTTTGCAAATATAGAGAATATACGGAGATAATGTAATCTAATAGTGGATTTGTCAAAATTCGCACCCAATTAAAAAATATTGAGTGGTATAATATTGCTTAAAGTTACACAAGGTGTTTGTATACTAAAATATATATATATATATATATATATATATTATAATAAAATTTAAATTTAGTTCTATATTTAAAGACAAATACTAAAATATATAATTCTATATAAAAACACAATTATAATAATTGTCTATTAATAACTATTATAATTATAAGATTTCACCATATTACATACTAGTTTTTTTTTTTTAATTTAATTTGCATAATATATAACTAGCCTCATCACAAGTGTTTCGCATGTATTATGAGACTCTTTTTTTTTTTTTTGATTTTAATGTCATAATTTTTCAATTTGAGTTTGTCTATTGTTAATGAGGTTACACGATATTTTTAAGAAACTAAAATTTAAATAACATTGTTTAAAGTTATACCAGGTGTAACTCGAACCCAACCCTCTATATATATAAAATAAAATTTAAATTTAATTCTATATTTAAAGAAAAATACTAAAATATATAATTCTATATAAAAACACAATTATAATAAATGTTTATTAATAACTATTATAATTATAAGATTTCACCATATTACATATGTCCTAAAGTGTATGTTGGGCCTTGGGCCTGGTTCGAGGACACGAATGCTCCGAAGAGGAATAAATAGCTATTGATGACTCCAGTCTAAAGCCTCATAAGTAGGGAATGAGTGAAAGGTGGTCTGAGGAGGAACATCTCCTCGGATAAACTGGGAATGGCTCCAATATGTATCCTGATAATTAAGATGACCTTCTAGGAAGCTCCAGTGACAAGGACGTGCATCATAAACGTACCTGGGTGATGGGAACTCAAAAATATCTAAAGGAAAGTTGCTACCACCACATTAAATGCACTATAGCTACTCTTCTGGCTGCATTTATGTGTAGGAGACCCCCCTGAACAGTGCTGTCTTGACAATCACAACTCACAGAAAGCCAAAGAGGGTGTCTAATGAGACAGGTACTCAAGTAAGGACTCAAATGATCAACAAGTGTAGGATCAAGATGGTCTAGAGGGAGCTATATAATGTAAGAGACCTCCCATGAGAGAAGGGGAGGGAGAGAATACTGTAGCAACCTAAATTGTATTTGTACTCAACTGTTATTGATTTATATAAAAGAGACATCCTCGGATTATAAGCTCATTCATATCAGCACCTCTTACTTGTGTTTGATTGTCATCTAATTCAACATTAGTTGTTGTTCAACTCATTAAAACCTAGTTCTTTAACTCACTCTCTACAAATTTATTGTACTAAGCTTACTGGGCCAAAATCCCGCACACATTGGGCTTGGGCTGCAAAAAGTGCCTTTACAACATACTAGTTTTTTTTATAATTTAATGTGCATTATATATAACTAGCCTCATCACAAGTGTTACGCATGTATAATGAGGCACTTTTCTTTTCTTTTTTTTCTTTTTTTGAGTTTAATGTGATAATTTTTCAATTTGAATTTGTCTATTGTTAATGAGGTTACACAATATTTTTAAGAAACTAAAATTTAAGATTTTAAAAAGGAGTATACTAATAAGTTTAGTTTGTGCTCATTTTTGGGGAAAATTTTATAAAACGTGTGTAAGATATATTTAAATAGAGTATTTGTGCTAATTTTTAGGAAAAAAAGCTTATCAGGTAGTTTTTTTTTTTTTTTTTTTTTTTTATTGAATTACATTTTTAACCTTATTTTTTTATTTTATAGGAATAAAGACTATCTAATTAGATTAAGGAAATTTTTGACAATTTTTGAAATGATAACTAACTTTCTGAAATGTGAACCCTCTTAATATATAGAGAAGAGATAATTAACATTTATCATTCTCTATTTTTTCATGGCTAAAATACAAAACCCACCATCTAAGATTCACCAGATTACTTTCTCAACAAAAAAAAAAAAAAAAAAAAAAAAAAAAAATCACCAAACTTCATTTTAGTTTTCTAAATTCTAAGTTTATTTAATTAAAGTCTCTTCATCAATTTTCGTTATTTTTTTTTTTTAATCTGAAAAGTATTTTTCAATCATTATTTGGATTTTTTGATTTAAAAAAAATTGATAAAAAAATTGAAAAATTAACTACAATATATAATAAAAGTTAATGGAGATGTCTTAATTGAATAAACTTGAAATTTAGATGATTGAAATAAACAAAAATAAAGTTAGAGAACTGAAATGAATTTTGGTGAAACATAAATGATGAATTTTGCATTTTAGCATTTTAGCTTCTTTTTTTTTTTTCTTTTTTTTTTTCCAAATACCAAATTGTCAAAACAAAATCACAGGAAGCGTTCTCTCTAGATAGCAAAAAAGAAATAATAAAAGACAAAAACAAAACGGCAAATGTTAACAAGCACAGCATAAGTGCTTGTTAAGGTTGTACAAAAATAGGTCCCATTTAATAAAAAAAATTAAATAAATAAATAAAAATCACATAAAACTAGTCATTTTGGTTATTTTAATATTTTTTTCTCTTTACAAAGTTGGCCTCACACTTAAAAATATGACATAAAGCTGCAAATAGAGACAAAAAATTATACTAAAAAAAAGTCAAAAAGTTGTTAATGAATACCCATAAAGCTGCAAATAAAAACAAAATATTATAAAAAAAAAAAAGTCAAAAGTTGCTGTTAACCGGTACCTTACGGTGCCGGTTAACAAAACCCAAACAAAAAACAAGCTGTTGCTCCTATATAAGTCAAAATTTACACTACGTACAAGGCTACAACATTGAAAACTAGAGAGGGAGAAATTCCAAATAAACAACCGGTTCTTTCTTCTTTGCTCTTCTATGTGTTGCAAACATGGCTCGTTCCTTTGCTCCATGCTTATCCATACTCATTCCTTTGCTTTTCTTGAGTCCGGGCAGCGCACTGGTCTTACCTCGATTAGGTCTTAGTGTTGGAACCATGGCTCATCCCGTGGGCAAAGAAAACTTTGCCCCATCCTTATCGACCCCAGCGTTGACCTATGAATATGAGGTCTTCGTTAGTTTTCATGCGGAAGATATCCGCAAAAGTTTTACCAGCCATCTCTTTGCTGCTTTAGACCATAAAGGGATTCATGTGTATAGATCGGATTTGTGCTTGGATGAGCTAGTTAAGATCATGGAATGCAAAAGGGTGTTAAATCAAAGCGTGCTCCCTATTTTCTACCATGTGTCTCCATCCGATGTGCGAGAATGGAAGGGGAATTTCGCGGAGGCATTGCTGAATGGCCCTGAAGACAAGTTGAACAATTGGAAGGCTGCTTTGAGGGACGCTACAAACTTGGCAGGCTAGCATTTGAGACCACTACTTCGGTAATATTATTTACATACATATGATTTTTTAAATAAAAAATAGCTCTCATTTATGTACTAAATAATAGTATTTTGAAATATATAAATATAAACTATAGCAGTTTAAATTTTGATTGATCATATATATGCTCTATACATATATAATTTTTTTTTAAATAATCAAATATATAATTCCATATACAAATAAAATTATAATAATGCTTTTTAATAATTAGTAACTTTCATATTATGTTAAATCTTCATGTGCATTGCACTAGTTAATGGTTAACAATAATGGCTACTTTTGTATAAGTGCAAAAATATATAATTAACATTTTTTTTTTTTTGGTGCCAAACTGTCAAAACGGTACTACAAAGTACATGAAGAGTAGGCTTTTGTTTCATCCAAAAAAAAAAAAAAGAGTAGGCTTTTGTAGAACCTACATTTCTCCTTGGTTGGTGGAGAATTGTTTCTCTTTGTGCAATATCACAGGAAGGAGAATGCTATGTCTGATAATATATCAGTTGGAATGTGGTGTGTTGGTAGGAGACATTGGCAAAAAGAGAGAAAGTGGAAAAAACGCATTGTGCAGTGAAAAAAGCTTTCCTTTTTTGGTAAATGAATGGTGTAAAATTGATCTGACCATCAAAGCAAAACGCAATGTGCTATTGTTGCTTCATATCTAGAAGGGTATTGAATCTAGATGCGGTAGTGAGAACTTTTAACCCTTTATGGAGAACTAATTGAAAAGGCTTCCAAATTTGTGATATAAAGGAGCATAAATTTTTTTTTTTTTTTTTTTTTTGGGTTTGAGGAAGAGACAAATGCGGATAGAGTGATAATGGGAGAACCAAGGTTCTTTGATAAGGATTTGGTTGTTATGAAACGATTGTCAAATGATTAATCGATCTAATCGGTGAGGATTAAGATGATTTTGTTCTAAGTACAGATCCATGATCTCCTAGTTGGGTTCACCATTTAGATAGTATTATTTATAGGAGTTGACGTCCTTTTGGATTAGAAGCCAATATATTTTTAGTCTTATGTTTTACTAGTTATAGTAAACATCCATGTTTTCACTATATTGTTATTAAGATGATCTTGAATTTTTCATTTGATTTATCAAATTCCCTCTATAATTTGAGGATCAAATTTTTATGTGTATGTATTAAAAATTTATTTTTAAAGTGTAATAATATGAGACAATAAATAATTTAATTTTTTTTTGTTACGCAAAAACACAACTAAGAAAATTTAAATATATTGAATAGTTAATAATTGGGTTTTGATAATATCTTATGAAATTATTATATAACATATACCGTGTGTGTGATGAGAATGCTTGATTCTATGGTACCCGACATCTTTTTCAATTCGAAACTAATATTTTTTTAGTTTTATGTTTTACTATTTTTAGTGCAAATCCGAATTTTTATATTGCGATCATAATCTTGAATTTTTTATTTTGATTTATTAAGATTGTTTTATATTTTAATGATCAAAATTTTAAATCATATATCACAAGCTTACATGTATATAAATTTTTAATTAAATAACAAAATTGTTTTAAAGTTAAATAATACGAGATGATAAATAAATTAATTTGGTATTTTACTTACAAACACTACCAATAAAATATATATACACTTAAATATATTGAATATTTTATGAAATTATAAAAACAAAAATCAAATCATTATATCTTTGGTTGTTAGTTGCTTGGAAGTAGTTGGTTTTAATTTGCCATAGAAATACTGTAAATCAATTAAATTTCAATGAATATACAATTAGATTTTTGGCATTTCATTCTATATATTTTTCATAGATCATTTCCTATTTATTGTATGATCAGTTGATTCACTAACTTCTACTCTTTAAAATAAAAAATAATAATAATAATTGTGGGTAAAAAAAAAAAAAAAAAAATTGTGGGTGCGCTTGGAATTTCAGTCAAGAGTCACAGTTTATAGAGGAAATTGTCGAGAACATTCAGAAAATACTAAGTGAGGAATCAGCTACCGCCTCATCCCGTCCTCAGATTGATGAAAAGTGCCCTTCAGGCCTTCACCAATCATCCTGCAAATTGACGCCTCATCTGGTGGATTATTATTGCCAAAGTGGATTCCCTTTTTTTATTGCTAGCACTAATATTATTGGTGATACTAAAAAGTTATATTACTATTTTTAGCACCAATAAATACCAAAATGTAACTATATTGGGAAGTCAAATTCATATTTTTTGGCTCCATGGTTATACTGTATAGCTACTTTTTTTTTTTTTTTTTTTTTAATATTGGAGAATGTTGTACAGCTACTTTTGACTATACATGATAATTCATAGGTAAAAAAATATACTCCCTTCATCCCACTTTTTTTGTCCTCTATTCCATTTTGAGAAGTCCCAAAATATTTTCCTATTTTTAAAAATAAAAGTCATTAATTTACTAATGTTCCTATTATACCCCTATTAATTTACTAATTCAATTTTTTGATAAATTTTTTTAAGAGTAGTTTTGAAAACTTATACATTTTTAAAAAATAGACAAGACAATAAATAATACTCCCTTAAAAAGTTTGATTTTTCAAATAGAACAAAAAAATGGGCGGATATACTATATTATTAAATGTTGTGTTTACACTGCTTTTTAATTAAAAAACTCTCTTTTTCGCCTTACTGTCTTTTTCTCCGTTTCAACTTTCACCTCTCTGCTTCGTACATTTCTCTTCTCTGCATTCACACTGCTTTAATAATATAAAATCCCTTTTATATTATTTTGATCAAATAGTTAAAAATATAAATTCATTGACAGTAGGTGTACTATAAAGTGAAAAGGTAAAATAAATAAAATAACTGTTTGTAGAGTTATATTACTAAATTGATGACTCTGGATGCTTAAAGAGGAAATTGTTGACAAAATATCTTTGATTAAATGATGTTGCCAGAAAGTCTTATAAGTCCCTTTCCAACTTTGAATAATAATAATAATAATAAATAAATAAATAAATAAATAAATAAATAATCTCTTTTAAGAGATGTATGTTTCTTCCCTCTCATACGGAAGTGGATCCAACACATGTGAGATCTACCTTCATGTGAGAGGGAAGAAATATACATCCGATAGAGGATATATCACCTCATAGTATATCATCTCTAACACCAGGGAGTCTTGAAAGGGATTTTGTTTTTGTTTTTTTTTTTTTTTTATTGCCACTATTATTTGTTTCTATGCTGGGGTCCAAAGCAACAAGAAGTCAACAAGTATCTATTCTCTCTTTTATTAAAGCATCCACATTAATGGATGCAAAGTCTTGTTAAATAGAAAAAACACTTCATTTTACACATTTTGACCAAAAAAAAAAAAACACCCACATTAGTGGGTGTAAAATTGTGTAAAAATGCACAAGTGCTACAGTAACCGTGCATATATGCACGGTTATTGTAGCTCTTGTATTTAATATTTTACATTTTTTTCTCTCTCCTTCACCATACTCTCTCATTTTCAGCTTCACTCTCACCTCTTGCTATGTTGGAAGATAATGTGAAGAAGCTCAAGAGTCCGAAAACTTCACTTGGGCTGACACTAAGTAAGACTCAAATTGATTGTGCACTTGATTTTCTCACTGATTGGGTGTTTGAGTGTCTCTTTTTCGAGCTTGGAGCACCCGAAGTTCCAAGCCTTCTTAAATCAAGTTGGGTTGCTAGGGATTTCTCGGAGAGAGTTCACAAGTGGTAGATTGGATACTAAGTTTGAGGAAGCTAAGTTTGAGTCTAAAGCGAGGATTGGAGACGCTATGTTCTTTCAGATTGCCACTGATGGGTCGAAATTCAAGAATTATGGGGTTTTGGGGGAAGAGAGTTTGGTGAATTTGACTGTGAATCTTCCAAATGGGACTAGTTTGAATAGGAGGGCATTGATCAGTGGGTTTTGGGGTTTCGATCCTTTTTAATTTTTTGTTTGATCAGTTTTGGATTTTCTGTTTGATCATGGGTTTTGGGGTGATGGTGGTTGATGATGGTGGTTAGGTGGGTGTGGATTGATCGTTGATGGTAGGTGAAGATGAATATTTTATTTGTATAAATGTATATAATAGACAAACTGATGTAGGTATTTTGTAAAAATAGGAGTATAAAATAGAAAAAGTAGGTTTTTTCGGTGCAAATTTACAAAATTTTTGCATCCACTGATGCAGATGCTCTTAGCTCAAGAAAGACAGGTAAGTGGAAAATACAAGAGAGGAAGGAAATCACAAATTGGATCATTCTCAACCTAACATTTGTTAAAAGAATATGTACTTTTTTTTAAAGTACGATTGCATAATTGATGTTTGCTTGAGATTGCTAAAATGACTAAATAGTCATTATTGCAACCCAAACACCAAAAACACACCCCACAACAAAGTTGTTAAACCTATAATATTTTGACTCATTGCTACAGGGGGCTACTAAAGATAACAGCCCACTGTAGCTGAAAGTTATTTGCTAGAAATATTATTTTATTCACTCACGCTCAGACACTTTCCCACACACGTGAATTGATGGGTCATGATTTCCCGATTTGGGTGTTTTTTTTTTTTTTTTTTTTTTTTTTTTTTTGCTATGGCTGGTGGTTGCAGGTTGAGAAGTGGGAGAGGAAGGTTGTTGGTTTGTGGTTGTTGTTGTTGTTGTTGTTGTTGTTTTTTTTTTTTTTTTTTTTGATGTGGTTTGTGGTTGTGACTAGTAGGGGCAACGGTGGAGGTGTTGTTGCCATTGGTTTTTGTGGTTGTTGTTTTTTATTATTTAATGAATTGTTTATATTATTTTAAATGAGTTGCTAAAAATAGATGTTTTAATATTGGGTGTATTGTAAAGTAAGTTAATAAAATAGATAAAGTAACTTTTTAAGTTTTTAAAAACTATATTTGTTTAGCTTTGTCAATCCTCTTAGAGGAATTGCCCTCTTATTTTATTACTGCTATCCAAAATTAGCTCTTGGGAATTGGGATCCACCCAACCTATCTCTTCTTTATTACTGTAAATTAGTGGCACTATTGAACTTTATAGTTATCATATCACGTATCTCATTGCATGCTAATATATGTGAAAGATGTGGAAGTTTCTGTCTTTCATCACTATACTAGTTCATTAAAGAAAGAAAGAAAGGAAAAAAAAAAAATATATATATATATATATATGTGCAAAATGAGTGGGGGGTTAGCAAAAATGAGTGGATGATTAAAAATGCCAAATTACGCAAAGAATTAGTGATAGAGACTTTGCAATAGAGACTGTGTCATTTTTCCCCCAAGGATATTTACACATAATATAAAAAGATAACAGTAGTTATTAGGCCATATTCTGTGTTCATAATAGTAAGCCTTATAATCAAACGATATTCTTTTCTCATTTCAATAAAAATATGTGAAATCTAGGATTCAACTTGTTGTAGGTGAAATTTGTTTTCATACATGAGATGGATGGTAATTTAGCAAGCCTGGAAAATCCAATTTTTAAGAAATTGAGTTGACCATAAGCTAAATAAAATTTGATGGAACACAATTGAATCCTATTGGCAATTGCTAGCAATTTATCCTAAATTTCTAACTGGTGAAACTACTGATGTTATACAAGGGTCATAGATTACAAGGTTGCCTCTTATCCTGTAATCTCTAAATCTAAAATGGACCTCCAAAAACTTGGGGGAGGACCTAAAACTTAAAAATGCTTGACTTAGGCTAGGTCTTTTCTTTTTCCTTTTTTAAAAACTCAAACTAGTTGAGCTAACTCGTGGAGTACTTCGGACAGATTTTTGGCACAAATGTTTGGTTATTAATTTTCCAATCCAAATAAAATGATAATGATGATAGTGATGTAGTCGCTAACTCGTAGAGTACTTTGGACGGATTTTTGGCACAAATGTTTGGTTGTTAATTTTCCAATCCAAATAAAATGATAATGATGATAGTGATGTAGTCGCTCACTGCGAAGGTAAATTTGAACAAATTACAAGATCTTTCAATTATTGTGTAAAAATAAAATTATATCTTAATGTGGCGTTTGGTATGGAGGAATTCACATTATTTTTGGCATCTAGATTCCTAAAAATGTGATTCCTTGCAATCTGAATGCTTAGAAATGTTGCTATTCCTATGTTTGGTTTAATTGAGAATCTCTTAAGATTTCAAGGAATGTGAGATGATAATGGGTCCATTTGAATTGAACTTATTGTTGCTGAAACTGAAAACTGAAAATACTGTAGCAAAATAATTTTTAAATATGTGAATAGTGCCGTGGGACCCATTTTTAATATTTTTTTTCTGAATAAAGTGGTTGTGGGTCCCATGAACAGTACTGCTACAGTGATAATTGCCCCTGCCTTTCAGCAAAACGCGTGAAATGAAAAAAAAAAAAAAAAAAAAAAAAAAAAAAAAAAGGAACGCAAACGCAGACGCCGGTTTCAGCGCAATCCAAACGGCACCAATGTTTGGTTTATTCCCAGGAATCTTAAATTAATTATTTATTTTTCTTATTCTATCCTTAGATTTGAATGTGAACTACCAAGTCCTTTAAAAGGGAAAAAAAAAAATATATATATATATATATATATCTTCCTCTAAATAAATAATAAAAAATTTGTTAAACAACACACACACAACAGCAAAAGTGAATACCTGGTAATAATGGAGGGTCCTTTTCAAACTTTTTTTTAAGGATAAAGACAAGAGAAAAGATATTAATGATTTGTTTTATAATTTATCTTAATTGCTTAAATGATAAGGAAAATGGGTTAAAATTATCAATTTATAAAAAATATAATTTTCTTTAAACTTGAGAATCTGGATACCCACTTGTTTTAAAGGGAATCTTCATTCCTACTAAGAGGGGTTTAAAGGGAGAATCCAGATTTCCGTGGCATCTGATTCTCTGACGTGATTTGCAACTAAACATGAGAATCTTTAAACATTCTTGAGAAAAACATCACCCAGTACCAAACGCCACATAAAGGTATTGATAGCACGACAAGTTCTTTTAGTCATAGATGAGTGCTTTTGAAGATTTTCATTTCAGTTACAGGTACTTTATTCTCCTCAAACAATTATAGGAGTTAGCAATAAATTTCTTTTTCTTTTTTCTTTTTTTTTTTTGAGAAGATTAGCAATAAATTTCTTGCAAGTCTAGTAAGCAAATGATTTTATTCACCTTAAACCAATGGGTAACAATTATATTCATGAGGATTAAAAGAGAAATACTCATTGAGCGTCTCAATTCTGATTGGGTCTCAAACAGGCTTAGAATTTTCTCTCAAAAACCCAAGATCAAGTTCGTTCATTTTTATGAGGATTAGAAATCTTAGGCTCTAAGATTTGATTCCCAACTCTGACACGAAAACGTCATTTTTCTCCTCATACTAATTCCTTTAAATCCTACTTTTAGACCTCCACTCGTTCCACTTGGTAAAATGTTGTCACATATTTTACATTTGTAAAATGTGTGGGCATGAATGTGTATGTGCACAGCTTTATCCTTAATCAGATCATCATGTTATGAGAATGAAAATGATAGTAAGCATGAAAATTTTCCAAACAATGTACAGAAACACAAAATCTATTCTTCTATATATCCTGTTCAAAATTTACATGACCTACGATTCTACAGAAAGCTATACTAATTGGATGATGTATTCTAGTGGACAAACAATGCCTCTACCTGTAGTATCAAGGATATAAAACACATAAGTAAATCAGGCATTTTTCCAAACTCAGTTTAAAACTCAGTTTCAATAATCAATTCAGCTGCTGCACCCATTGCACCTATCCCACCAATTCCCAGCAGGGCCAGAGCCAATTCTTCCTCGTTCCACTGCCTCAATCCTTTGCTCAGCCTCTTTAACACATCCACATTCACCTCTAGCAACCACATTGGTGCGCAACCAACCATCAAGCTCACAAATCCTGACACGTATGCCTGCCAAGTGGCACAATCACAACCAAGAGAGATTTTTCCATCTAGTGCACTTGCAAGAAATTCTAAGTGGGCCCCAAGAATCTTTGGCCGCCGGTGTGATGCTGGCAATGATGAGTCCACTCCCCAAGCAAATGTACCACAAAGCACAGCAAAGTATGCCAGCGCATAACCCCCTAGCATCGCAACCATTCCTCCAGATTCTCCACCTTCCTGCCTTAATCCATGGACTGATAGAAACCAAGAAGGAAGAGTTTCTTTGATCAAGGATTGCACCAAACTTGATCCACCAGATATCCAAACTAATGATGCCCCAAGTGAAGCTGCAAGTTTGACACGTGTCATTGCTGCAGCAAGAGAAACCTGCCCATATCTCATCCCATACTTGGTCTTCTTCAATTTCTCCACTTTATCTTTAGGCAACCCACTACTTGCAATATCTCTAACAGAGAGAATTAGAATAGAGACAATTTCTTCTGTCATGAACATTACATCTCTGATAGACCGATGCACTCTTAAGTAGAGAATTCCAGGGGCAACTGGAGAGATCCCACCTGAGAAGTGGGAGCCAAAGCCATGGCCAAGGAGGGCACCTACACCACCATTGCTGCAAATGTGGGAGGAATTTAGCCCAAGGGTAGACGTGAAGCAGGCCTTAATAAGCTGGACCACAGCATCACTGTTATGGTAGAAAACAGTACCAGAAGCTGAGAACACAAGGAAGTCACCCCAGCGCTTTACCTTCTGGGCCCATAATGAGGCAACGATGGCCATGCATGGCCAGGGGCAACCAGAAGCAAGGGAACTCAAGGCCGGGCCTATCATTGTGAGGAAGCGTTCACTGGCTTTATCAAGTTTATAAGTAATTGTGAGGCTTACTAGGGCAGCCAAGGGTAAAGGAAGCGTCGCAGGAGAGCTCCCACCTGCAAACAAAGCAGTTGAGACATCTAACGTCAACAGATTGATTTGTTGAACCCAAAATTTGCTGTCCCACAAATATTAAAATTACAAGCAACTGCAGAAAAATAGAAGATCATTTTGTGTCATCATTATAGGTGTTTACCCATATTACAATAATATATTTATCATTGATGAACCCTTTACAATAGAACCCATACATTTATATAATTATGACATATTATGTACCTCAAACTCCAGAGTTGCAACTTTTGCTGAAAGACACTCAGGATAGAATATGTAATCTTGACGTGGGAGCAGAATGAATGGAGATTATTCATAACATGTATTCAACAGATAACAATGATAATCCACATATCTAGAGAATAAAAGGACATACCTACAGCAAGGCTTGGGACATCAACACCAGTAGCAGCTAAGATTTTCTTAATCTGTTGCTCAACAATAGACAAGTTCGCAGCAGGGCTTGGCCAATCAGTTCCATTCATAAAAGCTGGCTTCCATATGCCCCGCGTTACTTCAGCTGAAAAGTAGCTCATAATGGTGGCCAACGTTGCCGGAAGAAAATCAGCAAGATCTTTGAGTCCTGAGATAAAGAGTGTGAGGGGCTCAATCAACAATCTAACAACTGCACTTAACATCCAAAAATTTAAATAAAAAACAAGACTAGGCAACCATTCCCAAAGGTCCTTT